>NC_135233.1:777239799-777854174 GCF_051348905.1 Ranitomeya variabilis | reverse complement strand
GGGCCGTCGCAAACGTCGGCCTGACGGACGTTATGCAAAATAGTGCACAACGTGGGCAGCAGATGCAGTTTTCAGATGCATCCGCTGCCCATTATGAGTTCCGGGGAGGAGGGGGTGGAGTTTCGGCCGCGCATGCGCGGTCGAAAATAGCGGACACGTCGCACAAAAAAACCCGTTGCATTGAAAGTTTTTTTGTGACGACGGTCCGCCAATTACCGACACATCCAGTGCACGACGTATGGAACGTGTGTCCATACGTCGCAATGTGTCGGTAATACATGTCTATGTGCAAAAAAACGCATCCTGCGGGCAACTTTGCAGGATGCGTTTTTTGCACAGAATGACGCATTGCAACGTCTTCAAAAAGACGTAAGTGTGAAAGTAGCCTAACCAGTTCGGTGCAAAAGCAGTAGGAGATCAACAACAACATCAAGTATAGCATTATATATGAGAGTATAGCATGTCAAACTATAAAACAAGCAGAAGCTAATAACAGGGTGGTGGGAGCTGTGACCTCCAATGAGCGTCTCAGAGAAAAGGATTTTACGGTGAGTAACACAAAAATTCCTATTTCTCCTTCGCCTCTTTGGGGGACACAGGACTGTGGGATGTCCTAAAGCAGTCACTGGGTGGAAAATTTACTCACCGGAATAATATCCAGGCATCTGCCACCTATATTTGCGCAACCGGTACCTGAAGAACCCTTCTACCCAGACTTGCATCTGCAGAAGTCTGAGCATGGACACTATAGTGTTTGGAAAAAGTATGCAAACTAGACGAGGTAGCTGTCTTGCAAACATGTTCTGCCGAAGCCTGGTGCCGAAGCGCCCAGGAAGCCCCCACTGCCCGAGTGGAGTGTGCTCTGATCCCGTCCGGAACAACCATGCCCTTGACGCGGTAGGCTTCCTGAATAGCCGATCGAATACACCTGGCCATGGTCGATCTTGATGCAGTGAATCCCTTCCTGCGACCCTCAAGGAGGACGAACAACGCATCCGTCTGCCGAAAAGGTGCTGTCCGTGAAATGTACCTTCTGAGCGCTCTCACTAGGTCTAGCGTATGGAAAGCTTTTTCCACACTGTGTTGGTGCTGGGCAAAAAGAAGGTAAAACAATGTCCTCGTTAATGTGGAACGAGGAAACCACCTTTGGTTAACCCCTTCCCGACATGTGACGGTATAGTACGTCACATGTCGGGACCCCCGCTTTGATGTGCGCTCCGGCGGTGAGCGCACATCAAAGCCGGGACATGTCAGCTGTTTTGAACAGCTGACATGTGCCCGCAATAGGCGCGAGCAGAATCGCGATCTGCGCGCGCCTATTAACTAGTTAAATGCCGCTGTCAACCGCAGACAGCGGCATTTAACTACCGCATCCGGCCGTGCGGCCGGATATGAGCGCATCGCCGACCCCCGTCACATGATCGGGGGTCGGCGATGCTCCTCCATTGTAACCATAGAGGTCCTTGAGACCTCTATGGTTACTGATTGCCGGTGGCTGTGAGCGCCCCCCCTGTGGTCGGCGCTCACAGCACACCTGCAATTCTGCTATATAGCAGCGATCTTATGATCACTGCTGCATAGCAGAGCCGATCGGGCTGTGCCTGCTTCTAGCCTCCCATGGAGGCTATAGAAGCATGGCAAAAGTAAAAAAAAAAAGTTTTTAAAAATGTGAAAAAAAAAAAATATATATATAAAAGTTTAAATCACCCCCCTTTCGCCCCAATCAAAATAAATCAATAAAAAAAAAAAAACCCAACCTACACATATTTGGTATCGCCGCGTTCAGAATCGCCCGATCTATCAATAAAAGAAAAGCATTAACCTGATCGCTAAATGGCGTAATGAGAAAAAAAATTTGAAACGCCAGATTTACGTTTTTTTGGTCGCCACGACATTGCATTAAAATGCAATAACGGGCGATGAAAAGAACGTATCTACACCAAAATGCTATCATTAAAAACGCCAGCTCGGCACGCAAAAAATAAGCCCTCACCTGACCCCAGATCACGAAAAATGGAGACGCTACGAGTATCGGAAAATGGCGCAATTTTGTTTTGTTTTTTGCAAAGTTTGGAATTTTTTTTCACCACTTAGGTGAAAAATAACCTAGTCATGTTAGGTGTCTATGAACTCGTAGTGACCTGGAGAATCATAATGGCAGGTCAGTTTTAGCATTTAGTGAACCTAGCAAAATAGGCAAGCAAAAAACAAGTGTGGGATTGCACTTTTTTGCAATTTCACTGCACTTGGAATTTTTTTCCCGTTTTCTAGTACACGACATGCTAAAACCAATGATGTCGTTCAAAAGTACAACTCGTCCCGCAAAAAATAAGCCCTCACATGGCCAAATTGACGGAAAAATAAAAAAGTTATGGCTCTGGGAAGGAGGGGAGCGAAAAACGAAAATGGAAAAAGCTCCGGGGGTGAAGGGGTTAAAAAAAAAAAAAAAAAAAAAAAAAAAAAAAGAGGGTGCTGGCCTGAGCACCACCTTATCCTGATGGAACCGTAAATACGGAGCCCGGCAGGACAAAGCCGCCAGTTCAGAGACCCGCCTAATGGAAGTTATGGCCAAGGTAGGATAAAGAGACATCCTGAAGAGGTTTGAAAGGAATTTCCTGCAAGGCACTTAAGACCAGATTAAGGTCCCAAGAATCCAGGGGGGCTTTATATTCGGCACCATGTGAACGACTCCCTGTAAGAAAGTCTTCACCCGTAGATTGGTAGCAACCTTGCGCTGAAAAAAAAAAAAAAAACTGACAAGGCTGATATTTGTCTCCTTAGGGTACTTGGTGCAAGTCCTGAATCCAGACCGGCTTGGAGAAAAGCTAGAATGTTAGGGATAGAGAAACGCAGTGGTGGAAGCTCCCGCTTTCTGCACCATGAAAGGAAAACCTTTCAGGTGTGATGATAAATACGTGCCGAGACTGGATTTCCAGGCGCTAATCATGGTAGCAGCTACCTTTTGGGAAAACCCAGCCTGCGTCAGAATCCAAGATTCAATGGCCAGGCCGTCAAACACAGGGCCCCCAAGTCCTGGTGGAAGATCGGGCCCTGAAATAGTAGATCGGGGCGCTCTGGAAGCCGCCAAGGAACTTCGGCGAGCAGCTGCACTAGGTCTGCGTACCATGACCGACAAGGCCAATCTGGGGTGACTAGGATTGCAGGGACTCCTGTCTTGACCTTTATGACTACCTTCGGGAGCAATGCCAGAGGGGAAAACAGATATGGGAGACAAAACTGGTTCCAAGGTAGTACTAACGCGTCTATGCCTGTGGTTCTCGATACCGGGCGACAAACCTGGGTACTTTGGCATTCATATCGGAAGCCATCAGATCCACATCCGGGGTTCCCCAGCGCTGGCATATTTGCTGAAAAACTTAAGGATGGAGAGACCACTCCCGGGATGCAAGGCCCTGACGACTTAGAAAATCCGCAGCCCAGTTTTCCTCACCCGGGATGTGGACTGCCGAAAGGAGCGATTCTTCTCGGCCTAGTAGAGGACCTGATTTTACCTCGTGCATGGCCGCCCTGCTGCGGGTACCCCCTTGGTGATTTATGTATGCCACCGCTGTGGCATTGTCTGATTGAATCCGGACTGGGTGGCCTGCTAGAAGGTGATGAAAATGCTGCAGCGCCAGCCGAACCACCCGAATCTCCAAAAGATTGATCGGGAGGGTTGATTCCTGCGAGGACCAGCGTCCCTGGGCTGTGTGGTGGCAAAACACTGCTCTCCAGATGAGAAGACTGGCGTCTGTCGTGACTACCAGCCAATGTGTTGGGAGAAACGCCTTCCCCTGTCGTAAAGAAGGGCTCGTTGACCACCATGTGAGAGCTTGCCTGACCTGGGGAGACAGACGGCACTTGAGGTTGAGAGAACACGGATTTTTGTCCCCAACTGCCAACAGTGCATGTTGGAGAGGACGAAGATGGAGTTGTGCAAAGGGCACTGCTTCTATTGCTGCTACCATCCTTCCAAAGACCCTCATGCAAAAACTGATTATATGGTAGCCCGGTCGGCGCAAAAACCTCACCTCCTGCAGGAGGGTCAGGACCTTGTCCCGAGGCAAAATAGTCAACCCTTGTGAGGTATAGAAGATCATCCCTAAAAAAGATTTTTCGAGATGGTAAAAGGGACAATTTATTTAGATTCACCAGCCACCCTAGGCGAGAAAGAGTATCCAGAGTAATGTTGACACTTTACTCGCAGACCTGACAAGACGGCCCCTTGATAAGGTGGTTGTCTAGATATGGCAAGACGAGTATGCCCCGGGAATGCAGGATGGACACCACTGCTGCTATGACCTATGTGAATACTCTGGGTGCGGTGGCCAGTCCGAAAGGTAAGGCTGTGAACTGAAAATGTAGGCTGCCTACGGCAAAAACGTAGACATTTTTGATGTGAAGAACATATAGGAATGTGAAGATAGACATCTTGAATATCGATTGAAGCTAAGAATTCTCCCTTCTCCATTGCCGCAATGACCGGCCGGAGAGACTCCCTTCGAAAGTGACGAATGTTAACGAACCTGTTTAAACATTTCAGGTCCAAAATGGGCCTTACAGTTCCGTCTTTTTTGGGAACTATAAACAGGTTGGAATAAAACCCCTGAAATCTCTCCTCCTTTGGAACTGGAGTGATGAACCCACGTAGGGATTCTACAATTTCGAACAGGGCTTGTACTCAGGAGAGAAAGAACCAGCATGGTGGGGGACTGACAAACTATCTTGTACCCTGAGGACACTAGTTCTCTTACCCACCTGTCGTGAACCACCGTGAGCCAAGACTGATGAAAACAAGAGTAGACGGCCGCCTACTCTGTCGGTGGCGATCGGAGACTGCCTCCAGTCATTTGGCTGAAAACCTATGGGACCTAGATCCCCTTGATCTTGGCAGTTGGGACCGCATTCTTCCCAACAGGTGGGTTGGCCCTGTATGAGATCTGATGATCTCTGTCCTGATTGGGTCGACCTGGGCCAACTGGGATTGACTATGAGGTCCACCTGGTATTACGAAAGGACTTGAACCGTGCCTGGAATTGGCGACAAAAAGGCTGTATAATCTTTTGCTGTGGGAGAAAATTGCTTTTCCCTCCTGTGGTATCACACTCCTGAGCACATTTGGAAGGCCTCACAGAGACGATTACTCTGGGCACGCGGAAAAGCGGACCGACAGGCTACACATGCGGTGTATAAAACCGTGTGAGACTTGGTTCTTCTAGACATGGTGCCCCGCAAGTGCTATAAATCAGAGCTAAATAGAGAAGATGCAGAAAAAAACAGAAGTTGCGGCTGTCAGGCTGGGGAGAGTAGCACTTACCCCAGTCCTGTGTCCCCATCCAACTCGTGGATCCTGTCACAGGGCGACGAGTAAGCGCTGATCTTTTTATAAAGAACGCTCTATTGGTGGGTGGTACCGCCGGAAATGACAGCGTTGCAGCCTATAGAAGGCCGAAGCCAGTGCCTAAATTACTTCCCCAGCGTTCGGCGAGGATGAGGGGCAGACCCGCGGGAAAATGATGCGGCCGGAAGGGGCGGGGCTTCCGCCCGCGGCCTAGCCTGTCAGAAGCCGGGGACTAGATTAGCCGGCTCCCGTGTGAACCGGACGTTAACAGCGGGATATCCGGCGTGGCACCGCAAGCAGCTGAAAAAAAACGACGGCGCCGCCGACAGCAGAAAGAACGTGGCGCCGCCAGGAACAGAAAGGCCGCGGCGCCCGCTGCGCTCCAGACGCCTTCTATGATGCGCGCTGTCACAGGAGCCCCCCGACCCCCCCACTACGTGAGGATCTTAAGGTTAGAGGGGGGCTATATAAAGGACGGTGCAGGCACCCCAACTCCATCTTCCCTTCAGGGGATGAGGAGAGGGACCGTTCGCCACCTTCCATCACCAATGTCTAAGCATTGGTGATGCAGTGGGGGCTACACGGTCTGCACATATGCACCTGTACAGCCTAGGGTTTTGTTACCTCAGGGTGGTCAGAGCTAAGTCCGGCAAATGATCCCACATTGCGGGAAAGGATACGTGGAGACGACAATCCACGTGCTCGCCCGTTGATGATTTGGGGAGTCGGACCCCTTCAAAAGGGTCTGTCGCCCCTGTCTCGCTTCCAAGGTGAAGAGGAAAAAATATGGGAGGTCTGGAAAGACCTGTGCCTCCTTCAGACACTAAGCATGAACTGGTTAGCTGAGAGCCAGCAGGAAGGTATATGCTGCAGGGGAGGAGCTAACTTTTTTGTATCACTTAGTGTCAGCCTCCTATTGGTAGCAGCATACACCACAGTCCTGTGTCCCCCAATGAGACGAAGGACAAAATAATTAAAGTCAACACAAAACACTACTGTATAATAAAAAAAAAAAAAAAAAAAAAAAAAAAAAAAAAACCCCCACCACATTTATTTTGTTGCGTTCATAAAAAGTCTGATCAAAATATGGAGCAAGTTCATCCAATCAGTAACCTACATAAGGAAAAATATAAAAATGCCAGGATTACGGATTTTTTTGGGCGGACGCAAAATTGCGATAAAATATCGTATCTACCTCAAAATGGTATCACTGAAAACAGCTAAGGCTGTATAATAAAAAAAACAACAAAAAAACAACTAAGAGCCCCATATCACAAAAATTTGAATGGCAGCAAGGCAAAACATTTCTCTTACAAGCTTTAAATTTTTTTAAATTAGAAAGAAAAAAAAAAAACTATACATGTTAGGTATCTGAAGAATAATATTGATAGGTCAGTTTTACCCTATAGACAACGTGGTTTTAAATAGAAAAAAAAAAAAAAGTTCAAAATTCGACAGATGGCAACTGATGGCAAAAAACTGATGTGTGAAAGGGGCCTAAACCAAAAGGACCATTACAAACAGTAATGCAGTTGGAATGTGACCGAGCGTAGCAGAACGTAAAATAATGTATTGCACGTGGACATGATGTTGCACAACGCCATTTCTTATAATGCAAGCACTCACCTTTACTGCACCAACACGCTCATCAAAGTGAATAAAAGCATAGTCCTTTAGCTTTTTAACCCTTTCCAGTTTTCCAAAATTGCCAAATGCTTTCTCTAAAATTTCTTCTGTAACTGTGTTTGCAAGGTTGCGCACAAATAACACTTTGACCTGAAAGAAAACACATGAACTGTATAATAAAAGTATATGTACAGCAAAGTGAAATACGACAGATACGCGAAAACAGTTATCAGAACTCTGATGTCAAGCAAGTCATAACCACATAGCTCCAATAACCACACAATTTGTACACCACCTCTAAGTTAGGGTGCTTTCACATTGCATTCTGTGTCGCCAGGCATACATCCGAAATCCCCCACTACTATGTATCAGTGTTCGCCTCCTGTAGGCATACAATCCACACACACTGCATGGCACAGTGCATGCTCACTCTGCAGTCACCATTACAGTCTATGGCCCCACTGGGCGCATGTGTCCGTACCCAGATTTGCTGGAGATTTTGGATGTATGCTCCCAACAGGGCACAGAACGCAATGTGAAAGCACCCTTCATCTTCTGTATCCAGAGTGGCAGAGTAAATACTACCGTTCGCACTGCTAGGCAAAGCTGTTCCTGCAGTAAACTCCACCTACACTAAATACATTTTACCTCTATAGTCACAAAGCAGCGCCGCTTGTCCTATCGCATAGTTTCTAGAATACCTTCTGCATTTTAAGAAATTGATCATATTCTCCCCTTAAAAAGTGAGCTTGTCAGCAGGATTGTGCGCAGTATCCTACCGTGTCAGGTCAACACCGTTATACTGATTGAAATGATACCTGGGTTGATTAAAATTAAAGAACAACCACAAGACAGATTTATTTACAGTTTTCAGTTAATGAGATTCCCATGCTCCTGGGTGGCGTGTGCGTGTAGTCCACTATATACAGGTCCTTCTCAAAAAATTAGCATATAGTGTTAAATTTCATTATTTACCATAATGTAATGATTACAATTAAACTTTCATATATTATAGATTCATTATCCACCAACTGAAATTTGTCAGGTCTTTTATTGTTTTAATACTGATGATTTTGGCATACAACTCCTGATAACCCAAAAAACCTGTCTCAATAAATTAGCATATCAAGAAAAGGTTCTCTAAATGACCTATTACCCTAATCTTCTGAATCAACTAATTAACTCTAAACACATGCAAAAGATACCCGAGGCTTTTAAAAACTCCCTGCCTGGTTCATTACTCAAAACCCCCATCATGGGTAAGACTAGCGACCTAACAGATGTCAAGAAGGCCATCATTGACACCCTCAAGCAAGAGGGTAAGACCCAGAAAGAAATTTCTCAACAAATAGGCTGTTCCCAGAGTGCTGTATCAAGGCACCTCAATGGTAAGTCTGTTGGAAGGAAACAATGTGGCAGAAAACGCTGTACAACGAGAAGAGGTGACCGGACCCTGAGGAAGATTGTGGAGAAGGACCGATTCCAGACCTTGGGGAACCTGAGGAAGCAGTGGACTGAGTCTGGCGTGTGCAGGAAATGGGCTACAGGTGCCGCATTCCCCAGGTAAAGCCACTTTTGAACCATAAACAGCGGCAGAAGCGCCTGACCTGGGCTACAGAGAAGCAGCACTGGACTGTTGCTAAGTGGTCCCAAGTACTTTTTTCTGATGAAAGCAAATTTTGCATGTCATTCGGAAATCAAGGTGCCTGGAGGAAGACTGGGGAGAAGGAAATGCCAAAATGCCTGAAGTCCAGTGTCAAGTACCCACAGTCAGTGATGGTGTGGGGTGCCATGTCAGCTGCTGGTGTTGGTCCACTGTGTTTCATCAAGGGCAGGGTCAATGCAGCTAGCTATCAGGAGATTTTGGAGCACTTCATGCTTCCATCGGCTGAAATGCTTTATGGAGATGAAGATTTCATTTTTCAGCACGACCTGGCACCTGCTCACAGTGCCAAAACCACTGGTAAATGGTTTACTGACCATGGTATTACTGTGCTCAATTGGCCTGCCAACTCTCCTGACCTGAACCCCATAGAGAATCTGTGGGATATTGTGAAGAGAAAGTTGAGAGACGCAAGACCCAACACTCTGGATGAGCTTAAGGCCGCTATTGAAGCATCCTGGGCCTCTATAACATCTCAGCAGTGTCACAGGCTGATTGCCTCCATGCCACGCCGCATTGAAGCAGTCATTTCTGCCAAAGGATTCCCGACCAAGTATTGAGTGCATAACTGAACATTATTATTTGATGGTTTTTTGTTTGGTATTAAAAAACACTTTTATTTGATTGGTCGGGTGAAATATGCTAATTTATTGAGACAGGTTTTTTGGGTTATCAGGAGTTGTATGCCAAAATCATCAGTATTAAAACAATAAAAGACCTGACAAATTTCAGTTGGTGGATAATGAATCTATAATATATGAACGTTTAATTGTAATCATTACATTATGGTAAATAATGAAATTTAACACTATATGCTAATGTTTTGAGAAGGACCTGTACATATTCATCCTTATAGGGGTCAGGTCACTGAGGGATCAGTGACCTGCCATTAGGGATCAGTGACCTGCCATTTTACATACTGAATGTAATCTGGTTTAAATAAAAATTAACAACCACAAGAAGGATTTCATCAACCAAGTTATCATAATAATCAGCATAACAGCGCCAACCTGACAATCCTACTGACAGGTTCACTTTAAACATCTTTCTACACCTAAATAAATACAATCTATTCACCTTTATTTATAATAGGGGCAGCATGGTGGCTTAGTGGTAAGCACTGCAGCCTTGCAGCGCTGGAGTCCTGGGTTCAAATCCCACCAAGACATACTGAGAGGGAATTTAGATTGTGAGCCCCACTAGGGACAGAGATGATAGTGTCTAAAGCGTTGCGGAATATGCGCTATATAAAAATGAAGATTATTATAATTGAGATTTTCCCTGTCCATTATCAATTGTCTTATTTTATGATTGTTAACACCACATCATGGTACGGGCAATTCCATGATGATCCCATTAGTGTGCTGGCACTTTCTGACCTACAGCACACTACTGGAGAAACAATAGGGAATAGCTGCAATGTAAGCCTCTGTGCATACACTTTAGAGGGCAGGCTGCAGAGACCACTTATGCAGAACACCCTGAGCTCTCACACCTGTTGTGTGCTTACACCGCCTCTGGGGTTCACTGCACATGGTACGATTTGAGATTTCTGAATGCAGGCTAATTTGGGTGGTACGGTATTGTCTATATGAAGGATATAACCGACAAAAAAAAAAAAAAAAGGCTTAGGGTATGTGCACACGTTGCAGAATCTGCGCAGAAAATTCCACAGGCTAATCTCCATCTCTTGGCAGAAAGCAGGTAAAAATCAGCGCAGATTTGATGTGTTTTTTTTTTTTCCCCATGCGGATTTGTACGCGTTTTTGAAAGCTAAATAAAGATCTATTAATGAACAAAAAAAAAAAAAAAAAAATGAATTGTGATGTAATTTCTTGTCCAACTTCTTCATTTACATACTCCATTTAAGAACAATGTTTACACACACAAAGATAGATCGATCTATTATACATCTATCAATCTATCCATCCATCTATCGATATGTCTATCCATCTATCTATCTATAGATGGATGTATCTATAGATAAATACCAATCCCGATATTTAGTAATAAACATAAAATGGTACATAAAGAGTAAGGCTACTTTCACACTTCCGTCGGTACGGGGCCGTCGCAAACAGTCGGCCCGACGGACGTTGTGCTAAATTTAGCACAACGTGGGCAGCGGGTGCAGTTTTACAAGCATCCGCTGCCCATTGTGATGAGTGGGGAGAAGGGGGTGGAGTTCCAGCAGCGCGGTCGGAAATGGCGGACACGTCGCACAAAAAAAAGTTACATTGAACTTTTTTTGTGCGGCGCGTCCACCAAAACGCGACGGATCCGTCGCATGACGGATGCAACTTGTGCCCATCCATCGCGATCCGTCACTAATACAAGTCTATGGGCAAAAAACGCATCCTGCAAGCACATTTGCAGGATCCGTTTTTTGCCCATAACGACGGATTGCAACGGAGCCCAGAAGACGGAAGTGTGAAAGTAGCCTTAGGCCGGAGGCCAGCTGCATAGAAATACATGAAGCCGCACGCTCCAGTCCCGAGTGCCGGCGGCAGTGCCGGGTATTCATGCGAATTCCGGCACTTAGCATCTCTTTCCACTGGCCTGTGGCGGTAGGATATGGGGTAATAAAGGGTTAATGTCACCACTGAATTGTAAGGCGACATCAAGCCCATTAGTAATGGAGGTGTCAATAAGACACCTATCCATTATTAACCCCTTAATGACAGCCAATTCGCCTTTTAACTGACCTGAGATATAAGAGAATAGCCTCCCCATACAGGTGACAATCCAGCAGCTGTCGGCTGTACACTATAGCTGACAACTTGCTGCATCAGCCACGCTCAGTGTTTGCACCGTCCATATCTTTTTAACTCCTTAGATGCTGCTGTCAATAGTGACTAAATCATTATAAATGGTTAACAGAGTGTGGGTGCTTCCTCTTTATCCAAATTGGTCCACTCAGATCATGATTGTGGTCCTGATGTTTGCCATGGCAATTCATGACCAAATAGCAGTCTTAGGGTACCGTCTCACAGTGGCACTTTGGTCGCTACGACGGCACGATCCGTGATGCTCCAGCGTCGCTCCAATATCGCTCCAGTGTCGCTCCAATATCGCTCCAGCGTCGTAGACAGCGGTCACACTGGAGCGATAATTTCATGACGTATTTGCGATGTAGAAGCCGTTGGTTACTGTGCGCACATCGTATACAACCTTTGTTACACGATGCGATCATGCCGCCACAGCGGGACACTTGACAACGAAAGAAAGTTTCAAACGATCGGCTACGCCGTACGATTCTCAGCGGGGTCCCTGATCGCAGTAGCGTGTCAGACACAGCGATATCGTATGGATATCGCTGGAACGTCACGGATCGTGCCGTCGTAGCAACCAAAGTGCCACTGTGAGACAGTACCCTTAGAGTCTGCCGGCTATAGTAATCTGTTCAGAAGTTAGCGGCATTTAGGTGGTAAAAATACACATTGTCATTTCTGTCATGTCACTTTGCATTAATTCCTGATAAGCACCTGAAAAGTTAATAAACTACCTGATAGCAGTTTTCAATATGTCAGGGGGTGCTGTTTTTAACCCTGCTGTTCTGTTAGGTCAAAAATGACCGTTTTTGAAATTCTATAATGTTATAAAAATTCAGCGTGTGATTCTGAGACTTGAGGCTCCCTGACTTTTCGTCATTAGGGGGGTACTCTCTGTGGGAATTTTTTTTTTTTTAATTTTTGTTTACTTTATTTGGTACAATTTTTTTTACACTTGTACTGTTCGGTCAAAAATGACCGATAGCACCTTTATTTTTGTCAAAAATTGTCTGGAGAGCTGAATAAAGGCCTATCACCTCATTTTGAACTATATATTGCATCTACTACTATTTATCAATGTATCTGACTACTTTTGGTCAGAACAGATTTACACATACCAACATTTTCAAGTTGCGATACAGCCGACGGATTCGCTTCCAGTATAGCTATGCGCAATTTATTTCACTGGTTTTTATTTACCCTGCTGTTCATATAGATCTAGTTCCATTCAGTTGTCAACATTTCATATTGTAAATCATGATTTTCTGATTTTCCATGTGTTTGCTGGTTGTACAGTATTACACTGTACATAAATGTTAATTTATTTGATTCAAAAAATAAAAGTTTTTGATTGAATTTTTCATCTGATTATTGAAAACCATGTTCACATACAGTAAAACAATGCAACAGGTAATCAAATAACACTTGAATTAGGTACAAATCACAACTTTGTTAGGTCCGGTCAAAAATGACCGGGAACAGTATAAGTGTATAAAAAAACAACGTTTTTTGCCATTTTATAGAGAAAAAAGCTTTTTTTTTTTTTTTTTTTGCCTTTGAAAAAAGTATATCTACATAATGTTTGATATTACTACTTATAGTTAACATTTAGATCAAGATTTTTTTTTATCTGCAAAAATAATCAATTTTTACAAAAATCGAAAAAATACCATGTTCCCTTTTGGATATAAAAAAAATATAAAACAAGCTTTGTATTTATTTTTTTTTCTGGTATTTGAACAACCATCTTCACAAGCAATATAATAGTGCAAAAACTGTTTAAAAAAACCACTTAGATTAGCTAAAAATGATTATTTTATAAGGACGGTCAAAAATGACCGGGAACAGTACAAGTGTATGTGAAATCTAAACAGAACAGCAGGGTTAAAATGGTATCACGTTTGGGGGTTTCCCAATATATAGGACCCTAAAGTCACTTCAAACATTGATAAGTCCGTAAAAAATAAATTTGGTAAATTTCCTTGAAAAAATGAAAAATTGCTGCTACATTTTTAATCCTCCTAAAATGTTAACAAAATAAAATAAACATTTTACAAATGGTGCTGATGTAAAGCAGACATGTGGGAAATATTATTTATTAATGGTTTGCTGCAGTATCACCATCTGGATTAAAGGGATAACCATTCAAATTTTGAAAATTGCTAATTTTTTAACATTTTTCTCAAATTTTTGGTATTTTTTATAAACACAAAACATGTTCACCTAAATTTACCATTATCATAAAGTGTAATGTGTCACGAAAAAACAGTCTCAAAATCACTGGGATTTGTTGAAGCGTTGCAGAGTTATTACCACATAAAGTGACACTGGTCAGATTTCAAAAATTTGTCTCCGTCACTAA
The DNA here is from genome assembly GCF_051348905.1 of Ranitomeya variabilis. NCBI lineage: Eukaryota > Metazoa > Chordata > Amphibia > Anura > Dendrobatidae > Ranitomeya > Ranitomeya variabilis. The sequence goes on along the minus strand of NC_135233.1, from coordinate 777,840,411 downwards.
GGGGTTAATCATATAGCTGTTAATGGATTAAATAAACACACACATGCATTATAAAAGTATTTTAATGAAATAAAACACCACACAGTTTTCCCATCTTTATTGTTCTGCCAATCCATGCGATGCCCTTGATCTCCCAGAAAAAAAGAAAAAATAGTAAACGAACACAAATACTCTGTCGCGGGACACTCATTAAATGGATTACATCGGATCAGGGAGTATACTGTTGGTTTATTTTTAATTCTTTTACAGGTGATAGAGGGCTCTGGGGATTAGCTGTTTGGCGAGTATATACTGTATGTTGTATGTACTACTGTATGTACTGTATGTCTATATGTATGTACTGTACATGTGTGTATGTTTTTTTTGTCAACAATCGAACAAAGTAGCCAGATGATGGGACTACTACTGTCCCATCATCCGGCTAGCTGTCACTGTAGCAGGCATAGACGGATGGGACTAGTTGTCCCATCGGACGATGCCTGCCTACACAGCCGCGCACACACACAGCGCCTTGCACAGTCTCCGCTCACACAAAATTCCGCAAAAAGAATTGACATGCTGCAGAAAATATAACGCTGCAAATCTGCTTGTTTTTTTTCCGTAGCATGTGCACAACAATTCTCAATTTCACATTGACTAACAATGCTTGTGCACTACACTGCAGATTTGATGCAATTCCGTGATTCCAAAAATGCTGCGGATCCACATCTAAATCCGCAACGTGTGCACATAGCCTTAAATTAAAGACATCAGGAGTTCAGGCTTGATGTTAAAAGGAGATTTTTGTGTACTCACCGTAAAATCCTTTTCTCCGAGCCAATCATTGGGGGACACAGGACCATGGGTGTTATGCTGCTGCCACTAGGAGGACACTAAGTAAACACAGAAAGAATAGCTCCTCCCCTGCAGTATACACCCTCCTGCTGGCTCTCAGTAAACCAGTTCGGTAACAAAGCAGTAGGAGCTTAATATTTAACAAGGATGAACTATGCCAAAACCAAGTTAACTCAAAAAACCAAAGCCAATAGGCTAACAGGGTGGGTGCTGTGTCCCCCAATGATTGGTTCGGAGAAAAGGATTTTACGGTTGAGTACACAAAAATCCCTGTTTATCCCTGGGGGACACAGGACCATGGGACGTCCTAAAGCAGTCCCTGGGTGGGAAACAATTAACTGCAATTGCTGCTTGTACCCACAAATTACAGATGCGGCACAGCCGCCTGCAAAATTCGTCTGCCGACGGTCGCACCTGCCGAGGCCTGAGAGCTAATATGGTAATGTTTTGTAAAGGTATGCAGGCTGGACCAAGTCGCAGCCTTACAAACTTGTGCTGCTGAAGCTTGGTGCCGGATGGCCCAAGACGCACCCACTGACCGAGTGGAGTGAGCCTTAATCCCTGCTGGGACAGGAAGACCTCTGACTCTGTAGGACTCTTGAATAGCCGTACGAATCCATTTGGTTATTGTCGCCTTTGAAGCGGTAAACCCTTTCCTCAGTCCTTCCAGGAGCACGAATAGGGCATCTGACCTGCGGAAAGATGCTGTCCGCGAGATGTATCTCCTAAGAGCTCTCACTAAATCCAGTGTGTGAAGGGCCTTCTCGATGCGATGGACTGGTGCCGGACAGAGTGACGGTAAGACAATCTCCTCATTGAGATGAAGAGAGGATACAACTTTCGGTAGAAAAGAGGGGGATATCCTCAAAACCACCTTATCCTGATGAAAATTCAGGAATGGAACTTGAGAGGACAGAGCCGCCAGCTTGGAGACTCGTCTAATAGAGGTGACTGCCACTAGAAAAGCAACTTTCCATGAAAGAAGAGACAGGGAAACCTCCTGTAGAGGTTCGAAAGGAGCCTGTAGCAAAACTCCGAGGACCAGATTAAGATCCCATGGTTCCAACAGCATCCTATAGGGGGGCGCCCGATGGGAGACTCCCTGAATAAACGTCTTGACCTGTAATCTGTTGGCAATCCTGCGTTGGAAGAGAACAGACAGGGATGAGATCTGCCCCTTGAGAGAACTAAGGGCGAGACCCAAGTCCAAACCCGTTTGTAAGAACTCGAGAATGGAAGGGATGGAAAAATGTAGAGGAGAAAGTCCTCGGTCGCTACACCATGAAAAGAAAGTCTTCCAAGTGCGATGATAGATACGCATAGACGTAGGCTTTCTTGCGCTGATCATGGTAGCTATGACATCTGGAGAGAAACCTGCCTGGCCTAGGACCCAGGACTCAACGGCCATGCCGTCAAACACAGGACCTCAGTTCTGGTGGTAAAAGGGGCCTTGAGATAGGTCTGCGCGATTCGGTAATCGCCAGGGAACGTCGGCAACTAGTTCCACGTACCATGCCCGGCGCGGCCAATCTGGCGCAATCAGGATTACCGGTACCCTCTCCGCTCTTATTTTCTTGATGACTCTCGGCAGGAGAGGAAGCGGGGTAAATATGTACGGAAGCCGAAAATTATGCCACGGGAGTACAAGAGTGTCTGCCCCGATGGCTTCCGGATCTTGGGACCGAGCCATGAAGTCGGTAATCTTGGAATTCAGCAGTGAGGCCGTAAGATCCACGTCCGGGGTTCCCCAATGACAGCAGATCTGGTGGGAGATCTCCAGATGGAGAGACCACTCCCCTGAGTTGAGGCATTGCCGACTGAGGAAGTCTGCCTCCCAATTGTCCACTCCCGGGATGTGAACCGCAGAGATCATTGAGCGGTTTTCCTCGGCCCATCGGAGGATGTGACCTACCTCTGTCATGGCCGCCCTTGGCGGTTGATGTATGCCGCTGCAGTGGCATTGTCGGACTGAATCCTGATTGGGCGACCTGCTAGGAAGGGATGGAACTAGAGAAGTGCCAGCCTGATCGCCCGGATTTCCAAGATGTTGATTGGAAGGCTTGATTCCTGGGGGGACCAGCGGCCCTGAGCAGTGTGATGAAGGAACACCGCTCCCCAGCCTAGGAGACTGGCGTCTCTCGTCACAACCAGCCAGTGTACTGGAAGAAAAGACTTCCCTTGATTCAGGGAGGATTTCAATGTCCACCACCTGAGAGACTGTCTGACTCGCTGGGGAAGGAGGAACCGACCGTCTAGGGAGAATGGGTTCCTGTCCTAAACAGCCAGGAGGGCATGCTGTAGGGGACGGAGGTGTAGTTGGGCAAATGGAACCGCCTCCATAGCTGCTACCATCCTGCCGAGGACTCTCATACTGAAGTGCAGAGAGTGAGAGCGAGGCTGAGAGAGTTTCTAAGCTTCTCGCTGTAAGACAGATCTTTTCCGGGGGAAGAAGAACCAACCTCCGGGACGAGTCGAGTATCATTCCTAGAAAGGAAATTCGCTGAGCCGGTAATGGGGAAGATTATTAGAAGTTTATCTTCCAACCCAGGCGAGAAAAGGTGTCTATTGTGATGGCCGCGGCTTCCTTGCAGGAGCGGAAAGAGGGGCATTTGATGAGGATATTGTCTAAATATGGGAGCGCCACCACTCCTCGGGTGTGGAGTATGGCCACGGCAGCCGCCATGACCTTGGTGAATACCCTGGGAGCGGTGGCGAGGCCGAAGGGCAGAGCAACGAATTGGAAGTGATCTTCCTGAACTGCGAAGCGAAGAAACCTTTGGTGAGAAGGTAAAATAGGAATGTGGAGGTATGCGTCCTGGATGTCTATAGACGCCAGGAACTCACCTTTTCCCATGGAGGCGATGACAGAACGAAGCGATTCCATCCAGAACCGTCGCACCCTGACGAACTTGTTCAGCAGTTTTAGGTCCAGTATGGGCCGTACTGTACAGTCCTTCTTTGGAACAATGAAGAAGTTTGAATAAAAACCTTGAAACCTTTTGCTTTGAGGGACCGGAATAATAACTCCGTCTTTTCTCAGAGAGCTTATAGCTTTGAAGAACTCTGATGCTTTTGCCCTGGGAGGAGGAGAAAGGAAAAAACTGTTTGGAGGATGAGATAAGAGATCTACCTTGTATCCGGAGGACACCAGACCGCGGACCCACTCGTCATGAATGACCGAGAGCCACGCGGCACTGAAGGAAAGCAGGCGGCTGCCTACTTTGAGGGTGTCCCCCGGATACCTCAGGGAGTCAGCGTGGAAGGTCGGCCCGTTCTGGCGCCTCTGGATCCCGGCTGCCTTTGCCTGCCTCTCTATGAAGGGGAAGACTTAAAAGAGGTCTGTGAACCCCCGTCTCCACGTTGTGCCCATCCGGAACCGGGAGATGTAGAAGTAGAGGACCAGTTTGAGTTGTAATGAAGGGGGGGGGGGAAGAAAAAAATAAATAAATCGGGACTGAGCTTGTGGTTGCAGGTTCCGAAAGGGCCGAGAGGCTCTCTGTTGTGGAAGAAATTTAATCTTCCCTCCGATGACGTCAGAAATTAACTGGTCGAGCTTTTCGCCAAAAAGGCGACCGCTCTGATATAGGAGAGAAGTCAATGACTTTTTAGAAGTAGAATCCGCACGCCAGTCCCTGAGCCATAAGGACCTCCGGATGGTGATGGCATTGGCTGCTGCTTAAGAAGCACAGTCAGCGGCATCCAGGGACACGGTCACTACAAAATCTCCAGCTCTGGCTATCTGAGTAGCGAGGTCTGCTATCTCGGGGGGGGGGGGAAGTTTGGTATCCAGTACTGCTGAAGACAAGACCTCAGCCCAGTGGGTCATAGCCTTAGCCACTCACGTAGCGGCAAAAGATGGAAAGAGTGCTGCCGCTGAGGCTTCAAAAGCTGAACGCGCCATATTGTCGATCTGACGATCGGTTGGATTTTTAATAGATGGCCTCTGAGGAGGATAAAACAGATTTGGTAGCCAGGCTACCGGAGGATCTACTGGGGGAGATTGTGACCAATCTTTTCTTATATCCTGGGCAAAGGGATATTTGGACTCCATGGGCTTCTGCCCGGTGAATCCTTAATCTGGACGGATCCTATGAGATTCAACAATTTGCTTAAACTTGGGATGAGTGGCGAACACTCTGAGCTCGATTAGTCCTCTTAAAGGACACGGCACGATCCGTTTTAGATAAGAGTTCCTCCTCAAGTCTCAAAGCCTTATTCACCGACTCAATTAGAGAGTCGAGAGTCTCCTGATCGTGATTAAATTCCTGATCTAGGGACGTGTCAGAATCGTCCTCTGAAACAGGTTCTCTAATAGCCCCAATGGAAGGGGAGCGAGAAATGAAGCTCTCAGAACCCGAAAATCGGTGACAGTCTGGGGATATGGCATGAGTCCTTTTCCTGGAAGAGTGAGAACTCCTTGGCAAGGTACGACCCCTGGAGTACGAGGGCTTCTGACCATCGGAAGCGTCGTCCGTATTAGTGCCCTGGTTAGAAGAAGGGTCTCGGAACGAGTCCAACGCTTTTGCCAGGGATGCCATAGACCGGGAAAGAGAGGTAGCCCACTTAGGGGGACTAGGCTCACTGGGTTCAGTATCAGGAACAGGTGGTTCCTGAGCAGTCACCGGTTCACAAGCTGTGCATAGTGCAGTATTGTGACCCCGGGGTAATGACACTTTACAAGAGGTACATGCAGCGAAAAATACAGTGTGGGTTTTCCCAGACTTTTTGTGAGGCTTTGGTTGAGACATAGTAAAGCCTGGAGGAAAGCGCTTACTAGCAGGGGAAGGGTTAAGCTATGCTTCTGGAGCTTACCCAGGTCCTGTGTCTTGAGTCCCCAGGGAGGTCCGCAGTGTAGGCAGAGAAAAAAAAAACGCTAGCCCTGAGGGCTGTGATAGGAAACGCTGGAGCAGTGCTGCAGCATCAGGGCTGTGGGTGTTTCAAGATGGCCTCCGAGACCAGGAAGTGGGAGCTCATCACAGGGAACGAGAAGCGCCAGGGAAAGTGGGCGGGGCTAACTGCCGGCAGGCGTGGCCAAAACTCCGGCCTGTATTGAGGGAATTTTTTATTTTTTTTTTTAAACTTCTCTGCGGTTGCGGCCTGCAGCGCCGCGACCGCTATTAGCGCCGACATGAGCTGCACTCCTTCGTGGGGTTACCGCGCTACGGACCACCCACGGACACAGACTTAAGGTGCGGGCCTCCCATACCCCGGGAACCAGGACCCCCTAGAGCCTCGGCCCCCGCAGTGTACTCACGGTAGATGCGGTGGGCCGGTGCTCAATCCACCGTCGCCGTAGTCAGGGAGAGGGTGGAGAGCTTCTGCTGCCATGCGTCATCCGCTATGTCAGTGGTGAAGCAGAGGGGGGCTGCACGGACGCCATATAATGTCCGGCTATGCACCTGGCTCCAGGAGAGGTAGATGGAGGGCTACTCCATGTGGTCGCCTGCTATGGAGGGGGGATATCGGAACTTGAAGGAACCGTCGCCCGTAAGGTGAGCTCAGGGCTGGCATCCAACGTTGCAGGAAAGGATATGGGAGGGACGCTCCACGTACTTGCTTGTTGATGGTTCGGGGGAGATCGGAACCTAGAAAGGATCCGTCGCCCCCATTCGCTCCGTTAAGGAAAAATAGAATAAAAAGTAAAAAGCTAAAATAAAAACTGTGGGGTTTGAAAGCAGACCCAAGTGCCTCCTACAGACACCAAGCAAGAACTGGTTCACTGAGAGCCAGCAGGAGGGTGTATACTGCAGGGGAGGAGCTATTCTGTGTTTACTTAGTGTCCTCCTAGTGGCAGCAGCATAACACCCATGGTCCTGTGTACCCCAATGAGGCGTAGGAGAAAAGTTTGCATTGCCTCGCTCAATACAATTGTATACAGCTAGCCAGAATGTATCCGGAAGTACGTAAATCGCATACTTGAGTTCAACATGACAACCCTCTCCTGGAGAATTCTGACAGCAAGCACTAAACAATCCCAAGTCTGCAGTCACAATGTGACTGCGCACTTGAGCCCCAAGTCTGGACAACCCCCTGAAAAAGGAATCAGCAGGTTTTTGAGGTTTAATCTGAGGAGTATAATATAGGGCAAGAAAGCCTATTTACAACAATGTGTCACTTAGTAGGCTGTGTGCTATAATATCACAATACAATCAATGTTTTATTAGCAGGAAAGGATCTCTAGAAGACTAGGTCTCACCTGCAGGTCAATCCAGCTACTCTGCGTAACCTGGCCCCCACCACTGATTGTCAGCTTGCTGACAATTCACAGTATACACAGGAAGCTGCCATCAGTGATGTGGGCAGAGATATAGAGCTCACCATTGGGAACACCGCTACACCTATAGCGGAGAAAGGAGGGATTCTATCCAAACTACACCAAGTAGAGTTCAATAAATGACATCACTGGAATCAGGCTCTCTTGCCCTTAAATCATGCCATATAACAAAAATCTGCTGACAGTTTCCCCTTAAAGGGCGAGGTCTTTTCTTCTAAAGAAATGCCATTACCACTAGGAACTGCCATCACTTAATGATCACTAAACTGAACTCAAGACAACCCTTCCCACTGAAGCTGAAAATGAAGGCCCTGCATCACTTTCTATGCTTTTGCCTACACAAAGGTGCTCCTGGCCCAACTACTGTGGCAAGCAGGGAAAAATTTGAATCCAAATTAGGTCTTCAACTCTTCTTAGAATTCAGAACCCATTATATTAAAGCAATGGTATACCCCAGTTATTTGTAACCACCATAAAAATGGAATTATAAAGATCTAAAATAAAAAATAAAAAAGTTTATCAATGAAAAGTATTTTGAGGTTTCATTACCTTCGCCATGACCTCTGGATCAGGATCTTCAATTGGGTCTGCCCACTCTACTGTCACAACATTGCCCCATACTTTTACTTTGCCACTCATTAGCCGACGTCTAGCTTGAGCAGCAGTTTTGTGATCCTCATATTCAAGAAAGCAGAAACCTCTATTCTTTTTCTTATCATCTGGCTGATGGTACAATATGACATCGGTAAGGCCCTCTGAAACAATAAAATCAAATACATTTAAGCAAAGGGAAAAAAAAAAAAAAGTGCAGTAAAAGGAAAAGCACAATTCCCAACAGTTTACACAGAACTCTGAAAGTTAAAGTTGAAATTTAATCTCCAAAATACTATCCAATATGTAGTAGCTATAATAATATTCGCAAATACCTCCAATTAGTAATGTAGGATAGTTCTTCTGATTCGCTATGTCGCTTAACCCATGTGCAGGGCATTGCAGTAGCTTAGATATCCATAGTTATGACCACTACCAGTCACTATAAGGATGGTAGTAATCACGGATACCCCTAAGCTACTGCAATGCCCTGCAGAAAGGGTAAGGGACAAGGCAAATCAGAAGAACTATGCTAGATTCCTAATTGGAGGTATTTGCAAACATTACTACAAATTGTCGGAGGATCTTTGAAAGCGGAATACCCCTTTAAGTTAAACAGCAATTTGAAATCTTGGCACCCCCTTTAGCACTAATGTTTGTAGCGGTGGTACAAATAATGGTAGCGCTGTCCCCATTTAATTGAATTTGAACTACAAGAACAAGAATTACAAGCCAGCCAGCAAGTAAACGCAACACTAAGGAGGCAGCAGAACTTGCTCAATTTCAATGGCACCTTCACACACAAGGTACCAATGGGGTGCCAAAAGTTAGACACCATCTGATCTAGTACTGAAGGACTATCAAAAGTATGGCCGTTCGTCTTTAAAGGCTATAACCCCTTTTAAGAGCTGTAAATTGGAGTCTAATATGTTAGGGAAACAAACTCATTCGTGTATACTGTACAAATGCAAATTGAAACAACTGGTCAGAGTCAATGGGGCTAGTGACAGCAGACAATTCATATGGTGACCTAGCATTCCAAGTCTCTTAGTCCTATTAACAAATCACTTACCAGTCACTTTACTAAATTCTTCAACAATTTGTTCCTTTGTTTTACTTTTTGGAATTGACCCAACAAAAAGTCTATTATTGGCAACAGAGATGCAAACACCAATATGCTTTCCTGATCGAATTTCATGGTTGTTGTACTGTAAAAATTAAAGTAAAGAAGGCTGAAGAGATAGGTTTAACATGTTTACAGGCTAAAAGATATTCCTGCTAGAAAGATCTGTCAACTATACAGTGGAGGAATGTAGCAATTTAAATGGAATCTGTCATCCCAAAATTCGCCTATAAGCTAAAGGTACCTTCACACTAAGCGACTTTGCAGCGAGACCAACGACGATCCGTGACGTTGCAGCGTCCTGGATAGCGACCTCGTTGTGTTTGACACGCAGCAGCGATCTGGATCCCGCTGTGATATCGCTGGTCGGAGCTAGAAGTCCAGAACTTTATTTCGTCGCTGATCACCCGCTGTCCATCACTGGATCGGCGTGTGTGACGCCGATCCAGCGATGTGTTCACTTGTAACCAGGGTAAATATCGGGTTACTAAGTGCAGGGCTGCGCTTAGTAACCCGATATTTACCCTGGCTACCATTGTAAAAGCAAAAAAAAACACAGTACATACTCACATTCTGATGTCTGTCACGTCCCCCGGTGTCCACAGGGTTACGCGCTGCTGCTCAGAGCTTCCTGCACTGAATGTGTCAGCGCCGGCAGTAAAGCAGAGCACAGCGGTGACGTCACCGCTGTGCTCTGCTTTACTGCTGGCGCTGACACATTCAGTGCAGGAAGCTCTGAGCAGCAGCGCGTAACCCTGTGGACACCGGGGGACGTGACAGACATCAGAATGTGAGTATGTAGTGGTTTTTTTTGCTTTTACAATGGTAGCCAGGGTAAATATCGGGTTACTAAGCGCAGCCCTGCACTTAGTAACCCGATGTTTACCCTGGTTACCCGGGTGCTACAGGGGGACTTCGGCATCGTTGAAGACTGTTTCAACGATGCCGAAGTCGTTCCCCTGATCGTTCGTTGAGGGCAGAGCAAAGTACTGCAGTGCAAAAGAACGGGGAAAGGTCAGAGGGGCCCAGCGCCTGCGCACTGCAGTACTTTGCTCTGCCCTCAACAGGACAGACAAAGTGCGCCTGCGCCGGAGCCGCAACAAGAAGCAAAGAAGAGGACGTCATTGTATGAAAATGGGAGGCCCTGGACCGGACCATGACGCCCATCGCATCAGGACCGCCCCTGGGTGAGTATGATCTAACTCGCTTTTCTTCTCTTTCAGGTTACATCGGAGGCTTATCTGCAGCATTACAGAATGCTGTAGATAAGCCCCTGATGCCGGTGGCCACAGCTTATAGGCAAATTTTCCTTTTAAGCGGATGCCCAACCACTAGCCATCAAGCTGAAAAGGGGAAAATTGAATTCTACACCTATCCCAGACTGCAGTGAGGAACTGATCTTACCCTTTACTGCAGTTAATGGACCATTATTAATCCATCAATAACATGGTCTGTTAGCCATGAATAAATCATAACATGCAGAAGCTTGCAGGCCAGTTCATGAGCTCCTGTATTTGTTTTTATACCATATTTTCATCATTGATGGAATAAACATGTCTTTAGGAATCATTTCTGCATTGCTGGACTTTTACTAAGCTTGGAAATGAAGAGTCTGAATGCAAGCAGATGTCCAAGAAAGCTGCAAGATCTCAACACTAGCTGTAAACTGATTTTTGGTACAGGATTATATTTGATAGGCGATTTTTTGGCTGCAATATCCATTCAAATATAAACTTATCGTATTTTTCGGACCATAAGACGCACCGGACCATAAGACGCACCCCAAATTTGGGGTGAAAATTGCAGAAAAAAAAAAAAGATTTTTTATAAGATGGGGGTCCGACTTATTGACCGAATTTACAGTATCTTACCTGAGGGCTCGTGGTGGCAGAGCAGGGTCACAGGAGGCATGGTGTCAGCAGAGGTGGGGTGATGCGGTACGGCGTGCACCTGAGCAGGGTCCCTTCCTGCTTAGGTGGGTGACGCCACGGCCTGGTGTCCATGGGGGGGTTGCAGCAGTGGTGTGGCGACGGCAGAGGTGCGGGGATAATGAGTGGTATGGCATGAGCAGGGTCTCTTCCACAGGTGAGGTAAAGCAGGGGACCGGTATCCAATGTGAGCAGCAGAGCCGGGTTAATTACCGGTTTCTCGGTGGCGGCGGCCATCTTCCTGAGGCCGCGCGTGTGCAGATGGGAATGCTGTCCTTCCCGGGGCTTCAGGAAAATGGCCGCGGGTGCGCAGATGGAGATCGCAGCGGCCATTTTCCAGAATCCGAGATCTAAATCTGCGAACTCGGCTTCAGGAAAATAGCCACCGCGATCTCCATCTGCGCACGCGTGGCTTCCCGCGGCCATTTTCCTGAAGCCCCGGGAAGCAGAGCACTTCATCTGTGCACGCACAGCCCCGGGAAGCAGAGCACTTCATCTGCGCACGTGCGGCCCTGGGAAGATGGCCGCCACCACCGATAACGCCATGATTCACCCGGCTCTGCTGCTTACCGGACTGCTGCATCACCTCACCTGTGGAAGGGACCCCGCTTCACTGCGCCTCCTCATCCCCGCACCTCTGCCGCCACCGCACCTCTGCCGCCGCCACACCACTGCCGGTAAGCCTGTATTCCAACTATAAAACGCACCCCTCATTTTCCCCCCTTTTTTGGGGGGTTTGTGAGTCTTATAGTCAGAAAAATACGGTAATGGTGGTTACTTTATATGTTTTTATAACATAGCCCACATGCTATCCTATATACGGCTGGCTGACAAGACACTGCAAGCTAAAGGGAGAACAGGGGTCTAGAAACTCATGTGGGGAATGTTTTCATTGCACACTCTGAACAAGTGGGAACAGTCTCTTCTATTGAAGTGTATGGATGTTAGGGAAGAAGCACAACTAAAATAGGCAACTATATTTGACGTTTGTAAAATTCGTAAATTTGCATACTGATACATAACGAATTTTACAGACATCTTTGCAAGCTAAATACATGTACTTTACAATGAACTCACCAAAACAATATGATTGCAGCATAATTGGTATGCAGTGAAAAAAGGAAATTTAATAAGTATAACACTTACCAACTTGACAGCCTCCTGGGCAGCCTCTTTTGTACAAAATGTCACAAAAGCATAGCCTCTATTTAAACCAGTTAAAGGATCCATCATTAAACGAAGATCCCAAATTGGCCCAGCCTTTTCAAATAGTGGAACAAGCTCATCTTCAAACAGATCTCTAGGAATTTTGCCCACAAATATCTAAAATGATAAATACTAGATTAATAACTAACAGAAAAAGTAAAGTGAAACAATGCATCCTTTGATAAATACCACTGCAGTTTGATGCTTTTTTTTTTTTTTTTTTAGCTAAAGTCAGAGGTGCAGATAGAAGGTATGGAAAATATAAACTATAAATTACTTCTCATTTCTTCTATATTAACTTGGCTCTAATGACTGCATCTAAAATTGCAGAGGTGTTTTCCCTTTAAAACACCACTACAGCAATTTTTCTTTTTCATCAGAGGAGTGGCGCTTTAAATACAAGTCCCTGCCCCATTTCTTAAACTCCTCTTCCGGCAGCTTCACGTTTTACAAATGTCGCTCCAGTCCCGTGGCGCCATGTTAACACGAGTCTAAGAGACAGAACGGGAATCTCAGACTTTATTGAGGTCACTTTATGCTGGTGACAGGCCAGAGTGATGCTCGAAAAGAATGATTGAGAATCAGAAAGAGGCAGGGGACTTACATTTACAGCACCACTACAGCGGTGCAAAGAAAAACAACCTCTGGAGTGGTGCTATTAACCCCTTTACCCCCAAGGGTGGTTTGCACATTAATGACCGGGCCAATTTTTACATTTCTGACCACTTTATGAAGTTATAACTCTGGAACGCTTCAACAGATCCTGCTGATTCTGACATTGTTTTCTCGTGACATTGTACTTCATGATAGTGGTAAAATTTCTTTGATATTACTTGCGCTTATTTGTGAAAAAAAACAGATGTGTCACACAAAAAACTTAATAAGTAACATTTCCCACATGTCTACTTTACATCAGCACAATTTTGGAAACAAAATTTTTTGTTAGGGAGTTATAAGGGTTAAAAGTTGACCTGCAATTTCTAATTTTTACACTTTTTTTTTTTTTTAAGGGACCACCTCACATTTGAAGTCATTTTGAGGTGTCTATAGGATACAAAATACCCAAGTGTGACACCATTCTAAACACTGCACCCCTCAAGGTGCTCAAAAAAACATTCAAGAAGTATATTAACCCTTCAGGTGTTTCACAGGAATTTTGGAATGTTTAAAAAAAAAAAATTGAACATTTAATTTTTTTTTCACAAAAAAATTTACTTCAGCTCCAATTTGATTTATTTACCAAGAGTAACAGGAGAAAATGGACCCCAAAGGTTGTTGTACAATTTGTCCTGAGTACCCGGATACCCCATATGTGGGGGTAAACCACTGTTTGGGCGCATGGCAGAGCTCGGAAGGGAAGGAGCGCCATTTGACTTTTCAATGCAAAATTGGATGGAATTGAGATGGGACGCCATGTTGCGTTTGGAGAGTCCCTGATGTGCCTAAACATTGAAACCCCCCACAAGTGACACCTTTTTGGAAAGTAGACCCCCTAAGGAACTCATCTAGATGTGTTGCCGGAAGGGAAGGAGCGCCGTTTTGGAATGCAGACTTAGATGGAATGGTCTGCGGGCGCCACGTTGCGTTTGCAGAGCTCCTTATGTACCTAAACAGTAGAAACCCCCCACAAGTGACCCCATTTTGGAAACTAGACCCCCCCCCCCCCAAGGAACTTATCTAGATGTGTTGTGAGTTCTTTGAACCCCCAAGTATTTCACTACAGTCTCTAACGCAGAGCCGTGAAAATAAAAAAAAATAAAAATTTCCACAAAAATTATTTTTTAGCCCCCAGTTATGTATTTTTCCAAGGGTAACAGGAGAAATTGGACCCCAAAAGTTGTTGTGCAATTTGTCCTGAGTACGCTGATACCCCATATGTGGGGGGGAACCACCGTTTGAGCGCATGGCAGAGCTCGGAAGGGAAGGAGCGCCATTTGGAATGCAGACTTAGATGGAATGGTCAGCAGGCGTCACGTTGCATTTGCAGAGCCCCTGATGTAACTAAACAGTAGAAATCCCCCACAAGTTACCCCATATTGGAACCTAGACTTCCCAAGGAACTTATCTAGATGTGTTGTGAGAACTTTGAACCCCCAAGTGTTTCACTACAGTTTATAACGCAGAGCCGTGAAAATAAAAAATCATTTTTGTCCCACAAAAATGTTTTTTTTTAAGCCCCCCAAATTTTTATTTTCCAAAGGGTAGCAAGAGAAATTGGACCCCAGAAGTTGTTGTCCAATTTGTCCTGAGTACACAGATACCCAATATGTTGGGGTAAACCCCTGTTTGGGCACACGGGAGAGCTCGGAAGGGAAGGAGCACTGTTTTACTTTTTTAATGCAGAATTGGCTGGAATTGAGATCGGACGCCATGTCGTGTTTGGAGATCTCTGATGTGCCTAAACAGTGGAAACCCCCAATTCTAACAAACCCTAACCCCCGACACACCCCTAACCCCGTCACACCCCTAACCCTAATCCCAACCGTAAATTTAATCCAAACCCCAACCCTAGCCCCAGCCCTAATGGGAAAATGGAAATTAATACATTTTTTTAATTTTTGTATTTTTCCCTAACCAAGGGGGTGATGAAGGGGGGGTTTGATTTACTTCTATAGCGGGTTTTTTACCGGATTTTTATGATTGGCAGTTGTCACACACAGACGCTTTTTATTGCAAAAAATATTTTTTTGCATTACCACGTTGAGAGCTACAATTTTTCCATATTTTGGTCCACAGTCATGTGAGGTCTTGATTTTTGCGAGACGAGTTGACGTTTTTATTGGTAACATTTTCGGGCACGTGACATTTTTTGATCGCTTTTTATTCCGATTTTTGTTAGGCAGTATGACCAAAAACCAGCTATTCATGTATTTTTTTTTCTTCTTCTTTTGGGGGGGAAGCGGCGTTTATACAGTTCTGCGTTTGGTAAAATGGATAAAGCAGTTTTATTCTTCGGGTCAGTACAATTACAGCGATACCTAATTTAGATTATTTGTTTATGTTTTGCCACTTTTATGCGATAAAAACTATTTTATAGAAAAAAATTATTATTGCATCGCTTTATTCTGAGGACTAACACTTATTTTTTCACTGAAGACGCTGTATGGGGGCTCATTTTTTGCGGGACAAGATGACATTTTCAGCGGTACCATGGTTATTTATATCTGTCTTTTTGATCGCGTGCTATTCCACTTTTTGTTCGGCGGTATGATAAAGGTTTGTTTTTTGCCTCTTTTTACGGTGTTCACTGAAGGAGTTAACTAGTGGGACAGTTTTATAGGTCGGGTCGTTACAGACGTGGCGATACTAAATATGTGTACTTTTATTTAGATAAAGGAATGTATTTATGGGAGCAATATTTCTTTTTTCCTTTATTTAGGATTTTTTTTATTTATTCATTTTTTTTTTCCCCACACATCTGAAATTTATTTTTTTTTTTTTTTTTCACCTTATAACAGAGCACTGTGTCAGATCAGCGATCTGACATGCAGGGCTGCAGGCTTACCAGCGCTTGCTCTGAGCAGGCGCTGTTAAGCCACCTCCCTGCAGGACCTGGATGCAGCCCTGTGGCCATTTTGGTTCCGGGGCCTGCAGGGAGGAGACGCTCGGTACAAGGTGAGCACATCGCCTTGTACCGAGGGTCTCGAGGAAGCCCGCAGGGAGCCCCCTCCCTGCGCGATGCTTCCCTATGCCCCCGGAACACTGCGAACATGTTTGATCGCAGTGTGCCGGGGGTTAATGTGCAGAATGCAGTCCGTGACCGCTCCTGGCACATAGTGCCGGATGTCAGCTGCGATAGTCAGCTGACACTCGGACGCGCTCACGCATATAATGTACTATCCTGTCGAGGGTCAGATAGGCCCAGGTCACCTCGACGGGATAGTACGTCCAAGGTCAGACAGGGGTTAAAGACTTTTTTTTTTTTTTTACCTCTGTGCCAACAGAAGGTTGCTGTCCTGAGTGAACTGTGCTTGGGGGTGGACCACCATATTTTCTTTGACCAGTTGTTACATCTAGAGTATATGCTGTCCTTTCTAGAAGAGCCTAAAAAAAAGAAAAGAAAAAGAAAAAAAAAGTTTATCAAAAGTGAAAACATAACAGATTGAGAGATTATTAACAGAGCCCAACTAACTAATTTTGGTCCCACGAAACCATGTAACAAATGTCTTCCCCTCTGCAATGTGGAATGGTATTTATCCCCTTAGTGACCAAGCAAAATATTTTGAATCTGACCAGTGTCACTTTATGTGGTAATAACTCTGGAATGCTTCAACATCTCATTAATTTTGAGAATGTTTTTCGTGACATTGTACTTTATGATTATGGTAAATTGATGTCGATATTTGTATGAATAGAAAATTAGACATTTTACAAACATTTCAAAACACTTGGAATTTTAAAACTTTGAATGATTATCCCTTTAATCCAGATAGTCATACCACAGAAAAACACTTATTAATAACATTTCCCCCGTGTCTGCTTTACATCAGCACCATTTGAAAAATGTTTTTATTTTGTTAGCATTTTAGGAGGTTTAAAATGTAGCAGTAATTTTTCATTTTTTCAAGGAAAATGTACAAAACTCTTTTTAGGGACCTATTACGTTTTGAAGTGACTTTGGGGGTCCTGTATTATTGGAAACCTCCCAAAGTGATGCCATTTTAAAAATGGCACCCCTCAACATATTCAAAATTGCTTTCAGGTGTTCATTAACCCTTCAGGTGCAGAAATTGATTTTTACCACCTGTTGCCGACTCCTGAACAGGCCACTGTGGCTGCAAGACTTCAAGGCCATTATTTCGCCATGAAAAACATCAGGATCATGACCTCAGGGTGCCAATGGGTTGAAGAAAGAGCCCCTACACTCTGTTAACTATATAGATGCTGTAGACATTGACAGCGGCATTTAATGGGTTAAACAACTATATTAAGTACCAACACAAATCATGGCAGATACAGCAAGTTGTCAGCTATAGTGTACAGCTACAGGATTGTCACCTGTTGGGGGGGATCCTTTTCTCTTATAACCCAGGTCAGTAAAAAAAGACTACTTTATTGGTGTTAAAAGGGGTTGTTCTATTACATAAAAAAAAAACATGTTCCAATAAACAGACATGACATTTTCTAATATACTATGGCACCACCTGTTTAAGTGTCCAGCGATACACAGGTCCATCTAATCTTTCCGGCAGAGAACATACGAACACTACACAGAAAACTAGCAGTCATACCTGGACCAGTACATTGCTAAACACCGGGTGATGCCACACTTTTCAAGAAAATGTTAAAACACTTTAAGAGCATGCAAGTTGAAAATATTTATACAGTTGATGTGAAATGTAATGGCGGGCCAATTGTTTTAACTCCTTATTGCACAAACATAAGTAGTGGCAGCCAAACTTGACATTACTGTACAGTCAAAATTGTGGACACACCTTACCAAATTCATCCAGTGTGAACACACAAGTGTGCATTATGTACACAATAAAACCAAGAGCTAGAAGTATAAATCTGTATATTTAAAAGATATTTTTATTGTAGCAAATCAGTTTTAAAAATTCACAATAAAAAACTAAAACAAGGAGAAAGTGGCAAAGAACCCTCATATAACCAGGTTAAACAGGGTATCAATATTCAAGGTATATAAAATGACATGACAGAATCTTGCAAATCATGACACATACATAACCCTGGTTTCTAAAGAGAAGATAGTACCCTTATAATTAGATTAGTTATACTGTGAAGTAGAAATTGGGGTGAACCAGGGAAAAGCTGATAAATGCAGATATAAACAAAGGTAATTGATATGTCTCACATGTGGTCACACCCAGGTTATAAAGGAGCATACTTATTCCCAAGCCTCATGTGTGTTCAGCCTTTTTTTTTTTTTTGCACTTTACCTCTTTGATCCTTTAAATGTAAGACAGGAGTACTTATGTATGGTTTGATAGAGTTTTCTGACCACGTGAGAAATTACCTTTGTAAATATCTGTATTTATCAGCTTTTCCCTGGTTCCCCCCTCTTTTTCCACTTGGAAGTAGTACTCTTGTAAATACATTATTTAGTTATTTCTCTTTGGAAACTATGGTTATGTATGTGTTGTTGTATACTTGGAAGTTATATCATATAGGCAGTCTTATTTTTAAATACTATATACATAAGCAGCCTGGGGTGGGACTTAAATAGCCCACTTGTTTTTCTGTTTGCAGTTGCTCAGAATATAGCTAGAACTGCTTAACCCCTTCCCGACATTTGACGTACTATCCCGTCGAGGTGGGGTGGGCCCGTATGACCGCCGACGGGATAGTACGTCATCACCGATCAGCGGCGCTCACGGGGGGAGCGCGGCCGATCGCGGCCGGGTGTCAGCTGCATATCGCAGCTGACATCCGGCACTATGTGCCAGGAGCGGTCACGGACCGCCCCCGGCACATTAACCCCCGGCACACCGCGATCAAACATGATCGCAGTGTACCGGCGGTATAGGGAAGCATCGCGCAGGGAGGGGGCTCCCTGCGGGCTTCCCTGAGACCCCCGGAGCAACGCGATGTGATCGCGTTGCTGCGAGGGTCTCCTACCTCCTTCCTGGCTGCAGGTCCCGGATCCAAGATGGCCGCGGCATCCGGGTCCTGCAGGGAAGGAGGTGGCTTACCGAGTGTCTGCTCAGAGCAGACACTTGGTAAGCCTGCAGCCCTGCACAGCAGATCGTCGATCTGGCAGAGTGCTGTGCACACTGCCAGATCAATGATCTGTGATGTCCCCCCCTGGGACAAAGTAAAAAAGTTAAAAAAAAATTTTTCCACATGTGTAAAAAAAAAAAAAAAAAAAATCCTAAATAAATAATAAAAAAAAAATATATATTATTCCCATAAATACATTTCTTTATCTAAATAAAAAAAACAAAACAATAAAAGTACACATATTTAGTATCGCCGCGTCCGTAACGACCCAACCTATAAAACTGCCCCACTAGTTAACCCCTTCAGTAAACACCGTAAGAAAAAAAAAAAAAAAACGAGGCAAAAAACAACGCTTTATTACCATACCGCCGAACAAAAAGTGGAATAACACGCGATCAAAAAGACTGATATAAATATCCATGGTACCGCTGAAAACGTCATCTTGTCCCGCAAAAAACAAGCCGCCATACAACATTATCAGCAAAAAAATAAAAAAGTTATAGTCCTGAGAATAAAGCGATACGAAAATAATTATTTTTTCTATATTTTAGTTTTTATCGTATAAAAGCGCCAAAACATAAAAAAATGATATAAATGAGATATCGCTGTAATCGTACTGACCCGAAGAATAAAACTGCTTTATCAATTTTACCAAACGCGGAACGGTATAAACGCCTCCCCCAAAAGAAATTCATGAATAGCTGGTTTTTGGTCATTCTGCCTCACAAAAATCGGAATAAAAAGCGATCAAAAACGGTCACGTGTCCGAAAATGTTACCAATAAAAACGTCAACTCGTCCCGCAAAAAACAAGACCTCACATGACTCTGTGGAGCAAAATGTGGAAAAATTATAGGTCTCAAAATGTGGAGACGCAAAAACTTTTTTGCTATAAAAAGCGTCGCTGGTTTCACACTTGCGTTTTTGTCTGCAGCGTTTTTTGCACAAAAAAACGCATGCGTTTCTTCCCTATATTTAACATTGAAAACGCATGCGGTTTTTTTGTACGCGTTTGGTCGCGTTTTCAAACGCATGCGTTTTTTTTCTGCATGCGTTCATTTTCAGAAATACAACCTGCAGTATTTTCTTGCGTTTTTAAGCACATGCGTTTGTTTGCGTTAAAAACGCATGCATTTAAACACACTGAAAAGCCACCCACCACCATCAAGGTGATAAAGGGATCCAAACCCTAACCCTAACTCTACCCCTAACCTCACCCCTAACCGTTTAATGAACATTTTCTGACAGTCATAGTGCCACGTATTTCAGTGCCACGTATTTCAGTGCCACGTATTTCAGTGCCACGTGTTTCAGTGCCACGTATTTCAGTGCCACGTATCACATATTTCAGTGCCACGTATCACGTATTTCAGTGCCACGTATCACGTATTTCAGTGCCACATATTTTAGTACCACGTATTTCAGTGCCACGTATTTCAGTGCCACGTATTTCAGTGCCACGTATTTCAGTGCCACGTATTTCAGTGCCACGTATTTCAGTGCCACGTATTTCAGTGCCACGTATTTCAGTGCCACGTATTTCAGTGCCACGTATCACGTATTTCAGTGCCACGTGTTTCAGTGCCACGTATTTAAGTGCCACGTATCACGTATTTCAGTGCCACGTATTTCAGTGCCACGTATTTCAGTGCCACGTATCACGTATTTCAGTGCCACGTATTTCAGTGCCACGTATTTCAGTGCCACGTATTTCAGTGCCACGTATTTCAGTGCCACGTATTTCAGTGCCACGTATTTCAGTGCCACGTATTTCAGTGCCACGTATCACATATTTCAGTGCCACGTATTTCAGTGCCACGTATTTCAGTGCCACGTATTTCAGTGCCACGTATTTCAGTGCCACGTATTTCAGTGCCACGTATTTCAGTGCCACGTATCACGTATTTCAGTGCCACGTGTTTCAGTGCCACGTATTTAAGTGCCACGTATCACGTATTTCAGTGCCACGTATTTCAGTGCCACGTATTTCAGTGCCACGTATTTCAGTGCCACGTATTTCAGTGCCACGTATTTCAGTCACGTTTAGGGTTAGGGGTAGGGTTAGGGTTAGGGTTAGGGCTAGGGTTGGAGGTAAAGTTAGGGTTGGGGCTAAAGTTAGGGTTGGGGCTAAAGTTAGGGTTAGGGTTTGGATTACATTTACGTTTGGATTAGGGTTGGGATTAGAATTATGGGTGTGTCAGGGCTAGGGGTGTGGTTAGGGTTACCGTTGGGATTAGGGTTAGGGGTGTGTTTGGGTTAGGGTTTCAGGTAGAATTGGGGAGTTTCCACTGTCCAGGCACATCAGGGGCTCTACAAGCGCGACATGGCGTCCAATCTCAATTCCAGCCAATTCTGCGTTGAAAAAGTAAAACAGTGCTCCTTCCCTTCCGAGCTCTCCCGTGCGCCCAAAAAGGGGTTTACCCCAACATATGTGTTATCAGCGTACTCGGGACAAATTGAACAACAACTTCTGGGGTCCAAGTTCTCTTGTTATCCTTAGGAAAATAAAAATTTGGGGGGCTAAAAATCATTTTTGTGGGAAAAAAAAGATGTTTTATTTTCACGGCTCTGCGTTATAAACTGTAGTGAAACACTTGGGGGTTCAAAGTTCTCACAACACATCTAGATAAGTTCCTTGGGAGGTCTAGTTTCCAATATGGGGTCACTTGTGGGGGGTTTGTACTGTTTGGGTACATCAGGGGCTCTGCAAATGCAACGTGACGCCTGCAGACCAATCCATTTAAGGCTGCATTCCAAATGGCGCTCCTTCCCTTCCGAGCTCTGTCATGCACCCAAACAGTGGTTCCCCCCCACATATGGGGTATCAGCGTACTCAGGACAAATTGGACAACAACTTTTGTGGTCTAATTTATCCTGTTACCCTTGTGAAAATACAAAACTGGGGGCTAAAAAATCATTTTTGTGAAAAAAAAAAAGAATTTTTATTTTCACGGCTTTGCGCTATAAACTTTAGTGAAACACTTGGGGGTTCAAAGTTCTCAAAACACATCTAGATAAGTTCTTTGGGAGGTCTAGTTTCCAATATGGGGTCACTTGTGGGGGGTTTGTACTGTTTGGGTACATCAGGGGCTCTGCAAATGCAACGTGACGGCTGCTGACCAATCCATTTAAGTCTGCATTCCAAATGGCGCTCCTTCCCTTCCGAGCTCTGTCATGCGCCCAAACAGTGGTTCCCCCCCACATATGGGGTATCAGCGTACTCAGGACAAATTGGAAAACAAATTTTGGGGTCCAATTTATTCTGTTACCCTTGTAAAAATACAAAGCTGGGTGCTAAAAAATCATTTTTGAGAAAAAAAATAAAAATTATTTTCACGGCTCTGCGTTATAATCTGTAGTGAAACACTTGGGGGTTCAAAGCTCTCAAAACACATCTAGATAAGTTCCTTAGGGGGTCTACTTTCCAAAATGGTGTCACTTGTAGGGAGTTTCAATGTTTAGGCACATCAGGGGCTCGCCAAACGCAACATGGCGTCCCATCTCAATTCCAGTCAATTTTGCATTGAAAAGTCAAATGGCGCTCCTTCCCTTCCAAGCTCTGCCATGCGCCCAAACAATGGTTTACACCCACATATGGGGTATCAGCGTACTCAGGACAAATTGCACAACATTTTTTGGGGTCCAATTTCTTCTCTTACCCTTGGGAAAATAAAAAATTGGGGGCAAAAAGATCATTTTTGTGAAAAAATATGATTTTTTATTTTTACGGCTCTGCATTATAAACTTCTGTGAAGCACTTGGTGGGTCAAAGTGCTCACCACACATCAAGATAAGTTCCTTAGGGGGTCTACTTTCCAAAATGGTGTCACTTGTAGGGGGTTTCAGTGTTTAGGCACATCAGGGGCTCTCCAAACGCAACATGGCGTCCCATCTCAATTCCAGTCAATTTTGCATTGAAAAGTCAAATGGCGCTCCTTCCCTTCCAAGCTCTGCCATGCGCCCAAACAATGGTTTACACCCACATATGGGGTATCAGCGTACTCAGGACAAATTGCACAACATTTTTTGGGGTCCAATTTCTTCTCTTACCCTTGGGAAAATAAAAATTGGGGGCAAAAAGATCATTTTTGTGAAAAAATATGATTTTTTATTTTTACGGCTCTGCATTATAAACTTCTGTGAAGCACTTGGTGGGTCAAAGTGCTCACCACACATCTAGATAAGTTCCTTAGGGGGTCTACTTTCCAAAATGGTGTCACTTGTAGGGAGTTTCAATGTTTAGGCACATCAGGGGCTCTCCAAACGCAACATGGCGTCCCATCTCAATTCCAGTCAATTTTGCATTGAAAAGTCAAATGGCGCTCCTTCCCTTCCAAGCTCTGCCATGCGCCCAAACAATGGTTTACACCCACATATGGGGTATCAGCGTACTCAGGACAAATTGCACAACATTTTTTGGGGTCCAATTTCTTCTCTTACCCTTGGGAAAATAAAAAATTGGGGGCGAAAAGATCATTTTTGTGAAAAAATATGATTTTTTATTTTTACGGCTCTGCATTATAAACTTCTGTGAAGCACTTGGTGGGTCAAAGTGCTCACCACACATCAAGATAAGTTCCTTAGGGGGTCTACTTTCCAAAATGGTGTCACTTGTAGGGGGTTTCAGTGTTTAGGCACATCAGGGGCTCTCCAAACGCAACATGGCGTCCCATCTCAATTCCAGTCAATTTTGCATTGAAAAGTCAAATGGCGCTCCTTCCCTTCCAAGCTCTGCCATGCGCCCAAACAATGGTTTACACCCACATATGGGGTATCAGCGTACTCAGGACAAATTGCACAACATTTTTTGGGGTCCAATTTCTTCTCTTACCCTTGGGAAAATAAAAAATTGGGGGCAAAAAGATCATTTTTGTGAAAAAATATGATTTTTTATTTTTACGGCTCTGCATTATAAACTTCTGTGAAGCACTTGGTGGGTCAAAGTGCTCACCACACATCAAGATAAGTTCCTTAGGGGGTCTACTTTCCAAAATGGTGTCACTTGTAGGGAGTTTCAATGTTTAGGCACATCAGGGGCTCTCCAAACGCAACATGGCGTCCCATCTCAATTCCAGTCAATTTTGCATTGAAAAGTCAAATGGCGCTCCTTCCCTTCCAAGCTCTGCCATGCGCCCAAACAATGGTTTACACCCACATATGGGGTATCATCGTACTCAGGACAAATTGCACAACATTTTTTGGGGTCCAATTTCTTCTCTTACCCTTGGGAAAATAAAAAATTGGGGGCAAAAAGATCATTTTTGTGAAAAAATATGATTTTTTATTTTTACGGCTCTGCATTATAAACTTCTGTGAAGCACTTGGTGGGTCAAAGTGCTCACCACACATCAAGATAAGTTCCTTAGGGGGTCTACTTTCCAAAATGGTGTCACTTGTAGGGGGTTTCAGTGTTTAGGCACATCAGGGGCTCTCCAAACGCAACATGGCGTCCCATCTCAATTCCAGTCAATTTTGCATTGAAAAGTCAAATGGCGCTCCTTTCCTTCCGAGCTCTGCCATACGCCCAAACAGTGGTTTACCCTCACATATGGGGTATCAGCGTACTCAGGACAAATTGTACAACAACTTTGGGGGTCCATTTTCTCCTGTTACCCTTGGTAAAATAAAACAAATTGGAGCTGAAATAAATTGTGTGTGAAAAAAAGTTAAATGCTCATTTTTATTTAAACATTCAAAAAATTCCTGTGAAACACCTGAAGGGTTAATAAACTTCTTGAATGTGGTTTTGAGCACCTTGAGGGGTGCAGTTTTTAGAATGGTGTCACACTTGAGTATTTTCTATCATATAGACCCCTCAAAATGACTTCAAATGAGATGTGGTCCCTAAAAAAAAATGGTGTTGTAAAAATGAGAAATTGCTGGTCAACTTTTAACCCTTATAACTCCGTCACAAAAAAAAATGTTGGTTCCAAAATTGTACTGATGTAAAGTAGACATGTGGGAAATGTTACTTATTAAGTATTTTGCGTGACATATGTCTGTGATTTAAGGGCATAAAAATTCAAAGTTGGAAAATTGCGAAATTTTCAAAATTTTCGCCAAATATTCGTTTTTTTCACAAATAAATGCAAGTTATATCGAATAAATTTTACCACTAACATGAAGTACAATATGTCACGAGAAAACAATGTCAGAATCGCCAAGATCCGTCAAAGCGTTCCAGAGTTATAGCCTCATAAAGGGACAGTGGTCAGAATTGTAAAAATTGGCCCGGTCATTAACGTGCAAACCACCCTTGGGGGTGAAGGGGTTAAAGTGAACCTGTGACATTAACAAAAGTCTCCAGGAAAGTAGGAGATAATGAGCAAAATGAATTGTGAAGTGAAGGAGTGCTGTCAGATGATCTGGCTTGCATAGTCGCTTAACACACATGGTATGGGAGAAGTTTCACTGGAAACTCTGTTTTAATTTTTTATTACCATTTCAGTCCATCTGTAGTTCACACGTGTTCCAATAGCTTTTCCATTTTAAAATGTACAAGAAAGGAGAGAAAAAAAACGGATTTTTGTGTATGCACCGTAAAATCCTTTTCTCCGAGCCAATCATTGGGGGACACAGGACCATGGGTGTTATACTGCTGCCACTAGGAGGACACTAAGCAAATAACTTTTTTGTGTAACTCCTCCTCCGCAGTATACACCCTCTGCTGGCTCTCGTGAACCAGTTCGGTGCCAAAGCAGTAGGAGCTCACAGAGTTGCAATATGTCAAAACCAAACAGACTACAAGCCAATGGGCTAAGAGGGTGGGTGCTGTGTCCCCCAATGATTGGCTCTGAGAAAAGGATTTTATGGTGAGTACACAAAAATCCCTGTTTCTCCTTGGGGGACACAGGACCATGGGACGTCCTAAAGCAGTCCCTGGGTGGGGAAAAACGTCACAACAAGTGAAACCTCACGCACCCAATGCTTAAAGAATTAAATGAAGCCTACAGATGCGAAACTGGCGATTGCAGAATTTGTCTGCCAAGGGCCGCATCTGAAGAGGCTTGGACATGAATGTTGTAATGTTTAGCAAACGTGTGAAGACTGGACCAAGTCGCAGCCTTACACACTTGCTGTGCGGATGCCTGGTGCCGAATGGCCCAAGAGGCCCCCACTGACCGAGTGAAGAGTGTCTTAATCCCCGCGGGGATAGGCTGGCCGTTGACACGGTAAGCTTCTTGGATCGCTGAACGAATCCATCTGGCTATCGTGGTCTTCGAGGCAGGGAAACCCTTTCTGTGACCATTGGAAGCACAAAAAGGGCATCAGCTTTGCGAAAAGACGCCATTCTGGAAACGTAGTTTGAGAGCCCTCACCACGTCCAGAGTGTGAATGGCTTTCTCAGTACGATGGACTGGAGCTGGAGCGAGAGAGAGAGAGAGAGCGCGCGAGAGAGCGCGCGAGAGAGAGCGCGCGAGAGAGCGCGCGAGAGAGCGCGAGAGAGCGCGCGAGAGAGCGCGCGAGAGCGCGCGAGAGAGCGCGCGAGAGAGCGCGCGAGAGAGCGCGCGAGAGAGCGCGCGAGAGAGCGCGCGAGAGAGCGCGCGAGAGAGCGCGCGAGAGAGCGCGCGAGAGAGCGCGCGAGAGCGCGCGAGAGAGCGCGCGAGAGAGCGCGCGCGAGAGAGCGCGCGAGAGAGAGCGCGAGAGAGAGCGCGAGAGCGAGGCGAGAGAGCGCGCGAGAGAGCGCGCGAGAGAGCGCGCGAGAGAGCGCGCGAGAGCGCGCGAGAGAGCGCGAGAGAGAGCGCGAGAGAGAGCGCGAGAGAGAGCGCGAGAGAGCGCGCGAGAGAGAGCGAGAGAGAGAGCGAGAGAGCGAGAGCGCGCGAGAGAGCGCGCGAGAGAGCGCGCGAGAGAGCGCGCGAGAGAGCGCGCGAGAGAGCGCGCGAGAGAGAGCGCGAGAGAGAGCGCGAGAGAGAGCGCGAGAGAGAGCGCGAGAGAGAGCGCGAGAGAGCGCGAGAGAGCGCGAGAGAGCGCGCGAGAGAGAGCGAGAGAGAGAGCGAGAGAGCGAGAGAGAGCGAGAGAGAGAGCGAGAGAGCGCGCGCGAGAGCGAGAGAGACCAGCGCCAGGCCTGAATCCACACCCGCTTGGAGGGGATGGAAAACACCAACGGGATAAGACCCTCATCTTTACACCATGAGAAAAATAGAATTAGACTTACCGGTAGTTCGGTTTCTAGGAACCTTCCACGACAGCAGTATTGGAGGATGTCTCCCTGCCCTAATAGGGGACAGGAAATCAGAGAGGATAAATACCCTCCCCTTCCTGCAACCACCAGTGTTTTTTTCTGGACACAGTAGCATGTATAGTTACCACTTAAGTGCAGGAATCATCCAGTAAGAATATCAGATAGGGAGGGAAATTGGTGCTGTCGTCGAAGGTTCCTAGAAACCGAATTACCGGTAAGTCTAATTCTGTTTTCTCCAGTCACCTTCCACGACAGCAGTACCGGAGTGATACCAACAGCTAATTTCTTTAGGGAAGGACAACAGCCTGCAGAACACGTCTGCCAAACAATAGGTCCCTATTGAAATTTAGCCTGTAAAGCCTGGTGAATGTATGGATTGACGACCAGGTGGCAGCTCTGCATATCTGCTCAGATGATGCGTTCCCTCTCTCTCCAGGACGTGGAGACTGAACGGGTGGAGTGAGCTTTCAGCGATGCCGGGGGAGCAATTTCCCAGGTTGAGTATGCAAAACAGATGGCCTGCTTTATCCAGTTAGCGATCGTACTTTTAGCCGCTTTCTTGCCTTTATTCAGTCCTGACCACTGGACAAAAAGGTTTTGGTTTATCCTCCAACCCTCCATTTGTTGGAGGTAGAAGAGGACCACCCTGCAGACATCCAGGGTGTGAAAGGTGTCTTCCTTTGGATTAGAGGGATTTGGACAGAATGAGTGTAAGACAATATCTTGACTTCTGTGAAAGTCTGAGACTACTTTCAGCATAAAGGCAGGGTCTAGCTTAAGGATTATGCTATCCATGGTTATAGTTAGGTATGGCTCCTGTACTGATAAAGCCTGTAACTCGCCTATACGCCTAGCGGTAGCGATTGCTACTAGTTAAGACAGTCTTGAGGGTCAGGATTTTTAGGCTGATGGCTGATAAGGGCTCAAAGGGGTCCCTGGTCAGACTATTTAGTACGAGGTTCAGATCCCAAGGAGGGGTTTGAACCTGGAGCCTAGGACAAATCCTAGCTACAGATGCCATGAAACGTTTAACCTAACGGTGGCCTGCTAGATCCTGATCAAAAAAGGAACTTAGTGCCGACACCTGAACTTTTAAAGTGCTAGGTGAGAGTCCTAACTCCAGTCTCTTTTGGAGAAATTCTTTCTTGTAGGGTTTGAATGACGTCATCTGAGAGACCTCTAGCTCTCAGAATCTCGGCCTCAGTAACCAGGCTGCCAGTTTCAGCCTGTGTAGGTCTGGGTGTAGCAGTGGCCCCTGCTGAAGGTCTACTATCTGAGGTAGAAGTATCAGGTCTTCCAGAGACATGTCTGTTAGTGCGCCGTACCAGCTTCTTCCCAGCCACATTGGTGCCACCAGAATGGTTGTGACTCGATCCGCCCGAATCTTCTGTAACGTCCTTGGCAACATGGGAATTGGTGGGAAGTCGTATGCTAGAGCAAACTACCAAGGATGGGAGAAGGCATCCAGTCCCCGAGCCCCGCCTGAGATTGAGGGAGAAGAAAGTGTTCGACTGTGTTCTGACTGTTGGCAAACAGATCCACATAGGAACTTCCCCATCTCTGGACTAAGGATAGGAACACTTCTTGGTTCAAGGACCATTCTCCAGTATGGAAATCTTTCCTGCTTAGGAAGTCCGCCTGGGCGTTGTCTGACCTCTTTATGTGGTATTGCCGAGATGGACAGGAGATGTCTTTCTCCCCAGGAAAAAATCCTTGCAGCGGTTGATTTTAGGCTGGAATATTTTGTGCCTCCCTGGTGTTGAAGGTAGGCCACCGTAGTTGTGTTGTCGGACATTATCAGTACATGGTGACCCTGGATGAGGACAGATGCGGATTTTAGCGCCTCCTCCACCGCTTTCAATTCTCTCAGATTTGAGGTTCTGGACCTGATGCTTGGGGGCCACAAACCCTGGAAGTGGGACCCTTCTATTATGGCACCCCAGCCTCTCTGGCTCGCATCTGTTGTGAGCACCTTCAGCGGTATTTGATCCCAGCTGACTCCTCTTTGAAGATTCTGGGAGTTCAGCCACCATGAGAGGGAGGATTTCACGTGATTGGGGAGGGGAATCCTCCTGGTTAGAGCATTCTGGCGTCCTTTTGAATGCCTCAGGATGTGGGCCTGAAGGACTTGTGTGGGCCTGGGCCCAGGAGACTGCCTGAATGCAGGACGTCAACGAACCCAGGATCGACAGAGTCCCTTAGGGTCGGAGAATTCTGGCTCCTGAATCTGGAGATCCTGTGGACGAGATCGTCCTGACGGTCCCTGGGTAAGAAGGACATTCTTTCCCTTGAGTCCAAAAGAACTCCTAGAAAGTTTTTCCTTGGAGATGGATGGAGGTCCGACTTCTCCAAGTTCGGAATCCATCCCAGTGATTTCAGGATATCCAGGACCTTCATCACATCTTGATTTAAACGAGGGACAGATGGAGCGACAATAAGAAAAATCGCCCAGGTACGGGATAATACAGATTCCCTGATGTCGGATGAAGACTACTGCTTCTGACATGATCTTGGTAAAAACCCGTGGAGCTGATGAGACTCCGAATGGGAGGACACTGAACTGATAATGGCTGGCTCGATGGTTCTGGGCCACCCCAAATCTGAGGAACTTTCTGTGGTCGGGATGTATCGGCACATGATAGTAAGCGTCCCTCAGATCCAACGTAGCCATCACCCAGTCCTGGCCAATCAGCGGGATTGCTTATTTGACTGATTACTTGATTCAGGGGTTTCAGGTTTATGATAACCCGGTGTTTCCCAGAGGGTTTTTCCACCAAAAATAGGTGAGAATTGTGGCCTTCTCCTATTTCCTGAGGAGGTACCCGGGAGATTGCCCCTGCCTGAAGTAGATCGAGAATATCTGCATTGAGGCATCTCCGGAGGTGTGGAGACTGTAGGGAGGTAATTGTTAGACGGTGAGGAGGACTCTCGAATTCTAACTTGAAGCCTTCCTGAACATAACGCAGGACCCACTGATTTGTGGTGATGGCCTGCCATTGGGAAAGAAACCCTGAGAGTCGGCCTCCGACCGGAGAGCAGTCATTGTTTCTCAGGGGTCTGCTGGGGTTGAGGAACAAGGATGTTCCTAGCTTTTCCCCCTTTGGAGTAACTCCACCGACCCGATTTACCTTTACCCCTGTAATCCCTCTGGGGGACCTGCTCACGGGGGTGGGAGGTTGGGACAAAAAAAAAAGCGTTTCCTCGAGCTTTTTTGCTCCGGAAGAGCTTTCTTTTTTTCCGAAGACTTGTCTAGGATGTCATCGAGGGCTGGCCCAACATAATGTCCCTGAAAGGGAATACCACACAACTAGGATTTAAAAGTTAAGTCACCTCCCCAGGATTTAAGCCATAGAGCCCTCCTAGCGGAGTTGGAGAGAACTGCAGACCTAGCAGCTACCCGTACAGACTCAGCGGAAGCATCCGCCTGGAACCCTGTTGCCTTCTGGAGTAGTGGTAGGGAATTTAAAATTTCCTCCCTTGATGTCCCCTGGGAAAGGTGATTTTCTAGGGTACGTAAACAGAGAAATAGGGATCTGGCAACACATGTGGAGGCCACATTTGTCTTCAGCAGATTAGTAGATGTGTCCCAGGATTTCCTTAGTAAGCTCTCAATTTTTCGATCCATAGGATCTTTGAGCTGCGAGGAATCCTCAAAGGGTAGAGCCGTTTTTTTGGTTACCATGGACACTTGTACATCTACCTTAGGCATCTCCCATAAAGACCAGTCCCCCTCCAGAGGGAAACTATTCTTCAATTCTGATGGGACACTCAAACCTCTCTCAGGTAGGCCCCACTCATGAAGGACAAGGTTTTCAATATTTTCGTGAATAGGGAACCCTTTCGGGGTCCTAGGTTTTAACCCGCCAAACATGTCATCCTGAACGAAATTACTTGCTACCTCCTCTTCCACCCCCATGGTGCCCCTCACCATGGAAATTAGCTGTTCCATATCTTCGGAAGAGATATTTTTTATTGTCATTTTTGGGGTTGGAAGTAGAACCCTCATTCTCCCAAATGTCCTCTGAACCCGAGGTATGGATATCGCCAGAGTCAGAATCAGATATAGTAGGAGCCATCTTCCTTTTCTTAGGAGGAGGCGGCTGTGGTGTCGGGGCCTTAGACAGGGCCGCCATAGAGGATTGAACCTCCTGTTTGATGAGGGTTCTGATGCTGTCCAGGAGGGAGGGCTGTTCACTACGCAGCACTTCATCCGTGCATGGTTGGCAGAGCTTTTTCTTATAAGCTGAGGGAAGCTTGGTCGCACATGAACCACACTTGCAGCTTGACATCTTATCTTTTTTTTTTAGGGGCAGGGACCTTGTCTCCCTAGAAAGAGAGAAAGGCGGACCAAGTCATTTAATAATAAAAACTGGACAGCAAGGGACCTCATCCTCTACTTACAGTAGGAGGGTGAACGCTGGGCTCTGCAGAAGCAGAGTGCAGGGGTTTGTCGCCATCCATAGGGTCAGTCAAGTCAGCGGTCAGAAGGGACACAGACAGAGGCCTTACCTGGAGGCTTCCCCGACCAGGAATATATACAAAAATCCAAGAAGAGGTTAAACCGCACCCTATGTTCATACAGCCTCCATGTGCAAAAGGGCGCACGTCAACACCAGGGGATCCAACCCAGATACAAGTCCATATTCAAAAGAGAATCAAAAAGACAGCACCACAATGGACAGTGATAATAATCATACATTTTAATCTGCCTCCTGCGGCGACGTTTCGTCGTTTTATCAAGCACAGGAATATATACACACCGAGGTCGCCAGCTAATTTCATGCTCCTCCTCCTCCCAGGGTCCGTAGGGGGTGCTGCAGTTGAACCGCCTGTCATGGCTGCCGCAGGCTTGGAACGCCAGCCGGCGCGCGCACTGGCTCCGGAGCATGGAGGCTAAACCGGAAGTTCGGAAGCGTCACTTCCAGTGCACGTTGCGTGGCCTCCAGCGGCAGCGATGGGAGGAGAGAAAGCCGGGGAGCTACAGGAGGACCCCGGAGAGCTTCACAGCCCCGCTTTGCCCCACGAGGAGGCGCAGGAAATGCGGGATGGAGGGCCCCAAGTCACGCAGAGCCTGCGGAGATGGGAGGAGTAATCAAGGAGGAGAGCGGAGCCCCGACCTCAACTGCCCGGTTATTAAGGTAACATTGCTCCGATCACCGGCCACGGCAGCACTATCTGAGAACCTCTTCATGCCCTATAGGGGACAGGAAAATTACTGGTGGTTGCAGGAAGGGGAGGGTATTTAACCTCTCTGATTTCCTGTCCCCTATTAGGGCAGGGAGACATCCTCCAATACTGCTGTCGTGGAAGGTGACTGAAGAAAAGTTTTCCAAACGCGATGGTAAACACGCATGGAAACAGGCTTCCTAGCGTTGATCATGGTAGATTTCACTTGACGGGAGAACCCGGCCAGGGTTAGGATCCAGGATTCAATGGCCAGGCCATTAAACTCAGAACTCTCGAATTCTGTTGGCAAATGGGTCCCTGGGAGAGAAAGTCCAGACGATCCGGTAACCTCCAGGGAACGTCGGCGACAAGATGCATTAGCTCCGCGTACCAAAGCTCGGCGTGGCCAGTCCGGAGCGACAAGGATCACCGGAACGCCTTCCACTTTGGTTTTTCAGATGACACTTGGGATCAGCAGAAGAGGCAGAAAGATGTAAAGGAGATGAAATTGGCTCCATGGGAGTACTAGGGCATCTGAGCCGATGGCTAGCTAATCGCGGGATCGGGCTACAAATGCCGGAACCTTGGTGTTCAGCCTGGAGGCCATGGGGTCCACATCTGGAGTGCCCCAACGCTGGCAAATCCCCTGAAAGACTTCCAGGTAAAGAGACCACTCTCCTGAGGATATGCCCTGGCGGCTGAGAAAATCCGCCGCCCAATTCTCTACCCCCGGAATATGAACTGGGGAGACGAGCGATTGATTTGCCTCGGCCCATTGTAGAATGTGCGAAACCTCGGTCATCGCTTTTCTGCTGCGCGTGCCTCCCTGGCGATTGATGTACGCCACAGCCGTGGCGTTGTCTGATTGGATCCTAATAGGACATCCCGCCAAGAGGTGATGGAATCGATGAAGAGCCAGCGTTATCGCTTGGATCTCGAGGATGTTGATTGGAAGGTTGGCTTAGTGAGCAGACCAACGTCACTGAGCATTGTGGTGATGAAAAATTGCGCCCCATCCGAGGAGACTGGCGTCGGTGGTCACTACCAGTCAGTAAACCAGGAGGAAGGACCTTCCCTGATCCAAGGACGACGTTGCAGTCCACCCCATCTGAGAGATCGCCTGATTTGGGTGCCAGGCGAAATAGGCCACCCAGGGAGGCTGGATTCTTGTCCCATGCTGAGATCAAAGCCTACTGCAGGGGACGGATGTGAAATTGGGCAAACAGCACTGCTTCGATAGATGCCACCATTTTCCCGAGTACCTGCATGGCGAACCGCAGGGAGTGAGCGGCCCAGAGATAGCAATTGGGCTCCCCGGATTAGAGGGGAAATCTTTTCCGGAGGGAGAACTACCAACCCAAGGAAGTGTCCAAGATCATCCCCAAAAAGGGGACTCGCTGGGATGGAACTGGAGACGATTTCTCCATGTTCACCAGCCAACCTAGATGAGACAGTGTCGATGCCGACAGTGACGCTCTCTTCGCAAGCCCGATAAGACGGACATTTGAAGATCATCCAGATATGGAACAATCACCATGCCCCAGGAGTGTAGAATAGACATGACGGCTACCATGACTTTTGTGAATACCCTGGGGGCAGTGGCGAGCTTGAAGAGCAGAGCAGTGAATTGAAAATGATAGTCTCCAACCGCAAAGCGTAGGAATCTATGATGACTTTCGAAGATTGGGATGTGAAGATATGCGTCTGATGTCGATTGATGCCAGGTATTCCCCTTTTTCTAAAGAAGCGATGACAGAGCGAAGGGATTCTATCCTGAAATGGGGCACTGAGAGGAATTTGTAAAACAACTTCAGGTCCAAAATGGGACGCATGGTTTTGTCTTTCTTGGGGACCACGAACAGGTTCAAGTAGAAGCCCTTGAACCTTTCTGTGGGAGGAGCCGGAACGATGAATTAACTGTTGCGAAGGGCTTGTAAGAAGGCCTGGTAAAAGGGGACTGCGTGCGCCTTGGACTTTGGAAGACAAGACTGGAAGAAGCGCGTCGGAGGGGAAATGAAGTCGATTCTGTATCCGGAAGACAGGAGATCTGACCCACTGGTCGTGAACAACCGATAACCATACTTGGCGAAACAAAAGTAGACGGCTGCCTACCCTGCCTGTGTCCTCCGGACACGGCCAGAAGTCATTGAGAAGAGAATTTCCGGGGAGGGTCACTTTTGGGCCTGGATCGGGGAGATCTGTTTCTCCTGGAATTAGAAGGTCTGAAGGAAGGTTGCGACCCACTGCCTCTGTGTGGGGGGCGAGATGAGGTAGCGGCAGAGGATGACCAGCCTGTGGCACCGCAAAAGGGTCGGAAGCAAACCTGGGATTGGTTCCGAAAGGGGCGAATGGGCCTCCGCTGAGGAAGGAATTTGCTTTTTCCACCAGTAACGTCTGAGATAATCTGATCACGTTTATCTCCGAACAGGCGCCCGTGCTGGTAAGGCAGGTGAAGTCAAGGATTTTTTTCGAAGCAAGAGTCTGCCTGCCATTCAGAGCCACAACGCTCTCCTGATGGTCACGGCGTTAGCGGCAGCAAGCGTGGCACAATTAGCCGCATCTAGGGAGGCATGAACTACATAATCCCCTGCTCGAGCAATCTGGTAGGCAAGATTGGACACATCGGGAGGCAAGCTATTGTCTCTATTGGATTTCACTATGGCCTCGGCCCAAGCTACCATAGCTCTAGCTACACAAGTAGTTTGCGAATGAAGGGAATAGAGTTGCTCCAGCAGCCTCAAAGACCGACCTGGCCAGGTTGTCAATCTGAAGATCAGTGGGATTTTTAATGGAAGATCCGTCCGCCAAAGACAGAAGATTCTTTGAAGCGAGTCTTGATATAGGTGGATCTACTGAAGGGGACTCAGTCCATTCCCGTCTCAGAGTCGGTGTGAAAGGGTACCGGGCTTCTAGGGGCTTTAGACCCGTGAATCGCTTATCTGGTCGATTTCTATGCCTCTAAACAATGTCCGTAAACTCAGGATTGGCAAAAAGCTTGTGAGGCCGTTTTGTTAGTTTAAAGGACACTGGGTGATCCTGATTAGTACCGGCTTCTTCGTCTATTTTCAGTGTGTGATTAACCGCCTCAATGAGGGAATCAATACACACCTGGAACTCAGGAAAATCCAGGTCTGGGGCCACATGAGATTCGTATTCTGAGTCGTGCTCACTGTAACCCCTGGTGAATGGGAACGAGACACAAAGCTAGGGGATAAAGAGGCATCGGAGTTCCGTGGGGAAGTGTCACGGGTATGTTTTCTAGAGAAATGTGTACCCTGCTTAGCCGTCCGGCCCCGACAACGAGTCGTGTGTGGCTGAGGAACCCTCTACAGGGAGTAAAGAGATGCCATGGCTTGAGGCGGAATCGCAAAAGGATTCTAAGGCCTTGGCGAGAGAAGCCATGGACTGTCAAAAAGGAAGCCCACTCAGGGGGGCTGGCACTGCTGTGTTCTACGGGGGTCTCCTGAGAGCCTGAAGCCTCACAGTCCGTGCAGAGAGGTTTAGAGTGTTTCCGCGGTAGGGAAACATTGCATGAAGTACATGAGGCATAGATCACCGTGTGCGTTTTATCAGCCTTTTTATTAGCCTTTGATTGAGACATACTGCAAAAGGCTGATGAAAGCTCGCAGGGATGTGCCTGCAGCATATGGATTATGCGAACCTGCAGCGAAGGGGTTAAGTAGCGTGCACCTGCAGTAGTGTGTGACTATCTTACCCAGGTCCTGCGACCCCCCAGAGACGTGCCTGTGCGCCGACCTGTAGCAGTAATGGGGTCCTGTCGATGGCCTAACACAGCCAGAAGCCGGGGGCTAAAATAGCGGCCGCGATAAGGTTAATGGCCGCAGGGATTAAATGAGGGACCGCGGCCACGACCGGAAGCAACCTGCCGCGGCAGCAGAGACTAGAACAGAGGCCGCCGGAGGCAACGGCCGCAGCCAGAGAGAACGGCCGCAGCAGTTACTGGAAGCCCTCACTGACGCTGTGAAGAGGTCCGTGCAGCAGGCACACAAGAGGCAGGCAGGGAGGGGGGTGAACATGACAGCCAGGTGGTAGTAAAGGCCGTGGAACAGTCTATGGCCGGGTGCTGAACACCCCTCCCCCAGGAGCCCAGGCATAAACGCAGGACCCCAGGAAGGGAGGTAAGGAGTAGTGATGAGCGAATATACTCGTTACTCGAGATTTCCAGAGCACGCTCGGGTGACCTCCGAGGATTTTTTAGTGCTCTGAAAAATTTAGTTTTTCTTGCCACAGCTGAATGATTTACATCTGTTAGCCAGCATAAGTACATGTGGGGGTTGCCTGGTTGCTAGGGAATCCCCACATGTAATCAAGCTGGCTAACAGATGTAAATCATTCAGCTGAGGTGAGGAAAACAATCTCCGAGCACTAGAAAAAATACTCGGGAGGTCACCCGAGCGTGCTCGGGAAATCTCGAGTAACGAGTATATCGCTCATCACTAGTAAGGAGTCCTCCCTCACGCTAAACGGCCATACTCACTGCAATCCGAGTCAGGAGTACTGGGCCACAGACAGCGAACATCAATCATGCCGTCCATCCTCAATCCACCAACCCTTTGATAGGGAGGTGGAGAGGGCACGGTGGATACCTGACACCAACCGCTTTCTCACAGTGGTGGTGCAGTGGGGCCACGCAAAAGCCACGAGGGGCGTCCCCCAGCTTCTCCTTCACCTCATTGGGGGGGAATCAATCTCAGGTCAGCAAGAGTCCTGGCTCCGGAAGGGGATACGTGGGGGCGACACCCCATGTTCCCGTCCGTTGTTGGTGTGGGGAGAGCGGACACATTAAAGGAACCCGTCGCCCCGATGAGAGCTCAGACGGACTCTGCAGGAGGGGGTACGGGGAGGCGACACTCCACGTTACCGTTTGTTGATGATTTTGGGAGATCGGGACCTTGAAAGGCCCCGTCGCCCGCTCAATCCGTGGAAAAAAGATGAAAAAAATAAAGTAGTAAAAAATAAAAAAAAAAATTGGGGTCTGAAATCAGACCCTAGTGCCTCCTAGACACAAAGCAAGAACTGGTTCACGAGAGAGCCAGCAGCGGGTGTATACTGCGGAGGAGTTAACTTTGTGTATTTGCTTAGTGTCCTCATAGTGGCAGCAGCATAACACCCATGGTTCCTGTGTTCCCCAATGAGGCGAAGGAGAAAAACCCTCTAAGGCTATGTGCACACGTCAGGATTTCTTGCAGAAATTTTCCTGACAAAAACTGGACATTTCTGCCAGAATTCCGCATGCGTTTTTTCGCGTTCTCATGCGTTTTTGATGCGTTTGTGCATTTTTTCCCAAATGCATAGAATTGCGGGGAAAAAACGCGGAAAATCCGCAAAATTAATGAACATGCTGCTTTTTTTTTACCGCGATGCATTTTTTTCGCGGAAAAAAACGCACCATGTGCACAAAACATGCAGAATGCATTCTAAATTATAAAAAAACGCATACATTATGCATCCTACCGTGAAAAAACGCGAAAAAACCTGAACGTGTGCACATACCCTAAGTGTGTCCAAACTTTTGACAATGTTAAACAGGTTCATTAGATGTATGTACAAGTCATATGAAGTATTTTCTTTCATCCGAGAGAATCGGGCAGGTTATGCTAATCACACTGATTAGCGTTTGAGACGAATTTTCTCAGATGTGGAGAAAAAAAGTCTCCATTCTGTCAGTCTGACATAAGTGCAGTCCAGTTTTCACAGAGTGAAGTCCGATTTTCCCACGGACCCACTGACTTGCATAGCCAGGAGCCATACACATTTTGGATGCAAATCGTGCTTGCTGCAAATTTTTCTGTCAATGTGGCCATAACAGACTGTCCGAGCGGGAAAAATAAAAAATAAAAAATTGTAAAATGGTCAGAGTGCAATCTGAGGTTTTGTTGCATTACACTTTGAAAATATAGTTGCCTGCAAGAGTCCTAAAAGTCATTGTGTAAAGAGGGGGGACGGATATGTGAGTTCTATGTTGTCAGCTGTGTATAGATGTCACCATGTCGAGTTTGGAGAGCCCCTGTGTGCCTAAACGTTGGAGCTCCCCCACGTGACCCCATTTTGGAAACTAGACCCCCCAAGGAACTTATCTAGATGCATAGTGAGCACTTTGAACCCCCAGGTGCTTCACAAATTGATCCGTAAAAATGAAAAAGTACTTTTTTTTTTTTCACAAAAAATTTCTTTTAGCCTCAATTTGTTCATTTCCACATGGGCAACAGGATAAAATGGATCTGAAAAATTATTGGGCAATTTCTCCTGAGTACACTGATACCTCACATGTAGGGGTAAACCACTGTTTGGGCACGCAGCAAGGCTCGGAAGGGAAGGAGCGCCATTTGACTTTTTGAATGAAAAATTAGCTCCAATCGTTAGCGGACACCATGTCGCGTTTGGAGAGCCTTTGTGTGCCTAAACATTGGAGCTCCCCCACGAGACCCCATTTTGGAAACTAGACCTCCCATGCAACTAATCTAGATGTGCGGTGACCACTTTAAACCCCCAAGTGCTTCACAGAAGTTTATAACGCAGAGCTGTGAAAATAAAAAATAATTTTTCTTTCCTCAAAAATTATTTTTTAGCCCGGAATTTATTATTTTCACAAAAGTAACAGGAGAAATTGGACCCCAAAAGTTGTTGTCCAGTTTGTCCTGAGTACACTGATACCCCATATGTGGAGGGGAACCACTGTTTGGGCACACGTCGGGGCTCGGAAGGGAAGTAGTGACTCTTGAAATGCAGACTTTGATGGAATGGTCTGCGGGCGTCACGTTGCGTTTGCAGAGCCCCCGATGTGCCGAAACCGTAGAAACACCCCCCCCCCCCCAAGTGACCCCATATTGGAAACTAGACCCCCCAAGGAACTTATCTAGATATGTGGTGAGCACTTTGAACCCCCAACTGCTTCACAGAAGTTTACAACGCAGAGCCGTGAAAATAAAAAATAATTTTTCTTTCCTCAAAAATGATGTTTTAGCAAGCAATTTTTTATTTTCACAAGGGTAACAGGAGAAATTGGACCCCAATAATTGTTGCCCAGTTTGTCCCGAGTATGCTGGTACCCCATATGTGGGGGTAAACCACTGTTTGGGCGCACGTCGGGGCTCGGAAGGGAGGGAGCACCATTTGACTTTTTGAATACAAGATTGGCTGGAATCAATGGTGGCGCCATGTTGCGTTTGGAGACCCCTGATGTGCCTAAACAGTGGAAACCCCTCAATTCTAATGCCAACACTAACCCAAACACACCCCTAACCCTAATCCCAACCCTAAGGGCTTGTTTCCATTTGGGTCATTCCATATCAAGTGATCCAAATATGAATATTTTTTTTACCTGACGTCTTTCGATTTTTTTTATTTTTTGTTTATGATGTACAACTTTAGTTAATTACAAATTAAAAGTTTAGAATTTTTTTCATCAGTTAATTTTTTACAGATTTTTAAAATTTTTAAAAAAGCGCAGATTTTGGCCTGGTATGGCTTTACATTTTTTATCATATCTCGGGCTAGAATTAAGATATAGGAGGCAGGAGAGGCATCATTTTTCTCAGAACGGTACCGGCTTTCATTTGATATGTCACAAGACTATGTTTCTTTATATTTTGTTTTGGTGAAATCAAATTAAACATTTTGATGCGCAATTTTGAAAAAAACGTATGTTTTAAAATTGTGAAAACATGCATGTGTGTTACTTGTGTCCTTGTTTATATTTGTACAGGGATTCAACTTGGGACCTATCAAATCTGTATTTTTTTTTTTTAAGCCTTGAATCATCT
The DNA here is from genome assembly GCF_051348905.1 of Ranitomeya variabilis. Lineage (NCBI taxonomy): Eukaryota > Metazoa > Chordata > Amphibia > Anura > Dendrobatidae > Ranitomeya > Ranitomeya variabilis. The sequence continues at coordinate 777,800,643 of NC_135233.1, read as the reverse complement.
GATTTTATGTTTGTGTGAGTTTCTTCCCTTTTTCTTTTCAAATTACAACTTATTGCATTCAACATTTACCGTATTTTTCGGACTACAAGACGCACTTCCCCCCCCCCCAAAAAAAAAGGGGGGAAAATGGGGGGTGCGTCTAATAGTCGAAATGCAGGCTTACCCGTGGCGGCAGAGGTGCGGCGCCACACGTGCGAAGATGAGGAGGCGCAGTGAGGGGGGTCCCTTTCCCCGGTGAGGTGATGCAGCAGCCCGGTAAGGAGCAGAGCCGGGTGAATCCTGTTGTCATCGGTGGTGGCGGCCATCTTCCGGGGGCCGCGCGTGCGCAGATGAAGCGCTCTGCTTCCCGGGGCTTCAGGAAAATGGCCGCGGGCTGCCGCGCGTGCGCAGATGGGGATCGCGGCGGCCATTTTTCTGAAGTTCTTAGCTTCAGGAAAATGGCCACGCGATCTCCATCTGCGCACGCGCGGCATCCCGCGGCCATTTTCCTGAAGCCCCGGGAAGCAGAGCGCTTCATCTGCGCTCGCACGGCCCCCGGAAGATGGCCGCCACCACCGATAACAGCATTCACCCGGCTCTGCTCCTTACCGGGCTGCTGCATCACCTCACCGGGGAAAGGGACCCACTCACACCATCCTCATCCCAGCACCTCCTCATCCCAGCACCTCCTCATCCCAGCACCTCCTCATCCCAGCACCTCCTCATCCCAGCACCTCCTCATCCCAGCACCTCCTCATCCCAGCACCTCCTCATCCCAGCACCTCCTCATCCCAGCACCTCCTCATCCCAGCACCTCCTCATCCCAGCACCTCTGCCGGTAACCAGTGCTGCAACCCTCCCATGGACACCAGGCCGTGGCGTCGCCCACCTAAGCAGGAAGGGACCCTGCTCAGGTGCACGCCGTACCGCATCACCCCACCTCTGCCGACACCATGCCTCCTGTGACCCTGCTCTGCCACCGCCAGCCTTCAGGTAAGATACTGTAAATTCGGACAATAAGACGGACCCCCATTTTATAAAAAAAATCTTTTTTTCTGCAATTTTCATCCCAAATTTGGGGTGCGCCTTATGGTCCGGTGCGTCTTATAGTCCGCGAAATACGGTATATGTAACAATAAAGAAACGCAAAAAACAAATACCAAATTGCCAGAATAAATACATCTTAATCATCATAACTTGCTCAGCATTTTCAACCTGAATTCATTGAACAAGCCAAAAGAAAAAACGTCATCATATCCTCAAGTGTGATTTTCTAAATACAGTCTGATCCTAATTATATGTTAAAAACAAGATTAAAAGAACCAATATTTTTACCACCTATTTATACATGGAACAATTTTTTTTCTACTATATCACTAAACATGTCATTTCTGAAGTGTTTAAGAAGAATAGTCCAGTAGTTAAATCCTCGTACTATAAAATACAATATTAGTAGGTTTTTACACTGGCCTGATATCATCAATGTGTCCCTTCTAGAGGATGAAATGTCATCTTGCCCATAAGCGCTAACTAGCAATGGCCGTTTCCTTCTGTGTCAGAGTATGTGCGGCCTGTCATGGTGCTCGGCTCCACCTGAGTTATATCTGATTTTTGTTCACTTTTACAATGTCTTGATTTTCTTGGATACACAAAGGACGGCGCTGGACCAGAAGGTGCAGAAAAGTCCTTTCTACGTCTTCATTTTCACAATCTTTGGAGAGTCCAGTAGGAGTCAGCGCTAATCATATTCACAGGTCACGTAACCAGTTGTGTCATCCATTGCCGATCTTGTGCCGCCTTCTACCACTTCATGGACGTCACTGTCTTTATTTCCACTACATGGGATGACAGTCCGGTATCGCTGAGTCCCTGTGATGGGTTCTGCTTCCTGTAACCGATGTTATAACAAACTCTCCTCCTCCCCGTAGTCCTGGTTTGTACAATACATGAACTGGATGTTAATATTTTTCTCCCTCCAATTGAGGAGTTTCCTGGGTGTTCAGATTTGGTGTGAATATGGCCTCTGGAGGCTGGAGCTGCTCTGCAGGCACTGTCTAACCCTGGTCATTCTCAACCTGTTCAAAGCTTCTCCTCTGTCCTCTCCTGCTTCTAAGCGCTAACATAAAATACAGGAATATCTAACAATCATGGATTATTTAGTAAATATGGACCCCACACTTCTACACCACAGGCTGAACAGACCTGAAATCAAGATTTTTGAACTGACACTGTAATAGTTTTATTTTTTAAAATATGATTCCATCAAGATCCCAGCTTGTTTTTTGGTGCAGAAGTGTCTAGGAGCATAACAGGCACATGTGCAGTTTTTGAAATTTTTAAATTAAACTTTTTTTTTCGGAAATGCATTTTAAAGTTTTGCGCTTGCGTTCGCATAGGTAAAATATTATTAAAGATACTCTTGTGACATATCTGGTGAAAGCCTGTACAGTTCTGAGTAGAATGGTGTTTATTTTGTTTCTCTATCTCTTTTGTAGCCTGAGTTATGGGGAGAAACGTAAATTACACCGAAATTCGCACTTTTTCCGAACTTTGAAAATCAATAAAAAGTAAAAAATTATATCTAGAATTTTTTTTTTCTTCACATTTTGCATTCTCTGACACTATTACCAAATAACAAAATCTCAAAAGAATTAAAAATATAGTGGTAAAAATCATTGGTTCACCAAAATCATTGGTTCACTTGACATGGAATGACCCATTTGCGAGAAACACGTCCGTGTCTCGCATGTGGAAACCAAGCTCTGGTGCCGGCACTTGGGAGCTGAGCGTGCAGCCGCATAGCAACACATGGAGCTGCACGCTCCGCTCTGGAGTGCCGGCGCCAGAGCTTCGTTTCCACATGCGAGACACGGACTGTTTCTCGCAAATGGAAACAAGCCCTAACCCTAATCCCAACCCTAACCCCAACACACCCCTAACCATAACCACAGCCTAATCTTAACCCTATTTCTAACCCTAATTCCAACCCTAACCCTAAGGCTATGTGCCCACGTTGCGTATTCATGTGAGATTTTTCCGCACCATTTTTGAAAAATCCGCAGGTGAAAGGCACTGCGTTTTACCTGCGGATTTACCGCGGATTTCCAGTGTTTTTTGCGCTGATTTCACCTGCGGATTCCTATTGAGGAACAGGTGTAAAACGCTGCAGAATCCGCACAAAGAATTGACATGCTGCGTAAAATACAGCACAGCGTTTCCTCACGGTATTTCCCGCACCATGGGCACAGCGCATTTGGTTTTCCATAGGTTTACATGGTACTGTAAACCTGATGGAAAACTGCTACAAATCCGCAGCGGCCGATTCGCTGCGGATCCGCAGCCAAATCCGCACCGTGTGCACATAGCCTAATTCTAACCCTAACCCTAATTCTAACCCTAATTCTAGCCCTAACGCTAACCCTAGCCCTAACCCTAGTGGGGAAAAAAAAATATATATATATTTTTTTTTTTTATTATTGTCCCTACCTATGGGGGTGATAAAGGGGGGGTTATTTATTATTATTTTTTTTTTTTAGCGCTGTGATAGAACCCATCACAGCGATCAAAATGTACCTGTAACGAATCTGCCGGCCGATTCGGCGGGCGCACTGCACATGCGCCCGCCATTTTGGAAGATGGCGGCGCCCATAGAGCAGACAGACACCGGAGGTCGGTAATTATGAGGGGGGGGCGGGGTTGGTGGAAAATCGGACAGACCGGGGGGGGGAGCGTACAGGAGCGGGGAGGACAGCAATGACAGGACGGAAGGGAGGAGATCGGTGGCGGGGGCAGATCGCGATCTCCAGCCATGGCTGATGCTAATGCAGCATCGGCCATGGCTGGATTGTAGTATTTCACCAATTTTCATTGGTGACATATTACTGTCGCTCTGATTGGCTGTTGAAAATGACGTTTCACTTTCAATCAGAGCGATCGTAGCCACGGGGAAGGGGGGGCCAAGCCACCCCTGGGCTCAAGTACCACTCCCCCTGTCACTGCAGGTCGGGTTAAATTATAGTTAACCCTTTCACCCGGCCTGCAGGAGCGCAATCTGACCATGACGCATATGCTGCGTCACAGGTCGGATTGGCACAGGTTTTCATGACGCATACGCTGCGTCAAAGGTCGGGAAGGGGTTAAATTGCAAACAAAGTGCAATCCTACACTGTTTTTTTGTTTGGCTTTTTTGCTAGGTTCACTAAATGCTAAAACTGACCTGCCATTGTGATTCTCCACGTCATTTCGAGTTCATAGACACCAAACATGTCTAGGTTATTTTTTGGTGAAAAAAATTCCAAACTTTGCTTAAAAAAAAAAAATTGCGCTATTTTCAGATACCCATAGCGTTTCCATTTTTAGTGATTCTGGGGTTGGGTGAGGGCTTATTTTGTGCGTGCCGAGCTGACGTTTTTAAAGATACCACTTTTGTGCAGATTCTCTCTTTTGATCGCCCATTATTGCATTTTAATGCAATGTCGCAGTGACCAAAAAAAAACGTAATTCTGGAGTTTTGCATTTTTTTCTAGCTACGCCGTTTAGCGATCAGGTTAATCCTTTTTTTTCAATTGATCGGGCGATTCTGAACGCGGTGATACCAAATATGCGTTTTATTTGGAATGGGGTGATTTAAACTTTTATAGTTTTTCATATTTTTCAAATTTTTTTTTTACTTTTGCCATGCTTCAATAGCCTCCATGGGAGGCTAGAAGCTGGCACAACTGCATCGGCTGTGCTACATAGGAGCGATCAGATCGCTCCTATGCAGCTGAATTACGGACTTATTATGAGCGCCGACCATAGGGTGGCGCTCACAGCAAGCCGACAACAACCTCAGGTTGTCATGCCGACGCATCGCTGACCCCCAGATCACATTACGGGGGTCGGCGACACGCGCATTTCCAGCCCGATGGCCGGAAGTGGTAGTTAAATGCCGCTGTCAGCGTTTGACAGCGGCATTTTACTAGTTAATAGTGGCAGGTGGATCGCGATTCCACCTGCCGCTATTGCGCGCACATGTCAGCTGTACAAAACAGCTGACATGTCGCGACTGACGTGGGCCAAGCCATGGAGCCCACATTAAAGGGGGAGACACGACATGCGCCGTAGTAGTACGGCGCATGTCATGAAGGGGTTAAAAATACATACAATTCATATCAGATTTACACAATTGGTTATTTTCTAATGATAGTTTCCCTTTTAAAAAAAAGTGGGAATGTTTTGTATTTAAAATGCTTGCCCCATTATTCCAGCTAGAATACCAGACACTGCCACAAATGTATGGGGCTGAAACAAATACAGTGAGGGGGAGGGCAGTGCTTGCTGGAGATATGTATCCAGTTCAATTAGCTGATCAGCACAGGTGCTGGTACTATTCACCAATATTATAGTCAAAAGGTATAAAACAAAATGTTTTTACACAGCCAAATGTGAAAGAAAATATTTAACAAAAATAAATAGAAACACACTTGCCTTTATTTTGGATTCATCTGGTCCTTTACTAGAATCCGCAACTTTGGTCCCTTGCTTCTCTCGCTGCCTGTAAGTCTTCATGACTCCACATAAAAAGGCACTTTTATTCTAAAAGAGCAATAAAAATGTTAGCAAAATGTAAATTTTACAGAAGGGATAAAAGAAAAAAAAAAAAAAATAATGTATGATTAGACTGATTAAGAAGTAATTGTTGTGCTTATGCATTACAGGTACAAGGCATATTAAATTATCAGTTTTATGTTATTTATCTTGAACCAACTTCAAAACCGAGACATGGATATACCGTATATACTCGAGTATAAGCCGACCAGACTAAGCAGAGACCCCTAATTTTGCCACATAAAACTGGGAAAACTTAATTACTCGAGTATAAGCCTATGGTGGGAAATGCAGCAGCTACTGGTAAATGTCAAAAATACAAATGGATACCAATAAAAGTAAAATTTATTGAGACCTCAGCCTGTTGCTGGTTCGGGGGAGAGCGGACCCTATGAAAAAAGGACCCGTCGCCCCCTTCACTCCGTTAGATAAAAAATAAAAAATTTACGTAAAATTAAAAATAAAGTTGGGGTCTGAAAAACAGACCCAAGTGCCTCCTACAGACACTAAGCAAGAACTGGTTGAAATGTATCCAGTGAAGGGGTGTATACTGCAGAGGAGGAGTTAATCTTTCTGTCTACTTAGTGTCCTCCTAGTGGCAGCAGCATAACACCCATGGTCCTGTGTCCCCCAATGAGGCGTAGGAGAAAGTAAAATTTATTGAGACCTCAGTAGGTTAAGTGTTTTTGAATATCCAGATTGAATCAGGAGCTCCATATAATGCTCCATACAGTTCATGATGGGCCCCATAAGATGCTCCATACTAAAATATGCCCCATATAATGCTGCACAAATGCTGATTATGGCCCCATAAGATGCTCCATAGAAATATTTGCCCCATATGCGGTTGCTGCGATAAAAAAAAAAACAAAAAAAACACACTCGCCTCTCAGGCCCCCGGGCACTTGCTATAGTCACCTTTCCACGTTCCACCGCTGGGCGTCGCTGTGTCTTCCGCGTCCTCTGCACTGAATTTCAGGCAGAGGGCGGCGTGCACACTAATCACGTCCTCTGACCTGAGCGTCACTGCAGAGGATGCAGAAGACGGCGCCCGACGGTGGAACGCGGGACAGGTGAATATCGCGCAGTGCTCCCCCTCCCCATTATTCTCACCTGCTCCTGGCGCAGTCCCAGCACGTCCCTGATTCTCTGGGCGCCGGCAGCTTCTTCCCGTGTTGAGCGGTCACATGGTACCGCTCATTACAGTAATGAATATGCGGCTCCACCCCTATGGGAGTGGAGTCGGGTCCATATTCATTACTGTAATGAGCAGTACCATGTGACCGCTCAACGCTGGAAGAAGCTGCCATCACCTGGAGAACCAGGGACCACGCCAGGAGCAGGTGAGTATGATTAGAAAAGATGCCGCTCCCTCTCACCTGCCGACCGAGGCAATTTCAGCCTAAAAAAAATGGGCTGAAATTCTCGGCTTATACTCGAGTATATACAGTAACTTTTTTTGGAACAAACATGATCAATGCAAGTAGTGTTCTTGCACATGTTTAGCGTTAAGTAGTAACTTGGATGCAGCTAAAGCAAAAAGTATGCAAGGAGATTTAATTCACACAGCAAATACTGTATCCAGATGTTGTCAGATACCTGCAGAAATAGGATGAAGACACTCATTTTAACACAAAATAATAAGGCTATGTGCACACGTCAGGATTCTTTGCAGAAATTTCCTGAACAAAACCGGACTTTCTGCAGGAAATCTGCATGCGTTTTTTTCTGGAGCTTCCCAATGCATTATATAGCGGGAAATCTGCAAAAAATCAGCAAAATGAATGAACATACTGCGTTTACCGCTATGCATTTTGTTTTTTTGCGGAAAAAAACGCAACATGTGCACAAAAATTGCGGATTGCACTCTATTAATAGGATGCTTAATGGATGCGAAAAAAAACGCGGCAAATCCTGAATGTGTGCACACAGCCTAAGGGCTAATGTGAGGAATCTATTTTTTTAAATAATTTTGCAGCCACACGTGAATGAACTTAAATGAATGTAAAATGTGAAAAGGTTAGGTGCAGTGTTAAATGAATAATCCATAACCCAAACTTCAAATTTGCTGTGTGAACATAAGGGAGAAGAGGATTCTAATCTATGAAATTGTGTGGCTCCGCAAAACCATATGCAGGAAGAAAAATTTAATTTTGATGGGTAAAAATAAAAAATTGTAAACTCCACTGCGTGGGTACGTTACCTTACATTTAAATGATGAATACTACAAAAGGAAAAAAAATCTCCTTCGTTAACTTAAGGGAACCAGTCAGGTCCCCTATGACCCCAGAACGACCAGCACTTGGGTCTGCTTATATAAATTCCCAGGGGCCTATGGGTATGCTCACACTGGGCGTTTTTATGCTAATTTTCAGTTACTTTTTACAGTACTATGACAGCATGGCAAACATCATTTCTGATTGGCGCTGAAACCATCCCCGCCCATCAGAGTTGCAGTTCCCACGCTGTCAAAAGACAGCGGGAGCGCTCAGCTGTGATCCGAGGTATACAGTTTACCTCTGGTCACTGGTGTCAGCTGATGGGACTACCGCTCCCATTGTCCGACACCTGCTGCCGCTAATAACAGTAAGAGCAGGAGCGACTGATAGAGGAGGATTGATCAGGTGCAGTAAATATTTAAAAAAAAAAAAAAAACCTGCATGGGTTCCCCCTTATTTTTTATATCAAGTCAGGCAAAACTCACAGCTGGGGGCTGCAACCCTCAGCTTCAGCAAGGCTAATTATCAAGAATAGAGGGGCCATTTTTGACAACCAGCCTTGCTAAGGCAGACAGCTGGGGGCTGCTCTTCTCAGGCGGATAAGGGGCCATGGATATTGCCCTCCCCTAGCCTAAAAATGGCAGCCCGCAGCTGCCCAGAAAAGGTACATCTATTAAATGCGTCAATTCTGGCGCTTTGCCTGGCTCTTCCCACTTGCCTGTAGCGGTGGCAAGTGGGGTGATAGTTGGGGGGAGTTGATGTCACACCTTTGTATTGTCCGGTGATATCAAGCCCTGAAGTTAGTAATGGAGAGGAGTCAATCTAACCCCATAATGCAATTCAATTTTCATATTTCATGTTTGCAAGTTTGGACGCTACAGTGTGCTGCCTTATTTATTTGATTGTATGCGAGTTGGTAACTCTAGGTTCAGCACCTGTTTACACCTAGTCTGTTTGGATGTGACAGTCAGTTTTTTTGAAATTTGTATTCATTAGCCTTCTGACTGAGCACTCCGCCTCTTAGCTGCAGGCGTTTTTAAACAAGGCAGGACCCTACCCCTCCACAGATATATAGATTTTAGTCTAAGAGGATTCACAGGTTCCCATACAGATGAAGACTTTATTCTAACCAAGGTTAGGTCCTGGTAAACGAGAAATGCCTTATAGTGGCTACCAGGTACACATGAATTGGCCAATTTATGCGCTAAACTTTCTTAATTTTTAAATATTTCTAGTGCAGTAATGCAATTCAATTTTCATATTTCATGTTTGCAAGTTTTGGCGCTACAGAGTACTGCCTTATTTATGCGAATCTAACCCCATAGTCACATTGTAAGAAAAACACAGACACTCAGAATAAACTTACGACCTCGCCCATTCCACTGAAGCCCGCTTTCTCCTGTGATAAAACTAAAATAAAAAACAACAATATCCTTCACCTGTCCGTCGTTCTGTCCCACACCGTAATCCATATCTGGGGGATAAATAATTTTTAACATGGACTGTGCCAAGATGCAATCGTCCAGGCTGAGAATCACTGGTGAATGAGCTGCTGCGTCAGTGATAGGCGGTAACATCACTGAGGCTCAGTTCCCAGCCAGGCTGAACTGCAGTGACCTCAGTGAGATCTCCGCTAGCACCGTGAGAAAGTCACACAGAGCAGAGGTGAGTTCAGAGAGAATTTCACTGCGGTAAACTCGTATCTGCACCGTGCGACTTTTACGGTGCTAGTGGGGATCACTGCAGTACAGCCCGGCTGGGAACGAAGCCTCAGTGACATCACCGCCGGACACTGACGCTGAGCTCGCAGCAGCTCATTCACCAGTGGTTCTCAGCCTGGATAGTCGTATCTTGGCACTGTCCAGGTTGAAAACTATTTATCCCCCAGACATGGATTACGGCGTGGTTCAGAACGATGGATAAGTGAGTGATGATGATTTTTTATTTTTGGTTTATTACAAAAGAACGAGAGCTTTGGTGCATTTCATACACAAACAGGTCTTTAGAAAACTTATTTCTAAAGTCTGTTTATGATAGCCCTCATTTACGTTTGACTGGTCGAGGTGGCGTTATTGTCCCCAAACTAGTGGGCCCACTTGGACGTTATGCATTTCCACAGGGGTAACAGGGCAAAAGGACTATAGTTTGCCATGCAGTTTCTCCCACACCTGTGTACAGCAATACCCCACATGTGGTGGAAAACTACCGTTCGTGTGCACTGCAGGACTCAAGGGAAGGAGCGCTTGACTTTTGGAACGCATGATTGGCTGGAATATATATATATATATATATATATATATATATATATAGAGGGAGCCATACCGCGTTTGGAGAGCCCTGATGTGCCTAAATAGTGGAAACCTCCCACAAATGACCCCATTTTGGAACAGACACCTCTTCGGGAATTAATCTAGGGGTGCAGTGAGCATTTCTAACCCTCAGACGATTCACAGAATTGTATAACATTGGGCTGAGTAAATAGAAAAGAGGGATTTTTGGTTCTTACCGTAAAATCTTTCTTGGAGCCTTCATTGGGGGACACAGGTAACCATGGGTGTATGCTGCTGTCACTAGGAGGCTGACACTATGCAAATAAAGAAGTAACTCCTCCCCGGCAGTATACACCCTCCGACAGGCACCAGGCAACTCAGTTGGTGCAAAAGCAGTAGTAGGAACAGGTAATATAAAACTCAACCTATGTACCAACCCACAACAACGGCACGTTAGCCAACACGGTACAACTTCAAGGGAGGGTGCTGTGTCCCCCAATGAAGGCTCCAAGAAAGATTTTACGGTAAGAACCAAAAATCCCTCTTTCTTTCTCGCTTCATTGGGGGACACAGGTAACCATGGGACGTCCCAAAGCAGTCCCTAGGGCGGGTATTCTGCAGAAAAAGAGGAGTCAGGTTGGCCGGTGAGAAACCGCCGCCTGCAGTATCCTCCTACCCAGGCTCGCGTCCGCGGAAGCCTGAGTATGCACCCCGTAGAATTTTACAAAGGTGTGCATGGAAGACCACGTAGCGGCCTTGCAAACCTGCGAGGCCGAAGCTTGGTGACGAACTGCCCAGGAAGCTCCCACTGCCCGGGTAGAGTGAGCCTTCACCCCCGAAGGAGGCTGTTTGTCTTGGACGCGGTATGCCTCCAAAACCGCTGAACGGATCCAACGAGCAATCGTGGATTTGGAGGCAGGAAGACCCTTTCGACGCCCATCCGAGACGACGAACAGAGGATCGGCCTGACGAAAAGAGGCAGTTCTGGCGATGTAAATCCGGATAGCCCTGACCACATCCAGCTTGTGAAGGGATTTCTCCAATGGATGAACCGGGGAAGGGCAAAAGGACGGGAGGACAATGTCCTCGTTGATATGAAAAGATGAGACAACTTTCGGTAAGAAGGAAGGAACCGGACGAAGAACCACCTTGTCTTGATGCAGGACCAGAAAGGGAGAACGACAGGATAAAGCCGCCAGCTCTGAAACCCTTCTAATGGAGGTGATGGCAATCAAAAAGGCTACCTTCCAGGATAGAAGCGAGAAGGAAACATCCTGAAGCGGTTCAAAGGGCGGCCGCTGCAGGGCATCTAAGACGAGGTTGAGATCCCAAGGCTCAACAGGAGACCGGTAAGGGGGAGCTATATGAGCGACCCCCTGGATGAAGGTCCTCACCTGAGGCAGGGAAGCCAGGTCTCTTTGAAAAAGAATTGATAGAGCGGAGATCTGACCCTTCAAGGTGCTAAGGGAAAGACCCGAATCTAGGCCCGTTTGAAGAAAGCTGAGAAGGGAAGGAAGGGAAAAGGTCATAGGAAACAGATTGTTATCCTGACACCACCGGAAAAATGCCTTCCAACATCTGTGGTAGACACGCGATGAGGCCGGTTTTCTCGCTCTTCTCATAGTCTGGATGACGCTATGAGAAAAACCCGCATTCTTCAGGACCGCGGCCTCAACGGCCATACCGTTAAATTCAGCGACCGAGAATTCGGGTGGGAGAGAGGCCCCTGTGAAAGAAGGTCCGGAAGATCCGGAAGTCTCCACGGAACATCCGATAACATGTTTATCAGCTCTGCGTACCAGGCTCTGCGAGGCCAATCTGGAGCTACCAAGAGTACGGGGACCCCTTCCGACTTGATCTTCTTTACGACCCTTGGGATCAGAGGGAGAGGCGGGAACAGATAGGGCATCCGGAACTGGGCCCAAGAGATCACGAGAGCGTCGCATCCGACGGCCATCGGGTCCCGAGACCTGGCAACGTACTGGGGAACTTTGTGGTTTGCCCGGGAGGCCATCAAGTCGACGTCCGGAACGCCCCACCGCTGGCAAATCTGGCTGAAGATTGCTGGAAGAAGAGACCACTCGCCCGCCACGATGCCCTGGCGACTTAGAAAGTCGGCCTCCCAATTGTCCACTCCTGGGATGTGGACGGCTGACAGAGAGGGAACATGACCCTCCGCCCAGCGGAAAATTTTTGCTACTTCCGCCATGACTTGACTGCTGCGAGTCCCCCCTTGGTGATTTATGTATGCCACGGCCGTGGCGTTGTCCGACTGAATGCGGACCGGCTTTCCCGAAAGGAGAGACTCCCAGCGGATGAGGGCTAGGAAGATGGCTCTGATTTCCAAGAGGTTGATCGAGAGGCACGCCTCTTGAGCAGTCCAGCGGCCCTGGGCTGTGAGGTGGAGAAAGACCGCTCCCCAACCTTGGAGACTGGCGTCGGTGGTAATCACCTGCCAGTGGGGGGGTAAAAATGACCTCCCGCGCAGAATGGAGGTGGACAGCGTCCACCAAGAGAGACTGTCTCGCCCTGGGGGAGAGGCGAAACGACGGTCCAGGGAAAGCGGGTTCCTGTCCCAGGCAGACAGAAGAGCCAGCTGGAGGGGACGAGAGTGGAACTGAGCATAGGGGACCGCTTCCATAGAAGCGACCATTCTCCCCAGAACTCTCATGGCTAGACGAAGGGACAGAGGACTCGGACCCTTTAGCGCTCTGACACCCCGACGAAGAGAAAGAAACTTCTCCTTGGGAAGGAAGACCCGAGCCCGAAAGGTATCGAATTCCATGCCTAGGAACTCCAGCCGTTGGGTTGGAATCAAGGAAGACTTCTGGTAGTTGATCAATCAGCCTAGGCGAACTAAGGTGTCCAGAGTAAGATGGAGGCTCTGGCTGCAATCCCCCTGGGATGGGCCCTTGATCAATAGGTCGTCGAGGTATGGGATTACCAGAATCCCTTTTGAACGCAGGATGGCCATGACAGCTGCCATGACCTTCGTAAAGACCCTGGGAGCAGATGCCAGCCCGAAGGGGAGGGCCGTGAACTGGTAATGATGCTCCCTGATCGCGAATCGGAGGAACCTCTGATGCTGCACGAAAACTCTATTTTGTAGCCTGACGTGACGATCTCCCTGACCCAGGCGTCGTCGACTACTGAAAGCCAAACCTCTGAGAATAGAAGGCGGCGGCGGCCTCCCACCCTGGAAGGAGTTCCAGTTGGGGGCGACCCGTCATTTATTAGAAAACCTGCGGCCCCGAGATCCCGATGGTTTTGCGGGGTGGCTCTTGGCTCTCCAGCGTGGCGGAGGCCTGAAAGAAGGTTTTCTTCGGTCCCCTTGTGAGGAGGAACGGTCCTGGACGGGGTTTCCCGAAGAGGCAAAAGACCGAAAGGGACGAAAGGACTGGGGACCCCTCCTGTTGAAGGGACGTTTAGGCTTGGACTGGGGTAAGGAGGTACTCTTACCGCCAGTAGCGTCCGAGATCATTTGATCTAGCTGCGAGCCGAAGAGTCTGGAGCCCTGGAAGGGCAGACCCGTGAGCGATTTCTTAGATGCGGGGTCAGCGTTCCACGCCTTTAACCAAAGAATCCGGCGAATGGCGACAATGTTGCCATTAGCCCTGGTAGACCAGGCCACTGCATCAAGGGAGGCATTCATCAGGTATTTTCCTGCCAGTGAAATCTGATCCGCTAATTCAGACAGTTCGTCAGCAGGAGCAGAGGCCGAAATGCCCCTGCGCAGGGTCTTGGCCCAGGCTGAAACAGCCTTGGCTACCCATGACGAGGCGAAACTAGGGCAAAGGGAGGCTCCGGAGGCCTCAAATGCTGATTTTGCTAGCGCCTCGATTTGTCTGTCCGAGGGGTCCTTAAGGGAAGCCGCGTCCGGAATAGACAGAACTGTCTGTCAGGATAGCCTGGACACAGGCGGGTCGACCTTAGGAGACTCGGACCACTTGGAGACCAGGTCGGAGTGAAAAGGGTATAACACATCAAGCAGTTTCCTGCCTGGGAAACGCTTGCCAGGGTTTTCCCAGTGAGTGGCGGTAGTGTTGTCAAACTCCTTGTGATTAGGGAAAACCCTAGAGGGACGTTTAATCCGTTTAAAAGCAACGGAGACGTCCTGAGAGCTTGCCTCATCCTCCTTAAGATCAAGCGTCTGAATGATAGCTGAGATAAGGCTATCAACCATGTCTTGTGTTCCGGAAGTCTGATCTGCATCCGAGTCAGATTCCGACTGAGAGGTGACATCAGACCCGAGGTCCGCCTGTGAGGAAGGGGAACGGGCAGATAGGGGAATCCCGATGTGGTCCGGTGAACTGGAGAAGGATCTAGATAAGGTCCGTTTTCTGTCTCTTTTGTCCGGTCTGCCTCTGTGAGAGTCTAGGACAGGTGCGGGCGAATCGCCGTGAGAGGCGTTCGTGGCACTGGTGGCATTAGAGAGAAGCGGGATGCGTTCAAGTGCCTGGACCAGGGACTGAGAAACCTTAGTCAGGTCGGACACAGATTGAGACATAGCAACAGCCCACTCCGGGGGAGGGGGGGTGCACTCGTCCCGGGACCCTGAAGCTTCCAGGGGAGCTGACATGGTGGGAGGAACGCAGGACGGGCAGAAAGGAGATGGCTGACCTGAAACCCACTTTTTCTTACAGTGAGCGCAGGCGTAATGGATGGCCGTAGGGGCAAAGGCCGGGGTGGGGTCGGACATAGGTGGATATTACCTTGTCCCCAGAGAATACTGCCAGGTGGAGTAGGAGGTAGCACTGAGCCTGGTGAAAGACAGCGGTAACCGCAGGTGCCTGTGTTCCCCCGAGAAATCCTGTGTCCCACGCGATGAGCAGACGCTGACAGGGAGCAGGAAGCAGGAGAAAAGAGCGCGGAGAAAGTGCGACGCTGTGGGCGTGCACAGGACCGAAGGGGGGAAAGAAAGGAACGCCCCCTGTAAAACTGAAAGCAATCCGGCCGCTATACCGTCGACCGCCACAAGAGGGCGCTCAAGCGGCAAGAAAGGGAAAAGCAGGGAGACGCTGCACATCCCGGCCGCACTAATTCCGGCCACCACCAGAGGGCGCTCAAGCGCTAAGAAAGGGATAAACAGTGAGGCAGAGAGAAATGGCGGGCGAACGAGCCTGCAAGTTTGAATAAGGAGGGGGAAAAGATGCCAGCCTTCCTGCTCCCATTCCTACGTGGTCTCAACGCCCGAATATGCAGCCCACTTCCCTGTCAGATGCTCCCCTATGGTAAGAGGAGATCGCTGCTGGGCAGGGTATTGGTGGGGATGGGGGGGGTTTGTTGATTGAAGATTCCCTACCTGCAGATGAGGAATCATCAGGATCCCTGGTAGATAGAGGGTCCTGGAAGTAGTCCTCCTTCCCGCGCCACGACTCTCCGGCGCAGAAGACGGCGTCGACCCCTGAACAGGGGGAGAGGGTCACTGGAAGTGACCGCCGTCTTCCTCTCAGCCCGCTCCGAGGAGAGGGATGAGGAGGGGAAATGGGCAGGACTGGCCACCGAAGAAAGGGTCACCCTGAACACCCGAATGGGTGACAGGGGACAGAGTCCTGCCCAGCGGGTCCGAGAGGGTGCGATGTGGGTGATACCACACTGCTCTCTCGGTCGCTCAAAGTGGGGAAGACAGGGTGAGAAAACTGCACCCTGTTACCCTGAAAAAAGAGTCTGAAAAAGGGGAAATGATTAAAAACACACAACAAATCCCTGTAAAAGAAATGCGGATCTGGTGTTAGATCCAGGTCCGCCTCCTACAGACACTAAGCAAAAACTGAGTTGCCTGGTGCCTGTCGGAGGGTGTATACTGCCGGGGAGGAGTTACTTCTTTATTTGCATAGTGTCAGCCTCCTAGTGAGAGCAGCATACACCCATGGTAACCTGTGTCCCCCAATGAAGCGAGAAAGAAATAACTTTTATTCCACTAAATTGTTGCTTCGGCCCCAAGTTTTTAATGTTCAGAAAGAGTAATGGGAGAAAACAAACTGTACAATTTGTTAAGCAATTTCTTTTGGAGTACACAAATACCCCATATGTAGTCAAGAACTGCAGAAACACCCCAATAAGTGAGGTCATTGTACAAACTACACCTTTCTTTTCAATGATTTTTTTAACCCCAAATATTTTTTTTTTTTTTTTTTTTTTTTTTTTTTAAGGCCTATAAAAAAAAAAAAAAAAAAAAAAAAACGACTTCACATTTCTAGAGAGTGCACCAATATCCTACATGTAATCGGGAACCACTTTTAAGGCACAGTGCAAAGCACAGAAGGGAAGGAGAACCATATTATTGTGCATATTTTACTATTAAGTCAGGGTCATACTACTGTATAGACCGGCTGAATGCTATGAGATAAACATTGCATAGCACTCGGCCCAGTGTTATACTATGGGGCAGCTCAGATCTGCAATTATTTTCTCATGCCACTCACACCCATATAAGTCTATGGGTGCGAGTGAAACATAGCACTGGAGTAGAGGAGATTGAGAATTTTTTTTTTTTAATTTTCTCAGGAGCTGTGCTCCGATCCAGTCATGGGAGAGGATCCAAGCACATTAGCATGACACTTTACTCTTGCACAACAGCAGCAGTCGAGGGTCATTAGCATATCGCACCTGATAATATATGCTAGTGTGACTCCAGCCTTAACCCCTTCACCCTGAAGCCTGTTTTCACCTAAGTGACAGGGCCAATTTTTACAATTCTGACCACTGTCACTTTATGAGGTCATAACTCTGAAACGCTTCAACGGATCCTGGTGATTCTGACTTTGTTTTCTCGTGACATATTGTACTTCATGAGAGTGGTAAAACTTCTTCGATATGACTTGCATTTATTTGTGAAAAAAACAAAAATGTGTCAAAAATTATGAAAATTTAGCAATTTTCAAACTTTTAGTTTTTATGCCTTTAAATTAGAGTTATATCACATAATATAGTTAATAAACAACATTTCCCACATGTCTGCTTTACATCAGCACAATTTTGGAAACATGATTTTTTTTGTTAGGGAGTTATAAGGGTTAAAAGTTGACCAGCGATTTCTCATTTTTGCAACAAAATTTGCAAAACCATTTTTTAAACGGACCACCTCACACTTGAAGCGACTTTGAGGGGTCTATATGACAGAAAATGCCCAAAAGTGACACCATTCTAAAAACTGCACCCCTCAAGGTACTCAAAAAGTTTATTAACCCCTCAGGTGCTTCACAGGAATTTTTGGAATGTTTAAAAAAAATTGAACATTTAACTTTTTTTTCACAAAATTTTTTACTTCAGATCCAATTTGTTTTATTTTACCAAGGGTAAAAGGAGAAATTGGACCACAAAAGTCGTTGTACAATTTGTCCTGAGTACGCTGATACTTCATATATGGGGATAAACCACTGTTTGAGCGCATGGCAGAGCTCAGAAGGGAAGGAGCACCGTTTGACTTTTCAATGCAAAATTGGCTGGAATTGAGATCGGAACCCATGTCGCCTTTGGAGAGCCCCTGACATGCCTAAACAGTGGAAACCCCCCACAATGGACCCCATTTTGGAAAGAAGACCCCCTAAGGAACTTATCTAGATGTGTGGTGAGCACTTTTAACCCCCAATTGTTTCACTAAAGCTTAGAATGCTGTGAAAATTAAAAAAATCATTTTTTCTTTCCACAAAATGATGTTTCAGCCCGCAAGTTTTTTTTCCCAAGGGTAACAGGAGAAATTGGACCACAAAAGTTATTGTCTAATTTGTCCTGAGTACGCTGATACCCCATACATTGGGGGGAACCACTGTTTGGGCGCACGGCAGAGCTCGGAAGGGAAGGAGCGCCGTTTGAAATGCAGACTTAGATGGATTGGTCTGCAGGTGTCATGTTGCATTTGCAGAGCCCCTGATGTACCTAAACAGTAGAAACACCCCCCCCCCCCAAGTGACCCCATATTGGAAACTAGACCCCCCCAAGGAACTTATCTAGATGTGTTGTGAAAACTTTGAACCAACAAGTGTTTCACTACAGTTTATAACGCAGAGCCGTGAAAATAAAAAATCTTTTTTTTTCCACGAAAATGATATTTTAGCCCCCACGTTTTTATTTTCCCAAGGGTAACAGGACAAATTGGACCCCAAAAGTTGTTGTCCAACTTGTCCTGAGAACGCTGATACCCCATATGTTGGGGGGGACCACTGTTTGGGCGCACAGGAGAACTCGGAAGGGAAGGAGCACTGTTTTAGTTTTTCAAAGCAGAATTGGCTGGAATTGAGATCGGACGCCATGTCGCGTTTGGAGAGCCCCTGATGTGCCTAAACAGTGGAAACCCCCCAATTATAACTGAAATCCTAACCCCAACCTTAACCCCAGCCCTAACCCTAGCCCTAACCCCAACCCTAGCCCTAACCCTAACGGGAAAATGGAAATACATACATTTTTTAAAATTGTATTATTTTTCCCTAACTAAGGGGGTGAGGAAGGGGGGTTTGATTTACTTTTATAGCGTATTTTTGGCGGATTTCTATGGTTGGCAGCCATCACACACTAAAAGACGCTTTTTATTGCTAAAAATAGTTTTTGCATCACATTTTGAGAGCTATAATTTATCCATATTTTGGCCCACAGAGTCATGTGAGATCTTGTTTTTTGCGGGACGAGTTGACGTTTTTATTGGTACCATTTTCGGGCACATGACATTTTTTGATCACTTTTTATTCCGATTTTTGGGAGGCGGAATGAACAAAAAACAGCAATTCCTGAAATTCTTCTAGGGGGGGGGGGGGGGCGTTTATACCGTTCCAAGTGTGGTAAAATTGATAAAGCAGCTTTATTCTTCAGGTCAGTACGATTACAGTGATACCTCATTTATGTAATTTTTTTATGTTTTGGCGCTTTTACACAATAAAAACTATTTTATATAAAAAAAATAATTGTTTTTGCATCGCTTTATTCTGAGAGCTATAACTTATTTTTCTGTTGATGATGCTATATGGCGGCTTTTTTTTTGCGGGACAAGATGACGTTTTCAACGGTACCATGGTTATTTATATCCGTCTTTTTGTTCGCGTGTTATTCCACTTTTTGTTCGCCTGTATGATAATAAAGCGTTGTTTTTTGCCTTATTTTTTATTTATTTTTTTTGCGGTGTTCACTGAAGGGGTTAACTAGTGGGATAGTTTTATAGAGCGGGTCGTTACGGACGCGGCGATACCAAATATGTGTACTTTTATTGTTTTTTTTTTTTATTTACAAAAATAAATGGAATTACTGGGAAATGTTTTTTTTCTTTATTTGGGGATTTTTTGATACATTGTATTTTTTTTTTTTTTTTACTTTTTACCATTGTCCCAGAGTGGGACATCACTGTTTTAGATCAGATCGTTGATCTGACAGTGTGCATAGCACTCTGTCAGATCAACGATGTGACAGGCACGTTCCAGAGGCTTGCCAGAGCCTGCTATTAGGAACTCTCAGCAGGCGCCGGCAAGCCAGGTCAGTAAATGACCCGGAAGAAGTCCCGCAGCCATCTTGGATCCGGGGACTCCTTCCAGGTCACCGGAGCAGCGCGATCTCATCGCGTTGCTCCGGTGGGAGAGCTCAGGGAGCCCCCGTCCCTGCGCGATCCACCTCTATGCCGCTGTCACTATTGACAGCGGCATCAGAGGGGTTAAATGCCCGCGATGGGCGATAGCGCCGATCGTGGGCATTGCTGCGGGGTGTCAGCTGTCATATACAGCTGACACCCGCACCCGATCACCGCGGCGCTCAGCGCGAGACCGCGGTAATTGGTCCGCCGTACTAGTACTGCGGCTGGCACAAATGCAGTGCCGGCAGCGCCGTACTAGTACAGCGGATGGCGCGAAGGGGTTAAAGTTTGCCTGTGCCATAACACACTGAAGTGCAAGAACCGCTGAAGCCCCCATAAATGACCCCATTTTACAAAATACACCTTTCAATGAAATACTCTAATGACGCAGTGATCATATTGACACATTGGGAGTCTCAACATTTTATACCATTGGGCAGTGAAAAAAAAAAAAAATTACTACATTTTTGCCACACAAAAAAAAAATTGTTTTAGCCCCAGATTTTACATTTTCATGAGGGGAAATGGGTAAAAATGGCACCAGAATAGCCACTTACTGCAAGACTCAAGAGACAGATTTTCCTAGAATACTTTGCGGACTCCATATACAGAGCCCTTAAGTGCTTGAAGAGCTGAATCCCTCTCACGTGACTTCATTTTGGAAGTTATAGCCTTTTGCTAATTTATCTACAGGTGTAGAGATTATTTGACTCCGTGGATGTTTTCCAGAAACAAGCAGCAGTGGTTGTTGCCGAGTGAATATTGCACACCTGCCATTGTAGTACCCAGTACAATACGTCCAACTCACGCTTCTGGAGACATGCAACGGTAAATTAGGAGATCTCATCGCTACAGAAAGGGCAAACACGTTGATGCCAAATGTGTTTTAGACACACTGGGGCTCAAAGAGGTCATTTGGATTTGGGAGCGCAGATTTTGCAGAATTTTTTTTTTGGGAATCCATTTCACTTTTCCAGAGTGTTGAACTACCAGTAAACGTGGAAGCACCTATATTTTCATTGACAGGGGACAAATCCGAGTTGGGGACTTGCTTTTTTTGTGGATGGAGTTGAAACTTTTATTGAAAACATTTTACATCACATTTATCCTGTCCTCTACTCTGAGAACTTAACATCAGTGTTACTGTGGACTCCGTCTGGCCTCTGCTCAGCGGTGTCCTTTTCAGAGATGCACAAAACTGTGGCCGACCGAACTTTTATGCACATTTATAAGGACAGACACTGCTGAATCATAGGACAGATTGCGTCCACAGTATCAATCTACCTTATTATAGGGAATCTTCTGTCAGAGGTTGCAACAGAATCACATTTCAGAGAGCGACCAACGTGGAGCTCAAGATAAATGTGAGCTGATCCTTAGTGTGATCTTTGGGAGGCAGCATGAACAAATCAACAGCAGGTCAAGTGTTTTTTTTTTTTGTTTTTAATGCAGTTCCTAGCAGGATAAAATTGGGGCTGTGGAGTCGGTGTCCATTTTGGTGGAATGGGTATAAAATGAACAGACTCAAAATCTATAATAAATTGGGTTCAAAAGTTTAGCGCAGGATGTGCTGTAAATGTTTTCATAATTTGGAAAAGTTTTAAAACGTCCTATAAATGTCTGTTCAATTCCTGATCTACGAATCTAGGCTTTTAGTTGAGATGAATCTGTGCTGCACTTTGTGTACATGCTCAGTAGGGAGGCAGTGTTGTGGAGTCGGAAGCCAGGGAAATTGAGGAGTCGAAAGTTAAGCTTTACCGACTCCACAGCCCAGGGTAAAATAATTAGAAAACTTTATTCTTCATGTCGGTGCGATAGATTTAGATTATTTTTATACATATATTTGGCTGCTGTCACATTAAAATATGCTTTTTTACACTGCCATATTTTGAGAGCTATAATTTTTCCATAATTCTGATGAGTCATGTGAGGGCTTGTTTTTTGATGGACAAGTTTAGTTTACATTTTGATCAGTACCATTTTTGGGCACTTTTTTTTATCACTTTCTATTCTGATTTTTGGGATGCAGATTGAACAAAAAAACAGCAACTAAGATTTTCTTTATGCCATAAGACAATTTTATTCTTCTGGTCAGTACAATTACAGAGATAGGACATTTATAGATTTTTTTATGTTTTGCATCTTTTACAAACTATTTTATACAAATGTTTTTTTTTGCAATGCTGCATTATGAGAGCTACAGCCTCAGCATGGTCTAACAGGCTTGCTGTATCTGGCAAATTCAGAGTCATGCAAACTGCAGGTTGCCATGACGCCCATCAGGGGGTGACGATCAGACAGGAGGGAGCCTCCTCCCTCACTCAGGCTCCTAAATGTGATCGATATTTATTGTGCCATTTAAGGGGTTAAACAGAGCAGGGTGATGTAGGCTAAATAACAGTTTGGCTCTTCCCAGTTCCTGAGGAGATGAATAGGTAGAGTCCTCTAAATCACCAGTCACGGATATGACTATGGTCCCCAACCAGATCTTAAAAGAATATTTTCTCTGAAACTGATGCATTTCAGGTGAAAAATATAGCCAGCTGCAATTGTATAGCCAAGATGAGATTCATCCTGCCCACAGTTTGAGCAGCATGAATCAGGCGACATATTTCCTTTAAACCACTAAAAATGTACCTGTACATGCGAGAGGTCACTATCCTTGAACTGTTGTAGCACAGCTAATGCACCTTCTTCATTGAATTCTTTCAAAGCTTCAATAGCCCTTTCATCTAGATCACTATGTGACACTAATCCTGTGGAGAAAAAAAAAAATAGATATCATTAGTTTATGTTAAAAGTATTTACTCACTAGATAGCATCCCACTAAAAAAAAAAAAAAAAAAATATGTTTTTGGAGTTTTGTTTAAAGGGGGTTTCCACCCCGATGCAAACTTGTAATGTACAGTATTAGGATTCACCTCTGCTAGCCCCGTCGAGCAGCAGTCACGTGTCCGAAAGGTTTGCAAACCACTCAATCTGGACAACAGAAACAAATTTTAACAGTATTCCACATAATGTTAGATGAACCTAGAAGTGGACAACTTCATTAGTATCACCTGAAGCATGGTTGCTTTCTTTCCTATGTGAGCAATGTGTTTCATGTTACTAAGACGACATTTTGTTGATGCAAACCAGTATTCCCATTAATGCTAATAGGTAAAATATTAGTGATGTGCAATAAAGCAAACCATATACAAATCAGTAAGGGAACAATCCTATGTATTACGCCATATTAAATCTGCAGTAGCTGTGTGGACACAATCTGCATCAGTGACCCAACAGCATCTGTGGTCTTAGGGTACCGTCACACAGTGGCACTTTGATCGCTACGACGGTACGATCCGTGACGTTCCAGCGATATCCATACGATATCGCTGTGTCTGACACGCAGCAGCGATCAGGGACCCTGCTGAGAATCGTACGTCGTAGCAGATCGTTTGGAACTTTCTTTCGTCGCTGGATCTCCCGCTGTCATCGCTGGATCGTTGTGTGTGACAGCGATCCATTCGCTTGTAACCAGGGTAAAAATCGGGTTACTAAGCGCAGGGCCGCGCTTAGTAACCCGATGTTTACCGTGGTTACCAGCGTAAAAGTAAAAAAAAACAAACAGTACATACTTACATTCCGGTGTCTGTCCCCCGGCGTTCTGCTTCTCTGCACTGTGAGCGCTGGCCGGAAAGCGAGCACAGCGGTGACATCACCGCTGTGCTTTCCGGCTGGCACAGACACAGTGGAGAGAAGCAGAACGCCGGGGGACAGACACCGGAATGTAAGTATGTACTGTTTGTTTTTTTTTACTTTTACGCTGGTAACCACGGTAAACATCGGGTTACTAAGCGCGGCCCTGCGCTTAGTAACCTGATGTTTACCCTGGTTACCCGGGGCCTTCGGCATCGTTGGTCGCTGGAGAGCTGACTGTGTGACAGCTCCCACACAACCACTTACCAACGATCACGGCCAGGTCGTATCGCTGGTCGTGATTGTTGGTAAATCGTTATGTGAGACGGTACCCTTAGAATCGGTGGTGGGAGAACACACTGAACCCAGTTGTCTAACTGCCCTGTACAAGATTAGGAGCAGATAGGCTATTTATGCCTGTGCTGGCCCAAATAAAAGTGCAGATATGCTGCTCATCTGCATTTTAAAGGATTTTCCCAATGCAGTTATTCATATCATTTTCTTCAACGGAATCTCAGACAAGGACGTTAAGTGTACACCCTCCCTAATAACCACTACTATATAAATGCCTCTAGTTCTAGCAACATTGCATTCAAATTTCTTTGTTCACATAGAGCTACTGACTGGATGAGAAGGATCCAGTTGATACACCATGCCATTCCACAAAAAAAACAAAAAGTAACATCCTCCAGTGTGGTAGCAACTAATTGACTGCTATTAAGTTCACAACCTAACTATTAGGCTTCATTTTGATGTCCATTGATGAAAAAAAAACTAACCATTTCCTGTTTGTGTTCAGGATCATTAGTGTGTCAGTTTTTACCATCATCGCTTACATTTTTCTAGAATGGTAGATTCTAGATTAAACAAGAAAAAAAAAATAATAATAATAATTGAAAATTGCAAAAGTAAACCCTGCCTTAGGGTATGTGTCCACGTTCAGGAAACGCTGAGTTTTTGACGCAGCGTTGAGCAGCATGCATAAAAAACGCAGCGTCCAGATGTTACAGCATAGTGGAGGGGATTTCATGAAATCCTGTCTCCACTATGCAGTAAAAGACGCATGCGGCACACCCGTGAAAACTCACATGCGTCGCATCTTTTAAGAACGCAGCATGTCCTTACATTGCTGAAAAAACTCAAGGACAACGCAGGTGACCTGCCAGTGACCTCAGGTGCAGATTTGGTCAGGATTTTACCTGCATAAAATCCTGACCAAATCCTAAAGCAATCCTGAACGTGGACACATACCCTTAGGGTAAGGTCAGACTGTGCAGCACAAGCAAGATTTGCTATGGGTGTATGGCCGCATGCTTTTGTGGGTAAAACAGTTATGCTACATGCCCATTTAAAGGGAACCTGTCAGGCATATCATACAGCCTATATTTCAGCCAGGTACAAAATCCTCTGAAATGCTCCCAGGTTTCATAGAAAATATACTTTGAAAGATCCAGCCAGGGGCAATAACCAGAGACCTGACTAGTCTGACAGCACACCTGGACAGCTTCCAGCGCCGCTGAGGTGAGTGACCAGTGTCTCGCCATGCATAGGTGAGGGAGAGATCAGTCAGTCAGTCACCTGCTGTGGGGCTGCTCTATCTGACAGAAATGCTCACTTGCTATGAGCGCTGACTGGGAAAGGTGCGGGTTCATCACCGATGCCCGCACTGAACAGGAGGAGGCACCCAATGACGTACACTGCACATCATTGGGTGATAAGGTGCTTAAATATATTTTCTCTGATAAGGCCAATGTATTTCAGAGAATAGTTTTCCTGACTGCAATTCATGCTGCCCACGGTTTGGTTCGGGTGAAGCTCCCTTGACCTCATTCACATATACACGTTTAAATATGGACATGGGAAAAAAAAAAAAAAACCGGTGCCAGTGGTTTGCATCAGTGTGCCATTCATGTATCTGTTTTTACAGTACTTTCACAGGTTAATAAGTTACAAAGCTTATCCTATCCTTTGCAGTGTTAAAAACATCAGGAATATAACACATCAAGTTTAGGGGATTATCTCCCATTTAGATAGGGAATACTTGCCCATCATTGGTGGTCTGGCCACTGGGACCAATACCAGGATCTGCAGCCCTATCTTGAATGGAGATTTGCATGCTCAACCTTCACTCCATTCATTGTCTGAGCCTGCAGGAGAAAGCTGAGCATTGTACTCTGCTAGTCACAGACAACGAATCGAGAAAACGCCAAGCATGCAAACCTCAACAGATACACACATTACATTCACACACTCATATTTGCTGTAAAATGCTCTGTTTAAGACTTCAGGTATGTCAATGAGAAATTGCAGGTATTAGTAGGGTTCTGTGAGTCAACACCTCACAAATGTATAGGATGGAAGGGGCTGCGATTGCTCAGGCAAGTAAAATCCACCTTTGACTGTAGTTAATTTAAGCAGCCAGTTTCACAATTGACAAGGACTGAATTAATACGGTCTAAAAATTAGATATGTCCCCATATACCATGTTTTTTCAAGATCATGGCTTAATATAATTTAATGAAAAATACTCCAGAAAACCCTACTATATTTTGCCCATTACGGATCATGGACAACATCTCTAATTTACAGTCCATGTACTCTTACAGAAATAGTGTCTCAGACTCATAACTTGAAAAGCTATTCACTCCTAAAAACCTTGTTAGAGACAAAATTTACCAATTTAGATGCAACCCTGACAATTTCACAATTCAAGTACCAACTGCTATGGACCTGAATCCCTATTTGGATATCTTACATAGCTAGGAATGCCAATCACAACTCACGGCATCTGCTTAGCATATCAATCAGCCAGTAACATCTGAAGTAAGCTTTGGTAGGATAGACACCATCAGGTTACATTTTCATTAAAAAAAAAAAAAAAAAAAAATTAAGTGCTAATTCAAATAGGCAAGCAGGTAACAACTGATGCCAGATACAGGGGGGACCCCCAACTTCTGCTGTCCCATTCTGTCTAATTTCTCATAGAAATCGCTGGAACAACTTTTACTAGTAACAGCTTGAAAAATTAAAGCAGAAAGCAGATTGCTTGCTTACAAGAGTATTAAATTCCTAGCCCTCCACAGGATCTCAGATATAGATATATATAACCACTAAAGACTGTAAACTGCCTTAACTTATATGTACCCTTTCACTCTTAGGCTGGGTTCACATTACATGTAAGCAGTCTGTTAGACGGACTGCGTCACACCGCGGGATAACGCAGTGTAACGCAGTCCGTTAACGCTGCCATTAAGCACTATTTCGGGCGCATCACTAGCGCACGCCTAAAATGGGTGGGCGCTAGCGATGTGCCGTCATTGAGTGACAGACCCTAGGACGCGGGCTGCTGCGTTTCCGGGTCTGTCACCGCTAGCGCAGATAGAGCTAGCAGATGCTCTATCTGCGCTAGCGCAATGGCATGTTGGCACTTGCATTAACGCAGCCCGTTTAACACAGGTGTTGAACGGGCTGCTGTTAACGCAATGTGAACCTGGCCTTAGGCCAGGTACACAGAAATTTTTGCAATTTTTTTTGCTGCAGCAAAATAAAAAAACCTGCCGTCTTGGCAGTAAATGTGCTCCACTCAAAATGCCCGTTTCAGTGTTTTCGATGCTCTTTATTCAGTGCGGATTACATGCGTGTTTCGTCTACAGTATGTATTTAGTAGTTTGTTTTATTCACTGAAAACTGAAACACGGAGTGGCGTTTTTCCTTTCCCATTGCAGTCTATGGGTGAAAATGCTGCAAAAAAGTTGAAAGAATAGTTATGCTGCATAATTAATATTATTATTATAATAAATAATTAAAAAAAGCACTAGTTTTCCAATTCAGTCAGGAGCGGAAATAAAAAAAAAACAAAAAAAACAAAAAAAAAACAAACTACCGTATATACTCGAGTATAAGCCGAGATTTTCAGCCCATTTTTTTGGGTTGAAAGTCCCCCTCTCGGATTATACTCCAGTCATACCCGGGGGTCGGCAGGGGAGGGGGAGCGGGGGCTGTCTAATTATACTCACCTACTCCTGGCGCGGCAGCTTCTTCCTGTACTGAGCGGTCACAGGGTATCGCTCAATAGGCCGGCGTCACACTCGGCGTAAGACAATACGGTCCGTTTTTTACGTCCGTACTACGGCCGTAATACGGAGAAATGTTCCCAAAATAGTGATCCGTAACCAGGGTGTGTCAGCGTATTTTGCGCATGGCATCCTCCGTATGTAATCCGTATGGCATCCGCACTGCGAGATTTTCGCGCAGGCTTGCAAAACCGACATCTAATGGATTTATGTGCTCAAAACATATATACAGTATATATATATATATATATATATATATATATATATATATATATATATATATATATATATATATATATATATATATATATATATATATATATATATGTCATTGAGACACATATATATATTCTGTATTTAGATTTCATTCAGCGCGATATCTGTGAACAGCCGGTAATTCAATTGCTGGCTTTTCATTTCTCCTGCACAAACCCGACAGGATATGAGACATGGTTTTCATACAGTAAACCATCTCATATCCCCTTTTTTTTGCATATTCCACACTACTAATGTTAGTAGTGTGTATGTGCAAAATTTCAGCGCTGTAGCTGCTGAAATAAAGGGTTAAATGGCGGAAAAAATTGGCGTGGGCTCCCACGCAATTTTCTCCGCCAGAATGGTAAAGCCAGTGACTGAGGGCAGATATTAATAGCCAGGAGAGGGTCCATGGTTATTGGCCCCCCCGTGGCTAAAAACATCTGCCCCCAGCCACCCCAGAAAAGGCACATCTGGAAGATGCGCCTATTCTGGCACTTGGCCACTCTCTTCCCACTCCCTGTAGCTGTGGGCTATGGGGTAATGAAGGGTTAATGCCACCTTGCTATTGTAAGGTGACATTAAGCCAGATTAATAATGGAGAGGCGTCAATTATGACACCTATCCATTATTAATCCAATTGTTGGAAAGGGTTAAAAAACACACACACACATGATTTAAAAGTAGTTTAATGCAATAAACACAGCGGTTGTTGTAATAATTTATTCTCTCAATCCATCAGGAACACCCTCGCTTGGAAAAATAATAAACGCACAAGATACATACCTTCTGGTGAACCGTCTCGTCCCACGAAGTAATCCATCTGAAGGGGTTAACTAATATTACAGGCAGAGCTGCGATAAACCACTCGCTCGTGCCTGTAATCCCCGGGTGCTGAAAGGAAAGCAGGATCTGTACTTGCATTGAGTCGCGGTGATGCGCCCCTGCTGGATGTTCTCATGAACTGCAGCCTGGGAACTTTTTCCCACGCTCCAGGTCATATGAGGACATCCACCAGGGGGCGCATCACCGCGACTGAAGGAAATGTAGGTCAATGACCTACATTTCATTCATTCGCCGGGGATTACAGGCACGGAGCACCGCTGCATTAGCAGGGCTCCTGCCTGTAATATTAGTTAACCTCTTCAGATGGATTACTTCGTGGGACGAGACGGTTCACCAGAAGGTATGTATCTTGTGCGTTTATTATTTTGCCAAGCGAGGGTCAGCAAATGGAATGAGAGAACAATAAATTATTACAACAACCGCTGTGTTTATTGCATTAAACTATTTTAAAATCATGTGTGTGTGTGTTTTTTAACCCTTTCATACAATTGGATTAATAATGGATAGGTGACATAATTGACGCCTCTCCATTATTAATCTGGCTTAATGTCACCTTACAATAGCAAGGTGGCATTAACCCTTCATTACCCCATAGCCCACGCTACAGGGAGTGGGAAGAGAGTGGCCAAGTGCCAGAATAGGCGCATCTTCCAGATGTGCCTTTTCTGGGGTGGCTGGAGGCAGATGTTTTTAGCCACGGGGGGGCCAATAACCATGGACCCTCTCCTGGCTATTAATATCTGCCCTCAGTCACTGGCTTTACCATTCTGGCGGAGAAAATTGCGCGGGAGCCCACGCCAATTTTTTCCGCCATTTAACCCTTTATTTCAGCAGCTACAGCGCTGAAATTTTGCACATACACACTACTAACATTAGTAGTGTGGAATATGCAAAAAAAAAAGGGGATATGAGATGGTTTACTGTATGTAAACCATGTCTCATATCCTGTCGGGTTTGTGCAGGAGAAATGAAAAGCCGGCAATTGAATTACCGACTTTTCACTAACACCGCTGCGTATTTCTCGCAAGTCACACTGCTGGTCCGTGTGGAATCCGTATTTTTCTCGCCCCCATAGACTTTCATTAGCGATTTTTTTTGCGCAATACGCTGACAAACGCAGCATGCTGCGATTTTGTACGGCCGTAGAAAGCCGTATAATACTGAACCGTAATATACGGCTAATAGGAGCAGCCCCATTGAGAAGCATTGTGCCGTATGTAATGCGAGTTTTACGGACGTAGTTTCTGCGCTCTTACGTCCGTAAAACTCGCCAGTGTGACGCCGGCCTTACAGTAATGAATATGCGGCTCCACCTCCCCTAGGGGTGGAGCCGCATATTCATTACTGTAATGAGCGGTAACAGTGACTGCTCAATACAGGAAGAAGCTGTGGCGCCAGGGAAGCCTGGACTGCACCGCGCCAGGAGCAGGCGAGTATAACGGGGAGGGGAGCGCAGCGCAATATTCACCTGCTCCTCGTTCCGGCACCACTCAGTCTTCAGCGCCTTCTGCAGTGACGCTCAGGTCAGGGGGTGCGGTGACGTGGTTAGTGCGCGCCGCCCTCTGCCTGAACATTAGTGCAGAAGACGCTGAAGATGGAGTGGCGCCGGAAAGAAGTCAGGTGAATATTGAAAGTGCCGGGGGCCTGAGCGACAGAGGCGAGTATGATTTTTTTTTTTTTTTTTGTTATCGCAGCAACAGCAAATGGGGCAAGTGTCTGTATGGAGCATCTTATGGGGCCATTATTAACCTTTATGCAGGATTATATGGGGCATATTTTAATATGGAGCATCTTATGGGGCCATCAAACTTTATGGAGCATTATCTAGGGCTCCTGTTTCAATATGGATATTCAAAAACACTTTACCTACTGACGTCTCAATTAATTTTACTGGTATCTATTTTTACTTTTAACATTTACTGGTAGCTGCTGCATTTTCCACCCTAGGCTTATACGCGAGTCATTAGGTTTTCCCATTTTTTTGTGGCAAAATTAGGGGGGGGGGGGAAATCGGCTTATACTCTGGTCGGCTTATACTCAGGTATATACGGTAGTCTGTGCATGAGATTTCTGAAATTAAACTTTTAGTTTTTATAAACAAATTAAATAAAAAATAAAAAAAAAGGGTGTGAACTTACGCCTTAAAGGGTTATTCTTATTAAGAAAAGAAGAAAAAAAACCATCCTGAATGAATCAGATGAGCGCATGTGTGGCGTTTGCTGCACTGCCTATACCAAGGATCCTCGTTTCAGGATCGCTAGAGGCCCAGCAGTCATAGCACCAGTGATAAGCAATTCATCCCTTATCACACAGTATAGATTTTTTTAATAAATCAGTGTAAAACAAATGATGAAGCACAAATGGAACATTACTGAAGTATAAGGAACGTATTCAGTTTATCCTCCATGTTTAACAGATCTCCGTAGGCTAACAGCCAAGCGAGATCTTCAAAACGGATAATAGTACATGCTCCAAGCTTCACAGGTCAGACGCACAGATCCGTTTTAAAAAGAGAAATGAGAATGGATCAGTGTGCGTACGTGTACACACACACCCCAAAATCTTCCATCAGCAGCATAGATTGGGAAGTCCTCCCAATGGATCCCTCCGACATCACAAATGACAAGATACTCAATTCAGCCTGCAAACATAACATCCAGGGTACACATACTTCAGGTGGTATTACTGATACACACAAATCCCTGGAAAAAAAGTATGGATATCCTATTAAAATACTATTATAATGGGCCATAATCACCTACCTGGCTTCTGTAATTGTCTATTCATTTGTCAACGCATCCCACCAATTTTAACAACTACATGTTCAAGGAAAAAGCTTGACTGTCCCTAATCTAAAATTAAGACTTAAAGGAATCGTTCCACAATTTCACGTTGGGACTCCCACCAGTAGTACGGCATTTTGCCATCTCCATCAGTCCCACTTAACCTTTTCACGACATGCGCCGTACTAGCCCACATCTTTACCGGGACATGTCAGCTGTATTGAACAGCTGACATGTGCCCGAGACAGCTGCGGATGGAATCGCTATACACCCGCGGCTATTAACCCGTTGAATGCCGCCGACAGCAGCATTTAACATGCATTTCTGGCAATCGCCCATCAGTTACTCCCATCACGTGATCGGGGGTCACCGATGGGTCAGCATGTTTTCTGGAGACTTCTATAGTTGTCACTGCTGGAATGCTATGAGGGCTGCTTGGTGGTCGGCGCTCAAAGCAATATATATATTTCGTCCCATTTAAAATATACCGTAATATATATTTTGAAGAGAAAAAAAAAAAAAAAAAAAAAAATCAGACATACACATTTGGTATCACGCGTTCAGAATCTGCCACATCAATTTAAAGAAAAAAAAAAAAAAAGGATTAGCCTGATCGCTAAACGGCATAATAAGAAAAAACACTATCATTAAAACAGTCAGCTCTGCACGCAAAAAATAAGCCCTCATCCAACCCAACATCACAAAAATTGAGACTCTCCTGGTATCGGAAAATGGAGCAATATTTTTTTTTTATTTTTAAACAAACTTTGGATTTTTTTGTCACCACTTAAATAAAAAAGAACCTCGACATGTTTGGTGTCTATGAGCTCGTCATGACCTAGAGAATCATAATGGCAGGTCAGTTTTAGCATTTGGTGAATATGGTAAAAAAAAAAACGTTGTGGAAAGGCACTTTTTTGCAATTTCGCCGCACTTTGAATTTTTTTCCCGTTTTTGAATAGACGATATGGTAAAACCAATTGTGTCATTCAAAAGTACAACTTGTCCTGCAAAAAACAAGCCCTCACATGGCCATATTGACAGAAAAAAAAAGTTATGACTCTGGGAAGAAAGGGAGCGAAAAACATACGCAAAAAAGTTTTGTCTCAAAGGGGTTAATGAAGAACATGGCAGAGTGCATTCATGATCACCACTCCATTCAAATGAAGGGCACAGGAGCCATATAGCTGCATTGGTTGAAGTGTCAATGGTGGGACACTTTGAAGACACTTCTGGTTTCTTCACACACTGCATTATTTCTCATGGGAAAAAACACAGCACTAAGGCTATGTGCCCACGTTGCAGAATGTAAGCAGAATTTCTCATCAAAACCAGACTCCCTTGGCAGGAAATCCGCTAACGTTTTTCTAGAATTTTTTTTCCCCCATGCGTCCCAATACAATTATATAGCGCCAAAATCTCCTAAAATCTGCAAAATTAATGAACATGCTGCATTTTTTTTCCGCAATGCGTTTCCACTGTGGAAAAGAACAACATAGGCACAACAATGCGGAATTCTATTAAAAATAATGTGATGTTTTGTAAGGGTTTTTGTAAGCGTTTCCGCAGTGGAAAAAAACGCAACGTGGGCACATGGCCTTACAGTACCAAAGTGAAAGATTCCTGAAATCTCATGCTGCTTATTTTTCCCTTGTGCAATGGAAGCCTATGGATGCAGGATCAGTCGCTGACTGTCAAAAGCAGGAATCCAGCGACGGATGCCGTCTTTTGAAACTGAGAACGTGAGGAAGAGAAATTCTCTCTCGCTCTCTTTTTTTACTATTAATGCTGCATTAATAGTAAAAAGATATCTTAAAAATAAAAAAATAAAATCGTGATATTCTTACCTTCTGGCGTCCCCCGTAGCCTTCCCGATTGCTCGCGATGCTGCCGGCAGCTTCCATTCCCAGTAATACCTTGCGAGCAAATGATCCGATGACGTAGCGGTCTCGTGAGACCGCTACGTCATCACAGGTCAATTGCTCGCAAGGCATTACTGGGAACGGGAGCTGCCGGCAGCATTGCGAGCATCGTGAAGGCCGCGGGAAGGCTGCGGGGGACGCCGGAAGGTAAGAATATCACTATTTTTTATAATTATTTTTAACCTGGGCTGTGTATGCGTTTTCGCTGCGGAAAAACGCAGCGAAGATGCATACACAACGTGTGCACATAGCCTCGACGGATCTGTCAAAAAAAAAAAAAAACCAGACCCAGTGCACCAGTTTTTTTTTGTTTTGTTTTTTTACAATCTGCACAGGATCAGTCTTTTCAACATTTTGACGGATTGTAAAAAATGGAAGTGAAAGAGACCTTAGTCAATAAGAAATACTGTAGGAGAGAAAGAAAAAAAATGAGCGCAAATAGGGTCTTATCAGGTGGAGATTGTAAGGTATTGCACTCACCTGACATATCTTCACTTTAGAGCATGGAAACTCGGGCTATATGCACACGTTGCAGATTTGACTGTGGAATTTTCTGTGCAGATTCTGCATTTCTTGGCAGAAAACGCAGGTCAGAATCTTTGCCTTTTTTTGATATGTGCACACGTTGCAGATTTGTGCGGATTTCTTTTTTTTTTACCCCTGCAGATTTCTATTACGGAATGGGTGCAGAAACGCAGCAGATCTGCAAAAAGAATTGACATGGTCCTTTTTTGAATCTGCTGCGTTTTCCGTGCAGATTTTTCTGCAACATTAGCACAGCATTTTTTTTTGCCATTGATTTACATTGTACTGTTAATAACTTGCGGATCTGCAGTTTGTGTGGAAAAAACGCTGCAGATCTGCAGGAAGTCTGCAACGTGTGCACATACCCTCAGAGTTGACAGCTGCTGCAGATCCACTGGTCAAAGGATCCGATGACCAAAGAACGTTGTATCAAACTGAAGAAATTCGTGGATGTCACCTGCGCTGCTCTACAAATCATGATCCACACGGTTGTAAGAAAAAAATTTGATGGTTTATTCACTCAACACGTTTCGAAGTCATTATGACTACGAAACACGTTGAGTGAATAAACCCATCAACTCTTTCATACAACCGTGTGGATCGTGATTTGTACAGCAGCGCTGGTGACATCCACGAATTTCTCCAGTTTGATACAACAGAATAAGTCACAACACGTTTTAGTAAATTGTCAGGCAGCTTCTAAGGCTACGTTCACATTTGCGTTGTTGCGTCGGCGACGCATCGGCAACGCATGCAAAACGCATTGTTTTGCGACGCATGCGTCCTTTTTTTGCTTGATTTTGGACGCACAAAAAAATGCAACTTGCTGCGTCCTCTGCGCCCTGACGCGTGCGCCGCAGTGACGCATGCATCACAAAACGCAAGTGCAATGCATGTCCATGCGCCCCCATGTTAAATATAGGGGCGCATGACGCATGCGTCGCCGCAGCAGCGCCCGACGCTGCGTCGCACAACGCTAATGTGAACGGAGCCTTAGCGAAGTCCTCTTAAAATAACAGCTATACTCTTAGCGCGGCCACATGTATATCTCCTAATATTTTTAAAGATGCACTTCATGCAGGCCATGGGCTGCAGAAGATCATCAATTCAGTAAACACTAATCTAGCTACAGAAATGGAGAATAGGGGTATTTGATCTAAACAAACTGTAGCTGACTTATCAACTGAGACATCTATACTTCACCTAGTAAATCTGAACAGTCTCTGACAGAAATTTGGAAAACACTAAACTGGTGTCAAAAATAGACAATGACAGGTCCATAATGACACATGTAGGTTCCATCACTGAAAGATAATGATTCTAAGTGACAGGCACACACTGCCCTTTTCTTTATGCAAAAAAGAGGGTACAAGTGATCTGGTTTAAAAGTGTTTCTGATGTACAGGCTCTATTTTATTTTTATGACGCCTTAAAAAAGCAATCCCATTAAAATGTTCATGAGCTAAACCTTCATGAAAGTATATTTAGCACAAGTGCATTAATATAAACTCATTAATATACTCACAGATCGCAGTCTTCCCCAGTTTCCAGCGCCATTCTGGCTCTTCTGGATCACGAGGCGACCATTACATTGTACATAGACTTACATACAACACCGATGCTTAATAAACTTGCATTGTAACATCGACTTCTGGGCCACACAAGCCCCAGTGTGACCCAGAGAGTCGAAATAGTCGTGTCATGACCCAGAAGAGGACTTGAGCTGGAAATCAGGGAATGCAGCGATCAGTGAGGACATTAATACACTTCGACCACACACACAGTTTAGCCCACCAATTTTAATGGCAGGCCTTTTTTTAAATACGGGAGGCACAATGTGTTAAGCTGATTTATTGGTTTTGAATAGGTGACGGGTGCCTGACTGCTGGGACCCATATACTGCAAGTTTGAATGGAGCAGCAACCACAGTTCTCTGCTTCTCTATTCACTGTCTATGGGAGTGACGAAGGTGGCCAGGTATTGTATGACTATCTTAGTCAGCCCCTTAGAAGATGAATGGAGCGGTACAGCTCATGTGTGACCACAGAATATCGGAGCCCCTGTTTTTATGATTTGAGACTCCCTGAAATCAGATACAATTGAGCAGGTGGAAATGTTACTGTGGAACAACCCCTTAAACCTGAATTATTGAAGCTTTTATCACTCACTTTCTTCACTAGGAGGTGAGCAGCACTGATGACATTTCTTCTGCACACATCTACCAGGACATGTGCACCTATCCTAAGCAGATGGGTGCATGATCTGGCGGTGAGCAGCACTGATGACATCAGTAATCAGAGCCGCTCTCCTACCCATGCAGAAACGAGCGGTCGGACAACTCTTCTAAATGTTATATGCAAACCCCTTCACTGGCAGAGATTCTGTCATACACTGCAGAGCAATGCATTGAAGACACCTCAAGCACTGAAGGGGTTAAAGAAGGGATGGGACGGGACACCAAAATTATATCTGCAGCTCCCATGTCTTGGAAACCACAAAAAGTTGCTAATTTAGACAAAATCCAATGAAGAAAATAAAGCCAAAATAGAAGCCCCTTTTGGAAGAGCTAGGTCTTACCTGAAATGTAAATTTCATCTAGTTTTTCAGCAACTTTCTGTGGTAAACCAGCATCAAGCAAAGTCTGCAAATGCACTGACGGGGCTACTGCAGCATAAGTATCCATGGGCTCTTCTGTACCATTCCCATTAACATGTTCAGCGGCCATAGCTCCAGATATCTGTACAAATGCAATAATCAGGGTCATTAATGGCGACCAGTTGTGCATGCAGAATTAGAGGGCACATTCACTCTGGGGGACACTGCCTTCCAACGTGGCCGCTACTGAGAGCTGGGAACTTTCTGCAGAAGCGGCAGGAGCCTGTCACAGAGCTGTCCATCATCCCGGCACCGTGGCTGGGCTGGATTCCCGCCCGCCTGCACACACAGGGAACAAAGCGCCTGTCCGCTCCCCACCCACAGGACGGCACTAGGCCGGGCCCGGAGCCTGCAGCAAACACGTGCTCGGCTCCTCCGGCGGCGGCAGGCCCGCACACACTGCCAGCACACCGGGCGGCGGCAGGCCCGCACACACTGCCAGCCCACCGGGCGCCGCTGCCCCATGCGGAGCCAGACAATAGCTCCTCCCGGGCCTACTGACAGCATGGAGGCTCCGCTCTGCACACTGTCTGCTGTGGGAGAGTCGGCCCTGCTGCACGACCCGCCATGCTGGCCACATGCTGCACTCCGCCACAACTATGGGAGGGCGCAGGACAGAATGCAAACCCGCGTCCTCCCACCCCGCCGCCAACGTGCTCCTACTGGAATCCATTTTCCAGAGTTGCCGGCTCCGGCCGCAAAACGAGCATGACAGGGAAGTGTCTGCAGCACTGGCGGCTTACCTGTCCCGATCCGGGCGGGTGCTGCCTGTGTCCGGGCTGCCTATGCTGTTTATGGGGGTCAGGGTGTCGGACGAGCGCGCCCCTCGTGTGGTTGCAGCAGCTCCTTGTCCGGCGGAGTGTGGCTGTTGTAAAATGGCGGCCGAGAGAGCCGAGCTCACGCCGCTGGCAGCCAGTCCCACCCCTCCTTCGTGCCTGCGCACTCATGACGAGACCGCGCGTTGCTGTTACCATTCATCTCCGGGGTTTCACGCGCTACCCCTGCCTGCTTCACGGGTCCTCCTATACCGGGGAGTGGCCGTGACGTAACCCTGCGGCCCCGGGCGGGCAGGAAACCCCGGTGAGGTCGCTCCCACTTCACGGGATGGGCGGCCACTATCTGTGGCAGGGAGAGGGGTAGAGAGAATGTCAGGGCACGACTGACTTCTGGTCGAAAATCCTCCTCCAACATCTCTCCATTCGCCTGTGGAATACTGGTCCGCTTCAATGTCACCCTCATTGCTGTTTGTGCGAAAAGTTTTGACAGCGTTTTTTTGTATTATTTTAAACTTTTGTAGAAATAAGGTGTACAGTAGTTTCTCTGAGGCCGGCTCCTGGTGGTAAGTGAGGTATATCTTCTCTGAGGCCGGCTCCTGGTGATGAGTGACGTGTAGCTCCTATGTGGGAGACTCCTCGTGATAAGTGAGGTGTAGCTTCTCTGAGGCCGTCTCCTGGTGGTAAGTGAGGTGTAGCTCCGATGTGGGAGACTCCTCGTGATACCTGAGGTGTAGCTTCTCCGAGGCCGGCTCCTCCTGATACCTGAGGTGTAGCTTCTGAGGCCGGCTCCTGGTGATACCTGAGGTGTAGCTTCTGAGGCCGGCTCCTGGTGATACCTGAGGTGTAGCTTCTCCGAGGCCGGCTCCTCCTGATACCTGAGGTGTAGCTTCTGAGGCCGGCTCCTCCTGATACCTGAGGTGTAGCTTCTGAGGCCGGCTCCTGGTGATACCTGAGGTGTAGCTTCTCCGAGGCCGGCTCCTCCTGATACCTGAGGTGTAGCTTCTGAGGCCGGCTCCTGGTGATACCTGAGGTGTAGCTTCTCTGAGGCTGGCTCCTGGTGATACCTGAAGTGCAGCTTCTCTCTGAGGCCGGATCCTCCTGATACCTGAGGTGTAGCTTCTCTGAGGCCGGCTCCTCCTGATACCTGAGGTGTAGCTTCTGAGGCCGGCTCCTCCTGATACCTGAGGTGTAGCTTCTCTGAGGCCGTCTCCTGGTGATACCTGAGGTGTAGTTCCTGAGACCGTCTCCTGGTGATCAGTGAGGTGTAGCTTCTCTGAGGCCGTCTCCTGGTGCACAAAAATTGCGGAATGCATTCTAAATGATAGGATGCATATGTATGCGTTTTTATAGCGAAAATTCCTGAATGTGTGCACATACCCTTACTCAGGGAAAGAGGTTGTTGGGCAAAATCTCACAATACATGACCCCATCCATACTCCCTTCAATACAGAGCAGTAATCCTGTACCCTTTGCACAAAAGCACCTCCAAAGTATGTTTATCCCACCATGTTTCTTGGTTGAAACTCTTGTGATTCTAATCATCCTTCTTCCTCCAAACACGGCGAGTAGAGTTGATACCAAAAAGTTCTATTTTGGTCTCCTCTGACCACATGACCTTCTCCCATGCCTCCTCTGGATCCTCCAGATGATCACTGGCGAACTTCAAGCAGGCCTGGACATGTGCCGATTCTTTGGAATGCACTACCTAGGTTAATACAATTAATCCCCAATCCCCACAGTTTTAAGCGTGCACTAAAAACTCATTTGTTCAGATTGGCCTACCGCCTCAACGCATTAACCTAACTATCCCTGTGTGGCCTATTAATAAAAAACAACAACATAATCACGTTCCTCCATCATGTTCTCATACACTTTATGCAGTTAATAGCCTCTGTGTCTGTACTGTTACATACTTAGGCAGTTAACTGGTTCATGCAGCTTTACATGAACACCCGAGCCTTACACTATGGCTGGTCCAAATAACTAAAGCAATTGTTACCATCCACCTCTCGTGTCTCCCCTTTTCCTCATAGATTGTAAGCTTGCGAGCAGGGCCCTCATTCCTACTGGTATCTGTTTTGAACTGTGATTTCTGTTATGCTGTAATGTCTATTGTCTGTATAAGTCCCCTCTATAAGTTGTAAAGCGCTGCGGAATATGTTGGCGCTATATAAATAAAATTATTATTATTATTATTATGTGCTGGCATGAGCAGGGGGACCTAGCATGCCGTGCAGGATTTTAATCCATGACAGCATTGTGTGTTACTAATGGTAATGTTTGAGCTTGTGGTTCAAATTCTCTTCAGATCATTGTCCAGGTCCTACCATGTAGTTCTAGGCTGATTCTTGTCCTTTCTCAGAATCATCCTTACCCAACAAGGCGACATCTTGCATGGAATAGAGAGCTTTTTGGTCTGGCCATGGTGGAGAGGTTGGAGTGTGATTGAGTGAGTATATGGAAAGGTGTCTTTTATACTGGTAACAAATTCAAACAGGTGCAATTAATACAGGTAATGAGTGTAGAGTAGCAGGGCTTCTTAAAGGGAACCTGTCACCTGAATTTGGCGGGCCCTTTTTTCGGTCCGATGGGCAGTGTTTCCGGGTGTTTTATTCACCCCTTCCTTTCCTGCTGGGCGCACGCTGGCCGCAATATTGTCTTGAAGTTGATTCGCTTTCCTCCGTAGAACACGCCTGCGCAAGGCAATCTTGCCTTGCGCACGTGCAGTATGCTTTGCCCAACTGCGGGCAAAGCCGAAAAGCATTAG
Source organism: Ranitomeya variabilis (assembly GCF_051348905.1). Classification (NCBI taxonomy): domain Eukaryota; kingdom Metazoa; phylum Chordata; class Amphibia; order Anura; family Dendrobatidae; genus Ranitomeya; species Ranitomeya variabilis. The sequence continues at coordinate 777,760,750 of NC_135233.1, read as the reverse complement.
TGCGCATGTGCCGGCGCACTATGTCCCGGAAGTATTTTGCTGTGTTCCGGTATCGCTGTATTTCTGTGTTTCATGAAACCTGATCCGATCCTAGTATGGGATCGGCCATGAGGTCGCCGATCTGCGCGGAAAAGTCTCGTTTCGTATGACGCTTTCAGCGCCATTTTTCAGCCAATGAAGGAGGGCGCAGAGTGTGGGCAGCGTGATGACATAGGTCTCGGTCCCCACCATCTTAGAGAAGGGCATGACAGTGATTGGCTTGCTTTCTGCGGCGTCACAGGGGCTATAAAGGGGTGTGCACGCCGACCGCCATCTTACTTCTGCCGATCTTGGCATAGGGAGAGGTTGCTGCAGCTTTATCAGAAGAAGGGATATAGTTAGGGAGGGAAGATTAACCCCCAAACTGATTGTACTGTAGCGATTTCCACTGTCCAACACCACTTTTTTTTGCAGGGACAGTGGAGGCTTTATCTTTGTGCATCAGCTCTGTAGCTTAATAGGCTGCCTTATAAGGCTCCCTGATAGCTGCATTGCTGTTTGCATGCTGCTGTGCAAACCAACTGCTTTTTTAAAAGCAAAAATCCTGTTGCTCCTTTCTGCACAGTTATCTTGTTTATTTGTCCACACGTTTGTGTGCAGCAGTCCTTTTTATTGCTGCCATACTTGTCCTGAGGTCATTGTAGGGAGATTGAAATTGTACTACAGTCCTTGTATTTTTTCGTATATCTTCCAGCCACTTTCTGCCACTTACATTGTGGTGTTTTATACACCGGGCCTGAGTTTTGGTTCAGTCTCCCCCAAAAAAAGTGAGATTCAAATTCTCACAAAGTGGATATACTTCAGTCCTGTTAGTTTGTCGTATGACAGCCAGCCACTTTCTGCTACTTATATTGCATTGTTATATACGCTGGGCCTGAGTTTTGGTTCAGTCTCCCCCCAAAAAAAGTGAGATTCAAATTCTCGAGAACATAGCATAAGCAGGAATTAAAACATAACTTTTAATGTATAACCAAATAAAGGAATATATTAAATAAACTGTCACCCAAAAAAAAAAAAAAAAAGTGTATCAATAAAAAAGTACTACTGGGTATACCCTGTCAGGGGATGTGCCATACAAAATTTAGTACTTATTAAGGATTTTTGTGCAGACGCTGGCAGTGGTCCAGTGTCCTATCACTCAACCCAAGGTACCTGATTAAATGGAGATAATGCCTATAGAGGAAGCATTGATCAAATGCCAATACAGATAAGCAGATAACCTTGGTTGCATTAGTATTAGCAGTTATCACAAAATAAAGGGAGGGGTAAGATCAATTGGAAAAGATATGTACACAAATGTAATATTGGAACAATCTCACCAGTTGCTGAGGATAGGTAAGGTGGTGCCCCAATTCGCTTAGGTGGAGAAATCCTTCAAGCCACAACATCAGGAGACAATTCCCTGTCAGTCCCTGGGGGGCTATCAATAAATCTCAATCCCCGAGCTCCTGCCCTTACAAGGACAGTCCACATCTACCCCTAAGGTACAACATGCCCTGCACTCTCCCTATTTCCAGGTCCCAACGCGTTTCTTTGCAACTATCCAAAAATAGAACAAAAGCGGAAGCTTTATGCCAATTAAAAAGAAGAATTTTATTGATAACACATTAAAAATTCTGGTAAAGTCCAAATGACATACAGTGGAGAAACATAAAACAGAAAATATACTGTCTGCTGTAGAAATACATATATAAATACACCTATTTAACATAAAGTGTTCCCTAATAGATAAAGCCCAATAAAGAAAAACAATGTCTATAGATAGTTCAAGCAAATAATAGCCAAAATGCTAAAATGCACAATATTCCATAATATGGGCTAAATGGAAATGCACGGGTCAGTGTTGCATGTCATGTATACACTGGGGCTACAGAATGTATATAAGCAAAATAAAGAGGTGTATTAACCTAAGAAATATAGATAAGCCCTAGAGAAGTAGGCTATGGAGTCACTATACATAAGTTAACATACTGGCCACATAGTAGTGCTCAAGTATAGGGCATAGTAATGGATATAAAGATTTGTGCCACTATGTATTAGTGTACTGACCACATGCTAATGATGTACAAACATAGGGGGAGATGAAGGTATGTTTACCTGTAACAGCAGAGCAGTAAATGGACCCCGACGCGCGTTTCGCGGTTAAGCTTCGTCCAGGGGAGTAGTATGCCATACAAAATTTAGTACTTATTAAGGATTTTTGTGCTGACGCTGGCAGTGGTCCAGTGTCCTATCACTCAACCCAAGGTACCTGATTAAATGGAGATAATGCCTATAGAGGAAGCATTGATCAAATGCCAATACAGATAAGCAGATAACCTTGGTTGCATTAGTATTAGCAGTTATCACAAAATAAAGGGAGGGGTAAGATCAATTGGAAAATATATGTACACAAATGTAATATTGGAACAATCTCACCAGTTGCTGAGGATAGGTAAGGTGGTGCCCCAATTCGCTTAGGTGGAGAAATCCTTCAAGCCACAACATCAGGAGACAATTCCCTGTCAGTCCCTGGGGGGCTATCAATAAATCTCAATCCCCGAGCTCCTGCCCTTACAAGGACAGTCCACATCTACCCCTAAGGTACAACATGCCCTGCACTCTCCCTATTTCCAGGTCCCAACGCGTTTCTTTGCAAGCAGGATCATCAGGGGACTAGCTTGCATGGGAGATAAGGTGCTTCAGTGCTACTTTCTGCCACTTAAATTGTGTTGTTTTATGCACAGGGCCTAAGTTTTGGTTCAGCCTCCCACAAAAAAAAAGGGAGATTTAAATTCTCAACAAGTTTATATACACCTTCTACCTTGTTTTACAGTACCATATAACGGTTGTTATTTTGGTTAGATTTTCCAAAAAATGAGGAAGTCTGGTGGAAGAGCCCGTGGGCGGTGGTTGCCAGCTGGTCCATCTGGTGGTAGTGGCAAAAGCACAATAGCACCTAAGGCTGGAGGTGTTGAGCCAGCGTCATCGTCTGGCTACACAAGGCCTTGAAGGCTCCCTTATCTGGGAGTAGGAAAACCGCTTTTAAAGCCGGAGCAGCAAGAAAAAGTTTTGGCTTTCCTTGCTGACTCAGCCTCTAGCTCTTTCGCCTCCTCTTCAGAAAGTTCCAAATATAAAAGCAGCGAGTCGTCAGTGGATGCTCCCGGTCAGGAACAAGACATTTCCTTGTGTCCTTCACCCAAACCAAAAGTGAAGGATACGTCAGGCGACACTACAGGTTACTCCATGGAGCTCTTTACACATACCATGCCTGGGTTAGAAAGGGAAATTGTTAACTGCCCATTACAAGATGAATCGGACATGGAGTGCGCTGATGCACAGCCACAGCTAGATTATGCTGTTCCATTGACTCAGATCACTACATTGCCCTGGCAGTGTACTGAGCCAGAATCTGACCCTGATGAGACTATGGTGCCCTGTCCCGAACGCTATAGCACCTTACACGGTGACACAGAGGAAGGTGCACATGACATTGAAGAGGAGGTGATAGATGACCCAGTTGTTGACCCAGATTGGCAGCCATTGGGGGAAGAGGGTGCTGCTGCCAGTAGCTCAGAAGCGGAGGAGAATGATCCGCAGCAGCCATCTGGCAGGCCCGTATCAGGCCAAAAACGTTTGTCAAAAACAGTTTTAGGACAGCATGGCCATCCGATGAAAGTAGCACAGCGTGCAATGCCTGAAAAGGTATTCCATAGTAGGAAGAGTGTAGTGTGGCAATTTTTTATCCAAGATCCGAATGATCAGTCGAAAGTTATCTGTAATTTGAACTCCCACATTGCTATACTAATCTCGTTAGAGATGATGCCCTATTGGTTGGTTGAAAGCGAAGCTTTCAAAGACCTGATGGCCTACGCAGTACCACGCTATGACCTACCCAGTCGGCACTTCTTTGCGAGAAAAGCCATCCCAGCCCTCCACCAGCATCTCAAAGACCGCATTGTCCATACACTGAGGCAATCATTCAGTGGAAAGGTGCACCTCACAACAGATGCATGGACCAGTAGGCATGGCCAGGGACGTAACGTGTCCATCACGGCGCACTGGGTTAATGTGGATGCAGGCTCCACAGGGGACAGCCATAGTGGGATAGTTCTGCCTAGCCCACGGTCTAGGAAACAGTTGGCTGTAGGCGTTCGCCACCCCTCCTCTTCCTTCTCCTACAGAAGCGAAAGCTCGTCCACAGAGCGCAGTCGCACGACCACTCCATCCGCAGCTGCCAGTGTTGCACACGAGGTGTCCCATTATCGAACAGCTAGTGGTAAGCGTCAGCAGGCTGTGTTACAAATGAAGTGTTTGGACGACAACAGACACACCGCGGAAGTACTGGCCGAGTACTTGCAGCAACAAATTCAGTCATGGCTGGGCAGTGTACATCTTGAGGCAGGCAAGGTAGTCAGTGATAACGGAAGGAATTTTATGGCTGCCATAGCCCTTTCAGAACTGAAACACATACCTTGCCTGGCTCACACCTTGAACTTGGTGGTGCAGTGCTTCCTCAAAAATTATCCGGAGTTACCAGCCCTGCTCCTGAAAGTGCGAAGACTTTGCTCGCACATCCGCCGGTCGCCCGTACACTCCAGCCGTATGCTGAACCATCAGCGATCGCTGCATCTTCCCCAGCACCGCCTAATAATCGACGTTGCAACAAGGTGGAACTCCACACTGCACATTGTTCAGAGGCTGTGCGAACAGAGGCGTGCTGTAATTAATTTTTGGGAGGATACACATACACGGGCAGGCACTTGGATGGCAGACATGGAGTTGTCTGTTGTGCAGTGGTCGAAGCTACAAGATCTCTGTCAAGTCCTTCAGTGTTTTGAGGAATGCACACGGCTGGTAAGTGCAGACGACGCCATCATAAGCACGAGCATCCCACTAATGCGTCTGCTGATGCAAAATTTGACGCACATTAAGGAGCAGGCGTCTACAGCCGAGGAGGAGGGAAGCCTTGTTGACAGTCAGCCATTGTCTGCTCAGGGAACTCTCCTGGACGAGGTGGCGGACGAAGAAGAGGAGGAGGATGATGGGGATGAATATTTATGGGAGGAGGATGCTTCTCAGGGGGCAATAGAAACTGGTGGCGTTGCAAGGTCAGGTACAGGGTTTTTGCGGGACACTATGTTGATTTGCAAGAAAGTGCTCCTCAACCCAGCACAAGCAGTGAATTGACACCTGGAACATTGGCCCACATGGTTGAGTATGCCTTGCGTATCCTAAAAAGGGACCCCCGCATTATCAAAATTATGACCGATGACGATTACTGGTTGGCTTGCCTCCTGGATCCACGATATAAAGGAAAATTACAAAATATCATGCCACATGAGAACCTTGAGCAAATATTGGCTACCAAACAAGCAACTCTTGTAGACCGTTTGGTTCAGGCATTCCCAGCACACAATTTTATCATAAGTCCGCAGACAGTGTTGTGCACACCTCAAAACATACATATTTATACACAATTCCCCATATGAATATTTTTTGGGGAAAAAAGAGGCATAGGCAGAAAAATAAATGGAATAAAAACTTCTCTTTAATACACAAATTCATAAAATACAATAATACAAAACGGGAATCCTCTATAAAAACTATAAAAAAAATATCTTCTATAACAAGAAAAACAACAGACGTGGCAATGACAAATTGAAGGTAATCTATCAGATAGAATTTTGACGACATCACATACATTTATTAGAAAAGGGTTTAACATTCTCACCTTCCTCATATCTAGATAAGTTTGAAGTAGTAAAAGACCTACATTTGTTTGCACGCAAGATTATCTTGCAGAAATTACATCATAGAACTGATTTGGAGGAACTTTTCCCCACCGAGGTCGAGAAAGAGGCCTTGAGATGTTTGGAAGAACTCATGGAGGAAAATAACAAAGAGGCTGAGGGTAAGTTCCCTATGCAATTGTTGGGAAAATCCAACAAATTCCCCAGCCTTAGTACATGCCCAGCGGTAGATGTTTTTGTTAAAGTTATGACAAGGGAGGTTGAAAGCTTATCGGCTGTTCCTAATTGGATTTCTAATCTTGATACCAGCGAGAGGAGGGCCCTTAGAGAACTGCAGACATGGGATGATATCGTCATTAAACAGGCGGATAAAGGTGGCAATACAGTATTGTGGCCAAGTAAAATGTATGAAAAACAGGCTCACAAGATTCTTAACAATACCAGTTGCTATAAAAAATTATGTTATGACCCATTAACCGAATTTCAGCATGATTTGGTGATGATTCTTGAGTCTGCCTTTAATGACGGTATCATCCCTAAAAGGCTAGTTGAAGTTGTGACTAAATTACAGCCCAGGATGGCAACATTTTACCTGTTGCCTAAACTACACAAAAATCCGGTAGATCCTCCTGGTAGGCCCATAGTGGCAGGGAATGGCAGCCTCTGTGAAATAATCTGTATGGTTATTGATTATCTAAAACCGTTAGTACAGACGCTGCCATCCTTCATTAAAGATACAACTATGATGCTAAAACAGCTAGATTCTGTACAGTTGGAGAAAGGGGCCGTTTTGGTCACGGCGGATGTTGAAGCACTGTATTCTTCCATTAGACACGAAGATGGTTTAAGAGCAGCCTCTCATTATTTGGGAGAAAGTAATCTGGAATCTTCACTTATTGAGCTTATTCTTATTCTCTTGAAATTCGTATTAGAGCATAATGTGTTCATATTCAACAAGGATATTTTCATCCAGAAGCAGGGTACTGCGATGGGGGCCACTTGTGCCCCCTCGTATGCAAATCTGTTTATGGGTTATTGGGAACGCCTAATTTTTCAAGTAGATGATGAAGACAGTCAGGCCATACAAGGGTGGAGTCGTTACATTGACGACATCCTGTTTATCTGGGAAGATTCTATTGAAAGATTAGATGCGTTTACGATCAAACTAAATCAGAACCAGTTTAATATAAATTTAACCTATAAATATGGGAGAACTGTCGATTTTCTAGATCTCAAAATAAAAACTTTAGAAGATGGTAAGATAGTTACAGATGTTTTCAGAAAATCCACAGCTACTAACACCTTATTACACGCTTCTTCTGCCCACCATAGATCTACCATTAACGGAATACCCACAGGGCAATTTCTTAGAATTAAGAGGATTTGTACAACTATGGAGGACTACGAAAAACAATCATCTGACCTTGCCAGAAGGTTTCATGACAGAGGTTATAGTAACCGACAGATCAAAAAGGGACTTAAGAAAGCCAACAAAACCCCTAGAGAAGAACTTTTATATGGCACTGGACGTAAAAAGGAGTCAAAGGATAACAAGAGTGAATTAAGATTTATTACCAGATTTAACAAACAATGGCCGGAATTAACTAATATTATGCAGAAACATTGGGGGATTTTACAATCGGATCCTGTACTAAAGCAGCTGTTACCCAAGCATCCATTATTGGTTGCGAGGAGATCCAAAAATTTGAAGGATTTGCTTGTACATAGCCATTACTCCAAGGCGGGCCATATATCTACAATCTCTGAAGGTAATGTTTTTTTCCCATGCAATATGTGCAAAGGATGTTATAATCTAGTTAAATGTAAAACCTTCACTAATTTCGATGGCTCTAGGACTTTCGATATACGAAAGAGACTTACATGTTCATCTAAAGGCATTATTTACCACGCCAGCTGTCCGTGTAAAAAAATATATATTGGATTAACGACACGTGAGTTAAAGATAAGAACTAGAGAGCATGTAAGAGATATAGAGAAGTCCATAACTGAACTTGATCCGAGTACATTAAAGACCTTACCTAGGCATTTTAGACTACATCATCGTTCAGATCCTAGGGGTCTGAAGATTAAAGCAATAGATCAGGTCCGTTTGGGAGTAAGAGGGGGGAATTTGGCAAAAGCCCTGGCCCAAAGGGAGAGCAAATGGATTTATCTGTTGGGAACTATGGCGCCACAAGGTCTTAATGAGACGTTAGGTCTAAATGCATTTTTATAAATTCCCCGGTCATTTTTTTTTTTTTTTTTTTGGGGTAGTTTATATTTAGTTTACTGCATCCCTATATCCTTTTCTTTTCTTTTTCTTCTTTTCTTTTTTTCTTGTGTTCATACTGCCTTTGTTCTGTATATATATTCCCTTACCCTATTTGGGTCTCAATGTGGTGGTCCTGTTTTAATTGTCTGTGTCTATATGTTGTGTATTAATTTTATTTTCATTTAATTGCATTAGTATCGGTGGCAACTTACCTCCTGGTGGTTTTCCCTTGTCGTGTGTTTCTCTGGAGATGTGTCTTCGTGCATCTGAAGGGGGATATAAAAGAGAAAAAACTAAAGAGAAGATAATCAGAAGACTATATTATCTATTATCACTTGCACTTTATATTTGTGTATATTTATTTATATATATTTGTCGTATATCACTTGCACTTTATATCTATTTTTACATATGTATATCTGCTAGTTAATGGTTATTTATATGTTTGTTAAATAATGGGTATATTAGTACACTTATATTTCATGAATTATTATGATTATGGTAATTATTGTATTTTAGTATTGATTTCATGTTTTTATATTTATTACATATCTGCACATTTATTAATTATCATATGTATTTGTTAAAGATGTATTCTTTATTCACCAATTATGCACTTGATATAGAGATCTATTCATTTTTTATATATTTTTTCAAAATTAGGTAATTTTGTGGTTATTATCTATATTTCTATTATCAGCATTAGGATGAGAGGTTTTTTAGTTGCTGACCGTCTTAATTTTATCTATCTTTGGATATTTATCCTCAGGCTCTCGGCTTGCGTATCTTCTTTCTTTGCTGAGTCTCGGTATGTGGTCCGCGCATGCGCAGGTTGATGACGTCCCAGTGACTTCCTGCCCTGTACTACTAGGAAGGCGAAGCGTTTCACGCTTGCGTTCCAGGCGCAGGGCTACGGAAGTCACATCTTACTTTGGGAGGCATCTAGACAGGCGCATGCGCACTTACAAAACCAATCATGCCGACACGAGATACAGCTGCTTTAGTTAGATATAAATGCAGAGCCTTGCACTATAGACACTTATGCCCCTTATGTGAGGAAGCCAGTTGGCGAAACGGCGCTGTCGGGGTCGCGGTGGGACACTCCAATTCACATCCATGTAAGTTTATTTTATTCCAGCAACAATCTGCATTTTTGCAAATATACCTTAGCTTGGTAAGTTTGGTGTATCATGGCACTTTATTATGTACCTGTTTTATAGCCTAGCATGCCATCACATCATTAAGGGATTATCCACATACTTGGGGCTGTGTATAGGATTTTAGGAACATGTGTTCCAGGATATTTAGATGTGTCTCATATCCATTCATTACTTAATACACAGCCTTTTTTGCAAGGCATTGTGAGGCTAGAGGTCTTTTCATACATAGTGCCCTATTTTGCTGTTTACACTATCTTATAGTATTTACTGTTGCTGCTACTTTATTATACCATATTAGGATGTAGTCCCTAGCGGTTTGTTTTTATAGAGGATTCCCCTGTTTTGTATTATTGTATTTTATGAATTTGTGTATTAAAGAGAAGTTTTTATTCCATTTATTTTTCTGCCTATGCCTCTTTGTCCCCAAAAAATATTCATATGGGGAATTGTGTATAAATATTCCCAGCACACAGCAGCGGTGATGTTCTCACACGAGCCGTAGGGGGCAACATGGCAGAGGTGTTAGAGGTGCACAATTCCGAAGTGGTGTTGGACAGAGGGGTTTTATGACCAGGTTGTGGAGTGATTTCGCAATGACCGCTGACACGACAGGTACTGCATCATCGATTCAAAGTGACAGGAGACAGCATTTGTCCAGTATGGTTACGAACTACTTTTCCTCCCTTATCGATGTTCTCCCTCACAGGTCATTCCCCTTTGATTACTGGGCATCTAAAATAGACACCTGGTCTGAATTGGCAGAATATGCATTACAGGAGCTTGCTTGCCCTGCTGCTAGTGTGCTATCAGAAAGACTCTTCAGTGCTGCTGGTTCAATACTGACCGAAAAAAGGACACGTCTGGCTACCCAAAATGTTGATGATCTGACCTTTATTAAAATGAACCAATCATGGATTTCAAATAATTTTGCCCCACCTTCCCCTGCTGATACGTAGCTTGCCTGAAAAATGTCTTGCTTTTGGCCTCCTCTTACTGATCTCTCCAATTCCTCCATTTGCAGCTGCTGAATGTCCACCATAGGCCATTTTTATACCTCCCTAAATGTGCTAACTCCCCAGGGGGAGGGGCCCTGGCGTCCATTTAGACCAGTTAATACTTTGCGCCTACTACCACTGTCTGCTACTCAGCAGAGGAGCCCACCCCTGTACCTAGCTATGCCACCTGTTTATTTATGAACAATTTTTTGGCAGACATTTAGCCCACTTTATTATTTGGGCCTACTAACTGTGTCTGCCACTCATTACAGTTTTCCTCCACTGAACAAAGCAATGCAGCCTGTTTAGTCCTGTTACTACATTTGAACTGCATTTAGCCTACTTTATTATTAGGGCCTACTAACTGTGTCTGCCACTCATTACAGTTTTCCTCCACTGAACAAAGCAATGCTGCCTGTTTAGTCCTGTTACCACATTTGAACTGCATTTAGCCTACTTTATTACTTGGGCCTACTAACTGTGTCTGCCACTCATTACAGTTTTCCTCCACTGAACAAAGCAATGCAGCCTGTTTAGTCCTGTTAACACATTTGAACTGCATTTAGCCTACTTTATTACTTGGGCTTACTAACTGTGTCTGCCACTCATTACAGTTTTCCTCCACTTAACAAAGCAATGCAGCCTGTTTAGTCCTGTTACCACATTTGAACTGCATTTAGCCCACTTTATTATTTGGGCCTATATCTGTGTTTCCTCCTCATCCTGCCCATTGCCCAGCCACTGCTAGATGAGTCTGCTGGTACATTGACCCAGACCACTACATTCCCCTTGCACTCTACACAGCCAGAATTTGACCCTGCTGAAAGTCAGGTTCCCCTTCCCGCATACTATACCACCTTACACAGGGACAAAGAGGAAGGTGCAGATGAAAGTGCAGGTTCCTTCATTAGGTGGGGGGCATACTCGGCGACGTCACTGACACAGGGCCCCTCATAGTACACAAAAGTGTCTCTGCCAGTGGGAGGCGCCACCCGCCATCAAACGCACTGCCGTACTATGAGGGGCCCTGTGCCAGTGCCAAAGAGTGGGCTCCCCCTGCTTGCTCAGGATCACAGCACTTGCAAAGTTGAAATACTTACCTCTCCCTGCTCCACCGCCATGACGTAGTCCGCGTTTCCTGGGCCCACAAAAATCTTGAACCAGCCCTACCACCCCACAACTTTAGTCAAATGACCCCCAGTTTTCAATGCCTAACTATTATTATAAAGTAAATTAAGATTGACAAGCTTAAGTAATAAGAATTGATGTTTTTGGCATTAAAATGGGCACTGTAGGTGTTTTCCTGTCCTCCACTCACTGCCGAATTTGATTTCCCATAGACTTGCATTGGGTTTCGTGTTTCAGTCGGCCCCCGACTTGTCGCAATAATTGGCCGATTTCACAAGAAATCCGACTCGATCCGAAAAAAGTAAAAGTCGCTCAACTCTACTCATCAGATGAGGGAGACCTTGATCAAATTTCTGTTGTGCGAGGTTGGGGGGAGAGGGCAGACGAGGGAAGCATGGTTCTCACCTCGCCACCACCAAGACAACAAGGACTTGGTCCTCCTGGATGCGCAAGACATATGAGTGCCTTCTTGCTGCACTACCTGCAACATGACCCTCGAATTGTCAGAATCCGAAGTAATGCCGACTACTGGGTTGCCACACTCTTAGATCCCAGATACAAAAGCAAATTTGGCGAAATAATTCCTGCCATAGAAAGGGATTCACGCATGCAGGAGTATCAGCAGAGACTGTTACAGAATCTAACATCTGCTTTTCCACAAAACACCAGTGGTGCATGTAGTCAATCTCTGAGTTCTAACTTGCCAACCGTGGGACTATCGAGTCATCACTCTAAATGTAACAGTAACATCGTATCTGGTGGTAACAGCAATTTTTTCCAATTGTTTCAAGATTTTTTTAGACCATCCTTTGCAAGGCCACAGGAGACAAGAAGTCTGACGCACAGCCAACGCCTAGTTTGGATGGTACAAGAGTATCTCCAAGTTAACATCGATGCCATGACTGTGGAAGTGGACCCTTGCTCATTTTGGGCTTCCAATCTTGAAAAATGGCCTGAGCTCGCCACTCACGCCTTGAAGATCTTGTCGTGCCCCGCAGCCATCGTTCTCTCTGAACGTGTGTTCAGCGCTGCTGGTGGTGTGCAGACAGATAAGCGCATGCGGCTGTCCAGTGACAATGTAGACAGACTAACGTTCATCAAGATGAGCAAATCCTGGATCCGCAAGAATTTTTCTACCCCTGTGTCATCTTGGGGAGACTAAAAGCTTGATGATTTTTGAAAATCACCTCACCAACCGTTTTAAAAAAACTCTGTCGAAATTGATGCCACTTAAGTGGTGTCTGTGGCTGAATTTTTTGAAAAAATGGAGACTCTTTTATTTAGTCCCCTTGCTGAGTTTTACATGACGTTGCCATCGTCAATTCCAGGTGGGTGGGGTCATCTGCAGAGTTGTTTACTCATACTATGGCCTGGGATTCAGAGGTCTGCTCCAAAGCTTCAGTGTCTGCTGGTCAGCAGAGTAGCCCAGCCACCCACCACCTGTTTACCTAAGTACTATTTTTAAAGGCATCTGGCCCAGGAAATCCTTTTGGGCCTAGTAGAATTTTTTGCTACTCAGCAGCGTACCCCACCCATGAAGCAAGCTACACCGCCTGTTTACCTAAGTACTATTTTTTAACGGCATCTAGCCCAGGAAATCCTTTTGGGCCTAGTGGAATTTAGTGCTACTCAGCAGCGTACAACGCCTATTTACCTAACTACTATTTTGTAACGGCATCTAGCCCAGGAAATCCTTTTAGGCCTAGTAGAATTTAGTGCTACTCAGCAGCGTACCCCACCCATGAAGCAAGCTACACCGCCTGTTTACCTAAGTACTATTTTTTAACGGCATCTAGCCCAGGAAATCCTTTTGGGCCTAGTGGAATTTAGTGCTACTCAGCAGCGTACAACGCCTATTTACCTAACTACTATTTTGTAACGGCATCTAGCCCAGGAAATCCTTTTAGGCCTAGTAGAATTTAGTGCTACTCAGCAGCGTACCCCACCCATGAAGCAAGCTACACCGCCTGTTGATCTAATTACTAATTTTTAACTGCCATCTAGCCCAGGAAATCGTTTTGTACCTAATAGCATTTTGTGCTAATCAGCACAGTACCCCACCCATGAAGCAAGCTACACCGCCTGTTTACCTAACTACTATTTTTTAACGGCATCTGGCCCAGGAAATCCTTTTGGGCCTAGTAGAATTTGGTGCTACTGAGCAGCGTACCCCACCCATGAAGCAAGCTACACCGCCTGTTTACCTAACTACTATTTTGTAACGGCATCTAGCCCGGGAAATCCTTTTGGGCCTAGTAGAATTTAGTGCTACTCAGCAGCGTACCCCACCCATGAAGCAAGCTACACCGCCTGTTTACCTAACTACTATTTTGTAACAGCATCTGGCCCAGGAAATCCTTTTGGGCCTAGTAGCAATTTCTGCTACTCAGCAGAGTACCCCACCCATGAAGCAAGCTACACCGCCTTCTTTCTTTCTCAATCTAACCCCTCGGCTCTGGGGTGTCCACTCTCCCTCCAGCTCAATCCTTTTTATGCACCATTAGCGCAGCATTTTTTTTTTTTTGCCAGTACATTGTACTGTAAATCACTTGCGGATATGCAGCATTTCTGCATGGAAAAAACCGCTGCGGATCCGCAGGAAATCTGCAACGTGTGCACGTACCCTCACTATAGACCTGTCTCTAATCTCTTCATCTCTAAACTCCGAACGCCTGGTCCACACCCGTCTTATCCTCTATCTCTCAGATAACTCTTTTCTCAACCCTCTTCAATCTGGTTTCCTCTCTTTACACTCTACTGAAACTGCCCTCACTAAAGTCTCTAATGATCTACTAACAGCTAAATCTAATGGTCACTACTCCATGCTAATTCTCTTGGATCTCTCCAAGCATTCGACACTGGATCATCAGCTCCTCCTCAGTATGCTACACTCCATCAGCCTCAAGGTTCTCTCCTGTTTCTCCTATCTCTCTGACCGCTCTTTCACTGTATCTTTTGCTGGTTCCTCCCCTCTCATCTTCCCCTTCCCGTTTTGGTTCCTCAAGGATCAGTCCTAGGCCCCCTCCTCTTCTCGTTGTATACCGCCCCTATTGGACAAACAATCAGTAGTTTTGGGTTCCAGTACCATCATGCTGATGACACCCAATTATACACTTCTGCTCCTGATATCACGCCTGCCTTCTCAGAAAACACCAGTGATTGTCTTACCGCTGTCTCTAACATCATGTCCTCCCTCTATCTGAAACTGAACCTGTCAAAAACTGAACTCGTGTTTTCTCCCTCTACTAACCTATCTTTGCCTGACATTGCCATCTCCGTGTGTGGTTCCACCATTACTCCCAAGCAACATGCCCGCTGCCTTGGGGTCATACTTGATTCTGAGCTTTCTTTCACCCCCAATGTGAAGGAAGAGATTAAGAAAGATTCTCCATTTTGTGCTTTTCGACTCCATTTTGTTGTTTTGATATAAATTTTGTTAGTAGGCTAAAGTTTACAGCTGTTATGAGACCTTGATTGTTGCAATCTAAATAGAACATGAGACTGAGAGTGTATTGTTCTAAAAAACTTTGACGCACAGACTGTTCCTGTATTCTTATAGGTTAAGAACTGTGAGCGTGTTCTTATGCTGATTGGTTGAAGTATAATTTCTATGACTATGAAAAGTCATGCAGAATAAACGGGGGCCAGAGAGATCAGCTTGATCCCCCCAAACAGAGACACACGTCTCCGTCTGGTCATTTTCAGTTGCCGGCAACACCTTGTAGATTAATTTGGAAATCACTGAGTTAACCGTGAAGGATCAATTTAGATCCTCCCTCAACAGTTGGCGCCCGAAACAAGGGGCCCCAAGCAGGAACGCCTCTGCCCCCCGGAGGACAACAAGACAAAGGACCCTCGGACCGGACGCAGGCACTGGAAAATTGGGAATGATCATCCCCCACAACAACCACGGTAAGTTGGCAGTTATACTGTCCAGACTGACCGTTTGGTGTGGTTTTCCTGTGTTTGTTGCTGCAAAGAGGATCTGAGGTTTGTCCCCGAAGGTGGGATGATTTTTGGGTGGAATCATATAGAGGTGTAGTTCCGTTGGGAGCCCAGTGCTCGAACCGTACCTCATAAGGGACGGACACCCCGGATAGACCAGTGATGTAATTCTCTTTACAGTCAAAATATCCTGAATTCCTGATCACTGTTAGAATCAGGCGCGGTGAGGTGATCGAAGATTGGGTAGGATGCGTAACTCAGGTATATATTGATATAAATATATCCAGAGGTGTCCGGAGGGAAAGTCAGACGCCCTCCTCCTTTCGCTGAGTACCGCGATTTTGGGTTGTCCCAGCGGGGGACAGGTAAACCCTAGTGGAATAGACTATACGGCCGCTCTAGTACTATACACGACTAAGTGTCATACCTGCCGCTCCTGACGCTGCGGCCGCTTCCTCCATTAGTTCCTCTCATTGCGCTCCTGCTGTCCGTCCCGGGCATCGCGCCGCTCCCTCGTTCTCTCTTGCGGCTGCTGGGGGTCTTCAGCGTGGCGCTCGTGCTCCCTCCTTCCTCCGGCCGGCGTCTGCTCCGCACATGCCCCTTAGGTCGCGGGCGCGCGCTCTTCCTCCCTCTTAACCCCTTCCGCGTCCTCCCTGTTTCACCTCTACCATTCAGGTGATTCCTTTGCCTTTATCAGGCGCCCTCCCCATAATGGAGGCGCCTGATTATTGTTGTGCTTTTGTGCGCAGTGTTAGGCCTTTTTCTCCTCAGTCTGGTTGCGTCTACTTTCAGCTGTGTTCCTATTTTCCGTTTTGCCTCCTCTGTGTCTTTCTTGTTCCAGCCCTGCCTCCCTCGTTCTGTTCCCAGCCTCCCTTCCTCTTACCATTCAGTCTTGTTTTACGTCCCTCTCCTCAGTCTGTTATTTTTCCTGAGCCGCCCCTCTTGTACCAGCTGTTGCAGTGTAGTTCCCCTTGGGCTTGCTCCCCACTATCCCTGTATAGGGGTAGCCTCTCCCCGGGGTTGCTCGTCCTTGGGTCGTCTGCACTGTGACCCTGAGGGTCCACTCTCTCTTGTACGCCTCTGTGCGTCACAGTATAATCAGGCCATGGACCCCGCTGGTACTTCTGCAGCAACGCAGAAGGAGTTGCTATTTTTACGGGAGAACCAAGGTCGGATCATGTCTGTCATGAAGTCCATGGATTCCCGCTTAACTGCCCTTCAGACTTCCGATCCTGGCAACGCTCCTTTGCTGGCAGGACTCCAGCAAGAGCTCGCACAGCAGCGTGATACGCAGTCCCATATCCTAAACTATATGGCATCCGTGGATGACCGTTTACACTCCCTTCAATCTACGGCCGCTGCTTCAGTCTCTCACAGGGATCCGGTTCCCCTTCCCCCTCCTCGCTTGGGAAAGCCCCCTAGATATAGTGGTGATCCCAAATTGTGTCGAGGTTTTTTGAACCAGTGCCGCCTTCACTTCGAGCTTTTGCCCCAGCAGTATCCATCCGATCGCGCTAAAGTGGCCTTCATAGTGTCTCATCTTGAGGGAGAGGCCTTAGCCTGGGTAAACCCTTTATGGGAGCGGGACGACCCGGTAGTTGCCAGTATTCAGATTTTTTTAGACACATTCCGCAGAGTCTTTGATGAACCCGGACGGCTGGCTTCCACTACCGAGTCCCTCTTTAGCCTCCAACTGGGAAACC
Organism: Ranitomeya variabilis; assembly: GCF_051348905.1. Classification (NCBI taxonomy): domain Eukaryota; kingdom Metazoa; phylum Chordata; class Amphibia; order Anura; family Dendrobatidae; genus Ranitomeya; species Ranitomeya variabilis. Next base: position 777,743,776 of record NC_135233.1, on the reverse strand, counting down.
TTACTGTCGGACAGTACGCCATCCGTTTTCGGACATTATCCTCCGAACTCGGGTGGAATAACGAGGCACTGGTAGGGGCTTTTTGGAGAGGGCTTTCGTCCAAAATCAAGGATGAGCTCGCTGGCCGCGATACTCCTACTACCTTGGAGGATCTCATATCTCTGGCCACGCGTATAGACTTACGCTTCCAGGAGCGTTCTCGGGAATCGGTCAGGGAGAGAAGGTCCTTCAGGCCAAACTGGGTACCTGGTCCTTCCCCAAACAGGTCTTCCGCCTCTTCCATACCAGAACCAATGCAGGTAGACCGTGTTAAGCTATCTGAGCAGCGACGTAAGGAGAGGTTAGCTCAGGGTTTGTGTCTCTACTGCGGAGGGGTTAATCATTTTTTGCGCTCCTGTCCAGAGAGGCCGGGAGACTCCTCCACCTAGGCCAGGTAAGGGAGGCTTCCCTAGGTGACCCAAATTCCTCTCTACCCTTAACTATTTCAGCTTTGATTTCTCTAGGTCTTGAGCGTAGGTCTGTGGAGGCGTATGTGGACTCGGGTGCGGCTGGTAACTTCATTCGTGAGGAGGAGGTGCACAAGCTTCAAATACCAGTAGTTACTTTGGAAACCCCACGTGTCATTACTGCAGTTGACGGCAAACTCTTACCGGATCCTATCACCATGGTGACTCTCGAGTTGGAGATGCAGATTGGAGCCCTACACCGGGAGAGGATCGCCTTCTATGTTTTGCCCAATCTGTCTCATGTCCTGCTTTTGGGTCTGCCCTGGCTCAGATCGCACGAGCCAGTTCTTGACTGGCGCTCCGGAGAAGTACTCCGCTGGGGGCATGGATGTCATAAACATTGTCTTCTGTCCGTCTCTCCCCCTGGTCCTCCTCAAGCGGTCACCAATCCTTCCTCTCTTCCTACGGCTTATCACTCGTTTGCTGATGTCTTCGATAAGAAGGAGGCAGAGTCCCTTCCACCGCATCGAATTTTTGACTGTCCCATCGAACTAATTCCCGGAGTTACCCTTCCCAAGGGTAGAACATATCCCTTGTCTCCAGCTGAGACTTTAGCTATGTCTGAGTACATCAAAGAGAATTTGGCTAAGGGATTCATCCGGAAGTCCTCTTCTCCGGCAGGAGCTGGTTTTTTCTTTGTTCGGAAGAAGGATGGGTCTCTTCGGCCTTGTATTGATTACCGAGGTCTGAATGCCATCACAGTCAAGAATCGTTATCCTCTTCCGCTGATTCCTGAACTCTTCGACCGACTAAGAGGAGCCCGAGTCTTTTCTAAACTTGATCTGAGAGGGGCCTATAATTTGGTTCGAATTCGCGCGGGAGATGAGTGGAAGACCGCCTTTAACACTCGCGATGGTCATTACGAATACCTCGTCATGCCCTTTGGTCTCTGTAACGCTCCAGCAGTCTTCCAAGAGTTCGTAAATGAGATCTTCCGTGACCTATTGTATTCCTGCGTGGTGGTATACCTTGACGACATCCTTATTTTTTCACCCGACCTCTCCTCCCACAGGAGAAGTGTCCGTTTGGTCTTGCAACGACTCCGGGAGAATCGTCTTTACGCCAAACTAGAAAAGTATTTGTTTGAACAGTCTTCCTTGCCCTTCTTGGGGTATATTATTTCTGACGTGGGGCTGAAGATGGATCCCGAGAAGTTGTCTGCTGTACTCAAATGGCCCCGTCCCTGTGGAGTTAAGGCCATCCAACGTTTTCTGGGCTTCGCAAATTATTATAGACAATTCGTGCCACATTTCTCTTCCGTAACCAAGCCCCTTGTCGCCCTAACCCGGAAAGGGACAAGGCTTCATGATTGGCCTCCGGAGGCGGAGGACGCCTTTCTTGCCTTGAAACAGGCCTTTGCTTCTGCTCCAGTTCTTCATCGACCAGTGGCCAGCAGACCCTTCTTCCTTGAGGTGGATGCCTCCTCTACTGGAGCTGGAGCGGTACTCTCCCAGAAGACCTCTTCCGGACGTCTAGTCCCTTGTGGATTCTTTTCTAAGTCATTTTCCCCCGCAGAATGCAATTACTCAGTTGGAGACCGGGAGTTGCTGGCAATTAAGATGGCTCTACAGGAGTGGCGTCATCTCTTGGAGGGGGCCGCCCATCCTTTTATTATTTTCACTGACCACAAGAACTTAGCCTACATCCAGTCCGCTCAGAGACTTAACTCCAGGCAAGCCAGATGGTCTTTGTTCTTTTCTCGTTTCGATTTTAAGCTTCATTTTTTGCCCGGAACTAAGAATATTAAAGCAGATGCACTTTCCCGGTCCTTGCAATCCCCTGAGATAGAAGAGGGTCCTTCACATATCATTGATCCCGCCAGACTCTTGGTAGCTCCTTCAAATCTCCTCTCGGTTCCTCCAGGCAAGACCTTCGTTCCGTGTGACAAGAGAACTGAAGTTTTACGTTGGGGACACTCTTCCAAGATTGCCGGACATGTCGGTACCAAGAAGACCCTTGCTCTTCTTTCCCGGTATTACTGGTGGCCATCTCTTCGACAAGACACGTCGGATTTTGTAGCCTCTTGCATGACTTGTGCTAAGAACAAAGTACCAAGAGAGTTGCCTTCAGGTCTCTTGCATCCTTTACCCGTACCCGAAGCCCCGTGGCAACAAATAGCCATGGATTTCATTACGGATCTGCCTCGTTCCTCTGGGTGCACAGCCATCCTTGTGGTGGTGGACCGGTTTTCTAAGATGGCCCATTTCGTCCCCTTGCCCGGATTACCCTCAGCTCCAGAATTGGCAAGAGTCTTCATTCATCAGATCTTCAGATTACATGGTCTTCCTCAACGAATCGTGTCCGACCGAGGAGTCCAGTTTACCTCCAGATTCTGGAGAGCTCTCTGTAAACTCCTAGGCATCTCTCTGGATTTTTCCTCCGCCTATCATCCTCAGACTAATGGGCAAGTAGAACGGATAAATCAAGTTTTGACTTCCTACCTACGTAACTTTACCAACGCTCATCACGATGATTGGGTAAGCCTTCTTCCTTGGGCTGAGTTTGCCCATAACAACCATGTCAGTGAAGCTACTTCCAAATCTCCGTTCTTTGTAGTTTCTGGTCTGAATCCGAGAGAACCTCTTCCAATGCCTTCCTCTTCTGGTGTTCCTGCAGCAGATACCTTTTCTTCTGATTTTTCCCAAATTTGGAAAGAGACCAAGGAGGCCCTAGTACGGACTGCAGTTCTCATGAAGAGACATGCTGACAAGAGAAGGAGAGATCTTCCTCCATATCATCCTGGTGACAAGGTCTGGCTTTCGACCAAGCATATCCGCTGGAAAATTCCCTCTTACAAGTTGGGTCCTCGATACATCGGTCCCTTCGAGGTCTTGGGTCGAATTAACAATGTGGCGTATAGATTGAGGTTGCCGGCTTCGCTCCGAGTCCCTAACGTCTTCCATGTCTCGCTTTTGAAACCTCTCTTCCTTAACCGTTTTTGCCCAGCTCCGCTGGATTCTCCGCAACCTTCTGGTGTCGATCATGATTTTGAAGTAAGAGATATTCTAGCTATGAAAAGGGTTAGAGGTAGAGTCTTCTATCTTATTGATTGGAAGGGATTTGGTCCTGAGGAGAGGTCTTGGGAGCCTAGGGAGAACATTAACGCTCCACGGATTCTGAAAAGATTCTTGACTAACCTTGGTAGAGGGGGTCTTAGAAGGGGGGGTACTGTCATACCTGCCGCTCCTGACGCTGCGGCCGCTTCCTCCATTAGTTCCTCTCGTTGCGCTCCTGCTGTCCATCCCGGGCATCGCGCCGCTCCCTCGTTCTCTCTTGCGGCTGCTGGGGGTCTTCAGCGTGGCGCTCGTGCTCCCTCCTTCCTCCGGCCGGCGTTTGCTCCGCACATGCCCCTTAGGTCGCGGGCGCGCGCTCTTCCTCCCTCTTAACCCCTTCCGCGTCCTCCCTGTTTCACCTCTACCATTCAGGTGATTCCTTTGCCTTTATCAGGCGCCCTCCCCATAATGGAGGCGCCTGATTATTGTTGTGCTTTTGTGCGCAGTGTTAGGCCTTTTTCTCCTCAGTCTGGTTGCGTCTACTTTCAGCTGTGTTCCTATTTTCCGTTTTGCCTCCTCTGTGTCTTTCTTGTTCCAGCCCTGCCTCCCTCGTTCTGTTCCCAGCCTCCCTTCCTCTTACCATTCAGTCTTGTTTTACGTCCCTCTCCTCAGTCTGTTATTTTTCCTGAGCCGCCCCTCTTGTACCAGCTGTTGCAGTGTAGTTCCCCTTGGGCTTGCTCCCCACTATCCCTGTATAGGGGTAGCCTCTCCCCGGGGTTGCTCGTCCTTGGGTCGTCTGCACTGTGACCCTGAGGGTCCACTCTCTCTTGTACGCCTCTGTGCGTCACAGTAAGGATATTTAGCTCTAAAGGAGAATCAGTTTCCATGGAAGGAAAAGAAGACTTTGAATTTGTGTGATGAATCTGATACTCTTAGCCCAAAGATGGGGAAAATATTCTCAATCATGGGTTTTTCTAAGGTGTTCTGGTATGTGAATTGTGTGATGAAGGTTTTGTAGAAATTAATTAAGTCTGAGAACTGCTGTATTCCGTTTCTGTGTTTATCTCTAAGATACCCGATGGGAGGGGGGAGTCATACAGTTGCGTTATTGCTTTCTCTGTGTTGAGGAATGTTGCGATTTTCTTATCTATGCTGTGTCTCTGGTGTGGAGGGGGCATGTGGCTGCGCTCTTGAGTTTCTCTGTATTTTCTTGGTGTAGTACGCGCTGGTAGATCTGTGTTTTGTTTAAAGCGACAATATTGTTTTGAAGTACAAAGAAATATTGTAAATTGAAAGTGAAATCTAGTGCCTAGTTTTAGAAGGAAACTTGTAAGTGATTGTTTGGTTATCAGTGTGATTGAAAGATTGGTAAAAGATTCACCTGCTTCAAGTTGAGTGGTTGATATATAGCAAATTGAGGATCAACAGAGGAAGTGAATTACGTTGAAAAAGGAAAGTTGTCTATTACTATGACAAAAAACTGGATGTTTTGTGGTGCAAGAAGGAACTGAGAAAGTGATTGAGAATAATGTGTCAGAAAGACGAACAATTAAAAATGATGATCTGGAACAGGGGGTCTCCCTGCTAGATAATATGGTCCCTCCCCAGGAAATCAAGCCTCTTCTCCCGACTGTAAGCTCTGTGCCCCTTAACCCCAAGGCACCAATATATCCTGGACTGCCGAGAAGTTCTATGGGTGTCTTATGGTAGTATTTAAAGATCTGGGATTCTCATTGTAAAATAAAGCCCATTCACACATTTTTATGGCAGCTTTGATGTCCGGCCTTAAATCTGAATTGAAAGATTCAATAATGTCAGTCAGACCCGATACTGAGATTTCCACTCCAGACGATGCATTAAAAGTAATTAAAAGTTTTCAGAAGAACTTAGTATGTTCTGTATCAACAGGGAAATCAAGGGTTAAAACTGTAGCTGCAGCAATCTCTGCTCTAATTCCAGCCCCCACCCCAGGTACAAGCACGCAGCTGGTTCCTTATCAGTGGCCTGCCCAGCAGCAAACTCTAATTCCAGCCCTCCCACCTTATACGAATTCAGTCCCCTACTCAAATACTTCTTTTAACCCTATGTCTGGAGGTATCGCTCCCCAGCCCCGCGACACCAGTTCTCGCTTGCAGTGTTGGCGCTGTGGCCGGCCCGGTCACTTTCAGAGAGATTGTCACACCCCTGCTGACAGATGCTACCCACAAGTTCCCCCTTCCAGTCGCAACCTGAATACAGGGAACCCCAGAGGATACCCCAATTACAGACAGCCTCAAAATCCTGATAATCGCCCATACTGAAGGGGTGGCCAACCAGAGTCTGCCATCACAATGTCCTTCACCAAACCAGGGGCATGCTCATCTGTCACGCGCGTCCTGTTGGGGACACCCTTGTTAGGTCCATGGTAGACACTGGGGCGGCCAACTCTATAATCAGGTCATCAGATGTACCTACGGATATCCCTATTCAATTCTCAGACCAAGAGCTTGTTTTAATTGGAGTAGATGGCAGACCCAATAAATATACTCTTATAAAACTTATCCCTGTGGGACCTTTCCCTGAAGTTACTGCTCAGTTCGTAATCTCTTCTATATGTCCGGTAAATTTACTGGGGGCAGATTTATTATCACAGTTCCGCTCCAGAATATAATTCCAAGATGATGGTCAGATGGTCCTTACGTTATATAACCCCTATGCAGATGAACATAATGAGATGTGTATCCTACATGCCCTTCCTACGGTTATGATGGTCCTGATAGACCCAGATTCTCCCCCAATAATGCCTGTAGAACCAGTAAAAGTGTTTCTCAAACCTGGTGCCCCTTTTCCCAAAGTCTATCAATACCCTTTGAAACATGAGTTTCAAAGTCTCAAGGGGCAAATACAAACGTTATTCGATAATGGTGCCCTGGTACCCTGTGTTTCCCCATGTAACACGCCCTTGTTTCCCGTTAAGAAAAGCCCCCACTCGGCCAACCCCCTGTGTACCGGCTGGTACAAGATCTACGGGCAGTTAATGCAGCTACTGTTCTGGAAACTCCGGTGCCTAATCCACATACTCTTTTGTCCCAGATATCTCAGGATGCTGCTTGGTTCACAGTTATCGACCTTACCAATGCCTTCTTCAGCATTCCATTATACCCAGATTGCCAGTTCTGTTTGCATTCACTTATCAGAGATGACAATTGACACAGACAGTTATGCCACAAGGGGCCCAAAATAGTCCCAATCAGTTTGCAAAAAATATGGGCGAGTGTCTTTTACCCTGGCAGTTAGAACACCCCTATGTTACGCTGTTTCAGTATGCGGCTGATCTTTTGTTGTGTGTACGAACAGAGCAGGAAGCCATTGTTGCCACTGTTAGCCTTCTCAAGTATCTGGCAGATCTGAACTGTCGGGTTTCGGCCTCGAAACTTCCGTTCTGCCTTGGTCATGTGATATTTTTGGGTCACTGTCTCCTTCAGGGTGTCAAACACCTCTCAAAAGAAAGAAAAATAGCCGTCAGCTCCCTTCCTTTTCCAAAAGATGAGACTGAACGCCAGCGTTTTCTTGGACTATGTACTTATTGTCGTCAGTGGATACCGGACGCATCCCGCATAATGCAACCTCTCTACAATGCCCTGAAAGACGGTTCAAGATATGCTGATGATTTTGGCAGATTCCACACTGGATACGCTGTTACTACGGAAGATACTGTAGTGCACGGAGCTGCACTCCCTCCCTCACAGTCAGCACAAGAAGTAGAACTTCAGGCTCTGTCTACTGTATGTGTTCTGGCCAAAGACAGGCGGGCTAATATATACACGGACTCACAGTATGTATTTGGTATTGCTCATGATTTCGGAGCCCTATGGGCCAATTGAGGGTTTATTACCACCGCTGGGACTCCAGTGAAGAATGCTGAAGCTGTTAAAACCCTCATGGACTCAATCAAATTACCTACCCAGGTGGCCATTATCAAAGTTAAGGAGCACGGTCCTAGGAACAGTCCACACACTGTTGGTAACGCCTTTGTGCATATGTAAGCAAAAGCTGCTGCTCTCCTACCCGTTGAACTGACCATACCAACTATGGTGACCACACGCTCTCAGCGTAAACAGTTACAAGAAACACTGACTCTACAGGAACCTGATGATCTACGCCAGACTGAGGTTTTCTGTCGGACCCCGCGAGACCGCTTAATGACGATGCAGAGAATGTCCCCAAAGGAAGAAGTGAAGCAGTGGAAGGCAGATGGAGCACGTATGGACATGGTCTCTGGAAAAGGACCAACTTGTGTGTCTCCCTAAGCGGATGTACCCTGCTATTGCTATGTGGGCACATGGGCCCACACATCGAGGAAAAAACCAGGCCCTAGTCCTGGTACAAAAATTCTACTGGGCTCCAGGTATTTCTACAGTCCTGACAGCACTCAACCGTGCATGTAACATCTGTCAGACCTGCAATCCTGGTCAACTTCAACGTGTACCCCCGAAGCATCTTGCTAAGCCCGACTATCCTTTCCAAAGGCTCCAGGTGGACCACATCACGTTGCCTAAGTCTGGAAGGTATGAATATTGTCTGGTGATTGTCGACATGTTCTCCAGTTGGCCAGAAGCATTTTCCGTTACCAATATGACTGCAAGAACCACAGCAAAGAAACTGGTGATGGAAGTTATATGCAGATATGGTGTTCTAGAAGTTGTCGAAAGTGATCAAGGCCCGGCCTTTTCTTCTTATGTGTATCAGGTTTTGATAATGCTTGCATCCACTGTAGCCCTCCATACTCCGTACTATCCACAATCTAGTGGGAAAGTTGAGAGGCTGAACGGCACACTGAAGGGACAATTGACCAAAATGATGCAGGAGACTGCGGCTCCATGGCCAGAGCTCCTACCCATTGTACTGTATGATATTTGCACTACCCCTAAGGTAAAACATGGCCTGTCCCCATATGAGATATTGTTTGGTGCTAGGCCCCCAGTTGCAAATTTCCAGTCTCAGTAGTTATCAGAAGAAACTGACAGTGCTGTTCAATATGTTATTCAGCTTAGTAAAAATCTTGCTAACACCTATGTTTTAATTTTTTTCTTCCCTTCCAGATTCAGCAGAAACCGACACTTGTCACAACTTAAAGTCTGGTGGTTTCGTGGTCGTGAAAAGGCATGTCAGAAAATATGGACTAGAACCCTTGTATGACGGTCCCTACCAAGTCCTCAGTATCACTTCTATGTCAGTAAAGCTGGAAGGAACGTGGATCTACGCATCGCACTGCAAGCTGGTCAAACAGACTAGTAGCAAATAAGGGGACATAATGTTTTGGTTTTCGCATTTTCTATATTATTATTGGTAACCATATGGGACAGCCTAAATTCCCCAATATCCTTGAATAATAAGTTTGTCCAATATCATGAAAGATTAGTAGTACAGATGGGTATAGCCAATAAAATTGTCAGTTCTATTTTCATTTACCCTATGTGATATATGTGATGCAGTAACCCCTGTAACAGGTAGGGGGCGCTGCGTGATCTCCCCAGTATGCGCTTGGAGGCGTGATGGTGAAGAGAGAAAGTTTGGCAGGATTGTAAATGGCCAATATGTATGATGCAGAGGAGGTTACTCTGCACTGTCAATCTGAATGTAAGTTGGTCTGCTGGGACCTGTAGTCCCTCAAGAGTTTGTGTTATGTGTATAGTTCTCATGGGAGATTGGCAGGGCTAGTCATGAGAGATGGGAGGGTCAGACTAGCCACACACACACTCCCACCCAGGGGAGTGGTTACCAGTATGTAACGTGACCAGGGTGTGGGTCAGTGTTCGTTGTGAGCTCCCTGTGTGTGGAGCTGAGAGGTGTGTCCGGTAGGTCCTGTGTGGTTCCTGTGTATGGACCTGACCGGTGAAGGTGCTGGATCGTCCTAGGAATGACTAGGGTCCTGTGAGCACCTGGAACCGAGGAACCTGATGTATGGATGGTGCTGGATTGTCCTAGGAATGACTAGGGTCCTGCAAGCACCCGAGATGGTCGGTGCTGGATTGTCCTAGGAATGACTAGGGTCCTGCAAGCGCCTGAGATGGTCGGTGCTGGATTGTCCTAGGAATGACTAGGGTCCTGCAAGCACCTGAGACCGTGAGACTTGGCTTCGGGTGGCCTGGGTATTGGACGTTCCCGGCTGGGGAAGGACGTCCTGAAGAGTACCCGGACTAGGCCACCAGGCGGGGTCCCGGCTACCTGGGTGTTGGGAGGTCCTGCGAGGTGGACCGGATCCCTGAATAGCACGAGGTGAGGACCGGGATCTGCGGAGCCAGGGACAGTTACTGTGTGGGGAAGCTGGAGTCCTTCGGTGAGGTCTGGACTGACTACTGTGTGCCGGACAGGCAAGTTGGGGATCCCCGTTAGGCAGCTTACCCAGAAGAGTGTTAACGGAGTGTGGGGAAGCTGGAGTCCTTCGGTAAGGTCTGGACTGACTACTGTGTATTGACCAGGCAAGTTGGTGATCCCCGTTAGGCAGCTTACCCAGAAGAGGTTAACGGAGACGGCAGGTGGAGCTGGAGCTCCCGTCAGGTACCAAAGAGACTGTTGGTGCCTGTTGTGTTTTATGTGTTATAAGTAATGAACTTTGCATAACCCGGTTTATGGCATTTTAATAAACCGCATGGACTGTTTTTGTTTGAAAGTTGTGCCTGGCTACATTAATCCCGCGCCAAGCGAGTGTCCCCCAATACACTCAGTAAGAGTAATCTTACACCTATGATTACACAAATGTGGGATACATTGGTTAGGGCCACAGACTATCTAGATGATCAAATTTGGGATATATTGGATATACTTAATACTACTGTTGCTGTCCAAAACCAACTTATCATAGTCACTAATCAACATACTGTAGTACTGGATTACTTAACAGCAGCACAGGATGGTATGTGTCAGGTAATTGGACCCGCATGCTGTCATTATATAGATCCCAATAGCACTATGAAGTTAAAGTTAGAGGATATTCAAAGACTCAGAGCTCAATATAATAAAGACAATGCCCGTAATAAGGATAGTTGGTGGGCAGACACCTTCTCCTTTCTTAATCCAGCAAATTGGTTTAAGGGATTTGGGGGCTGGATAGCTGGAATCTTGCAAAGTTTGTTATATATTGTTGCCTTTATCCTTGTTATGTATGTAATACTAACACTTGTTTTTTGGTGTATTTCTGTGTGTATTAGGAAATTCTGCACTAAGACAACTAGTGATGAAACCAAAAGCGTTGCCACCCCTGCTCTTCTCTACACCGATTTCACAAAGTTATCTGACGAAGATGTTGAAGCCAAGTGCATGGCTATCTTCAAAAGATCCCCACTACTGTTATCAATAATTGTTATTCGTAAATTCTAGTATACAGGGGGGACGGGTACGCCGCAACAGCCATGGCTGGTAACAAGGCACCAGCCATGTGAAGACCAGTACCCCTCGAGCTTATAGCTTGGGATAGTACCTCTGATGCTGGACATTAATTAACAAAATTTATCAAGGGGGGAATGTGAAGGAAGAAATTAAGAAAGATTCTCCATTTTGTGCTTTTCGACTCCATTTTGTTGTTTTGATATAAATTTTGTTAGTAGGCTAAAGTTTACAGCTGTTATGAGACCTTGATTGTTGCAATCTAAATAGAACATGAGACTGAGAGTGTATTGTTCTAAAAAACTTTGACGCGCAGACTGTTCCTGTATTCTTATAGGTTAAGAACTGTGAGCGTGTTCTTATGCTGATTGGTTGAAGTATAATTTCTATGACTATGAAAAGTCATGCAGAATAAACGGGGGCCAGAGAGATCAGCTTGATCCCCCAAACAGAGACACACGTCTCCGTCTGGTTATTTTCAGTTGCCGGCAACACCTTGTAGATTAATTTGGAAATCACTGAGTTAACCGTGAAGGATCAATTTAGATCCTCCCTCAACACCAACATCCGATCACTGACTCGCTCTTGTTATCTGCACCTCAAAAACATTTCTAGAATTCGACCTGTTCTTACTTTCGACTCTGCAAAAACTCTAACTGTTTATCTTATTCATTCTCGTCTGGACTATTATAACTATCTACTAATCGGCCTCCCTCTTACCAAACTCTCCCCTCTCCAATCTGTCCTGAATGCTGCAGCCAGGATCATATTCCTCACCAATCGTTATACCGATACCTCTACCTTGTGACAGTCATTACAATGGGTACCCATCCACTCCAGAATCCAGTACAAACTTATTACCCTCATCCACAAAGCACTCCATGGCTCAGCACCACCCTACATCTCCTTCCTGGTCTCAGCCTGCCACCCTACCCGTGCTTTCCATTCTAATGACCCGATGTTAACACCCTCAATAATCAGAACCTCCCACTCCCGTCTCCAAGACTTTTCACGTGCTGCACCAATTCTTTGGAATGCACTGCCCAGGTTAATACGATTAATCCCCAATCCCCACAGTTTTAAGTGTGCCCTAAAAACGTATTTGTTCAGACTGGCCTGCCGCCTCAACGCATTAACCTAACTATCCCTGTGTGGCCCATTCAAAAAACTTAAACCATAATCAGGTTCCTCGCATCATGTTCTCATACACTTTATGCATTTAATTGCCCTCTGTGTCTGTACTGTTACATACTTATATACATATTTAGTCCATGAAATCAAATGCAAAAACACATTCAACAGTAATTGCAACCCAAACCTCCCACCATAATGGACAGGCAACAGAATATATAGTTACTCTTTTAATTTTATATGTAGGTCACTGTGGAGTCATTGGCTTCTTGATGTGCGCATGCGCCTTGTAGTCGCGCCTGCTGCCCTTGGCAATTGATTGGTCTCGTGGCTTCCTGCCTGGTGTAAGCTGGGGGAACACACGGGTCCGTCGGATGAGTGGTTTCCTTAGGCTGCGGCATCAGGGACGCATGCGCCACTGTATCTTGATGCCATATGGGGTCTCAAGTAAATAATCTAATGCTTTACAATTTGATTTTAATAAAGTTTGATCTAGTGTAGGGTGTTACATCTTGGTTAGATTAAGTGGGTTATGTCCCATACTTATGGGGGGATGTTCTTTTGAGTCACATGACTGAATAGTTCTCTGGGCACTTTAGTATGTGGAATGCAGAGCGTTCCATTGGTATTCCCGGGTATGTGTATTTTAATCATGTGGGTTCATATTACTTAAAATTCTGGGGAGGTTTTTTCTACGTCATGTGACCAGATAATTCCCTAGATACTTATTAGCATATGGAAGATGGTGCTTCACTTTGGCATCTCCGGACATGCTCACTATAATTTGAGTCATGTGACCAGACACTCTCCCTGGTACCTAGTAGTATGTGGAACATTCCACTTTTGGATATGCACACTACAATCGGCATCATTCGACAGGATAATCTTCGTGGTATCCATCAGTATGTGGAACGCACCGCGTTCCTCTTCCATCACTTCCGGCCATGCGCATTAAAACCTTGGTCGTGTGACCGGATACCTTTCTGGGCATTTAATATTATGTGGAGCGCAATGCGTTCCACTTCTATCACTTCCGGGCATGCGCATTGAAACCTAGTGTGGTCATGTGACCATACGGGTCCTAGGAATACACCCTCATTCCCCCCTGCTATACACGCCCCCGGAAGAAGAAGTTATCGAAACGTGCGTTGGGGTTGTATACAGGTCCTGTGTGGTCCCATATAAGTAATTATATATTGATAAAGCACTTGATTTTGCCTACATAGTTGGTAGAATTTGCACGCATTTAGGCACTTTGTTAGGGTTCTTCTATAAGACCTTTTTTTCTGATTATTATCTATCATTGGATCAGTGGTGATAGGCGCAATATTATTTACAGCATAATTACTGTTTGTTATACAATATATGTCGCTTGACATCCTTGATACCATTGAGGTAACTTTGTCCTAAATAAACAGGTGATTATGCCGATATAATTGTATTATTTGCATGCATTCAAGCATGATGCTTGGGTTTTTTGATAGGACTTTTTTCCATGAATATTATCCATGATTTGATAGTGGTGATGGGAGAAATACTACCTATGGCATAGCTGCTATCTGCTATACTATGTATGTCTTTTGACACTTTTTTAGTACCACATTAGATATGTTTTAGATATATTGTTTATTATTTATTGTTGTATTAATAATTAACCCCTTCACCCCGAAGCCTGTTTTCATCTAAGTGACAGGGCCAATTTTTACAATTCTGACCACTGTCACTTTATGAGGTCATAACTCTGAAACGCTTCAACGGATCCTGGTGATTCTGACATTGTTTTCTCTTGACATATTGTACTTCATGATAGTGGTAAAACTTCTTCGATATGACTTGCATTTATTTGTGAAAAAAAAATAAATTTGTCAAATTATGAAAATTTAGCAATTTTCAAACTTTTAGTTTTTATGCCCCTAAATTAGAGAGTTATGTCACATAATATAGTTAATAAACAACATTTCCCACATGTCTGCTTTACATCAGCACAATTTTGGAAACATAATTTTTTTTGTTAGGGAGTTATAAGGGTTAAAAGTTGACCAGCGATTTCTCATTTTTGCAACAAAATTTGCAAAACCATTTTTTTTACGGACCACCTCACACTTGAAGTGACTTTGAGGGGTGTATATGACAGAAAATGCCCAAAAGTGACACCATTCTAAAAACTGCACCCCTCAAGGTACTCAAAACCACATTCAAAAAGTTTATTAACCCTTCAGGTGCTTCAGAGGAATTTTTGGAATGTTTAAAAAAAATTGAACATTTAACTTTTTTTCACAAAATTTTTACTTCAGATCCAATTTGTTTTATTTTACCAAGGGTAACAGGAGAAATTGGACCACAAACGTCGTTGTACAATTTGTCCTGAGTACGCCGATACCCCACATGTTGGGGTAAACCATTGATTGGGCACATGGCAGAGCTCGGAAGGGAAGGAGCGCCATTTGACTTTTCAATGCAAGATTTGCTGGAATTGAGATCGGAACCCATGTCGCGATTGGAGAGCCCCTGACGTGCCTAAACAGTGGAAACCCCCACAAGTGACACCATTTTGGAAAGTAGACCCTCTAAGGAACTAATCTAGATGTGTGGTGAGCACTTTGAACCTCCAAGTGCTTCACAGAAGTTTATAATGTAGAGCCGTAAAAAAAAAATTCATATTAATTTTCACAAAAAATGATCTTTTTGCCCCCAATTTTTTTATTTTTCCAAGGGTAACAGGATAAATTGGACCCCAAAAGTTGTTGTGCAATTTGTCCTGAGTACGCTGATACTTCATATATGGGGATAAACCACTGTTTGAGCGCATGGCAGAGCTCGGAAGGGAAGGAGCGCCGTTTGACTTTTCAATGCAAAATTGGCTGGAATTGAGATCGGAACCCATGTCGCGTTTGGAGAGCCCCTGACGTGCCGAAACAGTGGAAACCCCCCACAAGTGACCCCATTTTGGAAAGAAGACCCCCTAAGGAACTTATCTAGATGTGTGGTGAGCACTTTTAACCCCCAATTGTTTCACTAAAGTTTAGAATGTAGCGCTGTGAAAATTAAAAAATCATTTTTTTTTTCCACAAAATAATGTTTTAGCCCGCAATTTTTTTTCCCAAGTTTAACAGGAGAAATTGGACCACAAAAGTTATTGTCCAATTTGTCCTGAGTACGCTGATACCCCATATATGGGGGGGAACCACTGTTTGGGCGCACGGCAGAGCTCAGAAGGGAAGGAGCGCAGTTTGAAATGCAGACTTAGATGGATTGGTCTGCAGGCGTCATGTTGCATTTGCAGAGCCCCTAATGTACCTAAACAGTAGAAACCCCCCACAAGTGACCCCATATTGGAAACTAGACCCCCCAAGGAACTTATCTAGATGTGTTGTGAGAACTTTCAACCAACAAGTGTTTCACTACAGTTTATAACGCAGAGCCGTGAAAATAAAAAAAAAAATGATATTTTAGCCCCCACATTTTTATTTTCCCAAGGGTAACAGGACAAATTGGACTCCAAAAGTCGTTGTCCAACTTGTCCTGAGAACGCTGATACCCCATATGTTGGGGGGAACCACTGTTTGGGCGCACAGGATAACTCGGAAGGGAAGGAGCACTGTTTTAGTTTTTCAAAGCAGAATTGGCTGGAATTGAGATCGGACACCATGTCGCGTTTGGAGAGCCCCTCATGTGCCTAAACAGTGGAAACTCCCCAATTCTAAGAGGGGAAGGGGGGTTTGATTTACTTTTATTGCGTTTTTTTGGCGGATTTTTATGGTTGGCAGCCATCACACACTAAAAGACGCTTTTTATTGCAAAAAATAGTTTTTGCATCACCACATTTTGAGAGCTATAATTTATCCATATTTTGGCCCACAGAGTCATGGGAGATCTTGTTTTTTGCGGGAAGAGTTGACGTTTTTATTGGTACCATTTTCGGGCACATGACATTTTTTGATCGCATTTTATAACGATTTTTGGGAGGCGGAATGAACAAAAACCAGCAATTCCTGAAATTCTTTTAGGAGGGGGCGTTATTCTGAGAGCTATAACTTTTTTATTTTTCTGCTGATGATGCTGTATGGCGGCTTTTTTTGCGAGACAAGATGACGTTTTCAGCGGTACCATGGTTATTTATATCCGTCTTTTTGATCGCGTGTTATTCCACTTTTTGTTCGCCTGTATGATAATAAAGCGTTGTTTTTTGCCTTGTTTTTTATTTTATTTTTTTGCGGTGTTCACTGAAGGGGTTAACTAGTGGAATAGTTTTATAGAGCGGGTCGTTACGGACGCGGCGATACCAAATATGTGTACTTTTATTGGTTTTTTTAATTTATATAAATAAATGGATTTACTGGAAAATGTTTTTTTCTTTATTTGGGGATTTTTATTTATTTATTTTTTTATACATTCTATATATTTTTTTTTTTTTTACTTTCTACCATTGTCCCAGGGTGGGACATCACTGTATTAGATCAGATCGTTGATCTGACAGTGTGCATAGCACTCTGTCAGATCAGCGATCTGACAGGCAAGTTCAAGAGGCTTTCCGGCGCCTGCTCTCAGCAACTCTCAGCAGACGCCGGCTAGCAAGGTCATTTCATGACCCGGAAGGAGTCCTGCGGCCATCTTGAATCCGGGGACTCCTTCCGGATCACCGGAGCAACGCGATCTCATCGCGTTGCTCCAGTGGGAGAGCGCAGGGAGCCCCCGTCCCTGCGCGATCCCCCTCTATGCCGCTGTCACTACTGACAGCGGCATCAGAGGGGTTAAATGCCCGCGATCGGCGCTAGCGTCGATCGTGGGCATTGCTGCAGGGTGTCAGCTGTCATATACAGCTGACACCCGCAC
Source organism: Ranitomeya variabilis (assembly GCF_051348905.1). Lineage (NCBI taxonomy): Eukaryota > Metazoa > Chordata > Amphibia > Anura > Dendrobatidae > Ranitomeya > Ranitomeya variabilis. Next base: position 777,726,948 of record NC_135233.1, on the reverse strand, counting down.
CCGATCAGCGCGAGACCGCGGTGATCGGTGCGCCATACTAGTACTGCGGCTGGCACAAATGCAGTGCCGGCAGCGCAGTACTATTACGGCGCATGTCACGAAGGGGTTAATATTGGATAATAATATTGGATTTGTGAATTAAATAAAATAAATTATTTTTTTAGACTATACATTCTGTTGCCTGTCCATTATGGTGGGAGGATTGGGTTGCTGTTACATACTTAGGCTAATAACTGGTTCATGCAGCATTACATGAACCCCGATTCTTACACTATGGCTGGTCCAAACCATGATAGCAATTGTTACCATCCACCTTTCGTGTCTCCCCTTTTTCCTCATAGATTGTAAGCTAGCAAGCAGGGCCTTCATTCCTCTTCGTATCTGTTTTGATCTGTGTTTATTGTTATGCTGTAATGTCTATTGTCTGTACAAGTCCCCTCTATAATGTAAAGTGCTGCAGAATATGTTGGCTCTATATAAATAAAATTATTATTATTGGGAATGTATTATACTATATGGAGGACTATGGGGAGTGTATTATACTATATGGAGGACTATAGGGAGTGCATTATACTGTATGGGGAACTATGGGGTGTGCATTATACTGTACAGAGGACTATGGGGAGCGTATTATATGGATGACTATGAGCACATTACACTATGTGGAGGAATATGGGGCACATTATGCTATATGGAGGACTGTGGGGTGTGCATTATGCTATATGGATTATGTATTAAACTGTATGGAGGATTATGGAGTGCCTTATACTAAATGAGCAAAATGCTGCCTATTCATCAAGTGATTGGATTGTTTATGCCAGAAAAAAAATCATTGTTCTCAGCAGCACATCGCCCAGTGAAAACTGCAGATATGCTGCTGATAACATGATACTATATGGAGACAGATTGATCTATTAGTGATCGTTTATTTCCCATCATTCATCCTCAGCCGGTGTAAGAAGGACAGGAAACAAACCTCGAACGACTTCAATATTGCCGATTATACTAGTTTAACGGCCTGAACTCTGTACATGTAAATACAACAGAAATGTTTCTGTGTGATGGTGCAGCGTGTTAGCATTTTGGGCTTACTTTAAACTTTGTCTAAATCCGGCACTGGTCTTACAGGTTTCCATTTGTGGACTATGTAGGATTCAGTGGACTACATTGGACCTGCGTAGGAACTGTTTTTAATGAAATGGTGAAGCAGGGACTGTCAGAGTGTTTATTTAAATAAAGATTTCTGTGTGTGTTTTTATTTTTACTTGCTGGGTTAGTAATGTGGGTGTCTGACAGATACCTATTTCTAACACCAAGGCTTGATGTCAGCTGTGCTTTTGGACTGTTCACAGCTGACATTAACCCCAAGCCCCATTACCCCAATTACCAATGCACCAGGGCAATCAGGAAGTGCCAGAATTGGCGCATCTAATGTGATGCGCCACTTCTGTGGCGGCTGTGGACTGATATTTTTAGACTGGGAAGGGCCCAATAACCATGGACCTTCCCAGCCTGATAATATCAGCTGTTTGCTTTACCTTTGGTTACAAAAAATGGGGGGACCCCACATTGTTTTTTTAATTTATTAATTTTGCCATAGAGGGAAAAATTCTAAAGTCCATACAGACATCTCTGAAGAGGGACATATCATATTGAACATATGGGATTAATTATAACTGGTAGAGAGAAACTGTTTATAACTTGGAAAGTGAGGAGCTGAGACTTCAACCTCTATTGAAGTAGGGAGCTCCTGCTGTGAACACGTAATTACAGCAGAGATCTGATCTGGGAACCAGCCACCAAGATTGGGATTCATTTACACAGGCGGAAAACTTCACTTCTGAGGCAAGAGTTTCATCTGTTCAAGAGACTTGATTGAGACATTTTGGAGCCAGTGGTTAGTGATCAATATTGGGCTTTGCATCAATCTGATATTTATGGGAGATATATTTTTTGTGTCAGAGCAAAGGGACAAACACATAACGTATTCACTAACATCACCATAAGGCATACCCCTCCAATTTAATGCCAGTTTGATGGATGATGCTATCTATGCCATGTTTCAACTCTAAAGAAAGTTAAAATCGCAATAGGAAACATGACGACAATATCTACTACATGGGACCTCCAGAGGCGAAGATATCCTGAAAGTTGGGGATTTCGTAAAAGACCTAGCACATCCCACAACCACCCCTCCATATGAGCTTACAAAGTTGAGGTATCTGGATGTAACCTGGAGGGTTTGGGGTTCTGTCGTTGTTCTTTCTGGAAGACCCAATTCTCTGTCAGAGTTTTCCCTTTTCCTAATTGGAGTACTTCCCTCCATAAATATAAGAGCTATTTCTGCAACATTAGGCTTAGTAATTCTCTTTTATTATACCTTTCATTTTATGCAATTGTATATACTGTATTGTCTTTTTTTCGATTTTGTAACATCTTTGTATATTTTTTTATAAACACTGCCTATCTTTATGGATTAAATATATAAAATTTAATAACTCCGTTCCTCTTGCTCTGTAAACCAATTGTAATGGGTGTCCAATCGGTCTGTCTAAATAATTGTGGAGTTGACAGTGAACCTAACGGGGTATATATACAGGTGCTTCTCACAAAATTAGGATATCATCAAAAAGTTTATTTCAGTCCTTCAATACAAAAAATTAAACTCATATAGAGTCATTACAAACAGAGTGATCCATTTCAAGTGTTTCTGTTAATGTTGATGATTACCACTCACCACTACCGAAGCTACCTCCTCACCAACACCGAAGCTCCTGCAACCCTCAACCTATTGTCTCCTTCCACACCATCCTGTAGAATGTAAGTGTAGCGCCCCCACTGCCGCAGGGCCGAGGGGTACCCGGTACCGGGCCTCTGAGTCTCTGCTCTGGGGTTGTCACGGTGGCTAGGCCCGGTCCGTGACCCTGCTGAGGGGCGTACAGTGAAAGATATGATGGATGATAATGGTGATGGTGACGCTGTAGTGGTGCGGTGCAGTAAATAATGAGGACACCAGGTTGCAGTCTCTTTACCTCTTTACTGAAGATCTCTGGGTCCTCAATCCGGAATACGGTTCACCGGGCTGCGAAAGTCTGGCCGGTCCAATGGCACCTCCAGAGTTCTCTTAGCAGGTGGAAATCTGTGCCTTCCTTCTAGCGCTATGTGTTGCGGTCCTTCCCTGCTGTGCTTACAGAAAGTCCCCACAACTGTTGTGTCTGTTTCTTAAGTTCCCTCACAACTCGATTAGATGATGTTCTGCTAATCCTCCGTCCCTCCCTGGTGTTCTGGTTGGGACGGCACCCGTTTGACGGGTAGGCTCGGAGCTCTTCCGGGACCCTAGAGTCGCCCCTCTCCACAAGTTGCCCCCCAAGACTGCATAGGTGATTTAAGTTAGACAGCCCGCCTTAGACTGACTGCCCTGCCGCTGTTTAGAGTATTGCTTGAAGCTGGATGTTGAAATACCCTCTCGGCGTTCCGGCCACCGGTAGTGCGCCTCAGTAGGGTGTTGCTTCGGTCTTACAGCACGACCCCTACTGGTATTCTCCTATTGCTTGATCTCGTTTCTCACTCAGCACAATCTATCTCGCTCCTGGTCCTTCCTTGGGCACCGTCGCTATCCTGAGCAGGCACGGTCCCGTTACGTTCGTCCAAGTTGCCAAGCCTCTGTCAGGATCCCACCCCTGACAGAGACCCTACTGTATCTTCCCCCCACAACACCCTCTGCCACAAGGTGTTGCCTGGTTCCAACCCAGTCAGCTTTCTGATCTAACTTCCTGCCTGACCCCCAGTTTACCCACTATGGTGGGGAGTGGCCTAGTGAATAGAACCCTTAGCTCCCCCCGGAGGCCCGACTGTGAAATGTATTTGTGTCTGTGATACCTGATCAGATGAACTCCTTCAGTGCCATCAGACGCACCATAGCTCCCCATAGTGGCGGAGCCACAGTACTGCAACGACCAGGACTCTGGGGCGCTGCACTCCCCCCTGGTTAAACACAGTACTCCGGGACTGAGAAGAAAACAACAATACAGGTTAGCAAGAAGACATACAATTTTGTTGAGTGCAATAACAATAAGTATACTTGAACAGAGCTTCCCTTTATGGGAGGTGAGGACACTTGAACGTTACAAACATGGCTAGATATCATAGCAACATGCTATAAATAACTTTCTTTTACCCAACCGGGTATTCTACTAAGTGCAAAATTGTTGAACAATAATTTAACATTGCCTTTAAGGACATACACTCTGAATCCACTAAAGACCTTCTTATAATCACATTATAAGGCAATTTAACTTTTTCATTCTCCTACTTTAAATCTGCAGGACCGCCTGTCCTAACGGCACCAGACCTTCTGCCTCTCCTTTCTGTTACAGGACCGCCCCGTTCAGCCCGGGCCTACTGCCTTTTCAACTACTATACACAGTATAGAGCATAACATTTCTTTCAGTTTAGGATCAATGAGCCCTTTCTTCATGGCTCCTAAGAGGACTCACCACTAACCCCTACGGGTTCACTTCCTGTCCTCGTTCTCTAACATATTATTAAACACTTTCTATAAAACATTAAACTTCCTTCATTACTTTCTTACTGACATGTATGCAGGACACTACGTCTACCCCTATGGGTTTACTGCATCTTTCTTCTAGCTTTCACTTATGCAGGACTTTATGTCTACCCCTACGGGTCTACTGCACCTTTCCAATAATTACTTTATTCCAGAGCACATTATCAACATTTCTTATAATTGTCTAACTGACCACATATAACTCACTATATCAAAACATTATCACTTCTTCTTTCAAAACATTATTGTCAGCTAACTGTCTTAAGGCAATACTACTCGTAAGTACAACATATGAACATCCCCTTTAAGAGGGGACCAAGTCTTTATGAGGTAGCGCAGCTTCTCCAGCTACCAGTCCGTACACAGTAAGGACTCCGGTGCGGTATCTTCGCAAAGAGTCCTTCTTTTATGTAAAATCAGTAAGGAGCACCTTTAAGAAGGTGCAAACTATATACAAGCAGTTTGTATCATGCACTGTTCATGATCCAGCAGTTCTTTCAGTGATGAATAAACAGGAAACAAAAACAAAAAGCAGAAGAAGGGATCCCGGGTAAACAAAGGGATCCCTTTAAGAATAACCCAGGTCGGGTTTAAAGTAGCAAAAAGCAGGGAAACAAACAGTTAACTATGTACAGTTTCAGGTTTCCGAGGTTTAGTTGGACGGCTTCCAGGGCTGCACCTGGAACTTAACCCTTCATGGCCTGGGAAAAGTGAGGTCCAGGGTTGCACCCAGTGCTGGACAAATGCCGTTAATCCGTCTTGCATGTACGGTTAAATCGGGCGCAGCGATGGAGGTCTGCGCAGCTCGAGTAGGGGCATTTGTTGCAGCAGAGGTAGCGGCTGCTGCAAGATCAGTCACTGGAACGGAATCAGCAGCTGTGGCACTAGCAGTCACTGGAGTGGTGTCGGTCGTCAGGGCAGGGTCGTCCTTCATACCTGCTTCAGACGTGGTCCCTCCGGTGCCGGTCTGCTCCGCCTCCGCTGGGGTCTGGAACGCTGGTTGCGGGGCCTTGCGCTGCGGCGTTGTCATCTCCGTTTGCAGCATCTCACTTTCCGGCAGGGCCTTGCCTTCTGGCTTCGGAGCGCTGGAACTTCTTTCTTGCTCCGGACCAGACGAGGCTACCGACAGACGTCTGGCGAGGCTCCCGATGATGGTCTTCTTCCACCCGGCCTCAGTGCTCAGCTGCGTCTGCAGGGGTTGGTGGATCAGCCCATCCGCTCCGGTCTGCAGGAGGTCAGCGTCAACTGTGGAGGTCTGGCTGCGGTGCCTCTCCGGGTAGCTGGGGGAGTCCTCGGCTCCGACCCCACGCTCCGGCTCCGGGTGGCTCGCCATGGCGTCCTCCATGTCGCTGACTTCTTCTTCCTGGTCCTTTTCCCGCTCTCTCCTTCATGGGCGGTTTCGTTTTCTCTGTCTCTGCCCACCATTGAGGATCAGGAGGCGGATCTCGGCTGCTGACGGACACGTCCTCAAGGGGCCGAGATATTTAGACTGGGCGGCCATTGTCTTTCGCGCTCTTCAGCTTGTTCACGCCCACTTCCACGCCCTTCTTCTCCTGCGCTCTCCTTAGCGCTGTAATGGCGGCGGTTTTGGCGCGAACTTTTGGCGGCAAGTGACACAGCACAGTCTTTGCAATAAAGTACAGTCCAAGCACAATAAATCACAGTTCCAAGGCACACATGACCTGATTCTTCAGGCTTAAGTAGATCCTGTTCGTGACGCCAAGTTGTAGCGCCCCCACTGCCGCAGGGCCGAGGGGTACCCGGTACCGGGCCTCTGAGTCTCTGCTCTGGGGTTGTCACGGTGGCTAGGCCCGGTCCGTGACCCTGCTGAGGGGCGTACAGTGAAAGATATGATGGATGATAATGGTGATGGTGACGCTGTAGTGGTGCGGTGCAGTAAATAACGAGGACACCAGGTTGCAGTCTCTTTACCTCTTTACTGAAGATCTCTGGGTCCTCAATCCGGAATACGGTTCACCGGGCTGCGAAAGTCCGGCCGGTCCAATGGCACCTCCAGAGTTCTCTTAGCAGGTGGAAATCTGTGCCTTCCTTCTAGCGCTATGTGTTGCGGTCCTTCCCTGCTGTGCTTACAGAAAGTCCCCACAACTGTTGTGTCTGTTTCTTAAGTTCCCTCACAACTCGATTAGATGATGTTCTGCTAATCCTCCGTCCCTCCCTGGTGTTCTGGTTGGGACGGCACCCGTTTGACGGGTAGGCTCGGAGCTCTTCCGGGACCCTAGAGTCGCCCCTCTCCACAAGTTGCCCCCCAAGACTGCATAGGTGATTTAAGTTAGACAGCCCACCTTAGACTGACTGCCCTGCCGCTGTTTAGAGTATTGCTTGAAGCTGGATGTTGAAATACCCTCTCGGCGTTCCGGCCACCGGTAGTGAGCCTCAGTAGGGTGTTGCTTCGGTCTTACAGCACGACCCCTACTGGTATTCTCCTATTGCTTGATCTCGTTTCTCACTCAGCACAATCTATCTTGCTCCTGGTCCTTCCTTGGGCACCGCCGCTATCCTGAGCAGGCACGGTCCCGTTACGTTCGTCCAAGTTGCCAAGCCTCTGTCAGGATCCCACCCCTGACAGAGACCCTACTGTATCTTCCCCCCACAACACCCTCTGCCACAAGGTGTTGCCTGGTTCCAACCCAGTCAGCTTTCTGATCTAACTTCCTGCCTGACCCCCAGTTTACCCACTATGGTGGGGAGTGGCCTAGTGAATAGAACCCTTAGCTCCCCCCGGAGGCCCGGCTGTGAAATGTATTGGTGTCTGTGATACCTGATCAGATGAACTCCTTCAGTGCCATCAGACGCACCATAGCTCCCCATAGTGGCGGAGCCACAGTACTGCAACGACCAGGACTCTGGGGCGCTGCACAAGCCCGCAAGGGCAGGGTCCTCGCCCCTCTGTATCAGTCTGTAATTGTTAGTTTGCTTAAGGTACCTTCACACTAAACGATATCGCTAGCGATCCGTGACGTTGCAGCGTCCTGGCTAGCGATATCGTTTAGTTTGACACGCAGCAGCGATCAGGATCCTGCTGTGATATCGCTGGTCGTTGAATAAAGTTCAGAACTTTATTTGGTCGTCAGACCGGCGTTTATCGTCAGGTTTGACACCAAAAGCAACGATACCAGCGATGTTTTATGCTGGTAACCAGGGTAAATATCGGGTTACTAAGCGCAGGGCCGCGCTTAGTAACCCGATGTTTACCCTGGTTACCAGCGTAAAAGTAAAAAAAACAAACAGTACATACTCACCTGCGCGTCCCCTGCCGTCCGCTTCCTGCTCTGACTGAGCGCCGGCCCTAAAGTGAAAGTAAAAGCACAGCGGTGACGTCATCGCTCTGCTGTTAGGGCCGGCGCTCACACAGTACAGGAAGCGGACGCCGGGGGACGCGCAGGTGAGTATGTACTGTTTTTTTTTTTTTTACTTTCACGATGGTAACCAGGGTAAACATCGGGTTACTAAGCGCGGCCCTGCGCTTAGCAACCCGATGTTTACCCTGTTTACCCGGGGACCTCGGCATCGTTGGTCGCTGGAGAGCGGTCTGTGTGACAGCTCTCCAGCGACCAAACAGCGACGCTGCAGCGATCGGCATCGTTGTCGCTATCGCTGCAGCATCGCTTAATGTGAAGGTACCTTTACTGTAAGTGATATCTGTAATTTGTATGTAACCCCTTCTCATGTACAGCACCATGGAATCAATGGTGCTATATAAATAAAAAATAATGATGGTTATGGCTTACAGCCAATGAAATCCCAAAAGTCATTATCTCAGTAAATTAGAATAATTAACAAAAAACACTCGCAAAGGCTTTCTAAGAGTGTGATAAGGTCCGTTAGTCTGTTTCAGTAGGCTTCACATTCATGGGGAAGACTGGTGACTTGACAGACGTCCAGAAGGCAGTCATTGACACACCGCACAAGGAGGGTACGCCACTGAAGGTCATTGCTAAAGAAGCTGGCTGTTCCCAGAGTGTTGTATCTAAGCATATTAATGGAAAGTTGAATGGACGGAAAAAGTGAGGTAGAAAAAGGTGTACAAGCAACAGGGATAACTGCAGCCTTGAAAGAATTGTTAAGAAAAGGCCATTCAAAAATTTGGGGGAGAGTCACAGGAGTGGACTACTGCTGGAGTCATTGCTTCAAGAGCCAGCACACACAGACATATCCATGACATGGGCTACCAGTGTCACATTCCTTGTGTCAAGCCACTCATGACCAATAGACAACGCCAGAAGCGTCTTGAAAGGAGAAAAAGAATTGGATTGTCACTCAGTGGTCCAAGGTGTTGTTTTCAGATTAAAGTAAATTTTGCATTCCATTTGGAAATCAAGGTCCCAGAGTCTAGCGGAAGAGTGGAGAGGGTGAAGTTATCACAGTCAGTGATGGTTTGGGAAGCCATGTCCTCTGCTAGTGTAGGTCCACTGTGAGTTATCAAGACCAAAGTCAGCGCATGGGGTATTGTCAAGAGGAAGATGAGAGACACCAGACCCAACAATGCAGACAAGCTGAAGGCTGCTATCAAAGCAACCTGGGCTTCCATAACACCTCAGCAGTGCCACAGGCTGTTCGAGTGCATTTACATACATTTCAGTAGGCCAACATTTCAGATTTTAAAATATTTTTTCAAGCTGGTATTATAATGTATTCTAATTTACTGAGATAATGACTTTTGGGTGTTCATTGGTTGTAAGCCATAATCAACATTAACTGAAATAAACACTTGACATAGATCACTCAGTTTGTAATGGCTCTATAATATGGGTTTTAATTTTTTGTATTGAAGAACTGAAATAAATTAACTGTTTGATGATTTTCTAATTTTGTAAGAAGCACCTGTATATTCCTTGCGCTGGAATCGGAGGTGTATATATTAGGGATGAGCGAATAGCTTTGGATAGCACCTTATCCGAATAGCTATAGCGCTTAGCGAATAGCTGCATCCGGATACCTGGAGCTCTCCCAATTATCAGCTGTTCAGCGCTGCAGCTGCATGGGTCACAGCTGTGTGACAGTGACAACACATGCATGGTTAGCCCAACACACAGGCTCTCCATGCATGTGTTGTGACTGTCACACAGCCGCTGTAGCGCCAAACAGTGAATTATCGGGAGGGCTCCAGGTATCCAGGTAATCCATAAGCCCCAATATTTCGACCATCTGACAGATCCAGAAACAACTGATTTTAATCTTTACAATAAACTGGACTCATACACACCAACCTAAAACAAAAAGTTTTATCCATAATAACATTTCACTATATATCAATCTTGAAAGTATAGGTAGAAACGGGGTTAAAAACTATATATCTTAGCTCAAAAAGATCTCACTGAATACTTTCAAAAATACACTGCTCAAAAAAATAAAGGGAACACAAACAACAGAATATACCGTATTTTTCGCTTTGTAAGACGCACTTTTTTTCCCCCAAACTTGGGGGGCAAATGGGGGTCCGTCTTAGAAAGCGAACATGCCTTACCGAGATCATGGGTGCAGGCTGGGATGAGGGGGTGTCTGGGTGCCCGGTGGTTGCTGACCTGTGCTGCAGGGGGCCTCCGGTGCCCAGCGGTGCTGCGTGGGTGTCCGGTGCTGCCCAGGGCCCTGCCAACATTTTGCGGCAGGCCAGAGCCCCGGCACTTCCACGGTTCCATGTGCTGTGGCCTCCGGGAATATGGCTGCCGCCAGGGATGGCGCATGCGCAGATGGTGATCTCAGGATCAAGATATCGAGAGATGGGATTTCAGTGCTGAAATCTCATCTCTCAAGATCTTGATCCTGAGATCACCATCTGCGCATGCACCGCCCCCGGAAGCAGCCATATTCCTGGAGACCACAGCACATGGAACTGTGGAAGTTCCGGGGCTCTGGCCTGCCGCAAAATGTCAGCAGAGCACCGGGCAGCGCCAGACACCCACGCAGCACCGATGGGCACCGGAGGCCCCCCCGCAGCACAGGCCAGCAATCGCCGGGCTCCCGGAGACACCCCTGCAGCAGCATGCTGCACATCAGAACACCCCCTCATCCCAGCCTGCGGCCTGCAGCATCACCCCACTCCTGCCTCCTCCAGCAGCGACCCTGGGGCCCCGCTTCACTGCAGCCACCATCCCCGGTAAGCAATAAGATGCAAGGATTATAAGAAGCACCACCATTTTATTGAAAAAAAAAATTTTCTTATTTTTCTTCTCAAACTTTTGGATGCGTCTTATAATCCGGAGCATCTTATAGTCTGAAAAATACGGTAACTCCCAAGTAAATCAAACTTCTGTGGAATCAAAGTGTCCACTTAGGAAGCAACACTGTTTGACAATCAATTTCACATGCTGTTGTGCAAATGGAATAGACAACCGATGGAAATAATTGGCAATTATCAAGACACACTCAATAAAGGAGTGGTTCTGCAGGTGGGGACCACAGACCACATCTCAGTACCAATGCTTTCTGGCTGATGTTTTGGTCACTTTTGAATGTTTTGCTCGTGGTAGCATGAGACGGACTCTACAACCCACACAAGTGGCTCAGGTAGTGTAGCTCATCATGGATGGCATATCAATGCGAGCCGTGGTAAGGTTTTCTGTATCTGGCAGCGCAGTGTCCAGAGGCTGGAGGCGCTACCAGGAGACAGGCCAGTACACCAGGAGACGTAGAGGGGCCGTAAGAGGGCAACAACCCAGCAGCAGGACTGCCACATCAGCCTTTGTGCAAGGAACAGGAAGAGCACTGCCAGAGCCCTGCAAAATGATCTCCAGCAGGCCACAAATGTGCAGGTGTCTGCACAAATGGTTAGAAACCGACTCCATGAGGATGGTCTGAGTGCCCGACGTCCATAGATGGGGGTTGTGCTCACAGCCCAACACCGTGCAGGACGCTTAGCATTTGCCACAGAACACCAGGATTGGCAAATTCACCACTGGTGCCCTGTGCTCTTCACAGATGAAAGCAGGTTCACACTGAGCACTTGTGACAGACGTGACAGAGTATGGAGACACCGTGGAGAGCGATCTGCTGCCTGCAACATCCTTCATTATGACCGGTTTGGCAGTGGGTCAGTAATGGTGTGGGGTGGCATTTCTTTGGAGGGCCGCACAGCCCTCCATGTGCTCGCCAGAGGTAGCCTGACTGCCATAAAGTACTGACATGAGATCCTCAGACCCCTTGTGAGACCATATGCTGGTGCGGTTGGCCCTGGGTTCCTCGTAATGCAAAACAATGTGAGACCTCATGTGGCTGGAGTGTGTCAGCAGTTCCTGCAAGGTGAAGGCATTGAAGCTATGGACTGGCCCGCCCATTCCCCAGATCTGAATCTGACTGAACACATCTGGGACATCATGTCTCACACCATCCACCAACGTCATGTTTCACCACAGACTGTTCAGGAGTATGCGGATGCGTTAGTCCAGGTCTGGGAGGAGATTCCTGGGGAGACCATCCGCCGCCTCATCAGGAGCATGCCCAGGCGTTGTAGGGAGGTCATACAGGCACGTGGAGGCCACATACACTACTGAGCATCATTTCCTTGTCTTGAGGCATTTCCACTGAAGTTGGATCAGTCTGTAACTTCATTTTCCACTTTGATTTTGAGCATCATTCCAACTCCAGACCACTGTGGGATATCAGTTGTGATTTACGTTGACAATTTTTAGGTTTTATTGTTATCAACACATTCCACTATGTAATGAATAAAGATTTACAACTGGAATATTTCATTCAGTGATATCTAGGATGGGGGAATTTAGTGGTCCTTTTATTTTTTTGAGCAGTGTATAATATCTGTATTAGTAAAATCTACTTTCTGATCCCAGACCAGGATTTCAGGATAACTTTCATTCATCCATTCAACCATTTTAACTATCATTAATGGGAATGAAATACATGTTAATTCTAATTCTGAACACTTTTACTCTTTTCTATCATATCTTATCTATAATACACTGAAAGCCCTCCTATTATGAATCCCCATTGTGTCCCATAATATCGGTAGTTGAATTACGTAATGGTATAGATGAGCAGATATTTTAAAATTAAAATTTTTCAACTTGACCGAATTTTCCACTATAATTCAATGTGCGGCAATTTGTGCGAATCTCAATACAGGAAAGTTTGTAATTGCTTGGAAAATACACAAAAGTAAAGAGAAACAACCCAGCTGACCAAAAGAGCTTAGGCCGGTTTCACACTTGCATTTGTAGCAGCTGCGGAGGGCTGCGGACTTCCTCCATGAAGCCCCGCCCTCCACCGCTAGCTCCGCCTATTTCTGCATGCGGCCGGCATGCGGCCTGTGTACCTATATTTAACATTAGGCACACAGGTCGTGCCGCAGTATGCGGATGCTTCCGCATGCGTCGTTTTGTCCGCTCATCTTAGTTAATACTAATTTAACCTATTTGCTCCAGAAGTTTTCAGCAATCTGTAATATTTGAAAAGTATCTATGAACTTCTATTCACATTACAAAACATAAGAGTTACAGAAAATGTATTATGCAAATTGCCTCTTCTGAGAAAAAGAGGACTTAACTCTATAGCGCCACCTGTTGGAAGTAGCGATCCTACAAGTCACAATCAACCCTCTAACGAGTCGTGCAATATGACTTAGGATAAAAGCCAAATCAGTATCTCATTTCGCAGAAACGGTGTTTCGGGCTGTTGGCCCTCGTCAGTGCGAAGCATGAGAACTGATTTGGCTAGGTGAGAGGCTCTGGACTGGGGTCTAAGGGGTAACGTTTCTCCTTATGGAGAGTGACATACCATCTCTGGCTTGTCAAGGTAAGGAGGCTTATTTGCCGTACAATGCTCCTCTGGGAAATTAAATATGCAAATTGCCTCTTCTGAGAAAAAGAGGACTTAACTCTATAGCGCCACCTGTTGGAAGTAGCGATCCTACAAGTCACAATTAACCCTCTAACGAGTCGTGCAATATGACTTAGGATAAAAGCCAAATCAGTATCTCAATTCGCAGACACGGTGTTTCGGGCTGTTGGCCCTCGTCAGTGCGAAGCATGAGAACTGATTTGGCTAGGTGAGAGGCTCTGGACTGGGGTCTAAGTGGTATCGTTTCTCCTTATGGAGAGTGACATACCATCTCTGGCTTGTCAAGGTAAGGAGGCTTGTTTGCTGTACAATGCAGGCAATTTGCATATTTAATTTCCCAGAGGAGCATTGTACGGCAAATAAGCCTCCTTACCTTGACAAGCCAGAGATGGTATGTCACTCTCCATAAGGAGAAACGTTACCCCTTAGAAAATGTATTGTCTTTAACACCAATGTATAGCAAAAGGCATTTAGCCCCTTATTGCACACTAGATGGTGGCCCGATTCTAACGCATCGGGTATTCTAGAATATGCATGTCCACGTAGTATATAGCACAGCCCACGTAGTATATTGCCCAGTGACGTAGTATATTGCCTAGTGACGTAGTATATTGCCCAGTGACGTAGTATACTGCCCAGCCACGTAGTATATTGCCCAGCGATGTAGTATATTGCCCAGTGACGTAGTATACAGCACAGAGCAACGTAGTATATTGCCCAGCCACATAGCATATTGCCCAGCCACGTAATATATAGCCCAGCCATGTAGTATGTAGCCCAGCCACGTAGTATATTGCCAAGCTATGTAGTATATTGCCCAGTGACGTAGTATTCAGCACAGAGCCACGTAGTATATTGCCCAGCCACGTAGTATATAGCCCAGCCATGTGGTATATTGCCCAGTGACGTAGTATATTGCCCAGTGACGCATGCCCAGTGACATAGTATTCAGCACAGAGCCACATAGTATATCGCCCAGACATGTAGTATATTGCCCAGCTATGTAGTACATTGCCCAGTCACGTAGTATATTGCCCAGTGACGTAGTATACAGCACAGAGCCACGTAATATATTGCCTAGTGATGTAGTATATTGCACAGAGCCACGCAGTATATTGCACAGCGATGTAGTATACAGCACAGAGCCACGTAGTATATTGCCCAGCCACGTAGTATATTGCCCAGCCACGTATGTCACAGGTTAAAAAATAAACATAAACATACTCACCTCCTGATCCGAGGGCCCCTTGTAGTTCTAACATACTCACCATACTTGTATGGCGCGCAGGGCCTGTGATGACGTCGCGGTCACATGACCGTGACGTCATGTCAGGTCCTGCTCGCGCAGGCGCGCAGGGTCTGTGATGACGTCGCGGTCACATGACCGTGACGTCACGGCAGGTCCTTTCCGCGCAGGCACGTAGGACTTGCGATGACGTCGCGGTCCCATGACCGTGACGTTATGGCAGGTCCTTCTGCCAGACCATCCGTGCCAACGGAACGTGCCGGTTGCATCGCGAGGAGCGGGAAAGGCGGCGTAGGTGAGTATATAATCATATTTTTTTTTTTTTATTATTTTTAACATTAGATGTATTTACTATTGGCGCTGCATAGGCTGCGTCAATAGTAAAAAACTTGGTCACACAGGGTTAATAGCAGCGGCAACGGAGTGCGTTACCCGCGGCATAATGCGGTCCGTTACCGCCGGCATTAACCCTGTGTGAGCGGTGAGCGGAGGGGTGTATGCGGGCGCCGGGCAGTGAGTGCGGGGAGTAAGGAGCGGCCATTTTCTTCCGGACTGTGCGCGTCGCTGACTGGTCGCGGCAGCCATGACAGGCAGCTGGCGAGACCAATCAGCGAACGAATAACCGCGACAGACAGACAGACAGAAGGACAGACAGATGGAAGTGACCCTTAGACAATTATATAGTAGATGATGTATTATTGCTTTATGGTAAACAAAACGTTCACACAAATTGACACATGAATTCAAGGTGACTGCAGGCGACGGCTCCTTCTGTAACTGCAAGGATTGTCAGCAACTCCAATCCTCATCATTAAAAAAATAAAAACAATGTGTGCCCATAACTGGTATTATATTTTCTGTAGTGACCAAACTACAAAATAATCATGTTGCTTAACACCTTAGTGACCGAGCCAATTTTGACCTTAATACCCAGGCCAAATTTTTTAAATTTGACCAGTGTCACTTTATGTGGTTATAACTCTGGAATGCTTCAATGGATCCCACTGATTCTGACTGTTTTCTTGTGACATATTGTACTTCCTAATACTTTTAACATTTCTTTGATATGACTTGCGTTTGTTTGTGAAAATATTGGAAATTTGGTGAAAAATGGCTGGAATCGAGAGCAGATGTCATGTCAAGTTTGGAGGGCCCCTGATGTGCCTGAACTGTGAAACCCCCACAAATTACCTCATTTTGAAAACTACACCCTTCAGTGATTTTATGAAGGGGTATAGTGAGCATTTTTAACCAACAGGTACAACACAGAATTTGATAACCCTAGGTCATCATATTGAAAATGTCATGATCCAGACCGGGTTTTGTACTTGGTCTTTCTTTCCCGGTCTGATCATGTCAAGGGTTATCTTTTCTCTGCCTCGATTTGGCTTCAGGCTGGCTATTTCTCTTCACTGCATTCTCATTGCGGTGTCAGTTATAGTTCTTCCTACGGCGTGAATAGCTGACTTGTCCTACTGTTATTCCTGACTCGACTCGTGTCTGTGTTATTCCCTGTCCTGTCTCTGTGTGTCCCCTATGTGTCTGGACTTTTTGGTACTTGAACTCGGCTTGGACCCTGACCTGCTTTTGTCTCTTGTCTTTGGCATATCCGCGCCTAACCATTACCGATCCCCTGGCTTGTTTCTGACCCTGAGTTTGCTTATTCCTTTGGTACTGCGCTACTGTCTTGGATTTTACCTGGCTTGTGTGACTTGTCTGCTGCCACCTGATGGTAGCTTCACTGCTGCACAGCAGGTCTGCTTCATCTGTGTGCATGACCTCTCTCCACTCTATTGCCACCTAGCGGCGCTAGCTTCTACCTGCATTGCAGCAGCATCATAGAAAAGTACATTTTTTTCATGAAAATGTGTTTGCCTCAATTTTGTAATTTTCACAATGGATAATAGGAGAAAACGAACCCCATCATTTGTTGTGCAATTTGTCCGGAACACAACTATTCCCCATATGTGATCAAAAACGTCTGCTTGGACACATTGCAGGGCTAGGAAAGGAAAGAGTGTTATTTGCCTGGGATAGATTGTGAATGCCATGTCACATTTGAAAAGCCCCTGACGTGAAAACATCAGAAACCCCCCACAAGTGACTCCATTTTGGAAACTAGACCCCTCAAGGTATTCATCTAGGGGTATATTGAGTATTTTGAACCCATAGGTGCCTCACAAAATTTTAAAACATTGAGACGTGAAAATATGACATTTTAGGGGTAAAAATTTAATTTTTGTATTTGCTGCACATTTCTCAGGTACACAAGGGTTAATAGGTGAAATTAGACCCCACAATTTATTTCTCCCAAACGCAGTGCTGCCCCATATGTTGTCAGAAATTACGGTTAGACCACACGTCAGGGCTGAAAAGGAAAGAGCGCTATTTGGCTTTTGGAGCACATATTTTGCAAGAATAATTGACGGCCAGCATTTGCAGAGCCTCTAAAGTTCCAGAACAGTAAGAATACCCCAAAAGTGACCCATTTGTATATACTGCAACTCTCAATGAATTCATCTACGGCTGCAGTGACAATTTTGCAATATCCATGCCAGGCTTTTTTATCTGGAGAATTTTGCAGCGCCCCAGAGTCCTGGTCGTTGCAGTACTGTGGCTCCGCCACTAAGGGGAGCTATGGTACGTCTGATGGCACTGAAGGAGTTCATCTGATCAGGTATCACAGACACCAATACATTTCACCGCCGGGCCTCCAGGGGGAGCTAAAGGTTCTATTCATTAGGCCACTCTCCACACACTGGTAAAACTGGGGGTCAGGAAGGAAGTTAGACAGAAAGCTGACTGGGTTGGAACCAGGCAACACCTTGTGGCAGAGGGTGTTGCGGGAGAAGATTCGGTAGGGTCTCTGTCAGGGGTGGGATCCTGACAGAGGCTTGGCAACTTGAGCGAACGTAACGGGACCGTGCCTGCTCAGTATAGCGGCGGTACCCAAGGAAGGATTGAAAGCGAGATAGATTGTGCTGAGTGAGAAACGAGATCAAAGCAACAAGGAGAATACCAGTAGGGGTCGTGCTGTAAGACCGAGGCAACATCCTACTGAGGCGCACTACCGGCGGCCGGAACGCCGAGGGAGTATTACAATATCTGGCTTCAAGCAATACTCTAAACCAACGGCAGGACAGTCAGTCAAAGGCGGGCTGTCTCATCAAAATCACCTATGCAGTCTTGGGGGGCAACTTGTGGAGAGGGGCGACTCTAGGGTCCCGGAAGAGCTCCGAGCCTACCCGTCATACGGGTGCCGTTCCAACCGTAACATCAGGGAGGGACGGAGGATTAGCAGAACATCATCTAATCGAGTTGTGAGGGAACTTAAGAAACGGACACAACAGTTGTGGGGACTTTCCGTAAGCACAGCAGGGAAGGACCGCAACACACAGCGCTAGGAGGTAGGCGCAGATTTCCACCTGTTAAGAGAACTCTGGAGGTGCCATTGGACCGGCCGGACTTGCGCAGCCTGGTTATCCGGACTCCGGACTGAGGACCCAGAGATCTTCAGTAAAGAGGTAAAGAGACTGCAACCTGGTGTCCTCGTTATTTATTGCACCGCACCACTACAGCCTCACCACCACCATCATCCATCATATCTTTCACTGTAATGCCCCTCAGCAGGGTCACGGACCGGTCCTAGCCACCGTGACAACCCCAGAGCAGAGACTCAGAGGCCCGGTACCGGGTACCCCTCGGCCCTGCGGCAGTGGGGGCGCTACAATTGCAAATCTGCCAGTCTAGTGCCCATACATTGTGTCCCCATACAGTGTAGAGCCTCCATATATTGTAGCGCCCCCATACATTGTGCCCAGCTTGTGCTTCTGGCGATATGCCCCCATAAATTAAGTGCCTTCTCTCCATTACAATGATGCCAAACATTCGCTGCTTACTTTGGTTTATGCACAGTGGGGCTCAGAAGGAGGGGGGAATTTGGATTTGAGAGCCTAGACTTCACTTGATTGTATTTGAGGGGACGGGAGCCATGTTGCTTTTCCAGTCTTTGTTCTACCAGTAATGTGGGAAACCCTATAGTTCCATTGACAGATGATGGATAATGGAGTGAGGGCTGGTTTTATGTGGGAAAAATTGGGATTTGTATTGGCAACATTTCGGGGTAAATTATATATCGCTTCCAGAATAAGTTTGGATCACATTCTGGTATTCTAAGCTGAGCACTTATCTCTCGGTTTCCATGTAAATCCCACAAAAATGCGATTCGGATGAAACCTCCAATGAAACCACTCATGAGGCAGATTGAGACAGTTCCTACTCCCTTTGGTGTCTGATGCAATGGTATCCATCTTTTTCTGTGGTTTACCACACTCACTAAAAAGATGTGATACTGCTGGAACACAGACCAGTCCAAAGTGATCCCATCTGAGAGTGATTCTGTCCGGAGTTTTGTCTGAATCACAGTTTTGGGGAATTTATATGGAAACCCCAATGTAACCTCTCAGCAGAGAGTGCAGGATAAATGTAAGTCGAGCCTCATTCCGATTTTTGGGAAGTAGAATGAACTAATAGACAGCAGTACAAGAATAGTTCTTATTTTTATTTTTGCACGGTTCACCGTGCACTATAAGTGATGAGGTGGATTTGTGCTTTTGGTCAGTCCGATTACAGCAATACCAGATTTGTGTATACCGTATATACTCGAGTATAAGCCGACCCGAGTATAAGCCGAGACCCCTAATTTTGCCACAAAAAATTGGGAAAACTTAATGACGCGAGTATAAGCCTAAGGTCGGAAATGCAGCCGCTACTGGTAAATTTCAAAAATAAAAATAGATACCAATAAAAGTAAAATTAATTGAGACATCAGTTGGTTAAGTGTTTTTGAATATCCATATTGAATCAGGAGCCCCATATAATGCTCCATACAAAATACACCCCATATAATGCTCCATAAAGATTATGATGGGTCCATAAGATGCTGTATACAAAACACGCCCCATATAATGCTACATAAAGTTTATGATGGGCCCCATAAGATGCTTCATACAAAAATATGCCCCATATAATGCTGCACAAAGGTTGATTATGGCCCCATAAGATGCTCCATAGACACATTTGCCCCACATAATGCTGCACAAAGGTTGATTAGGCTCCATAGAAACATACGATGCTCCATAGAAACAGTTGACCCATATAATGCTGAACAAAGGTTGATTATGGCGCCATAAGATGCTCCATAGAATATTATGCTCCATATAATGCTGCTGCGATTAAAAAAATGACATACTCACCTCTTGTCCTGAGCAAGCGGGCACACTGGCACTTGAGATATTCACCTGTCCCCGTTCCACCGCCACACGCCACTTCGTCTTCCGTCTCTCTGCAGTGACTGTTCAGGCAGAGAGCGCGCACTAAACACGTCATCCCGCACTCTGACCTGAACGTCACAGCCAGAGGATGCGGAAGACGGAGCCTGGCGGTGGAACAGGGACAGGTGAATATCGCAATGCTCACCCTCCCCCGTCATACTCACCCTCCTGGCACGGTCCCTGGCAGCTTCTCCGATGCGATGGTCTCTCTAGCGCCGGCAGCTTGTTACGGTGTTCAGCTGTCACTGGTACCGCTCACTATGGGAGTGGAGCCGCGCCCGTATTCATTACTTTAATGAGCGGTTCCGCGTAATCGCTGAACAGCAGAACAAGCTGCCAGCACCCGGAGACCATCCCATCGGAGAAGCTGCCAGGGACCGCGCCGGGTGGGTGAGTATGATGTGACAGCTGCCGCTCCCCCTCCCACCGCCGACCCCCTGGGACAATGACTTGAGTATAAGCCGAGAGGGGCACTTTCAGCTTAAAAAATGGGCTGAAAATCTCGGCTTATACTCGAATATATGCGGTATATATTTTTTTAAGGTTTTGCTGCTATCACAGTAAAAATCCTTTTTTATAAGAACTAGGGTTTTTTGTCGCCATTTCTGATACCTGTAACTTTTTTACTTTTTGGCAAGCAGAGCTGTATGAGGGTTTATTTTTTGTGGGACGAGTTGCAGATTTATTTGGTACCATTTTGGGTACATGATATTTTATGATTACTTTTTATTCAGATTTTTCAGACATAGAATGAACAAAACCAGCAATTCAGTTATTGTTTTTATTTATTTTTGCACAGTTCATTCTGCGGTAAAAGTGATAAAAGCGATTGGTTCATCCTGTCGGTAACGATTTATACCAGATTTATGTTGTTTTGTTTATGCTTTGCTCTTTTTTCAGACTAAAACAATACTTTACAAACATTAATTTGTTTTTGCATCATCATATTCTGAGAGCTGTAACTTTTTTACTTTTTTTCTGAATGAGCCATATTCGGGCTTCTTTTATGCGGGACGGTTTAGCGTTTTCATTTATACCTTTTTTAACATATGATTTTTGATCGCTTTTTATTCACTTTTCTTTGGGTCAGTATGGTGAAAAAGCGACATTTTTGGCATTTTTTTTTATTATTTATTTACTGCGTTCGCCAAACGAAATAAGTAACATGTCAATTTTATAGAGTGGGTTGTTCCGGATGCGGCGATACCGGTTATGTGTATTTTTTTTGTTTATTTTTGTTTTATTATTATTTATTGTTATAGCACCATTTATTCCATGGCGCTTTACATGTGAGGAGGGGTATACATAATAAAAACAAGTACAATAATCTTAAACAATACAAGTCATAACTGGTACAAGAGGAGAGAGGACCCTGCCCGCGAAGGCTCACAATCTACAAGGGATGGGTGAGAATACAGTAGGTGAGGATAGAGCTGGTCATGCAGGGGTTTGGTCGATCGGTGGTTATTGCAGGTTGTAGGCTTGTCGGAACAGGTGGGTCTTCAGGCTCTTTTTGAAGGTTTTGATGGTAGGCGAGAGTCTGATGTGTTGTGGTAGAGGGTTCCAGAGTAGGGGTGATATGCGAGAGAAATCTTGTATACGATTGTGGGAAGAGGAGATAAGAGGGGAGTAGAGAAGGAGATCTTGTGAGGATCGGAGGTTGCGTGTAGGTAAGTACCGGGAGACGAGGTCACAGATGTGTGGAAGAGACAGGATGTGGATGGCTTTGTACGTCATGGTTAGGGTTTTGTACTGGAGTCTCTGGGCAATGGGGAGCCAGTGAAGGGATTGACAGAGGGGAGAGGCCAGGGAATAGTGGGGGGACAGGTGGATTAGTCGGGCAGCAGAGTTTAGAATAGATTGGAGGGGTGCGAGAGTGTTCAAGGGGAGGCCACAGAGCAGGAGGTTGCAGTAGTCAAGGCGAGAGATGATGAGGGCATGGACTAGGGTTTTTGCAGATTCTTGGTTGAGGAATGTACGGATTCGTGAAATATTTTTGAGTAGAAGTCGGCAGGAAGTGGAAAGGGCTTGGATATGTGGTTTGAAGGAGAGATCAGCATCAAGGATTACCCCGAGGCCGCGAGCTTGCGGGACTGGGGAGAGTGGGCAGCCATTTACTGTAATGGATAGGTTCGTTGGGGGGGTCGCATGAGATGGGGAAAGATGATGAATTCTGTTTTGTCCATCTTAGGTTTCAGAAATCTAGCAGAGAAGAAGGATGAAATAGTGGACAGACATTGAGGGATTCTGGTTAGTAGGGAGGTGATATCTGGTCCAGAGATGTAGATCTGTGTGTCATCAGCATAGAGGTGATACTGAAAGCCATGAGATTCTATGAGCCGTCCCAGGCCAAAGGTGTAAATGGAGAAGAGCAGGGGCCCAAGGACTGAACCTTGTGGGACTCCGACAGATAGGGAGCGAGGTGAGGAGGTGGTGTGTGAGTGGGATAAGCTGAATGTCCGGTCTGTTAGGTATGATGAGATCCAGGATAGGGCCAAGTCTGTGATGCCAAGGGATGAGAGGGTCTGTAATAATAGGGAATGGCCCACTGTGTCAAAGGCAGCTGACAGGTCGAGGAGGAGGACAGAGTAGTGTCGCTTGCTCTTGGCGGTTAAGAGGTCATTGGTGATCTTAGTTAGGGCAGTTTCAGTGGAATGGTGTGACCGGAAGCCAGATTGTAAGCGGTCAAAGAGGGAGCAAGAAGAGAGATGGGAGGACAGTTCAAGGTAGACGTGTTGTTCCAGTAGTTTGGAGGCATAGGGGAGAAGTGATATAGGGCGATAGCTAGATACAGAGGATGGGTCAAGAGAGGGCTTTTTGAGGATAGGTTTGATGGAGGCATGTTTAAAGCTTGAGGGGAAAACACCAGTTGTTAGTGATAGGTTGAAGAGATGGGTTAGGGTTGGGATGAAGACTGTGGTGAGGTTTGGGATGATCACAAAAGCTGCATTTTGAGTGGCGAAATGGATTTTAGTGATTGTGTTCACTTTTTTTTTTACATGTTTTAACTTTTTTACTTGTACAATGTACGTTTTAAAACGGCATTGAGAGAATAAATACCCCTATCAACCGCCAGTTTAATGCGTATCGGCAGTCTCTAAGAAATTAATGGAGTTTTCTTGTGAAAAGAAGTTAGGGTTATTCCCTATCCTCACTGATTGTCAGAACGGACAACTTTTCTCCTTGTTGGAATATGGTGGCTGTGTGCATAGTTTACTGCCTCTCCATTAATTCTCTACACAGACTGCTTGAAAAGAACAGCACTTGGCAGCTTAGGGACTGAATGGCGAGCAGGCAAGCATGCACACTGCCTTATTCTGGTGATTGATGGGGGTCCCAGCAGTCAGACCCTCACCAATCTATCAGATTCCGAGAAACCCCTTCAATGCTCAAAAACCTCCAATCAGTAAGAATTTGAAGGCATAAGCATTCAACTCAGTGTCTATGAGGTTAAAGGTAACATGACACAGTACAGATGTAGTCATACAGACAGGAGTGGAGGATTCTCTTTTTAGTGTTAATGAGCCCACAGCAAGTAGTCATTTAACACAGTATGGGCTCGTGCACCTGACCGTGTTTTCGGTCCTAGTGCGATCTGACAAAACATCGGATCACATTCGGACCAGTTATTCTTTGGGCAATGTACATCTCCAGCTCAGTCCTAAGAAAAAAAATTGCAGCATGCCAGAGATTGATCCGATAATCATATCGCACTTGGCCATGCAAGTCAATGAGTCCGAGGAAAACATAGGATTGCACTCGGATGAGAACTAGATGAAGTACAAATTTCATGGACTGGCTGAACTGAGAAGATGGAGGCATTTTTTCCACCTTTTCTTCATCCCAGAAAATCGGATCACACTATGATCAAACACTGATAAATGTTTGATCAGATCAGTGTGATTAGCAATCGACCTGATTCTCTGAGATGAGAGAATATACGCTGGTGTGACCCTAGCCTATGAAGACATTTTTTTCCTGGATAGAGGCCAATACTTATATATGTGTAAAATGTGATCTATTTGGCAATTGCAATCTACATTAAGTATCCATTACACCCTAGCAAGCATGGCTTAACATAGAAGTATCAGATGATGCATACTGTATTTTGGTATACGGGTACTGATAGATATTTTATGTATTGCATACCTAGTGGAAATGTTTTGCTGAAAACATGTTTTAAGGAAAATCTAATTCTGGAGCTATAAACAATAAACATGGATATGTTTTACTTAACATCCTTCTCTATAGGAGTACCTAATTCAGAAATATATTACCCTCCTCCCTCTAGCACTTCTGCCTACTAAACACATGCTGCATGTCCTATTTTTAGCATATGTAGCTGCCTTTTTAATTCAGAAAATGTTCCAAAAACAAAGCAATGAGACATAAGCAAATCATACCTTGTTAACTACCTGGTTTACATAGTAGTGATCTTAAAAGATAGGTAGACATTTCTTTACGGACTAATAGAGTTCCTTGAAAAGCAAAGCACCAAACATTTTTGTTGTAGGAATGGTGGAGATGATCTGCTCCCTTACACTGTAAGGGGTTAAATGTATTTTATAATTATCCATGTTGTCAGTGGTAACACCCACTGGAGCTGCAGTGTAGCCTAGGCAGTGTTAACTGTAATGGTTGGCCCAGTTTGGCCCAGTTTGGAGAGGTGGAACTGAGAGTTAGTGCCAAGTTCAGAAAAAAATACCCTTCCATGTGATTACATCTACTGGCTCAGCCTGTGAAGCTACAGGGAAAGATAGACTCTATGATGTAGAATGTGTTGCAGTCCGGATGCATTGCTAGTGGTGGAGAAGACTGCCTAGTGTTTGTGAAGATAGCAAGAGGGACACTCAACCTATTCAGAGAACCAGGGCTGAAGTTGTGTCTGGTACCTGTGGGAAAGATGAAAACCCATTGGGCCTTATCCTATATGCCTGTTTGTAAAGACTGCCAACTGGCCAGTAAAAGTTTGATTGTTTTTACAAAACCTGTGTCTCCTGTATTGATTGCTGTCAAGGTTCCAGAGGAGGAAAACCTAGAGCCAATGGAGGCATGTAGGCCAGAAATAAGTGTATTGCACCCAACACACCGTAGCACACCAGGATGGGGACACGTATTGCCTGTAGACTGCCAGAGCGAGTGGGAGCAGCAACTCGCCCACGACTACCTCGTTTGATCACTTTACACTGTGTAATGCAGCGGGTTGATGCAGAGCG
The DNA here is from genome assembly GCF_051348905.1 of Ranitomeya variabilis. Taxonomy (NCBI): domain Eukaryota; kingdom Metazoa; phylum Chordata; class Amphibia; order Anura; family Dendrobatidae; genus Ranitomeya; species Ranitomeya variabilis. Next base: position 777,701,775 of record NC_135233.1, on the reverse strand, counting down.
ACAGGCAGGGGCCACAGGAAGTTCAACCTAAACAGAGTCTTTATTTTCAGACTCACATACAGACTCACAAATGCAGTCCGTGTTAATAACCCTTCGCCGTGGACCATGTCACCAACATGTCTCTTGGGTGCGTCAGCCGCCTTGAAGTCCCTGGCTCTGTGCTAGCTCCACACAGACCTGGATTACACAGAGCCTCCTGCTCTGCAGCTTGCAAACTCCAAACTGACACACCCATGGCCAAACTGACAGATTTTAACCCCTTTACCCCCGAGGGCAGTTTGCACGTTAATGACCGAGCCAATTTTTACAATTCTGCAATTCTGACGACTGTCTCTTTATGAGGTTATAACTCTGGAACACTTCAACAGATCCTGGTGATTCTGACATTGTTTTTGATGTTGTACTTCATGACAGAGTAAAATTTCTTTGACATGACTTGCGTTTGTGAAAAAAATGGAAATTTGGCAAAAATTTTGAAAATTTCGCAACTCTCCAACTTTTTCATGCCCTTAAATCAAACAGATATCTCACACAAACTACATAATTATTAACATTTCCCACATGTTTACTTTACATCAGCACAATTTTGGAACCAAAATTTGTTTTTGTTAGGGAGTTATAAGGGTTAAAAGTTTACCAGCGATTTCTCATTTTTACAACACCATTTTTTTTTAGGGATCACATTACATTTGAAGTCACTTTGAGGGGTCTATATGATAGAAAATACCCAAAAGTGACACCATTCTAAAAACTGCACCCCTCAAGGTGCTCAAAACCACATTCAAGAAGTTTATTAACCCTTCAGGTGCTTCACAGGAATTTTTGGAATGTTTAACCCATGTTTCTGCCATATGATGTACTATCCCGTCGAGGTGACCTTGGACTTAATTACCAGGGACAGTATAGTACGTCATGGGCGATCAGCTGCGCTCACGGGGGGAGCGCGGCCGATCGCCACCGTGTGTCAGCTGATTATTACAGCTGACGTCTGGCACCATGTGCGAGGAGCGGTCACGGACCGTTCTCGGCACATTAACCCCCGGAACACTGCAATCAAACATGATCGAAGCGTTCCGTCGGCATAGGGAAGCATCACGCAGGGAGGGGGCTCCCTGCGTGCTTCCCTGAGACCCTCGGAACAAAGCGACATGATCGCGTTCTTCCAAGCGTCTCCTCCCTGCAGGCCCCGGATCCAAAATGGCTGCGGGGCTCCTTCCGGGTCCTGCAGGGTGGTGGCTTGCAAGCGCCTGCTCAGAGCAGGCGCCGGCAAGCCTCCTGCACTGCCTGTTAGATCGCTGATCAGACACAATGCTTTGCAAAGTGTCAGATCAGCGATCTGACACTATACAACCATGTCCCACCCTGGGATGAAGTAAAAAAGTTTAAAAAATATATATATAAATATATTTACATGGGTAAAAAAAAAAAAAAAAACCTAAATAATGGAAAAAAAAAATTGTTCCAATAAATACATTTCTTTATCTAAATAAAAAAAAACAATAACAGTACACATATTTAGTATTGCCGCGTCCGTAATGACCCGACCTATAAAACTGTCCCACTAGTTAACCCCTTCAGTGAACACCGTAAAAAAAAACGAGGCAAAAAACAACGCTTTATTATCATACTGCAGAACAAACAGTGGAATAACATGCGATCAAAAAGATGGATATAAATAAACATGGTACCGCTGAAAACATCATCTTGTCCCACAAAAAACGAGCTGCCATACAGCGTCATCAGCAAAAAAATAAAAAAGTTAGTCCTCAGAATAAAGCGATGCAAAAATAATTATTTTTTATATAAAATATTTTTTATCGTACAAAAGCGCCAAAACATAAAAAATGATATAAATGAGGTATCGCTGTAATCGTACTGACCTGAAGAATAAAACTGATTTATCAATTTTACCAAAAGTGCAATGGTATAAATGCATCTCCCAAAAGAAATTCCTGAATAGCTGGTTTTTGGTCATTCTGCCTCGCAAAAATCGGAATAGAAAGCGATCAAAAAATGTCACGTGCCCGAAAATAGTACCAATAAAAACGTCAACTCATCCCACAAAAAACAAGACCTCACATGACTCTGTGGATCAAAATATGGAAAATTATAGCTCTCAAGATGTGGAGACGCAAAAACTATTTTTTGCAATAAAAAGCGTCTTTTAGTGTGTGACAGCTGTCAATCATAAAAAAACGCTATAAATAGTAAATAAAAACCCCCTTCATCACCCCCTTAGTTAGAGAAAAATAATGAAATAAAAAAAATGTATATATTTAAATTTTCCCATTAGGGTTAGGGTTGGGGCTAAAGTTAGCGTTAGGGCTACAGTTAGGGTTGGGGCTACAGTTAGGGTTAGGGGTGGGGCTAAAGTTTGGGTTAGGGTTGGGGCTAAAGTTAGGGTTTGGATTACATTTACGGTTGGGATTAGGGTTACCTGTGTGTCAGGGTTAGGGGTGTGGTTAGGGTTACGGTTGGGATTAGGGTTAGGGGTGTGTTGGAGTTAGGGGTGTGGTTAGGGTTATGGTTAGGGTTGGGATTAGGGTTAGAGGTGTGTTTGGGTTAGGGTTTCAGTTAGAATTGGGGGTTTCCACTGTTTAGGCACATCAGGGGCTGTTATGACCCCAATGGCAGAGGGTCTCAGAAATAATTACTAAGTCTGCAAACACAAAAAACCAGCTCATAGGGCAGTGGTAACTGAGCTGACCATATATCTAATCCTAGCACCACAAATAGCAGCAGCCGGGGAACGTGCCTACGTTGGTTCTAGACGTCTCGCGCCAGCCGGAGAACTAACTAACCCTAGAAGGGAAAAGAAAGACCTTTCTTGCCTCCAGAGAAAAGACCCCAAAAGTTGGATACAAGCCCCCAACAAATAATAACGGTGAGGTAAGAGGAAAAGACAAACGTAAGAATGAGCTAGGTATTTAGCAAAGAGAGGCCCACTAGCTAATAGCAGAATATAGTAAGATGACTTATATGGTCAGCAAAAACCCTATCAAAATATCCACGCTGGATATTCAAGAACCCCCGAACCGTCTAACGGCCCGGGGGGAGAACACCAGCCCCCTAGAGCTTCCAGCAAAGTCAGGAATCACATTTAGTACAAGCTGGACAAAAATAAGAGCAAAGCAAATAACCAAAAAACAAAGAAGCAGGACTTAGCTTAATTTTGCACGAACCAGGACCAGCAGACAGGAGCAAACAGAAAGGATCTGATTACAACGATGCCAGGCACTGGACTAAGGATCCAGGAAGTTTATATAGCAACACCCCTGGACTAACGACCCAGGTGGGTGCCAAACTGAGGAAAGACAATCCCAGAGTCATATCACTAGTAACCACAAGAGGGAGCCAAAAAGTCTAATTCACAACAGTACCCCCCCCCTTAAGGAGGGGTCACCGAACCCTCACCAAGACCACCAGGGCGATCAGGATGAGCAGCGTGAAAGGCACGAACTAAATCGGCCGCATGCACATCAGAGGCAACCACCCAGGAATTATCCTCCTGACCATAGCCCTTCCACTTGACCAGATACTGAAGCCTCCGCCTGGAGAGACGAGAATCCAAGATCTTCTCCACCACGTACTCCAACTCGCCCTCAACCAACACCGGAGCAGGAGGCTCAACAGAAGGAACCACAGGTACAACGTACCGCTGCAACAAAGACCTATGGAACACGTTGTGAATGGCAAACGACACCGGAAGATCCAAGCGAAAGGACACAGGATTAAGGATTTCCAATATCTTGTAAGGACCGATGAAGCGAGGCTTAAATTTAGGAGAGGAGACCTTCATAGGAACAAATCGAGAAGACAGCCATACCAAATCCCCAACACGAAGTCGGGGACCCACACCGCGGCGGCGGTTGGCAAAACGCTGAGCCTTCTCCTGTGACAACTTTAAGTTGTCCACCACATGATTCCAGATCTGCTGCAACCTATCCACCACGGAATCTACCCCAGGACAGTCAGAAGACTCCACATGTCCCGAGGAAAAACGAGGATGGAAACCAGAGTTGCAAAAAAAAGGCGAAACCAAGGTAGCGGAACTAGCCCGATTATTAAGGGCAAACTCAGCCAACGGCAAGAAGGTCACCCAATCATCCTGATCTGCAGAAACAAAACACCTCAAATAAGCCTCCAGAGTCTGATTAGTTCGCTCCGTTTGTCCATTAGTTTGAGGATGAAAGGCAGACGAAAACGACAAATCGATGCCCATCTTAGCACAAAAGGATCGCCAGAACCTGGAAACAAACTGGGATCCTCTGTCAGACACGATATTCTCAGGAATGCCGAGCAAACGAACCACATTCTGAAAGAACAAGGGAACCAGATCGGAAGAAGAAGGCAGTTTAGGCAAAGATACCAAATGGACCATCTTGGAAAAGCGATCACATACCACCCAGATGACAGACATTCCTTGAGACACCGGAAGATCTGAAATGAAATCCATGGAAATGTGTGTCCAAGGCCTCTTCGGGACAGGCAAGGGCAAGCCGCTGGCACGAGAACAGCAAGGCTTAGCCCGAGCACAAGTCCCACAGGACTGCACAAATGACCGCACATCCCGTGACAAGGAAGGCCACCAAAAGGACCTAGCCACCAGATCTCTGGTGCCAAAAATTCCCGGATGACCTGCCAACACCGAGGAATGAACCTCGGAAATGACTCTGCTGGTCCACTTATCAGGAACAAACAGTCTGTCAGGTGGACAAGAGTCAGGTCTACCAGCCTGAAATCTCTGCAACACACGTCGCAAATCCGGAGAAATGGCTGACAAGATTACTCCCTCTTTAAGAATACCAACTGGTTCTGCGACTCCAGGAGAGTCAGGCACAAAGCTCCTTGAAAGAGCATCAGCCTTCACATTCTTTGAACCTGGTAAATACGAGACCACAAAGTCAAAACGGGAGAAAAACAATGACCAACGGGCCTGTCTAGGATTCAGGCGTTTAGCAGACTCGAGATACATCAGATTCTTGTGATCAGTCAAGACCACCACACGATGCTTAGCACCCTCGAGCCAATGACGCCACTCCTCAAATGCCCATTTCATGGCCAGCAACTCCCGATTGCCAACATCATAATTCCGCTCAGCAGGCGAAAACTTCCTAGAGAAGAAAGCACATGGTCTCATTACAGAGCAACCAGGGCCTCTCTGCGACAAAACGGCCCCTGCCCCAATCTCAGAAGCATCCACTTCAACCTGAAAGGGAAGTGAGACATCAGGCTGGCACAAAACAGGCGCCGAAGTAAACCGGCGCTTCAACTCCTGGAAGGCCTCCACGGCCGCAGGAGCCCAGTTAGCAATATCAGAACCTTTCTTGGTCATATCCGTCAAAGGTTTAACAACGCTAGAAAAATTAGCGATAAAGCGACGGTAGAAGTTAGCAAAACCCAAGAACTTCTGAAGACTCTTAACTGACGTGGGTTGAGTCCAATCATGAATAGCTCGGACCTTGACTGGGTCCATCTCCACTACAGAAGGGGAAAAAATAAAACCCAAAAAGGGAACCTTCTGTACTCCAAAGAGACACTTTGAGCCCTTAACAAACAAAGCATTCTCACGCAAAACCTGAAACACCATCCTGACCTGCTCCACATGTGAGTCCCAATCTTCAGAGAAAACCAGAATATCATCCAGATAAACAATCATAAATTTATCCAGATACTTCCGGAAAATATCATGCATAAAGGACTGAAACACTGAGGGAGCATTAGAGAGCCCAAAAGGCATCACCAAGTACTCAAAATGACCTTCGGGCGTATTAAATGCTGTCTTCCATTCATCTCCTTGCTTAATGCGCACAAGGTTGTACGCACCACGAAGATCTATCTTGGTGAACCACTTGGCACCTTTAATCCGGGCAAACAAGTCCGACAACAGAGGCCTGGTATACTGTTATGACCCCAATGGCAGAGGGTCTCAGAAATAATTACTAAGTCTGCAAACACAAAAAACCAGCTCATAGGGCAGTGGTAACTGAGCTGACCATATATCTAATCCTAGCACCACAAATAGCAGCAGCCGGGGAACGTGCCTACGTTGGTTCTAGACATCTCGCGCCAGCCGGAGAACTAACTAACCCTAGAAGGGAAAAGAAAGACCTTTCTTGCCTCCAGAGAAAAGACCCCAAAAGTTGGATACAAGCCCCCAACAAATAATAACAGTGAGGTAAGAGGAAAAGACAAACGTAAGAATGAGCTAGGTATTTAGCAAAGAGAGGCCCACTAGCTAATAGCAGAATATAGTAAGATGACTTATATGGTCAGCAAAAACCCTATCAAAATATCCACGCTGGATATTCAAGAACCCCCGAACCGTCTAACAGCCCGGGGGGAGAACACCAGCCCCCTAGAGCTTCCAGCAAAGTCAGGAATCACATTTAGTACAAGCTGGACAAAAATAAGAGCAAAGCAAATAACCAAAAAACAAAGAAGCAGGACTTAGCTTAATTTTGCACGAACCAGGACCAGCAGACAGGAGCAAACAGAAAGGATCTGATTATAACGATGCCAGGCACTGGACTAAGGATCCAGGAAGTTTATATAGCAACACCCCTGGACTAACGACCCAGGTGGGTGCCAAACTGAGGAAAGACAATCCCAGAGTCATATCACTAGTAACCACAAGAGGGAGCCAAAAAGTCTAATTCACAACAAGGGGCTCTCCAAACGTGACATGGCGTCCGATCTCAATTCCAGCCAAATCTGCGTTGAAAAAGTTAAACAGTGCTCCTTCCCTTCCGAGCTCTCCCATGCGCCCAAACAGGGGTTTACCTCAACATATGGGGTATCAGCGTACTCAGGACAAATTGGACAACAACCTTTGGGGTCCAATTTCTCTTGTTACCCTTGGGAAAAAAATTGGGGGGCTAAAAAATCATTTTTGTGGGAAAAAAATGATTTTTTATTTTCACGGCTCTGCGTTATAAACTGTAGTGAAGCACTTGGGGGTTCAAAGTTTTCATAACACATCTAGATAAGTTCCTTGGGGTGTCTAGTTTCCAATATGGGGTCACTTGTGGGGGATTTCTACTGTTTAGGTACATCAGGGGCTCTGCAAATGCAACGTGACACCTGCAGACCAATCCATCTAAGCCTGCATTCCAAACGGCGCTTCTTCCCTTCCGAGCTCTGCCATACGCCCAAACGGTGGTTCCCCCCCACATATGGGGTATCAGTGTACTCAGGACAAATTGGACAACAACCTTTGGGGTCCAATTTCTCCTGTTACCCTTGGGAAAACACAAAACTGGGGTCTAAAAAATAATTTTTGTGGAAAAAAAGAGATTTTTTATTTTCACGGCTCTGCGTTATAAACTGTAGTGAAACACTTGGGGGTTCAAAGTTTTCACAACACATCTAGATAAGTTCCTTGGGGGTGTAGTTTCCAATATGGGGTCACTTGTGGGGGGTTTCTACTGTTTAGGTACATCAGGGGCTCTGCAAACGCAATGTGACGCCTGCAGACCATTCCATCTAAGTCTGCATTCCAAATGGCGCTCCTTCCCTTCCGTGCTCTGCCATGTGCCCAAACGCATGTTCTCACAATACATCTAGATAAGTTTCCTAGGGGGTCTACTTTCCAAAATGGTGTCACTTGTGGGGGGTTTCAACTGTTTAGGCACATCACGAGCTCTCCAATTGCGACATGGCGTCCTATCTCAATTCCAGTAAATTTTGCATTGAAAGGTCAAAACGGCGCTCTTTCCCTTCCGAGCTCTGCCATGCGTACAAACAGTGGTTTACCCCTACATATGGGGTATCAGCATACTCAGGACAAATTGCATAACAACTTTTGGGGTCCAATTTCTCGTTACCCTTGGGAAAATAAAATTTTGGGAGCGAAAACATCATTTTTGTGGAAAAAATATGATTTTTTTATTTTCTCGTCTCTACATTATAAACTTCTGTGAAGCACTTGGGGGTTCAAAGTGCTCACCACACATCTAGATAAGTTCCTTATGGGGTCTAGTTTCCCAAATGATGTCACTTGTGGAGGTTTCCACTGGTTAGGCACATCAGGGGCATCATAAACACAACATGGCGTCCGATCTCAATTCCAGTCAATTTTGCATTGAAAAGTCAAACGGCGCTCCTTTCCTTCCGAGCTCTGCCATGCACCCACACAGTAGGTGTAGGCGTACTCAGGACAAATTTAATAACAACTTTTGGGGTCCAGTTACTTCTCTTACCCTTGGCAAAATAAAAAATTGGGGCGAAAAGATCATTTTTGTGAAAAAATATGATTTTTTATTTTTACGGCTCTACATTATAAACTTCTGTGAAGCACTTGGTGGGTCAAAGTGCTCACCACACAGCTAGATAAGTTCCTTAGGGTATATACCCCAAAAAAGTATTCAAAAGAATGAATAAAATGTTAAATACATTTTATTTTATTAATAATCAAATCATGATTACACACAAAAACATTAAATTAAAATACTATAAATGAATCATAATCACATCACAATGCACAAGAATTTTAATTTACAGTAATTAAAACCACATGATGTACAATGGAACAAATTCAATATGTAAAAAGATATATGAAATTATATATATAAAAGAATATATATATGTAGGAAAAGATGTGTCCAGCAGGGGAATGAGCAGCAGACCGTGTGGCAGCAGGCATACAATGTACTATATTTGACCTAAATACCACCGGTGTCAAAGGAATATCTATGTGTACTATTATAATAGCATCAAAAAGTGATCGTGCAAAAAATAATAAATAATATATAATAAGTTAGTGAATTAATACTCAGTATATGATCAAAAATAAATGATAACAATTGATAGTGATAAAAATAAAATTGCACCAAAATTCATACCAAGTGATAAATGCAACAGTGCACAAAGGAGGAGTGAATAATAAATAACAGAATTGGGATAAAAATAGATAACCTAAATAAATAAAGCCAAATAATAGCAAAATATGCCTGGAATGTGATCAAGTGATCAGAGAGCCAATGGGCTGGAGTAATATAAATGAAGAAAAGTCACATAATGCCACAGTGCTCACCAGTCTGGATCTCCACCGTCCCCTGCACACACCACTCCAACGCACGTTTCGCTACCGCTTCGTCAGGGTCTTAGGGGGTCCCTAAGGTCAGGGTCTTAGACCCCCTAAGGTTATCCTGGAAAAACAATTGATTCTTTCTGCTCAGGCAATGTTCCCCAACTCTGAGGACTGTTTTTTCAGCAGGACAATGAGCCATGCCACACTGCTAGGTCAATCAAGGTGTGGATAAAGGACCACCACATCAAACCCCTGTCATGGCCAGCTCAATCTCCAGACCTGAAGCCCACTGAAAACCTCTGGAATGTAATGAAAAGGAAAATGGATAGTCAAAAGCCATCAAACAAAGAAGAACTGCTTAAATTTTTGTAACAGGAGTGGCATAAGGTCACCCAAAAGCAGTGTGAAACACTGGTGAAAAGCATGCCAAGACGCATGAAAGCTGTGACTAAAAATCATGGTTATTCCACAAAATATTGATTTCTGAACTCTTCCTGAGTTAAAACATTAGTATTGTTGTTTCGAAATGATGATGAACTTTTTTTTTTTTTTTTTTTGCATTATTTGAGGTCTGCAAGCAATGCATTTTTTTTTGTTATTTTGACCATTTCACATTTTCAGAAAATAAATACAAAATTTATTGCTTGGAACTTCGGAGACATGTTGTCAGTAGTTTATAGAATAAAAGAACAATTTACATTTTACTCAAAAATATACCTATAAGGAGAAAAATCAGACAAACTAAACATTTTGTAGTGGTCTCTTAATTTTTGCCAGAGCTGTATATACAGCAGTCACCTATATGATGTATGCAACATAATGTAGTATAATGCTGTCGTAATATAGTGTATAATGTAGAACTGTGCGTGTATATATATAGTACAGATGTTCATATAGTATGGAATCCACACTACATACACTGGCCCATCTCTAAACTATATACACAGCTCCACTCTACAGTATATTACTTACCACAGTATATAATATGGAGCTATGTATGCTGTGTATACTTCTGTCCTGTATACATGGTGCAATTCTCAGTATCTGTTCTTATTGTGTGTGTGTGTATATATATATATATATATATATATATATATATATATATATATATATATATATATACACACAGTATATATATATATATATATATATATATATATATATATATATATATATATATATATATATATATACTAGATGGCGGCCCGATTCTAACGCATCGGGTATTCTAGAATATGCATGTCCACGTAGTATATTGCCCAGCCACGAAGTATATTGCCCAGCCACGTAGTATATTGCCCAGCTACGTAGTATATTGCCCAGCTACGTAGTATATTGCCCAGCTACGTAGTATATTGCCCAGTCACGTAGTATATTGCCCAGCTACGTAGTATATTGCCCAGTCACGTAGAATATTGCACAGCCACATAGTATATTGCCCAGTCACGTAATATATTGCCCAGCCACGTAGTATATTGCCCAGCCATGTAGTATATTGCCCAGTCACGTAGTATATTGCCCAGTCACGTAGTATATTGCCCAGCCACGTAGTATATTGCCCAGTCATGTAGTATATTGCCCAGTCGCATAGTATATTGCCCAGCCACGTAGTATATTGCCCAGTCAGCCACATAGTATATTGCTCAGCCACGTAGTATATTGCACAGCGATGGAGTATACAGCACAGAGCCACATAGTATACAGACTTAAAATAAAAAAAAAACATATACTCACCTTCCGAAGGCCCGTTGAAGTCCTGGCCCTGTGTGCGGTGCACGCGGCAGCTTCCGGTCCCAGGGTTGGTATGAGCGCATTACCTGTGATGACGTCGCTGTGTGCGGTGCATGCGGCAGCTATCGGTCCCAGGGTTGGTATGAGCGCAGGACCTGTGATGACGTCATGACCGTGACGTCATGGCAGGTCCTTCTCACAGGACCTGTGATGATGTCGCGGTCACATGACCGTGACGTCATGGCAGGTTGTTGTCGCATACCATCCTTAGCACCGGAACCTGCCGCTTGCATGGAGCGGTCACCGGAGCATCGCGAGGAGCGGGAAAGGCGGCGTAAGGTGAGTATATAATGATTTTTTAATTTTTTAATTATTTTTAACATTAGATCTTTTTACTATTGATGTTGCATAGGCAGCATCGATAGTAAAAATTTGGTCACAAAGGGTTAATAGCAGCGTTAATGGAGTGCGTTACACCGCGGCATAACGCGGTCCATTAGCGCTGCCATTAACCCTGTGTGAGCGCTGACTGGAGGGCACTGACTGAGGGGAGGATGGAGCGGCCATTTTGGCGCCGGACTGTGCCCGTCGCTGATTGGTCATGGCTGTTTTGCCACGACCAATCAGCGAGTTGGATTTCCGTGACAGACAGAGGCCGCAACCAATGAATATCCGAGACAGACAGACGGAAGTACCCCTTAGACAATTATAATGTAGACTAGATGGTGGCCCGATTCTAACGCATCGGGTATTCTAGAATATGTATGCGTAGTATATTGCACAGCCCACGCAGTATATTGCACAGCCACGCAGTACATTGTGCAGCCCACATAGTACATTGCGCAGCCCACATAGTACATTGCGCAGCCCACGCAGTACATTGCGCAGCCCACGCAGTACATTGCATGTCCACGTAGTATATTGCCCAGTCACGTAGTATTTTGCCCAGTCACATAGTATAATGCTTCATGCAGTTATGGCCCCATAGATGCCCCATATAATGCTCCATGCAGTTCTTTATGGCCCCATAGATGCCCCATATAATGCTCCATGCAGTTATGGCCCCATAGATGCCCCATATAATGCTCCATGCAGTTCTTTATGGCCCCATATAATGCCCCACATAATGCTCCATGCAGTTATGGCCCCATAGATGGCCCATATAATGCTCCATGCAGATATGGCCCCATAGATGGCCCATATAATGCTCCATGCAGTTATGGCCCCATAGATGCCCCATGTAATGCTCCATGCAGTTCTTTATGGCCCCATAGACGCTCCATACAGCATTGTGCCACATGTAATGCTGCTGCTGAGGCAATAAAAACAAAATATCACATACTCACCTCTCGTCGCTGCTCCTCAGCGTCCCGTCTCTCCGCACTGACTGTTCAGGCAGAGGGCGGCGCAGTTATATACTGCGTGGGCTGTGCTGTATACTATGTGCCCTGTGTTATATACTGCGTTGCCTGTGTTATATACTGCGTGGCTGCTATATACTGCGTGGGCTGTGTTATATAGTAAGTGGGCTGTGTTATATATAGTGCGTGGCCTGTGTTAACGCATCTGGTATTCTAGAATATGTATGTATGTATATAGCAGCCACATAGTATATAGCACAGGCCACATACTATTTGTCTGCTATATACTACATGCCTCCTATATACTAAAGTATATAACACTGCCCATGTAGTATATAGCACAGCCCCCGCAGTATATCACACAGCACACGTAGTATATAACACTGCCCATGTAGTATATAGCACAGCCCTGCAGTATATCACACACCTCACGTAGTATATAACACTGCCCATGTAGTATAGCATAGCCCCCGCAGTATGTCACACAGCCCACGCAGTATATAACACTGGCCACGTAGTATATAGCAGTCCCTGCAGTATATTACACAGCCCACGCAGTATTTAGCAGTGTGGGCACCATATCCCTGTCGCTGACTCTGTTCCTCCTCAGCTTGAACGTCTTTTAGCATGCGATATGCGGCAGCAAATGGGCTTATTTTTGTAAATGTACAGCAATTTGGTTCATCAGTTCAGCATCACACTTTTCGTTTTCTTTTAGGTTCATCCTTTGTTCTGTAGCCTCATTTGTATCAATGATGTATAATTGTGCAAATTTTGGTGGTTGTCCTATTTCTGGGTGAAGTGTTCCAGTGCCGTGGTAGATCTGGCTGTGAATTTTAAAACAATACGGTCCGAATCCAGGGGGCGGTGCAATGTTGGCACCGAATGAAGCAAACGCATGAGAACTGTTGATGCTTCTGATATTTTCCATGAAATTTCTACTGTGTTGATGCATTCCTTTCATTAACTGCTCAAATAGATCTGAGTAGTGAGGTCTCGGTAGCAGAACTTTTCCTTTTTGGCAGCATTGAGTAAACTGATTGTCAGATGATTTTTCATCAATGAAATTCAGAAAGTCGCATTTAGAGCAAACTGCATTCATATTCCCACAGTAGTGTTCATGAATTGTACTTTCATTGTCTGTTACGTAATGTGCAAGTTGTTGAATATTGTCCTGGTCGTGCCTTAGTTGGTAGAGCATTCGTTTTTTATGAATTTGGCGATCATGTTGTTCCTGTCGTACAACAGTTTGTTGTGGTGCCTCCGGTTGGCGACGTTGTCTGTGAGATTCCACATCCTGGGCTTGTCTGGCGGCAGTTTGTTGTGGTGTCTCCTGTTCCCGATGTTGTCGTTTTCTTGCTGCTGCTGCTGCTGCTTTTCTGTCATCCTCATTGGCGTATTTTCGTTTACGACTAGTGTTGAGCGATACCGTCCGATACTTGAAAGTATCGGTATCGGAAAGTATCGGCCGATACCGGCAAAATATCGGATCCAATCCGATACCGATACCCGATACCAATACAAGTCAATGGGACTCATGTATCGGACGGTATTCCTGATGGTTCCCAGGGTCTGAAGGAGAGGAAACTCTCCTTCAGGCCCTGGGAACCATATAAATGTGTAAAAGAAAGAATTAAAATAAAAAATATCGCTATACTCACCTGTCCGACGCAGCCGGGACTTCAGCGAGGGAACCGGCAGCGTTGTTTGTTTAAAATTCGCGCTATTACTTGGTTACGTGAATTCCCGGCTTGTGATTGGTCAGGTCGGCCATGTTGCCGGGACGCGGACCAATCACAGCAAGCCGTGACGAAATTACGTCACGGCTTGCTGTGATTGGTCCGCGTCCCGGCAATATGGCCGCCCTGACCAATCACAAGCCGTGACGTCACGGGAGGCTGGACACGCGCTCATTTTAAAATGGGCGCGTGTCCAGCCTCCCGTGACGTCACGGCTTGTGATTGGTTGCGCCGCGGTCAACCAATCACAAGCCGGGAGGCTGGACGCGCTCATTTTAAAATGGGCGCGTGTCCAGCCTCCCGTGACGTCACGGCTTGTGATTGGTCAGGGCGGCCATATTGCCGGGACGCGGACCAATCACAGCAAGCCGTGACGTAATTTCGTCACGGCTTGCTGTGATTGGTCCGCGTCCTGGCAACATGGCCGACCTGACCAATCACAAGCCGGGAATTCACGTAACCAAGTAATAGCGCGAATTTTAAACAAACAACGCTGCCGGTTCCTTCGCTGAAGTCCCGGCTGCGTCGGACAGGTGAGTATAGCGATATTTTTTATTTTAATTCTCTCTTTTACACATTTTAACATTAATGTTGTTGCGATACCCGATACCCGATACCACAAGAGTATCGGAATCCCGGTATCGGAATTCCGATACAGCAAGTATCGGCCGATACCCGATACTTGCAGCATCGGAATGCTCAACACTATTTACGACCCATTCTAAGATAGAAACACAGGGAGATGCCGCCCATACAGGGAGACGCAGGCACACACCCTACACAATGGCGGCACTTGATAGCAGTGGAGGACAATGATGATTCCAGAATTCGCGGCCGGCTGGCCTCGACCAATCAGCAAGGCGGGATTTCCGAGACAGACAGACAATTAGACCCTTAGACAACACAATGGCGGCACTTGACAGCAGTGGAGGACAATGCCCGTCGCTGATTGGTCGAGGCCGTCTGGCCTCGACCAATCAGAGACTGTGCCCGTCGCTGATTGGTCGAGGCCTGGCGGCCTCGACCAGAGACGCGGGATTTCCAAGACAGACAGACAATTAAACCATTAGACAATTATATATATAGATATAATGTAGGGATTGCACTCGCTTAGGTGCAGCGGGTGGCAATCAGAAGGTACGTTCCTTTAAAAGTTCACAGGGTTTATTGTTTCACAAACCCACAAAACAAAACAGAAAGACAAATAGCCTTTAGCTCAGGCAAAAGAAAGCTTAAGTGTCCAGTACTTCAGACTCAGTCCTGGAGCCTCAACACACTCTGGAGGCTTCCACCTCCCCACATACAGGTCCTGTGTTAAGCAATGGCCTACATTATATAGCTATAACCACACCCAGGAACCCATCACATGATTAGTCATGTAGTCATGATATCACCGCAGGTCCTCAAACACATATAGAGGTATGGTGATGCCCCTACCAAGGGGTGAGGTATATGGGTAGCCAGACCCTCCCATCTCTCACAGCTACCCGTAACCCGGACCCAAGTGTACTAAACGATCCCTTAGTGCTTATGTGCATTAAAGAAAACACTCTGGGTTACATCATAGCGACAAGCCATCTCTGTGATACATACCTCCCATCGATTATAACGACCCTTAGCCATGCTACATGCTAGATGTATGATTATTAAGAGCAAACTCAGCTAGTGGTAGATATTCCGACCACATCTCCTGATTGTCTGCTACAAAACATCTCAAAAACCGCTCGATGTCCTGGTTCTTCCTTTCGGTCTGTCCATTGGACTCCGGATGATAACCTGATGAAAATGACAAATTAACCTTTAATCTGTCACAAAAAGCACCCCAAAAGTGAGCCACAAACTGTGGCCCTCTATCGGAAATAATGTCTGTGGGAACCCCATAGAGCCTGACAATCTCTTTCACAAATGCCTTAGCTAGAGTCTTGGCGCAGGGTAATTTATTGCACGGGACCAGATGACACATCTTACTAAACCAGTCCACAACAACCCAGATGACAGAAAAACCCTCAGAGACCGGCAGATCGGTGATAAAATCCATAGCAAGATGTGACCATGGCGAACTAGGAACCTCCAAAGGGCACAGCAACCCTGCAGCCGGGGCATGTGAGGCCTTCGACCTAGCGCACATAGTACACTGAGGCACCCACTTGTTGATTTCTCTTTGCCACCCTGGCCTCCAGAAACTTCGACAGATCGACTTTCTAGTTTCTGAAATCCATGGATGACCAGCCAACCGAGACTCATGACATTCAGCAAACAAAGCTCTTCGCAAGGTTCTAGGCACAAATAATTTACCATACGGAGTGTTAGTCGGTGCAGCATTCTGGGCCTCTAGGATGCTACTCTCCAACTCAGAACCCAATGCTGCCACCACCACCCCTTTCTGCAAAATACATTCCTCCTTCTCAGTATTAACTGCTGGAGACAAACTGCGAGACAAAGCATCCGCTTTAACATTCTTTGTCCCAGGGATAAATGTTACAGAGAAATGAAACTGGGCAAAAAACAGTGCCCACCTAGCTTGACGGGCATTCAAACGTTTAGCAGCATCCAGATATATCAGATTCTTATGATCAGTAAGAACCTGTATTGGATCTAGCCCCCTCCAAAAAATGTTGCCAATGCTCAAACACGAGTTTAATAGCCAGCAACTCTCTGTTCCCAACATCATAGTTGAGCTCAGTCTGCGAAATTTTTTTTAGAAAAGAAAGCACAGGGATGCACCCCATCCTCTCCCTCATGGGACAAAACTACCCCCACCCCTACTGAAGAGGCATCAACCTCTACCGCAAATGGCTTGGTTTCATCTGTATGGGTCAAAACAGGAGCAGAGCTAAACCTCTCCTTGAGATGCTCAAAAGCCTTAACAGCCTCAGAGGACCATTGGACAGTATTAGAACCCTTCTTGGTGAGATCAGTTATAGGTTTAGCGATCACAGAAAAATTCTTTATGAATTTTCTGTAATAATTAGCAAACCCTAAAAATCTCTGAACCGACTTCAAACACTCAGGCTTAGGCCACTCCAGCACTGCCTGAACCTTCACCGGGTCCATCTCAAACCCATCACTGGAGACAAGGTACCCAAAAAAACTCATTTTCTGTACTGTACTGCAAACTCACACTTCTCCAATTTAGCAAAGTGAGTTTTTGCTCAAAATCTATAGAACTTCGCGGACTCTCTGCCAATGCGACTCCAGATCAGGTGAATAGATAAAAATATCATCCAAATAAACAATATTACTCCTACCGATCAACGACCTCAGAATGTCAGTAATGAAATTTTGAAAAAACACAGGCGCATTGGTAAGGCCAAAAGGCATCACCAGACACACAAAATGACCTTCCGGGGTATTAAAGGGTGTCTTCCATTCATCGCCCTCTTTCACCCGCAGCAAATTATATGCCCCACGAAGGTCATCTTCGAGAACCACTTCGCTCCGGTTAGTTGGTTAAACAAATCCGGAATTAGCGGCAACGGGTAAGGATTGCGTACAGTGATTTTATTAATCTCCTGAAAATCCAGACACGGCCTAAGGCCCCCATCCTTCTTTTTGACAAAAATGAATCCTACAGCCACAGGAGACTTAGAGGGTCTTATATGACCTGCAGCTAAACTAGTCTGTAGGTATTCCTTTAAGGCCTCCCTCTCGGGAATCGTCAGATTAACTAAACGACTCTTAGGAAGTGTGGCACCTGGGACGAACTCAATAGCGCAGTCGTAATCTCTATGGGGTGGCAGAGCTTGTGACTCAACCTCCGAAAAAACCCTCCAGAAATCCTGATTGGCTTCAGGTAGCTCCTTCTTCACAACTGCAGCAATGTGAACATTGCAACAATTACCATAACACCCTTGACCCCAGGACCTTATAGTACTAGACAACCAGTCCAGCAAAGGATTGTGCATTTTTAACCAGGGTAAACCCAGGACGACTGGGCAAGGTAATTTAGCAAGGACAAACAAGTCTATACACTCCTGACGTTCCATATTCACAATAAGTGGGAACCCGGTAACTTTTCGAGAAATACACCCATGTTCCAGAGGAGTGTTATTAATAGCCACAACAGGAATAGGAGATGAAAATGATTCAGAATCAAACTTATATTTGTCTAGGAATTGTTAATCAATCAAATTACATGCAGAATCACAATCCACCATTACCTGAAAATCAATGGAATTACCATGATATGTGGTATTGCCAGAAAAAAAAAACTCCTGCGGACCGTAAAAACGTAATGCAAACTCGAGTGTTACTCCTACTGACCTTTTTTTTTTTCTTTTTTCCTTATGCAAACCTCACATTGCTTAATAAAATGGTCAGCCTTACCACAATACAAGCATAGCCCTTCAGAAAACCTCTTCTCCCTCTCCTGGGAACGAGAGGACATCACCCCAAGTTGCATCGGTTCCCCGCTGTCGACGGGGCTATCCTGAGAGACTGGGTCCAGCATTATAAGAGCCTTCTCTTCATTCCTTCTGTTTCCAAAGTATCAGGTGCAGGATATGCAATGAGCAAATCTTTAACTCTTTCACTCAAACCTGCTAAAAACTGACTCTTAAGCGCTGGGTCATGCCACCTGACCTCTGCGGACCATCGTCTGAACTGGGTGCAATAACTCTCGCAACAATAGAACCCTGTTTAAGGCTAAGTTCACATTTGCGTTGTGCGCCGCAGCGTCGGCGACGCAACGCACAACGCAAATGTAAACGCATGCACAACGCAGCGTTTTGTGATGCATGCGTCCATTTTTGCATGGTTTTGGGCGCAGAAAAAACTGCAACTTGCTGCGTCCTCTGCGCCCTGACGCATGCACCACAGTGACGCATGCGTCACAAAACGCAAGTGCAACGCATGTCCATGCGCCCCCATGTTAAATATAGGGGTGCATGACGCATGCGGCGACGCTGCAGTGCCCGACGCTGCGGCGCAGAACGCGAATGTGAACGTAGCCTGAGCCATCTGAGCTCTGCCTCAGCTGATGTGACCCGATCAGGATCATCATATAACAACCTCAGAGCAGAAAAAAAAAACTTCTACTGATGTCAAACCCCACCTCCCTTAGAGCATCAAACACTGCTTGGACATTTTCCAGATGACTCTCCCAGTCTGGGATAAAGATGACAATATCATCCAGGTATGCAGCAGCGTATGGCTTATGAGGTGCAAGGATTCTATCCATAGCCTTCTGGAAGGTTGCCGGAGCTCCCTGCAGGCAAAACGGCATCCGAACATACTGGAAGCATCCGTCTGGTGTAGAAAACGCAGTCTTCTCTTTGGCTTCCAGTGCCATGGGAATTTGCCAATACCGCTTCGTCAAATCCAAGCTGGTTGTGTACCTGGCGGGCCCAAGTCTTTCGATGAAGTCATCAACGCGTGGCATGGGATATGCGTCGAACTTGGAGACCTCATTCAGCTTCCGATAGTCATTGCAGAACCTCCATTCACCATCAGGTTTTGGGACCAGGACAATTGGGCTCGACCAACCGCTCTTGGATTCCTCAATGACCCCAACCTTCAACATACGCTCCACCTCCTTGGAGATTACTTCTCGACGGGCCTCAGGAATTCGATAAAGCTTCACGTTAACCCGCACATATGGCTCTGTCAGGACTTCGTGATTTACGACCTTCGTGCACCCCGGCAACTCTGAAAATAGGTCCCTGTTCTGGAGTAACTCCCGACACTGCTGTTTCTGGGCCTTCGATAGCGTCTCCGCTATAGTAGCCCCTCCAACCTCACCTTCTGGGTTGCCCAGCAAGCACGGAGTTACTGCTGGCTCTCTATCTTGCCATGGCTTGATGAGGTTGACATGGTAAACTTGGATTGGCTTCCATCTTCCTGGTCGGTGAATCTTATAGTTTACCTCACCAAGTTTCTCCACCACCTCATATAGCCCTTGCCATTTGGCCAAGAACTTGCTCTCCACCATCGGAACTAGCACAAGAACTCGGTTTCCCGGATTGAACTGCCTCACTCTTGCTGACCGGTTGTAGACCCTGGCCTGAGCTTCTTGTGCCTGGCGGAGGTGTTCTTTCACGATGGGCATCACCTTCGCAATCATCTGCTGCATCAGTGCCACATGCTCAATGACGCTTCTGTGGGGTGTGACTTCGGCTTCCCAGGTTTCCTTGGCTATATCCAGGAGACCTCGCGGATGTCGGCCATACAGAAGCTTGAATGGCGAGAACCCCGTGGAGGCCCGTGGAACTTCATGGATGGAAAACAGCAGGTACGGTAACAGACAGTCCCAGTCTCTACCATCTTTCTCTATGGCTTTTCTTAGCATGCTCTTCAGTGTCTTGTTAAAGGTAAGGTACCGCGTTTGTAGATTATTAATAAATCACTGTAATGTAGCATAACATGCTGCTATAACCAAGTTTTAAATGCATGTGAAACAGATTTCGTGTGTTATATGTGTTTAAAGAAGGAACTGGGGGCTGACATCTTGGTTTTGCAGCAGTAACAGGGCACTAACAGTGTCATTTTACAGCACCCCATGGACATAGGAGATAATAGACCGGCACTGACCCTATCTATAACATTGGAGAGGTGTTAGCAGTGAGCTGGGCACACCTCTGTGGGCTGCACAATTCACTGCTGTAGGTATGACTAGCAGCCATTTTACTATAGCCCAGTGCTCTCTGCCAAGCTCCACTTACTCTCTATCACAGGAGCTCCATTCACTCCATTAAGCTGCATTCACAGCCTGCAGAGAGAGGTGACACCTGACACACTAATGTATCTCTCCCCTCCCTCCACAATGCCTGGCCATTCACTGCAGACCTGGAGCTCCTTCTTATCTTACTGAGGGATGAGTCACAGACAGCTCTGCACAGACAATGCTGCTCCATACACACCACATAAACTATAAACTGCTGGTGGTAGCAGATCACAGGGCAGTCACACACAAAATGGCTCTGCCCTGTGATGCTGCTCTTCATTCTGCCCCAGGGATATTAGACCACCCAAAAGGGGAGGGAAATGCTGATGTCAGCAGTTACTGCCCAGATTTTCCAGCTAACAGTAAAGCTGGTAAGTCTTACTATAGTTGCTTGAGGTCTAAAACGGAAAATGCTCCCCCTAGTGGTCAATATATATATTTGTAAGAAAATATATAATATTTTTCATATAGAAATGTTTGCAAACAGTGCAAACATTGCATTAATACATTTTATTTACTATTTTAAGCTTAATTTCACAAAAAAACAAACTACAAGAAAACTGGTGGCACCTTCCCTTTAAACCTCTAATAAGGCCATCTGACCATCTGACTGAGGATGGTACACTGAAGTCCTCAACTCGGAGATTTTCAGGACTTTGCTCAACTCCCTCATCACCTTGCTCAAAAAAGGCGTCCCCTGGTCGGTCAGGATCTCCTTCAGCAAACCTGTCCGGGAAAACACATGGACCAACTCGCGGGCTATACTCTTAGAGTTAGAATTTCTCAGGGGAATTGCCTCAGGATAGCGTGTTGCATACTCCAGGATGACTAATATATACTGATGGCCCTGGGCTGATTTAACTAGGGGACTGACCAAGTCCATGGCAATTCTCTCGAATGGCACCTCAATAATGGGCAATGGCACAAGGGGGCTTCAGAAATGAGGGGTGGGGGCAGTTAACTGACATGTAGGGCAGGTCCTGCAATAGTTCACTATTTCCCAGTGACACCCAGGCCAATAGAACCTCTGCACAACCCATTCCTGTGTTTTTTCCACCAGCAGGTGTCCACCCAAGATGTGTGTACTCGCTCAGGTACAGCGGATGGCAATCAGAAGGCACGTTCCTTTAAAAGTTTACAGGGTTTATTGTTTCACAAACCCACAAAACAAAACAGAGAAACAAATAGCCTTTAGCTCGGGCAAAAGAAAGCATGTGTCCAGTACTTCAGGCTCAGTCCACATACAGGTCCTGTGTTAACCAATAGCCTACATTATATAGCTATAACCACACCCAGGAACCCATCACATGATTAGTCACGTGGTCGTGACATCATCGCAGGTCCTCAAACACATATAGAGGTATGGTGATGCCCCTACCCAGGGGTGAGGTATATGGGTAGCTAGACCCTCCCATCTCTCACAGCTACCAGTAACCCGGACCCAAGTGTACTAAACGATCCCTTAGTGCTTATGTGCATTAAAGAAAACACTCCGGTTTACATCACAGAGACAAGCCATCTCTGTGACACATACCTCCTGTTGACTATGCGACCCTTAGCCATGATATATATATATATATATATATAATCACTCCGATAAGTTGTGAAAAAAGTGGCAGACTCTTTATTAGCCCATGTAGCAACGTTTCAGATCCATAACATTACCTCTCTCTGCTGAAATGTTGCTACATGGACTAATAAAGAGGTCACCCCTCCCCCGCTTGCTAAGGGCTGCGGCACTTGCGATACTTACCTCTTCCCACTCCTCCGCTGCGGCATCTTCTGACTGTGATGTTTCAGGTGAGCGGGTGCTGTGACGTCACGTCACCTGAACTGTGCCTGAACAGTCACAGTGCAGAGAGCCGGAAGACACTGACGCTGAGGAGTCCGGAGCAGAGCAAAGGCCAGCAAGGAGAGGTGAGGATTTCAGTTTTGGTTTTTTTTGGTAAATGTTTTGAGCAATATATGGGGCCCATCATATACTGGAGCATCATATGGGGCCCATCACTCACTGGAGCATTATATGGAGCATCATATGAGGCCCATTATAATGAAGCATCACATGGGACCCATTATATGGGGCCTATTATATATGGAGCAATATATGGGGCCCATTATATATAAAGCCTCATATGGGGACCATTATATATGGAACAATAACTTATGAAAAGCATTGGTTAGATATAGGGTATAGAAATTAAAATAAATTAAGTATAGCAACCAACCAAAAATATGGACTCAATACGGACAAATCGTCAATTGAACAAGCAAAACAAAAAGAACAGAACCTCATGATCAAAAAGTCCAGAATTTTGTAGAAAAATTATAAATTTTATTGATGAATACGTCATGCAGGGAATGTTACAACATCTGTGAATAACATACAAAGGAAGTATAAAAAACGCTCAAGGGCAGGCAGAATCACAAATGGGCCAGTATTCCAGGTAAATCCAATTAAAGAGTAAATATTAATATCTGGAAACCGAAAACACCCCCACAAATTATAAGCCTAAGTACAGGTACCTGTATAAATATACAAAGCCTCCAGGGAAATAAATTAATCCAACCTGTAGCAGGCAATCTAACAACATGGAGATCAAACAAATAGGGACCAAATAATCCTATCTCCAGCCGGGAGAGGTAAAGTGCAAAAAGTGCCAAGATAAATGCGGTAATAATAAAATACGCACTATTACCTGTGAGGAATGTTTCAGTGGTGGCCCAGGGAATCCGCCTGACTGCCCCAACGCACGTTTCGGATGGCACCTTCGTCAGGGGGCATACATTGTACCAGAAAGCCAGGCTTTTTATTGCAGCGTGTCCCGGAAGTGACACTGCCGCGGACCGGAAGTGACGCATCCGTCACCTCGGCATGAAGCATTATATAGGGCCCATTCTGTTTGCAGTTTGGAGCAATATATGGGGCCCTTCATATACTGTATGGAGCATTATATGAAGCCAATTCTGTTTGGAGTTTGGAGCATTATATGGGGTCCATCATATTTTGTATGGAAAATTATATGGGGCCCTTTCTATATGGAGCAAGGTACGGGGCTCATTATACTGTATAGAGTATTATATGGGGCACATTATAGTGTTTTGATCATTATATGGAGCTCATTATACTGTTTGGAGCATTATACGGGGCTCATGTATGGAGCAATGTATTGGGATCATTATTCTGTATGAAGCATTATATGGGGCTCAATATTCTGTAAGGAGCAATATATGGGGCTCATTATACTGTATGGAGCACTATGTGGTACCCATAATGCTGTATGGAGCAATATATGGGGCTCATTATACTGTATGGAGCAATATATGTAGCATGTTATTCTGTATGGAGAATTATGTGGTGGCCACAATACTGTATGGAGGACTATGTGGTGCCCATAATACTGTATGGAGCAATATATGGTGCCCATAATACTGTATGGAGCAATATATGGGGCTCATTATACTGTATGGAGCACTATGTGGTACCCATAATACTGTATGGAGCAATATATGGGTTTCATTATACTGTATGGAGCAATATATGGGGCATGTTATTCTGTATGGAGTGCAATGTGGTGCCCATAATACTGTATGGTCAATATATGGTGCTCATTATACTGTATGGAGCAATATATGGGGCTCATTATACTGTATGGAGCAATATATGGGGTTTATTATTCTGTATGGAGCGCTATGTGGCACCCATAATACTGTATGGAGCACTATGTGGTGCCCATAATACTGTATGGAGAAGTATATGGGGCTCATTATTCTGTATGGAGCGCTGTGTGATGCCCATAATACTGTATGGAGGACTATGTGGTGCCCATAATACTGTATGGAGTAATATATGGGGCTCATTATTCTGTAGGGAAGACTATACTGTCTGATTTATGACCTATTGTAAAATGTACAATAGTTATCACTCATGTAATGTAAGAAGTGAAATCTGTGGCTTTGTAACATACCTACATTTCTCTGCTGTATCTGTGAATTATGAATTGTGGTATGTGTTAAAGGGGCCAAATGAGACTTTCACTCCGGGCCCACAAAAACCTGGAGCTGGCCCTGTATGCACTGCACAATACCCCTCCTCCTGTCCTGTTGTCGAAGAGACGACATTGGACTTTGGAAGGGTCAATATTGGTTTAGTATTTTCAATATTACTATAGCCAAATAAAAGTAAAATATTGGAAAAGCTGTTTAAATGGATTATCCCAAGTAACCCACTCTCCTCTGGATAGGGGATAACTTTCCAATTGCTGGAGATCCGACTGCTGGATGTCATGACTCCCGGGTAATACTGCTGTGGGAAATGCTGCAGACAGCAGCAAGGGAGCTGAGCAACGTACCGGGAACTAACCAGGCAACAACAGGACCTGAACCATGTGACAGAGTAGGAGGTGGTCTGGGGTGGAGCCAGATGCCGGAGAACAGAGAAGGAGGGATAAACACAAGAGAGTAGTCAAACAAGCTAAGCTCGAAGCCAGAAGATCACGAAGTACCAAAGGGGTGAGACAGGGGATTGTCAGAAGTGAAGCCAGAGGTCAGAAAAGCAGAAGAACAAACACAGTAACACACGGAGAGCAAGGAAAACAATTGCAAACTGGGCACACATTCCAGGGGTTAGGCACACAGACTAGAACAGAAAGTATAGCTGACAGCAAATCCTAGTCTGGAGTGAGTATAAATACCCCTCCCAGATCAAAGGGGAGCAAAAATAACCCTGAGAGAACAGGACATTAACCATGTGCTAACCATGACAGTACCCCCCTCTTAACAGGGGGCCATTGGACCCCCAGGCTTCTCAGGGTACCTGGCATGAAAAGCCCGCACCAGTCCATCAGCATTCACAGAACTGGCCAGAACCCATGACCGGTCCCCAATGATGCGCCCTACCTCGTACTCCAGCTGACCCTCTACCAACACTGGCAGAACATTGGATGAGGAATCTTCTCTAACCGTCCCCACAGGTTTTAATAGGGACCTGTGGAAGACATTAGATATTTTGAAGGAGGTGGGCAACTGTAATCTATAGGCTA
This sequence comes from Ranitomeya variabilis, assembly GCF_051348905.1. Lineage (NCBI taxonomy): Eukaryota > Metazoa > Chordata > Amphibia > Anura > Dendrobatidae > Ranitomeya > Ranitomeya variabilis. The sequence goes on along the minus strand of NC_135233.1, from coordinate 777,676,213 downwards.
TAATCTTGTATGGAGCTATAAACCTGGGGCCCAGCTTCATAGAGGGTTTCTTAAGTTTGATGTTACGGGTAGACAACCACACCTCCCCCACAGCCAATGCAGGAGCTGACTCCCTCCTCCTGTCCGCAAAATGTTTGTACCTCTTCTGGGCTTTGGAGATGTTCCTCTGAACCTCCCTCCAAAGGGTTCTTAACTGTTGCACCAAACCCTCAGCACCAGATAAACCAGAATCCATGCGGGAAAATTCTCCAAACTGCGGAACAAACCCATAATTGACCTGAAAGGGAGATTTGCCAGTAGACTGATTAATACGACAATTGAACGCAAATTCTGCCATGGGCAATACCTCACACCAGTCCTCCTGTCTGGAAGAGGCCAGGCATCTCAAAATTTGTTCCAACGACTGGTTGGTGCGTTCAGTCTGTCCGTTAGATTCCGGGTGATAAGCAGAGTATGACAACGTAACCCCCAACTTCTTACAAAAAGCCCTCCAAAACCTGGACACAAATTGCACACCCCTGTCAGATACCGCATTCACAAGTACCCCATGCAACCGAACTATGTGCTGAATAAACAAGCGAGCCAAGGTTTCTGCAGAAGGTATCGCAAGTAACAGCACAAAGTAGGCTTGCTTCGAAAACCTATCAACCACTACCCATACTACCGAGTTGCCCTTGGAAGACGGAAGATTAGTGATAAAGGTGTAAATGCAAAAGAAAAAACGGACAGCACCACAGCAATTGTGACAGAACAGCTTACGTGTTTATTCTGCCATCTGCAACGTTTCGGTCCTGAGACCTTTATCAAGCATAGTGAAAAGACCATATAACCACCATTATATACCATCTGACCCAACCCATCAATTAACTAGTAACCAATGGGGTAGCCATGTGCAATTAGAAAAAACGACATTAAATATAACAGACATATACACAGCCTGAGCCTGAATTTGTTATATGTGTGCAGGAGTTGATTAACTCTCATGGCCACTCTAAGCTGAATGTGCCTGCCCTCGTCAGATCGCAAATGCTAAGCAGCTTGAGGCTGGGCAAGTATCAGCATGGGAGACTGGCTGGGAATTAATACCCGATTGGTTTTGCTGCACAATATGGACCTGGAATGAAAGAATACAATTGGGAGCTTTTTATTTATATGGTCAGACTGCTCTTTGCGCACCAATGCGACTTGGAGAGAAGGAATGCTGAGAGAGCGCTCCTGTCATGCACACCTATGGCAGATTTGTTTTTGTTTTCTTTGTGCTACTGTTATATCGGATCTGCGACATGCGCACAAGACTCCTGCAAACCGATGATGTCATGGACATGTGTGCGGCGATGAACGTTCCTGTCCTGCGCACCTTTGATCCTGGTGTGGTGTTGTAATTTCGGATCTGTGACATGCGCATAAGACTCCTGTAAGCCGATGATGTGCGCACAGTGATGGACATGAGTGGGCGTACTCATTGGAGATGACACGTCGGGAAATCACTCCTTGGATTGGTGGACTGCTGAACATTGCATGCTGGGGAGGTGGCGGTCACATGATGCGAGAGCTGGAGAATTGATTGGACTGTTACCGCTATGAACACTCCCATGCTGCTATGGCAATCACTGATGCTATGCTCTGATTGGTGCGATTGGTGTTGTTTACACCATGGACTTTGGGGAGGTTTATGTGGATTTATGGGCGCAATTCAATAGTAGAGAACGATCAGAGTAGGTTGAACTATGTTAGTATATACAGAGGGCTGGTTATTGGTTATTGTTTTTTATTGTGTATATGTCTGTTATATTTAATGTCGTTTTTTCTAATTGCACATGGCTACCCCATTGGTTACTAGTTAATTGATGGGTTGGGTCAGATGGTATATAATGGTGGTTATATGGTCTTTTCACTATGCTTGATAAAGGTCTCAGGACCGAAACGTTGCAGATGGCAGAATAAACACGTAAGCTGTTCTGTCACAATTGCTGTGGTGCTGTCCGTTTTTTCTTTTGCATTTGGACTTTATACTGGCATGGATCCCCTGGTGTGGACGGGCACCCTGTTGTCCATAGAGACGTTATTAATTTAGGGTGCGGCCTGACTTCCAATTTTTTATTTTTAGTGATAAAGATGTGTCCATGGTTTATCTGGAATTGGCAAAGGTACCAATTCCCCGGCCGGCCGGACCAGAGAGCTCTTAGAGCGAGCACACACCCCACAAGTATTTACAAACCTTTTGATATCAGTACCCATAGAGGGCCACCAAAATCTCCTAGATACTGTCCCCCGGGTAGCTGCAATCCCAGGGTGTGCACTCAACACAGAATCATGAAATTCTTGCAGGAGTGTGAGACGGAAATGTTCGGGTACAAACAAATTACCTTGGGGTTTATTCATGGCATCTTGTGCTTGTGCTTCCAAACTCTCTCTCTGTAACTCAGATAAGACTTCTGCCACAACCACTCCCGGTTGAAGAATGGAGGAAGGGGGTTCTGGAGGGGACACAGAATCAGAACTTCGGGATAAGGCATCCGCCTTTACATTTTTAGACCCTGGTTGGAACATAATGGTAAAATGAAACCGAGAAAAAAAAAGTGCCCACCGAGCCTGTCTGGGGGTCAATCTCTTAGCGGACTCGATATAGGCCAGGTTTTTATGAACAGTGATGACCGTAACGGGATGAGCAGCCCCCTCCAGAAAATACCTCCATTCTTCGAAGGCCAATTTAACTGCCAACAATTCCCTGTTGCTGACATCATAATTTCTTTCAGCCGAATTTTTTTTAGAGAAAAAGGCTCAGGGTTTAAGGTTAGTAAGGGTGGACGGACCCTGGGACTACACTGCTCCCACCCCCACCTCCGAAGCGTCGACCTCCACGATAAAAGGTTTTGATGGATTGGGTTGTATCAACACGGGTGCTGAAGTAAAACATTTCTTCATTGTCTGGAAGTGTTTGCGGCCACGGACCAATTTTTTACATCCGCCCCTTTGAGAGTGAGGTCCATCAAGGGTTTTACCACCTGCAAAAACCCTTTAATAAGCTTCCTATAATAATTAGCGAAACCCAGGAATCATTGCAACCCCTTCAGGTCATGAGGTTGCACCCAATCAGAAATGGCTTGAACCTTCCCCGTATCCATGCGGAATCCCTCCCCTGATACAATTAAACCCAGAAAAGACAGTTCTTGCATAAAGAATGAACACTTCTCCAGCTTAGTGTATAAATGGTTCTACCTGAGGGTCATAAGAACCGTACGTAGATGGTGTAAGTGTGACTGAGTGTCCTGTGAGTATATCAAGATGTCATCCAGGTAAATGACCACATAGCACCCAATCGGGTCCGAAAAAACAACATTAATGAAATTCTGGAAAACAGCAGGGGCGTTACTGAAACCGAAGGGCATAACCAAATTTTCAAACAAGCCCTTGGTCATCAGAAATGCTGTTTTTCATTCATCTCCCTCTCGGATCCTTACAAGGTTATAAGCCCCTCGTAAGTCAAGCTTAGAAAACCATTTGGCCCCAGTGAGTTGATTCAATAAATCGGGAAGCAGAGGAAGAGGATACGTGTTCTTCACAGTAATCTTATTCAGTTCCCGAAAGTCGAGGCACGGTCGCAAATCACCATCTTGCTTTCTTCACAAAGAAAAACCCTGCTGCCATGGGTGAGACAGAGGGCCGAATATGCCCCTTGCGGAGGCTCTCTGATGTACTCTTTCATGGCTTGGCGCTCAGGCCTGGACAAATTGTTCAGACAAGCCTTGGATAATTTGGCTCCTGGGACTAAATCAATAGCACAATCACCAGGTCGATGTGGTGGAAGCGCCTCAGCCTCGCTTTCGGAAAACATGTCTTCGAAGTCTTCGAACTACCCTCCAGACCGACAGACAACACAGATATAGACTTTACCGGGTTAACAAAAGGTCCCAGGTTACAGCACGGACCATTACCCTTACATCCCCATTGAGTGATCTCTCCTGCCACCCAATCAATGAAAGGACTGTGGCGTTGCAGCCGGGGCATCCCCAGCACCAGTCCTGCAGGCAGATTATTCATAACAAAACAACTTAATTTTTCCACGTGAATGGAACCCACTTTCAGAGAAAAGACATCAGTCCTGAAACAAATTCCATCCTGGGTAAGAGGGGATGAATCAATAGCCAAACCTTAACAGGGTCTTTCTGCCTGACTGTCCCTATCTTTTTATGAGTCACAACTTGGGCATCAATCAAATTAATGGAAGATCCGCAGTCAACAAAGTCGGTGGTCACCACAGGACCGCCAGCAAGTTCCAATTCCACTTGGAGCACAATTTTTGCAAGCGAGAAAAAATGTACCTGGGATTCTGGACAACCTCCTCGATTGTCGCCCAGACTCAGGTGCAGAGTCACACAATTTGGAGAACAAGGGAGTCTCTTGTTGCATCACTCCTCTAGCATGGAGTCTCTGGTCCATCCGGACAGCCTGCGTCATGGCGTCTTCCAGGGTATCAAGAGGACAATGAAGTGCCAGAGCATCCTTCAGACGGTCAGACAGACCCTTGCGGAACAACACCCTCAGGGCGGCATCTTTCCAAGATACTTCAGCTGCCCAATGCCTAAACTCTGAACAGAACCATTCAGTGAAGTGCCTCCCCTATGTCACACTCATCACCATATCCTCTGTCAGATGCACTCTATCAAGCTCATCATAAATGTGCCCCAGAGCCTCAAAGAACAGGTTCACAGACATACATTCAGGAGCAGAGGAAGAGAGAGAGAAAGCCCATGCCTGTGGAGCCCTAACAAGGACATTACGACCCCCACTCTCTGCCTTTCATTTCCAGAGGCCCGGGGATGCAATTCAAAGAACAACTTGCATCCCTCCCTTAAAGACCCTAAACAATTGTCGTGTAATTGTACTGGTGGCTCAGAGTCCGCTAGGGATACATCAGTGGGGCCCCCCTCCCGGAACCCCAACTGTTATGACCTGGTGGTTACGGAGCGGTACTGAGATGACCTGGTGGGTAAAACCAATCATGGACAAGCTCAGAGGAGGTGGCAGCTCCACAGACAGAAATCACTGATATAACCTAGTGATTACGAAGCAGCACTGAAATGACCTGGTGGGTAAAACAAATAATGTACAAGCTCTGAGGAGGTGGTAGCTTTACTGACCGCAATCCCTACTCCAAACACCAACACTAGAAATAGCCGTGGAGCGTTCCTATCTCTGCCTAGACGCCTCTTCACAGCCTAAGAACTAGCTACCCCTGAAGATGGAAACGGAAAACTCTCTCGCCTCAGAGAAACCCCCAAAGGAAGATAGCCCCCCACAAATATTGACGGTGAGTGGAGAGGGAAATTACAAACTCAGAAATTAAACTAGATTTTAGCAAAGGAGGCCAATACTATCTAAATAGACAGATAGAAAAGGCTACTGTGCGGTCAGTATAAAAACTAAAAGTCCACGCAGAGTTTACAAAAATAACCTCCACACCGACTCATGGTGTGGAGGGGCAAATCTGCGACCCCAGAGCTTCCAACTAACCGGAATATTTCATAATGACAAGCTGGACAAAAGAGACATAACTTAAACTGAACAGAAGGTCATAAGCAGGGAAACACCCAAAAACTAGCAGAACTTATCTTAAGCTGAAATGGACTGGCCAACAGAGAACTTCCAGGAAAGAACTGAATCCACAGGAAAAACATTGACAGCTGGCATCAAACTACAGCCAAAAGCCCAGTTAAATAACAAGGCCAGGGAACCGATTAGTGAAAGCAGCTGCTAAGTTCCACTCGAAACCACCAGAGGGAGCCCAAGAGCAAAACTCCCAAAAATACCATTCGTAACCACAGGATGGAGCCCAAGAACGGAATTCACAACAGTACCCCCCCCCCTTGAGGAGGGGTCACCGAACCCTCACCAGAGCCCCCAGGCCGATCGGGACGAGCCAAATGAAAAGCACGTACCAAATCGACAGCATGGACATCGGAGGCAAAAACCCAAGAGTTATCCTCCTGGCCATAACCCTTCCACTTGACCAGATACTGAAGTTTCCGTCTTGAAAGACGAGAATCCAAAATCTTCTCCACCACATATTCCAGCTCCCCCTCGACCAACACCGGAGCAGGAGGGTCAACGGAGGGAACCATGGCACCACATATCTCCGCAACAAAGATCTATGGAACACATTATGAATGGAAAAGGAAGCTGGAAGGGCCAAACGAAAAGACACCGGATTGATAATTTCCGAAATCCTATAAGGACCAATAAAACGAGGTTTGAACTTAGGGGAAGAGACCTTCATAGGAACATGACGAGAAGACAACCAGACCAAATCCCCAACCCGAAGACGGGGACCAACGCACCGACGGCGGTTAGCAAAACGTTGAGCCTTTTCCTGAGACAATGTTAAATTGTCCACCACATGAGTCCAAATCCGCTGCAACCTGTCCACCACAGAATCTACCCCAGGACAGTCCGAAGGCTCAACCTGTCCTGAAGAAAAGCGAGGATGAAAACCGAAGTTACAACAAAAAGGCAAAACCAAAGTAGCCGAACTAGCCCGATTATTAAGGGCAAACTCGGCCAACGGCAAGAAGGTAACCCAATCATCCTGATCAGCAGACACAAAGCATCTGAAATAGGTCTCCAAGGTCTGATTGGTTCGCTCCGTCTGTCCATTTGTCTGAGGGTGAAACGCCGAAGAAAAAGACAAATTAATGCCCATTCTAACACAAAAGGACCGCCAAAACCTAGAAACAAACTGGGTACCTCTGTCAGACACAATATTCTCCGGAATACCATGCAAACGAACCACATGCTGGAAAAACAAAGGAACCAAATCAGAGGAGGAAGGCAACTTAGGCAAAGGTACCAAATGGACCATTTTAGAAAACCGGTCACAAACCACCCAGATGACAGACATCTTCTGAGAAACAGGAAGATCAGAAATAAAATCCATGGAAATATGCATCCAGGGCCTCTCAGGGATAGGCAAAGGCAAAAGCAACCCACTAGCACGAGAACAGCAGGGCTTAGCCCGGCACAGATTCCACAGGACTGCACATCCCGTGACAAAGAAGGCCACCAAAAGGACCTGGCAACCAAATCTCTGGTACCAAAGATCCCAGGATGACCAGCCAACACCGAACAATGAATCTCAGAAATCACCTTACTAGTCCATCTATCAGGAACAAACAATTTCCCCACAGGACAGCGGTCGGGTCTATCAGCCTGAAACTCCTGAAGCACCCGCCGCAAATCAGGGGAGATAGCAAAAAGAATCACCCCCTCCTTGAGAATACCAGCCGGCTCACGGACTCCCGGAGAATCAGGCAAAAAACTCCTAGACAGGGCATCAGCCTTCACATTCTTAGATCCCGGAAGATACGAGACCACAAAATCAAAACGGGAGAAAAATAAAGACCACCGAGCCTGTCTAGGATTCAACCGCTTGGCTGACTCAAGGTAAATCAAATTCTTATGATCGGTCAAGACCACAACACGATGCTTGGCTCCCTCAAGCCAATGTCGCCTCTCCTCGAATGCCCACTTCATAGCCAACAACTCCCGATTGCCGACATAATAATTACGCTCAGCAGGCGAAAACTTTCTAGAGAAGAAAGCACACGGCTTCAACACAGAGCCATCAGAACTTCTCTGAGACAGAACAGCTCCTGCCCCAATCTCAGAAGCGTCAGCCTCAACCTGAAAAGGGAGAGAAACATCTGGCTGACGCAACACAGGGGCAGAAGTAAAACGACGCTTAAGCTCCTGAAAGGCCTCCACAGCCGCAGAGGACCAATTCACCACATCTGCACCTTTCTTGGTCAAATCGGTCAGAGGTTTAACCACAGTAGAAAAATTAGCAATGAAGCGGCGATAAAAATTAGCAAAGCCCAAAAATTTCTGAAGGCTCTTCACAGATGTGGGTTGAGTCTAATCATAAATAGCCTGGACCTTAACAGGGTACATTTCAATAGCCGAGGGAGAAAAAATGAACCCCAGAAAAGAAACCTTCTGAACTCCAAAAAGGCACTTAGACCCCTTCACAAACAGAGTATTAGCACGAAGAATCTGAAATACCATCCTGACCTGCTTCACATGAGACTCCCAATCATCGGAAAAAAACAAAATATCATCCAAATATACAATCATAAATTTATCCAGATACTCCCGGAAAATATCATGCATAAAGGACTGAAACACAGATGGACCATTAGAGAGCCCGAAAGGCATCACAAGATATTCAAAATGGCCTTCGGGCGTATTAAATGCTGTTTTCCATTCATCACCCTGTTTGATGCGGACCAGATTATACGCCCCTCGAAGGTCAATCTTGGTAAACCAGCTAGCCCCTTTAATCCGAGCAAACAAATCAGAGAGCAAAGGCAAAGGGTACTGGAATTTGACCGTGATCTTATTGAGAAGGCGATAATCTATACAGGGCCTCAAGGAGCCATCCTTCTTGGCAACAAAAAAGAACCCCGCTCCCAACGGTGACGAAGACGGGCAAATATGCCCCTTCTCCAAGGACTCCTTTACATAAGTCCGCATAGCGGCATGCTCTGGCACTGACAGATTGAAAAGTCGACCCTTAGGGAACTTACAGCCAGGAATCAAATTAATAGCGCAATCACAGTCCCTATGAGGAGGCAGAGGACTGGATTTAGGATCCTCAAATATATCCTGGAAATCCGACAAAAACTCAGGAACTTCAGAAGAAGAAGAAGGGGACGAGGAAATTGACATCAGAGGAATGTCACTATGTATCCCCTGACAACCCCAACTAGTCACAGACATAGATTTCCAATCCAGCACTGGATTATGTACCTGTAACCATGGAAACCCCAGCACAACCACATCATGCAAATTATGCAACACCAAAAAGCGAATATTTTCCTGATGTGCTGGAGCCATGTTCATGGCTAACTGTGTCCAGTACTGAGGTTTATTCTTGGCCAATGGCGTAGCATCAATCCCCCTCAAGGGAATCGGACTCTGCAAAGGCTCCAAGGAAAAACCACAGCGCTTGGCAAATTCTAAGTCCATTAAGTTCAGGGCAGCACCAGAATCCACAAATGCCATTACAGAAAAGGACGACAATGAGCAAATCAGGGTAATAGACAAGAGAAATTTAGGCTGTACAGTACTGATGGTAACCGACCTAGCAACCCTCTTAGTTCGCTTTTGGCAGTCAGAGATAGCATGAGTAGCGTCACCACAGTAAAAACATAGCCCATTCTGACGTCTGAACTCCTGCCGTTCTGCTCTCGTCAAAATTCTATCACTTTGCATAGGCTCAGAACTCTGCCCAGAGGACACCGCCATATGGTGCACTACCTTACGTTCACGTCTTTGCCGATCAATCTGAATGGCCAGAGACATTGATTCGTTCAAACCAGCAGGCGTGGGAAACATAACATCTTTAAGGGCTTCAGAAAGACCCCTTCTGAAAATAGCCGCCAGGGCATCCTCATTCCATTTTGTAAGCACAGACCACTTTCTAAATTTCTGGCAATATATCTCTGCCGCTTCCTGACCCTGACACAGAGCCAGCAAAATTTTTTCTGCCTGATCCACAGAATTGGGTTCGTCATAAAGCAATCCAAGTGCTTGAAAAAATGAATCTACATTGAGCAATGCAGGATTCCCTGGCTCAAGGGAGAATGCCCAATCCTGCGGGTCGCCACGCAGCAGAGAAATAACAATCTTCACCTGCTGAATGGGGTCACCAGAGGAACGGGGTCTCAGAGCAAAAAACAATCTGCAATTATTTTTAAAGTTCAAGAACTTAGATCTATCCTCAGAAAACAAATCAGGGATAGGAATTCTAGGCTCAGAAACAGGAGTTTGAACAACATAGTCTTGGATACTCTGTACCCTTGCAGTGAGATGATCAACACGCGTAGACAGACCCTGAACCTCCATATCAGCACCAAGCTCCTGCACCATCCAAAAATCAAGGGGAAGAAAAAAGACGAAACAAGCAACAAGAAAAAAAAACAAAACAATGACTCAGAACTTTCTCTTCCCTCTTTTGAGATGCATTTAACACATTGTGGGCCAGCTGTACTGTTATGACCTGGTGTTACGGAGCGGTACTGAGATGACCTGGTGGGTAAAACCAATCATGGACAAGCTCAGAGGAGGTGGCAGCTCCACAGACAGAAATCACTGATATAACCTAGTGATTATGAAGCAGCACTGAAATGACCTGGTGGGTAAAACAAATAATGTACAAGCTCTGAGGAGGTGGTAGCTTTACTGACCGCAATCCCTACTCCTAACACCAACACTAGAAATAGCCGTGGAGCGTTCCTATCTCTGCCTAGACACCTCTTCACAGCCTAAGAACTAGCTACCCCTGAAGATGGAAACGGAAAACTCTCTCGCCTCAGAGAAACCCCCAAAGGAAGATAGCCCCCCACAAATATTGACGGTGAGTGGAGAGGGAAATGACAAACTCAGAAATTAAACTAGATTTTAGCAAAGGAGGCCAATACTATCTGAATAGACAGAGATAGAAAAGGCTACTGTGCGGTCAGTATAAAAACTAAAAGTCCACACAGAGTTTACAAAAATAACCTCCACACCGACTCACGGTGTGGAGGGGCAAATCTGCGACCACAGAGCTTCCAACTAGCCGGAATATTTCATAATGACAAGCTGGACAAAAGAGACATAACTTAAACTGAACAGAAGGTCATAAGCAGGGAAACACCCAAAAACTAGCAGAACTTATCTTAAGCTGAAATGGACTGGCCAACAGAGAACTTCCAGGAAAGAACTGAATCCACAGGAAAAACATTGACAGCTGGCATCAACTACAGCCAAAAGCCCAGTTAAATAACAAGGCCAGGGAACCGATTAGTGAAAGCAGCTGCTAAGTTCCACTCGAAACCACCAGAGGGAGCCCAAGAGCAGAACTCCCAAAAATACCATTCGTAACCACAGGATGGAGCCCAAGAACGGAATTCACAACACCCAACGGAGCAGACCTCTGTAAAACACCTGCCACATCTCTCTGCACCTGTTCGTGTGAGTGAGCCAGGGCTTGCTGCTCCATGGACAGCTTCTGCATAAGCTGGGAAAGCTCATTAATCTGCCCTGTGAGAGTCTGTACCGAATCCATGGCATATCAAAACCCACACACACAGCAGCAAGGGAGCTGAGCAACACACAGGGAACTAACCTGGCAACAACCAGGACGTGAACCATGTGACAGTAGGAGGTGGTCGGGGGCAGAGCCAGATGCCGGGGTACAGAGAAGGGATAAACACAAGAGAGTAGTCAAATAAGCTAAGATCGGAGCCAGGCAGTAGCGTAGCTACCAGGGGGGGGGGCAGAGAGTGCGGGCGCCCCAGGCCCGGAGCTCAGAGGGGGCCCACTCGGAGCTACGCTACTGTAGCTGTATTGTCGTGCACAGCGCGCCGATACAGTTACCTTCTTCGACAGAGCAGGGAGAATCGATCTCCCTGCTCTGCTGCCGGCTGCTATGGGGCCCCTGAGCAGGCAGGGAGGCCCAGTGCCAGCAATGGGCCCCCCGCCTGTCATTGCAAGGTCAGCTGTACCGGCATCTAGCCGATACAGCTGGCCGCAATGATGAGGGAAGGAGTGCTGCTCACCTTCCCCCATCATTCCCCTGTCAGCTACTGACATCGCCGACGCAGACACTGACGGGGCACGATGACGTCACTGCCCAGCGCCCGCTGTCAGGAGATGAGCGGGCGCTCAGAGCAGCACAGGAACCAGGAAGAAGAGGAGTAAGTATTTATTTATTTTTTTTATGGGGTGCTGCCTAATACTACAGGGTCTGCCTATAGGGGGTCTGTCTGCCTATAAGGGGGTCTGCCTAATACTACAGGGTCTGCCTATAGGGGGTGCTGCTTAATACTACAGGGTTTGCCTATAGGGGTGCTGCCTTATAGTACAGGGTCTGCCTATAGGGGTGCCACCTTATAGTACAGGGTCTGCCTATAGGGGTGCTACCTTATAGTACAGGGTCTGCCTATGGGGTGCTGCCTTATAGTACAAGGTATGCCTATAGGGGTGCTGCCTTATAGTACAGGGTCTGCCTATGGGGTGCTGCCTTATAGTACAGGGTCTGCCTATAGGGGGGTCTGCCTTATACTACAGGATCTGCTTATAGGGGTACTGTCTTATGCTACAGGATCTGCCTATAGCGGTGCTGCCTTATAGTACAGGGTCTGCTTATGGGGGTACTGTCTTATACTACATGATCTGCCTATAGGGGTGCTGCCTTCTAGTACAGGGTCTGCCTATGGGGGTACTGTCTTATACTAGATGATCTGCCTATAGGGGTGCTGCCTTATAGCACAGGGTCTGCCTATGGGGGTGCTGCCTTATAGTACAGGGTCTGCCTATAGGGGTGCTGCCTTATAGTACAGGGTCTGCCTATGGGCGTGCTGCCTTATAGTACAGGGTCTGCCTATGGAGTGCTGCCTTATAATACAGGGTCTGCCTATGGGGGTGCTGCCTTATACTACAGGGTCTGCCTATGGATTGCTGCCTTATACTACAGGGTCTGCCTACGGGGGTGCTGCCTTATACTACAGAGTCTGGCTATGGGTGCTGCCTTGTGCTATAGAGTCTGCCTATGGGGGGTGCATTATACAATATAGAGTAGGCCTATGGGGAGTGCATTATAATATATTGAGGACTATCTGGTGCATTATACTATATTGAGGACGATCTGGTGCATTATACTATATGGAGGCTATGTAGGGGGGCATCATACAGTGTGGAGATTACAGTGAGGGGGCATCGCAGAGTGTGGAGATTACAGTGAGGGGGCCATCATACAGTGTGGTGATTACAGTGAAGGGGCCATCATATAGTGTTGTAGCCATCAAACAGTTTTGAGGCTACTAAGGGGTCAGTATACTGTGTGGGTGGTACTATACAGTGAGGGGGCATTATACTGTGTATAAGAGAGCATCATGCTGTCTATAGGGGAGCTGTACAGAGGGGAGACTCGGGACATTATTAAATGTAAAGTGGGCACTTATAGTTATAGGGGAACTCAGGTTACTGTGACTATTAAAGGTGCACACAGGGCAATATTACTTTCTAGGGGGCAAAATATGAGCACTGTTTTCTAGGGCACTTGCACCCGGCATAACTATATTATAGAGGGGTGCTTTAGAATTTAGAAGGCACAGAGAGCCGCACAGCAGGTGCAGTAATAGGGACTAGTGATGAGCGAACGTGCTCGCTACTACTCGTTACTCGCCTGAGTATCAGTGTACTCGGCGTACTCGGCGAGCACCGAGCATTTCCGGGATTATTCGGCGGTAACTGGTGTCTCCACCCAGCATTTTTGGCGGACTTTAGAGGGATGCAGAGATTGTCTGCCAGGCCATGAAACGCCGCAGCCATCTTTGCTGTCGTGCAGTGATTGGCTTATCCGCACAGCATCATCCCGAGTATAAGAGACCTGGCGCCGCCCTGCTCGCCGCAAAGGGAGAGCTGCTGCAGAGATAGGGTCAGAATCATGGCTTTTATAGTTAGTGTAGGTCTGCAACTCTTAAATCCACAACTCCTGAGAAACCAACAGTCCTTTTTAGGGCTAATTCGTGGGTCCCGATATTGCAGACCTAGGTAGGCAGGGCACGGCATATCCACATCAGTCCAAGTCCTGCAAGCACTGTATGTGCGTACATAGCTTCCACTGCATCTCTCCCAAAGCTCCAGAACTGTCTGCTGCAGCTTCTTTACTATATATGTAGTTGCAATTATTTTTCCCAAAAATTAATCCCCCCCAAAAAAATATACAGTCAGTTTTTCAGGCATACGTAGCATAGTTGTGTGTGGTAGCCTTGTTCTACTAATTTTTTTTTGTGTTTTGAATTCACCAAAAAAGGCCTCATATATCTGCGTGCTCCAAGTTTGGGCATTTTAGGCCTTTTTGCCACTGTTTTTGCTGTCTGCTATTCTAAATATATACAGCACTATTTGGCATTTAAAAAAAAACAGGCCACATATTTGCCAGTGTGGTATTTCCGTGACAGCCCTCATATATCTGCGTGCTCCAAATTTGGGCATTATAGGCCGGTTTTCCACTTTTTTTGCTGTCTGTTGCTCTAATTATATACAGCACTATTTAGCATAAAAAATATAAAAAGGCCACATAATTGCCAGTGTGGTATTTCTGTGACAGCCCTCATATACTGTATCTGCGTGCTCCAAGTTTGGGAATTGTAGGCCGGTGGACCACTTTTTTTTGCTGTCTGTTACTCTAATTCTATACAGCACTATTTAGCTAAAAAATATAAAAAAGGACACATATTTGCCAGTGTGGTATTTCCATGACAGCTCTCATATATCTGCGTGCTCCAAGTTTAGGCATTGTAGGCCGGTGGACCACTTTTTTGCTGTCTGTTACTCTAAATATATACAGCACTATTAGTATAAAAAAAATAAAATGGCCACATATTTGCCAGTGTAGTATTTCCATGACAGCCCTCATATATCTACATGCTCCAAGTTTGGGCATTGTAGGCCGGTGGACCACTTTTTTGCTGTCTGATACTCTAATTATAAACAGCACTATTTAGCATAAGAAAATATAAAAAGGCCACATATTTGCCAGTGTGGTATTTCCGTGACAGCCCTCAGATATCTGCGTACTCCAAGTTTGAGCATTGTAGGCCGGTGTACCACTTTTTTTGTTGTCCGTTACTTATATTTTTTTACGCTAAATAGTGCTTTATATAATTAAAGAAGGCCACATATTTGCAAGTGTGGTATTTTCGTGACAGCCCTCGTATATCTGCGTGCTCCAAGTTTGGGCATTGTAGGCCGGTGGACCACTTTTTTTTTTCTGTCTGATATTCTAATTATATACAGCACTATTTAGCATAAAAAATATAAAAAGGCCACATATTTGCCAGTGTGGTATTTCCGTGACAGCCCCCATATATCGGTGTGCTCCAAGTTTGGGCATTGTAGGCAGGCGTACCACTTTTTTTGCTGTCCGATACTCTAATTATATACAGCACTATTTAGCATAAGAAAAAATAAAAAGGCCATATATTTGCCAGTGTGGTATTTCCGTGACAGCCCTCATATATCTGCGTGCTCCAAGTTTGGGCATTATAGGCCGGTGTACCACTTTTTTTGCTGTCTGTTACTCTAATTATATACAGCACTATTTAGCTTAAAAGATGTAAAAAGGCCACATAATTGCCAGTGTGGTATTTCTGTGACAGCCCTCATATACTGTATCTGCGTGCTCCAAGTTTGGGCATTGTAGGCCGGTGGACCACTTTTTTTGCTGTCTGTTACTCTACTTATATACAGCACTAATTAACATAAAAAAATATAAAAGGCCACATATTTGTCAGTGTGGTATTTCCGTGACAGCCCTCATATATCTGCGTGCTCCAAGTTTGGGCATTGTAGGCTGGTGTAACACTTTTTTTGCTGTCTGTTACTCTACTTATATACAGCACTATTTTGCATAAATTAACTTCACAAAAAAGCCCCCAAAAATTAAATACAGTCTGTTATGTCAGGCTGAGGCCTGCCTGGTGTTTGGGTTTGAAAAATCGTAGATTTGCAGGCATACTGATCAGATATTATTTCGCTACTAATAAATACATTTGTGTTGAGCATTTGAAATAGTGCAGTAGTCCATTTAAAATGGCCAAGGCAAGGGGCAAGGGATGGGGAAGTGGACGTGATGCTGATAGGGCATGCAGAGGACGAGGCCGTGGCCAAGGTGGAAGTGGGCAACAACAAAGACCCACATCTTCTCGCTCGACCTTCTAGTCTTAGTTTCTAGGAGACCACAGCACACCACTATTGAAGCCAGAGCAGTGTGAAACGGTTGTTGGTTGGATAGCGGATAATGCTTCCAGTCACTTAGCCACCACCATCACAACCATGTCTTCCACACGGTCAAGTCTGAGTAGCCTAGCCGTGAGTTTGGCCTGGATATTCCTCACCCTGATCCTCCTTTCTCCCACCATGCCGAGTGCCCTGAGACAACTGATCCCACACTTGGATAGTCTGAAGAGCTGTTCAGTTTTCCATTTCAAGATTCCGAACTCTTGGCCGGTCAACTTGAAGTGGGGACAGATGAGATCACATGTAGAGATGCCCAAAGCTTTGACCAGCCCCGGTCACACGAAGGCGATGGTGGGAAAGTGTCAGAAGAGGTGGACGATGATGAGACACAATTGCTAGAAAGTCAGGAGGAGGAGCAGGGTGTGGATGTGGAAGACGAGGTGGTGAATGACATAGTGACTGACCCAACCTGGCAGGAGGACATGCAGAGCGAGGGCATATCACCCCAACAGGCAGGAAGAAGCAGTGTGATGGCCACAAACAGAAGTCTTGCATCCGTTCCCTGTAACACCAACATGAGGGAAGTTGCCATTCCAACTGTTAGATCTTCCTGAGTCTGGTTATTTTTAAAGACTCTGCTGATAACCCCAAACAGGCCATTTGCAGCACCTGCCATGCCCACATCAGCAGGGGTAGCAAAACAACCAGCCTGATCACCACCAGCATAATCAGGCACATGGCAGCAAAGCACCCGACTTTGTGGATCGATCCCCAGGCTCCAGGACCACTGTCTGCAGGTCACACCACTGCTTCTTCCACTGTTTTGAATAGAAACTAATCCTCAGTACACCATTAATGTGAGGATAGCTCTAGCCCTGAACCTGTTGTGGCCCGCAGTCAAGCAGCACCATCATCAAGCCCGTCCATGTCCCAGCACAGCCTTCAGTTGTCTATAACCCAGTCTTTGGAATGCAAGCGGAAATACCCAGCTATCGCCCCACAGGCCACAGCCCTTAATTCTAATATTTCTCTTCTGCTTGTGCTAGAAATGCTGCCTTTTAGGCTCGTTGAGATGGAAGTTTTCCGCAACCTGATGGCGGCGGCTGTCCCAAGGTACTTGGTCCCCAGTCGCCACTATTTCTCTCGGTGTGCCATACCGGCATTACAACAGCATATGTGCCCCACAACATTAAACAAGTTAGTAGCCAGCTCACCAGTAACCACCGCAGGTGCACGGAACTCCGTTGCAGGAAAACGAGTTGATCATCAGAGAAAAAAAAAAAAAATTGAGTTCCAGCTCCTTAAAATAGAAAATTTATTGATATCCAAAATATTAAAAGCGATACAAACAGGTGGATTGTCTCCCTCCGGTGAGTGCCCCTGAGCGTGAGGGACTAATAGGCAACGCGTTTCGATCAAACGATCTTTCCCAAAGCCATAAATTAGTCTGGCTGTGTTGCTCTAAATAGAGAGATTCGCCCAACCAGATTCCCGGAATAGGTCACATGACAATTCTTCAGGTCCTAATATAAAATCATTAATACATATAAATGCATAATAAAATATACAATACATGATAAAATATTCACTTCTTATTCAACAATAATGCAGCATAGTTTCATTGCGTTTATTAAGTCCCATCGGGGATCGGGTATTGAGGTGAAATATCCAATATGCCCCACAACATTACCCGTGCCCTCAATATTGCTGTTACAGGGAAAGTCCACCTAACCACGGACACACGTACAAGTGCTAGTGGGCAGGGACGGTACATCACACTGATGGCACACTGGGTTAACATAGTGGAAGTCGGGACCTAGTCGGACCTTGGGATGGAACACAGCCTCCCCACGCCGAAGATTGCTGGCCCTACTTCAATCAGGGTTGCCCCCACAGTCTACAGCTCCTGCACCTCCTCTTCATCCTCCATCTCTGAAATCAACACATCAGTCAGAAGCTGGAAGCACTGCAGCACTGCCTCAGCCAAAGGGCAACAGGCTGTGCTGAAGCTAATCTGCATAGGTGACAAACACCTTTGCACAATGTAAAAGAGCTGTGGACAGCGCTGAAAGAGCAGTCAGATGTTTGGATGACACCGCTGAACCTACAGCCAGGCATGGTCGTGTGTGACAATGGCCGCAACCTGGTGGCGGCTCTGAGGCAAGGTGAGCTCCCACACGTACCTTGCTTGGCCTATGTGCTTAACTTCGTGGTTCAACGTTTTCTGAAAAGCTAACGGAGCTGCCAGATCTGCTAGTAAAAGTACGCCGTCTGTCTGCCCATTTTAGACAGTCAGCTACAGCTTCAGCCGCCCTTGCCGTGCTTCAGCAGTGTTTGCAGCTTCCAGCTCACCGGCTGGTGTGTGATGTCCCCACGCGCTGAAACTTTACGCTGAAATACACTCACCGGCCACTTTATTAGGTACACCATGCTAGTAACGGGTTGGACCCCCTTTTGCCTTCAGAAATGCCTCAATTCTTCGTGGCATAGATTCAACAAGGTGCTGGAAGCATTCCTCAGAGATTTTGGTCCATATTGACATGATGGCATCACACAGTTGCCGCAGATTTGTCGGCTGCACATCCCAAAGATGCTCCATACAAGGCAGGATGGATCCATGCTTTCATGTTGTTTACGCCAAATTCTGACCCTACCATCCGAATGTCGCAGCAGAAATCGAGACTCATCAGACCAAGCAACGTTTTTCCAATCTTCTACTGTCCAATTTCGATGAGCTTGTACAAATTGTAGCCTCAGTTTCCTGTTCTTAGCTGAAAGGAGTGGTACCCGGTGTGGTCTTCTGCTGCTGTAGCCCATCTGCCTCAAAGTTCGACGCACTGTGCGTTCAGAGATGCTCTTAGGCCTACCTTGGTTGTAACGGGTGGCGATTTGAGTCACTGTTGCCTTTCTATCAGCTCGAACCAGTCTGCCCATTCTCCTCTGACCTCTGGCATCAACAAGGCATTTCCGCCCACAGAACTGCCGCTCACTGGATTTTTTTTCTTTTTCGGACCATTCTCTGTAAACCCTAGAGATGGTTGTGCGTGAAAATCCCAGTAGATCAGCAGTTTCTGAAATACTCAGACCAGCCCTTCTGGCACCAACAACCATGCCACGTTCAAAGGCACTCAAATCACCTTTCTTCCCCATACTGATGCTCGGTTTGAACTGCAGGAGATTGTCTTGACCATGTCTACATGCCTAAATGCACTGAGTTGCCGCCATGTGATTGGCTGATTAGAAATTAAGTGTTAACAAGAAGTTGGACAGGTGTACCTAATAAAGTGGCCAGTGAGTGTATGTTGGAAAGGATTTGTGAGCAGAAGAGTGCAGTTCTTGACTACCAACATCAACAAGGCCGTCGATATTCAGTTTAGACTCCACACATAAGACCTCAGGAGTGGACATGGATGTCCGACATATGTACCATCCTCCAAAACTTTGAGGACTGCACCAAGATGATGAGTGGCGATGACGCCATAATTAGTGTCACCATCCCGCTTCTCAGCATTCTGAAAACCTCTCTGCTCACATTTAAAGAGGATGCATTGCAGGCAGAGCACGAGGACATGGAGCAAGGAACCATACAGCGGGATTACACTCTGCCCAGCCTCATGTCTTCTCAACGTGGATTGATAGTCAATGAGGAGGAGGAGGAAGAACAGGAGCTACTTTCATGCGCTATAGACTGTACTACAAACTCAGCTGTCATACCGTCTGTTCATTGGGGATGGCATAAGGACATGGAGGAGGAGGATGAGGAGAGGGAGGACAGCATGGTCAGTCGTCCTGTTGTTGAGGACATGGAAGTCTTGCCTGTTAGCAGTCTGGCACGCATGGCTGACTTTATGTTGCGCTGCGTTTCACGTGACCCTCGCATTATAAAAATTTTGGGTGACACTCATTACTGGTTGGTGACACTTCTAGACCCACGCTACAAGGAGAACTTTCAATCTCTTCTACCAGAGGCAGAGAGGTGTACTAAAATGTTGCAGTACCAGAGGGCCCTTGTAGCGGAATTACTTAGAAAATTCCCATGTGAGAACGCTGGCAGCAGACGTCAGTGATTGTTGTACAACCAAGGAGTCCAAGCGAGAGAGACAGAAGTACAATCCAGCTCAGGCAGGGGAACAATGGCAAAGTTCTGTGACAGTTTTCTCAGACCCTCCCATCATCCCTGGACAGAGGCAAGGGGTGCTGTCACAAGAAGTGCAATGTTTGGGAAGATGCTGAGGGAGTACCTTGCAGATTGCACAGGTCCTCCGGGATTCCTCTGTGCCTTTTAATTATTGGGTATCCAAGTTGGACACGGCATGAACTGTCTGTCTACGCCTTGGAGGTCCTGGCCTGCCCTGCTGCTAGCGTTCTGTCAGAGCGGGTTTTTAGTGCCGCTGGTGGAATTATAACACATAAGCACATTCGCCTGTCAACTGAAAATGCTGACAGGCTGACTCTTCTAAAAATGAACAAGGGCAGGATTGGGAAAGACTTCTGTACACCACCATGTGAAAACAGCGAAACATAACCTCAAATACATTCTCTCTTTTGGGAGGTGTATTCTCATGCACCTCTTGACAACCACACATGGGTATACGCTTCCAGATTTGGTCTGTTTGTTGTTATCCTCCTCCTTATCCTCATCCTCATCATCCATAACCAGTAGAGCACCAGAGTGAACGGATTCCGTGATGCCAAAGGCACAATTTTTTTTTGCAAGGGTGTAAATATTATGCCCGTCACTAATTGGAAACCAAAACAAATGTTACTCCCACAGGGGAAAATAAAATAAAAGAGAGATGTAAGTCTATTTATCCCATATATTCTTATATTTTCCATTTTCCCAATCTCTGGACAGTTCTGTTATGAGGTAGTGTATACCTTCAGCAATGTCTCCTCATTCTCCACCACTAGATCACCAGGGTTCACGTGTTCTGTGCTGCTACAGACAGTCAATTTTTTGGCAAGGGTATCTATGATCCACATGAAATATTTTTTAAAAAATGTACCCCCATGAGCAAATGCTTGTCAGGCCTGGCACTCCATTACAAGTGTCAGAGACCCACACCCCTACATTGGTCCTACTTCTTAACTCTGTCTCCTGCAATGTCTCTTCTTTATCTACCACTAGATCACCAGGGTGAACGTGCTCTGTACGGTGAATTTTGGGCAAGGGGGCTGTGATGGCACTATTTTATTTAGTAAAAAAAGGACCCCACATTGGGGAATTGGGCATTTCATTACATTGGGCCTACTTCTTAACTCTGTCTCCTGCAATGTGTCCTTTAACTGTCACTAGATCACCTGGGTGAACGTGCTCTGCACGATGAATTTTGCACAAGGGGGCTGTGATGGCACTATTTTATTTAGTAAAAAAAGGACCCGACATTGGGGAATTGTTTGTCAGCTCATGCCCTCCATTACAAGTCTCAGAGACCCACACCCCTACATTGGGCCTTCTTCTTAACTCTGTTGCCTGCAATGTCTCTTCCTTATCTTCGACGACATGACCTGGCTGAATGTGTTCTGTACTTTTATAGGCCACAGAATTTTGAGCAAGGGGGCCTGTGATGGCAATAGTATATTTTTAAAAAAGGTACCCCCCATTGATGAAACCACATCCATGTTGGCAAAGACTTCATAACATTTGTGTACCTTAAAGAGCTCACTTAAAAAGCTCCTTTTTGTGTTTCCTGGTTACTCACATTAGACACAATACATTTCTACATTTCATATAAATCTGATAAAGCAATGCTGTTAGTTTGGCTCAGTAGTTCATTGCAAATATTTCTTCGAGTAAGGAAGGAGACGGCAGCACTCACCGATCTTCAGAGCAGGTAAAACTTTATTGCAATAAAATCTTCACGGCTCGGGGGTGCATATACAGCAGAGTGTACAGGTCAAACGATGGCCGTTTCGCGCTGCTCAAGCGCTTCAACAGGTTTGTCCTGTGAGTGAGTGCTGCCGTCTCCTTCCTTACTCGCAGCTGCATTGTTATGTTTTCACGGTCCAGCACCCGAGATCTAGTGGCCAGCTCATGCTGACAGCCTGTGGGTTCATGTGTTCAGCGTCTTGGTGGTGCGGTCAGCTGTTTCTTGATTGACTGACAAATATTTCTTTGTCGACTATATTAGTTTCTCTCCTTGAGAGAGATAACTTTAGCTGCCTAAAATGTACAAATGGCGAATCCAGATTAAAATACTGTATGCCGAATGCATTCAAACAATCACATATCTGCATTTCTTGTAAAACATTTACAGATGTGACAGACAATGCTTATAGTGCTTACACAATCTTGAGAAATGCTTGTTTATTCATTTCACAAACAGTTCTAAGCCTCTATATGTTTGCTGTTTGTCATTGTAAAACATTAAGGTTTACTGAAACTCTGCCTGTGGTGGTTTGATCTAAATCCTTGTGGCTTTTATTTTTTAGGTGGTTATGGCTCCTCATCTGATGACTCCATGATATCTTAATTTCATACAACCTTGAAAGCTGGCCACTTGAAGGTCTGGGTGAAACTAGAGTTACTACATAATGTAAATCACTATATAAGACCAGAGAAACATGACTAAGACAGATGCCAAAACTGGGGTACCTGTACATGTACAGTGTGCTGATACCTGCAGAATTGGGGACGCCCATGCAGTGTAGGTAATCTTCCAGGGATTCTCTGTCTTGGTGTTGCTTCTCTGATATTCCAGATGGATGATGTTTAAAAGCCTCTTGTGGATGATGTAGGTATACTGTGTGTAGTTAATCTTCATATATACGTAATCACTATATGTATTTAATCCTTATATGTACTAATTAACCTTTGTATGTTAACATATACAAAAGTGTACGCACTCACACTATTCAATCATACTATTCCTTGAATTTTGTAGTTTGCAATACAATTGCGTTGTATTGCAAGTAGTATCCTTATTTAAAGCCGTATCTGAACCTTTGTGTTAAAAACATGGCAAATAATATTGCCAAATTCTCCTGTAAATAATTCTGCAAAGAGGGAACCATCATACCATTAAAAAGACGAGTGGATTTTCATGGACCCATCCAGTATGTGGGTTCCAAGGCGTAATGGGGTGCATATGACTATGCAGCAGGGCTGGCCCTGCTGCCAATGTGTAAAACAAAGGAGTACGGGAGTACAAAATGAATATTGTGAAGTGGATTTTTTATGGGCCCATCCAGTATATGGGTTACAAGGCGTAATGGGGTGCATATGACTGACTATGCAGCAGGGCAGGCCTTGCTGCCAATGTGTAAAACAAAGGAGTACGGGAGTACAAAATGCATATTGTGAAGTGGATTTTCATGGGCCCATCTAAAATGTGGGTTCCAAGGCGTAACGGGGTGCATATGACTGACTATGCAGCAGGGCTGGCCTTGCTGCCAATGTGTAAAACAAAGCAGTACGGGAGTACAAAATGCATATTGTGAAGTGGATTTTCATGGGCCCATCCAGTATGTGGGTTACAAAGCGTAATGGGGTGCATATGACTGACTATGCAGCAGGGCTGGCTTTGCTGCCAATGTGTAAAACAAAGGTGTACAGAGTACAAAATGCATATTGTGAAGTGGATTTTCTGGGGCCCATCCAGTATGTGGGTTCAAAGGCTTATTGGGGTGCATATGAATTGGTAGCAGGGCAGGCCTTGAATTCAATGCAACACTTTTTTAGGAGTCCCCCTGGACATCTTATGAAAGGGGTATTGTGGTGCGTCGTAATTCTTGGCAGCCCATCCACTCACAGCATAGGCTACAACAGCTTAGGAGACGCACTGTTCAATAATGGCCCTTTAAGAAGATTAATGCCACCTGATGCACCAGTAAAAATAGGCTCTGTGACTTTAAGAGTCCCTCCTTCATAAATGAAACAAGATGGGGCTGCTTATGTGTCACATACCACATGGTCAGCTAGGGTTGTTAAATGTTACAATGACATTTCCCAGTGAATGCATTTGTAGTGGTTGAAAGCAATGTTAAAGTTGAAAAACGCTTCAAAAAAGCTGAACTAAGCCTAAGTGGGGGAGGAAATTTTCAATCTGGGGTTAATAATTTAGAAAAAAAAAGTTTACAGCTGTGAATTAGGAGTCAGGAATGCTTCCTGGGGCAATCCCCATGATGTCCCTGTGTCATTTGAGCAGTGTTTCCATCATTTTCAGACGTTTTTAAACCTTAAAAGGACCCCCGGGGAGAATCGCGGTAAAAATACTCGGGTCTCTCATAGACTTACAATGGGTTCGTTGTTCTAGCCGAGTACCCGAGTATACCAATCTGCTCGACCCGAGCATTTTAGTGCTCGCTCATCACTACGGCAGCAGCGTCTCAGTATTGGGATATAAGCAGGATGAGGAGTTTGTGCAGGTTTGGAATAGATGGTGATGGGGCTGGAATACGGGAACTGAAATGTGTCTTTGTTGTATTCTCTGCAGCCGAGTCGTGGATGAAAAAAAGTTGTCATGTCGGTCTGGGACAGATGGAAAAGACGGTAAAAATGAACGATTCTATCATAAAGAACGTCAGCGGTAAGTCATTATCTGTAACTGTGCTGTGATCTCATATGTTCTGTAGGATTGGTATCTATCACTGACCATATGGCAGTAATATCAATATTGGTCTTTATATAGAGATTATTTTCAGTAACACCTCTGTCATCTGCTGAGGTTCTCTCCACTATTAGGGTGCGTCGAGTTGTGATCAAGGTTACCTGGTTAGGGGCCCACTCAGAAGCTTCGCCCCCCTAAACCAAAACCCTAGCTACGCCTCTGGAGCCAGATCACGAAGTACCACAGGGGTGAGACAGGGGATTGTCAGAAGTGAAGCCAGAGGTCCGAAATACAGACGAACAAACAAACAGAGTAGCGCACAGAGAGCACGGAAAACAATTGCAAGCCGGGCACACACTCCAGGGGTCAGGCACACAGACTAGAACAAAAAGTATAGCTGACAGCGAATTCTAGTCTGGAGTGAGTTTAAATACCATCCCAGATCGAAAGGGAGGCCAGCAAAATTAACCCTGAGAGAACAGGACATTAACCATATTCTAACCATGACACTGTGACCCCATGATCCTGAAAATCGGAGCTCTGTAGAGTAGCATGTAAATGCAGCTGTGGTCGATCATACACACTGTGGTGCTATTCACATGTGGCTCTTCAAATATCTTCTTTTAGGAGAGTGAGGAGCACGACAAAGTAAAGCAAAATCCACTGATCGGGTTGAGGAGTGTTATAGTTTGTGGGCTGGTGAGGTTTGTGTGACAGGGCTGCTTTTTTGTCCTAGTCCGGCCCTGGTGGAGAGAGGGATTCACCCCACTGCCAAACCTGCAAATCCATCTAAAAATGAAAGCCCTTGATGGGTTTTCCTAAAAATCTGACTGGGTCAACTACTTGGACCTTATCCACTCTTTCTTTTATTTTGCCTTGTGATTCACAGGCGTTCTGCTGTGAACACAAGGCTCTCAAATAGTTTTAGTAAGACTCCGTCTGCATTCTGGGGGACACATATCGACCCTTGCATATGATCCCCCTCACTGCCTCACATATTTCCCCCCTGTTCAAACTTGTGGGGTTGAACACTTGTCACCATACAGGGTGCCCACGACAGGGCATCTGCATTGCCTTGCACCTTCCCTGTGCGATATTCCATGGTGAAATTAGAGTTTTGGTATGACAGGAACCATCTGGTGACCCGAGTATTCTTCTCCCTGGCATTTCTCATCCAGACCAAGGGGGAATGATATGTCACTAAGCGAAACTGTCGACCGAGCAAATAATAGCATAGGGACTCCAAGGCCCATTTAAGAGCCAGACACTCATTCTCCACTATGCTATAATTTTTCTCAGCCGGGGTGAGTTTCCTACTCAGGTAGGTGACCGGATGTTCCTCTCCGTTCACCTCCTGCGACAGGACCGCTCCTAGGCTGATATTAGAGGCATCCGTCTGCACGATGAACACTTTCTTGAAGTTGGGGTTAATGAGGACGGGCTGTCCACACAGGACCTACTTCATAGACTGGTACACTTCCTCCACCTGAGGGTTCCACCGGACCATGACTGACTCTTACCCTTTAAGAGCTTGGTTAGGGTTGTTGTTCTCCCAGAGAAGTTAGGTATGAACCTTCTGAAATACCCAATGACGCCGAGTAACGCTCTTACCTGTTTGGCCTCGATTTTATTTATTTGGGTTTGGACAACACCACGGTTGATCACTTACTTTAAGTACCGGGCTTCCTCAAGCCCTATCACTAGTGTTGAGCATTCCGATACCGCAAGTATCGGGTATCGGCCGATACTTGCGGTATCGGAATTCCGATACCGGGATTCCGATACTTGCCGCGTATCGGATACCGGAATCGGAAGTTCCCAGATTCAAAATTCCGAAATTCAGCCAATGAGAATGATTCCAAGTGTGGGCACATCCTGTTTAGCATGGAGGGCATGAAACTACTGGCAAGGCTGTGATTGGCTGCTGAAATGATGTCATGCTGCAGTTTAAAATTCGCTGGCGCCATTTTGCGATCACTCTGCTGTGAATTCAGTTAGTGACAGGACGCTGTTTGCTGACTGAGGGACAGTTTAGAGATAGCGATTTGCTTCTTTGTGCTTTCCAAAGGCTAATTTAGCAACCGCTGTGTTCACCTACTATTCACCTTGCTTTTGCCTTGTAGCGCTGTTTTCACAGCGATCTGCAAGGTCTGTGTGTGTGTGTGTGTGTGAGTGCAGCCCACTCTCTAGTCTGAGTGCAGCCACATAGGCCATCCATAGCTGGTTGTATTCAGTTCAGGGAGGGTGGTTCATTGCCTCATACTGTTTTTTTTTTTTTTTTTTTTTTTTTTTTCAAGTAGTGTAGTCTGCTGGTAATTAATTTAAAAAAATCCTATTAGTGTCTTTCCACCCGTCTCCAGCTAATTTGTGGAAAAACACTACATAGGATAAAGTAGAGGAGGGTTTTTGGGCCTTGCAGCGCCGTTTACGGCTGTCTGCACGGTCTCCGTGTGACTGCAGCTCGCCCTGTAGTCTGTGAGCAGCCGTAGCCTGGTTGTCTCCAGCTCAGGGTTGTTCACTGCGTCATACCGCCAAATCAATTTACATTTTTTTTCAAGTAGTGTAGTCTGCTGCTAATTAATTTAAAAAAATCCTATTAGTGTCTTTCCACCCGTCTCCAGCTAATTTGTGGAAAAACACTACATAGGATAAAGTAGAGGAGGGTTTTTTGGCCTTGCAGCGCCGTTTACGGCTGTCTGCACGGTCTCCGTGTGACTGCAGCTCGCCCTGTAGTCTGTGAGCAGCCGTAGCCTGGTTGTCTCCAGCTCAGGGTTGTTCACTGCGTCATACCGCCAAATCAATTTTAATTTTTTTTCAAGTAGTGTAGTCTGCTGGTAATTAATTTAAAAAAATCCTATTAGTGTCTTTCCACCCGTCTCCAGCTAATTTGTGGAAAAACACTACATAGGATAAAGTAGAGGAGGGTTTTTGGGCCTTGCAGCGCCGTTTACGTCTGTCTGCACGGTCTCTGTGTGACTGCAGCTCTATCTGTTGTCAGTTCAGCCCCCAAAAAAGAAATAAATAATAAAGTTCACCAAACACACCAGTTACACCACTTTACATTTGTGTAGGCCACATTAGCTCATATTAAAGTCTAGTCCACACTTTAGAAAATTAGTGTTTCTTATACCTGTTAGGAGGAGTTGCTCAGGAATAAGCACACAAATCCGTTAGTACTTTTCTGCTTATCTTTATCAGTCAACCAAGATGAAGAAGGCAGTGAGTAAGGCACGTGGGCGTGGGCGTGGGCGCAGAGCAGGGAGGAGACGTGGGGATTCTGTGCCTGCTGCGGGCACCGGTGACTCATCAGCACCCACTTTCACCAGGCAACAGTCGTTCATGCGCAGCTTTGTGTCAGAGCGCCGTACACCGCTGCTGCGTCAGGAACAAATTGAAGCTGTTGTCGGATGGATGGCAGCTAATGCATCAACTTCCATTAGTGCCACATCCTCTCAGACACAGAGAACTGGAGAGCAGCCATCTGTCTCTTCACCACCTGCCAAATTGCCCAGGCAGACAGAGAGCCCAGGACAGGAGCCGTCTCTACTTCTGTTCTCTGAATCTCTTGGCTTGGAAACAGGGGGCCAGCCAAGCAGCATTGGAGAAATGGAAGAAGAGGCAGGGTGCAGTGATGCCCAACAGCTTTTTCTGTCTTCCTCTGAAGAGGCGGGTGGGCCAGTGGCTCCGGTCACCACATCGCAGGCCGCATCAGCTGATGATGACACTCAGGTGCCACTTACTGGTGCGTGCTCTGCTGCTGAGACTACCCAGGAGGAGCAGTTGGGGGCAGAGGGTAGTGTAGATGATGAGGTCCTCGACCCATCTTGGCGTGAGGGACAGGAAGGTGGTGGGAGCAGCTCTGAGGAAGAGATTCCCCGTACGGCCCAAAGAGGGAGAGGGAGGGGGAAGACTGCGGATCCTGCAGCCTCCGCTTTGGCACCCGTTAGGAGCATGTCTCTTCCAAAAGCCAAAAAGGGCGCTCCCAAGACTTGCAGTGCCTGGTCCTTTTTTGACACAGTTGCAGATGACATTTGCTATGTCAGATGCAACGTGTGTCATCAAAAAGTCAAAAGAGGGAAAAATGTCAGCAACCTCAATACCTCCAACATGTGGAAACATGTGCGCAACAGGCACCCGGCGGAGTTAGAAAAACACACTGAAGAGGTAGGCCAACCAACAGCGGCAGCTACCACCTCTTCAGCTTGTGTTGCCTCTTCCTCTAGCTCACACGCAGCTGGTTCGGCTTCCTCCCAGGATCGCCGTGGACGAACCTCTGGCCCTGTTGTCCAGAGACCCGCTGTAATTCCACCCGCAGCACCACTTTCCCAGTCATCCACACACTCCCAGCCCAGTCTACAGCCATCGGTAGTACAGGCATGGGAGAAAAGGCGGCCTTTCTCGTCAAACCACCCACGAGCACAGGCTCTGACTGCAGGCATTGCCAAACTGCTGTCACTGGAAATGCTGTCATTCAGGCTGGTGGAGACTGACAGCTTCCGTGACTTGATGTCATTGGCAGTCCCACAGTACAATGTGCCCAGCCGCTTTTACTTCAGCAGGCAAGCCGTCCCTGCCCTGCACAAGCATGTGGAGGGACACATAAAACACGCGCTACTGAACGCCGTCAGTAGCAAGGTCCACCTCACCACCGATGCGTGGACCAGTCAACATGGACAGGGGCGATACCTTTCCCTCACTGCCCATTGGGTTAATGTCGTTGAGCCAGGTACAGACCGTGCGAGTGGCGCAGGACGTGTCCTGCCCACTCCAAGGATTGCAGGAATCCATTCTGTACGCATTGACTCCTCCTCTTACACCAGTTCCTCAGAATCATCGCTGCAGGAGCCGTCACAGTCCACCTCCACATGGACCCGTGATGAACGTGTACCTGTTACGACCGACATGAGCACAGCCGTGGCCAAACGTCAACAGGCCGTCTTGAAATTAATTTTTTGGGGGAATCGTAGCCACACAGCGCAGGAGCTCTGGAATGCCATCAAGCAGGAGAGCGATGTGTGGTTTGTGCCAGCGAATCTCCAGCCAGGCATGGTAGTGTGTGATAATGGCCGAAATCTGGTGGCAGCTCTGGGCCTCGGCAACCTCACTCACATCCCATGTCTGGCACATGTGCTCAATTTGGTCGTGCAGAGCTTTTTGAGGGACTATCCGGATCTTGATGCACTGCTGCACAAGGTCCGCCTAGAGTGTGCTCACTTGCGGCGTTCCAGCACGGCAAAAGCGCGCATTGCGGCTCTGCAGCGCCGACACCGCCTGCCGGAACATCGCATCATATGTGACCTACCTACCAGGTGGAATTCCACGTTACATATGTTGGAGCGGTTGTGTGAGCAGCAGCAAGCTGTAATGGAGTACCAGCTGCTTCAGGCGCAAAAAAGTCGCAGTCAGCGCCGTACAGACTTCACAACCACAGAGTGGGCCACTATGAATGACGTCTGCCAGGTTTTGCGTCCCTTTGATTATTCCACGCGGATGGCGAGTGCAGATGATGCACTAGTCAGCATGACTGTCCCCCTTATCTGCCTGCTTGAAAAATCACTGCAAGCGTCAAGGGATGATGTTGTGGAAGAGGTGGA
Organism: Ranitomeya variabilis; assembly: GCF_051348905.1. Lineage (NCBI taxonomy): Eukaryota > Metazoa > Chordata > Amphibia > Anura > Dendrobatidae > Ranitomeya > Ranitomeya variabilis. Next base: position 777,646,284 of record NC_135233.1, on the reverse strand, counting down.
GGATGAGGATTCACCATTTCCATCATCTTCTGGACAGTCAGCGCCACGTGGTTCCTCACAAACGCGTAGGCAGGGGACAGTTTGTGAGGAGGATGAGGAGGAGTCAATGGAGGAGGAAGACATCCGTCCAGAGGAGGGAGTTACCGAATTGTCCAGTACTCAGTGTGTACAGCGAGGGTGGCGTGATGACGAGCAGGCAGAGATCACGCCTCCAGCAGGGGACAGCGTTTCTTGGGCAGTTGGCAGTCTGCAGCACATGGTGGATTACATGCTGCAGTGCCTGAGAAACGACCGCCGCATCGCCCACATTCTCAACATGTCTGATTATTGGGTGTTCACCCTCCTCGATCCTCGCTACCGGGACAACGTAGAAAGCCTCATCACACCGTTGAACCGGGAGCGAAAAATGCGGGAGTACCAAGACACACTGGTCAATTCCATCATCTTCTCCATTCCAACTGAGAGAAGTGCTGCTAGTGCATTCCAAAGCAGCTCAGTGCGTCCAGGCAGTGGTGGAGGCTCTGCACAAAGAGGGAGCAGAAGCAGTGCCTCTGCCCAAGGCAAGACCAGTATGGCCCAACTGTGGCACAGTTTTCTGTGCCCCCCACAAAAGTCTACACCATCACAGACGGCTCCAGTCAGCAGGAGGCAACGGTTCCGTCAGATGGTGACAGACTACATGTCTTGCCCTCTTGCTGTACTCCCAGACGGCTCTTCCCCTTTCAAGTTTTGGGTCTCAAAGCTGGATACATGGCCAGAGCTAAGCCAGTATGCATTGGAGGTGCTGTCTTGCCCTGCGGCCAGTGTATTATCGGAACGTGTCTTTAGTGCTGCCGGTGGTGTACTAACTGACCGTCGCATGCGACTATCCTCCGATAACGTTGACCGGCTTACTTTCCTGAAAATGAACAAGGCCTGGATCTCGCAGGAATTTGCCACTCCTCCTCCTGATTAAATAATTAGGTCACTGTATACGTTATCCAGGTCTCCTGTTGTGTTCATCTTTCTACCACCTGAACTTAAATTCCTGGGCTCCAACACCGCCAGTTGAGGCTCAGAAGTGCCGTCTGCACAGTCAAAACATACGACCCAGTGTTATTGGGTTTCAGTAACGTCAGCTGATCCCCAGCTGTGTAGCCGGCAATGTGTCATGCGACCGCCACGCTGACACAACAACTGAAATGTAAGGGAATCTGTCCCCCCCCCCCCAAGGCGTTTGTTACTGAAAGAGCCACCTTGTGTAGCAGTAATGCTGCACAAGGAAAAGGTAGCTATTTTTGTTTAGCTCCTTGCACACGCAGAACTTAACACTTATAAAATGTGTCCACTGATACCGTAAAACCGTCCCGGAGGAGGGACTTTCCTTCGTAATGTGACGCAGCACAGCCGTCATTCCTACCCCCCCGGCGCTGCGCACCGGCTCCTCAGCGTTGTTTTATTCCGTCCCGGAGCCTGCGCTGTTATGTTATCCCGTGGCCAGGCACACTTAGCGCTGCCCGTCTTCTGGCATCATTTGGTGTCAGGATGGCTGCGCCTGTGCGGCCGCGCTGGCCGAGAGCCCGCCTCGCAGTGTCTTCTGATTTAATCCCACTGGGGGCCTGGGATCCATGGACATGCGCAGTGCATATCTGAACCTCCACCTCTCACTCATCTCCCTATGGCTTCTTCAGACTGTTCGGTGTCAGCTGGTCCCTAATAGCATGCCACGGCCGTGACACCGCACAGTCTTAAGAAGCCGTAGGGAGGGGAGTGAGAGGCGAGGATATGCACTGCGCATGTCCATGGATCCCAGGCCCCCAGTGGGATTAAATCAGAAGACACTGCGAGGCGGGCTTTCGGCCAGCGCGGCCGCACAGGCGCAGCCATCCTGACACCAAATGATGCCAGAAGACGGGCAGCGCTAAGTGTGCCTGGCCACGGGATAACATAACAGCGCAGGCTCTGGGACGGAATAAAACAACGCTGAGGAGCCGGTGCGCGGCGCCGGGGGGGTAGGAATGACGGCTGTGCTGCGTCACATTACGAAGGAAAGTCCCACCTCCGGGACGGTTTTACGGTTGCAGGGGACACATTTTATAAGTGTTTAGTTCTGTGTTTGCAAGGAGCATGATGAAAAGAGCCACCTTTTCCTTTTGCATCTTTTGTGCTGCACAAGCTGGCTCTTTCAGCTACAAACGCCTTGGGGGGGGGTTAAAGGTTCCCTTTCGACTTTCTCAGGCTTCGGCCTACATTGTGTTCCTCTGCTTTTCCACCTGTCCCTGGGCTCCAACACCGCCAGTTGCCGTCCAGAAGTGCTGTACGCACAGTCAACAGTCCCTCCTCTGTTATTGGGGTTCAGTAACGTCAGCTGTTCCCCTGCTGTGTGTGTGGCAATCCCTCCTACCTCCTCCAACCTCCTCCTCCTCCACCTGTCCCTGGGCTCCAACACCGCCAGTTGCCGTCCAGAAGTGCTGTACGCACAGTCAACAGTCCCTCCTCTGTTATTGGGGTTCAGTAACGTCAGCTGTTCCCCTGCTGTGTGTGTGGCAATCCCTCCTACCTCCTCCAACCTCCTCCTCCTCCACCTGTCCCTGGGCTCCAACACCGCCAGTTGCCGTCCAGAAGTGCTGTACGCACAGTCAACAGTCCCTCCTCTGGTATTGGGGTTCAGTAACGTCAGCTGTTCCCCTGCTGTGTGTGTGGCAATCCCTCCTACCTCCTCCAACCTCCTCCTCCTCCACCTGTCCCTGGGCTCCAACACCGCCAGTTGCCGTCCAGAAGTGCTGTACGCACAATCAACAGTCCCTCCTCTGTTATTGGGGTTCAGTAACGTCAGCTGTTCCCCTGCTGTGTGTGTGGCAATCCCTCCTACCTCCTCCAACCTCCTCCTCCTCCACCTGTCCCTGGGCTCCAACACCGCCAGTTGCCGTCCAGAAGTGCTGTACGCACAGTCAACAGTCGCTCCTCTGTTATTGGGGTTCAGTAACGTCAGCTGTTCCCCTGCTGTGTGTGTGGCAATCCCTCCTACCTCCTCCAACCTCCTCCTCCTCCACCTGTCCCTGGGCTCCAACACCGCCAGTTGCCGTCCAGAAGTGCTGTACGCACAGTCAACAGTCCCTCCTCTGTTATTGGGGTTCAGTAACGTCAGCTGTTCCCCTGCTGTGTGTGTGGCAATCCCTCCTACCTCCTCCAACCTCCTCCTCCTCCACCTGTCCCTGGGCTCCAACAACGCCAGTTGCCGTCCAGAAGTGCTGTACGCACAGAGCCAAACACCTCGCCAATGTGTTAGTGGGGTTCAGCACCGCCAGCTGTTCCCCTGCTGTGTATACGGCAATGTGTACTGCGACCGCCACGCAGGCACAACAAGTTAAATTTAAGGGAACCTGTCCCCCCCCCCAGGCGTTTGTTACTGAAGGAGCCACCTTGTGCAGCAGTAATGATGCAAAGGGAAAAAGTGCCTCTTTTCGTGGTGCTCCTTGCAGATGCTGAACCTAACACTTATGAAATGTGTCCCCTCACAGCGTTCAACCGTCCGGTAGGTGGAACTTTCATTTGTCATGTGACGCAGCACAGCCGTCATTTTTACCCCCTTGGCGCCGTACGCCGCCTCCTCAGCGTTGTTTGAATCTGTCCCGGAGCCTGCGCTGTTAGGTTACCCCTTGGCCATGCACACATTTTGCGCTGCCCGTCTTCTGACATCATTTGCTGTCAGGCTGGCTGCGCCTGTGTGGGTGCGCTGTCCGAGATTCAGCCTCGCGGTGTCGTGTAATGTAATCCCACCGCGGGCCTGTGATCCGTGGACATGCGCAGTGCATATCCTCGCCTCTCACTCCCCTCCCTACGGCTTCTAAAGACTGTTCGTTGTCAGCTGGTCCCTAATAGCATGCCACGGCCGTGACACCGCACAGTCTTAAGAAGCCGTAGGGAGGGGAGTGAGAGGCGAGGATATGCACTGCGCATGTCCACGGATCACAGGCCCGCGGTGGGATTACATTACACGACACCGCGAGGCTGAATCTCGGACAGCGCACCCACACAGGCGCAGCCAGCCTGACAGCAAATGATGTCAGAAGACGGGCAGCGCAAAATGTGTGCATGGCCAAGGGGTAACCTAACAGCGCAGGCTCCGGGACAGATTCAAACAACGCTGAGGAGGCGGCGTACGGCGCCAAGGGGGTAAAAATGACGGCTGTGCTGCGTCACATGACAAATGAAAGTTCCACCTACCGGACGGTTGAACGCTGTGAGGGGACACATTTCATAAGTGTTAGGTTCAGCATCTGCAAGGACCATAATTAAAAGAGCTAAGTTTACCTTTTCCAGCATTAGTGCTGTACACGATGGCTCTTCCAGCTACAAACGCCTGGGGGGGGGGGGGTTAAAGGTTTCCTTTCAGCTTGCTCCAGTGCAGGCTTCGGCCTACACTCCGCTCCCCCTGCTCCTCCTGCAGAGCCCTGGGCTCCAACACCGCCAGTTGGGGCCCGGTACTGCTAGCTGCACAGAGAAAAACACCAGCCAATGTGTCAGTGGGGTTCAGCACCGCCAGCTGTTCCCCTGCTGTGCAGCCGGCAACGTGTCCTGCAACTGCCACGCAGGCACAACAGACCCAAAAGCTGCCGCCAGTGCAGGCTTCGGCCTACACTCTGCTCCATCTCCTCCTCCTGCTGACCCAGGGCTCCAACACCGCCAGTTGGGGCCCGGTACTGCTAGCTGCACAGAGAAAAACACCAGCCAATGTGTCAGTGGGGTTCAGCACCGCCAGCTGTTCCCCTGCTGTGCAGCCGGCATCGTGTCCTGCAACTGCCACGCAGGCACAACAGACCCAAAAGCTGCCGCCAGTGCAGGCTTCGGCCTACACTCTGCTCCATCTCCTCCTCCTGCTGACCCCGGGCTCCAACACCGCCAGTTGGGGCCCGGTACTGCTAGCTGCACAGAGAAAAACACCAGCCAATGTGTCAGTGGGGTTCAGCACCGCCAGCTGTTCCCCTGCTGTGCAGCCGGCATCATGTCCTGCAAAAGCCACGCAGACACAAGAACTGAAATTGAAGGGAACCTGTCCCCCCTCCCCCAGGCGTTTGTACGTTTTAAAGGCCACCTTGTACAGCGGTAATGCTGCATGTGTGCAAGGTGGCTCATAAACGTATTCTCCTCGCACATGTGGAACTGAAAACACGTCAAAAATGTGTCCTCTGTGTGACCATTTAACTGTCCCGGTGGTGTGACTTTCCTTTGTAATGACACGCTGCAACCCCCTTGGTAGCGCTGCCCGTCTTCTGGCATCATGGTTTGGCTGCCTGCGCCTCTGCGGCCGCCCTGACCCACACAACGCCCCTCGTTGTCTTAGTTATTGGGACTGCGAGGGTGTGATTGATGGGCATGATCAGTGCATCAGTTCGCCTGTCCCTCATCTCCTTCCGCCTTCTGCGGACTGTGCGGCTTCATGGCCGTGGCATGCGATAAGGGATCAGATGACGCCGCACAGTCTGAAGCGGGTGTAAGGACCCGAGTGTGAGAGGCGAACATATGTGCTGCGCCAGGCCCTGAATCCCAGCCCCGCAGTGTTTTAACAATGTTAAGACACTGCGGGGCTGGGATTCATGGTCATCGCGAAACGCACCGGCCGACATTAAATGATGCCAGAACATGGGCAGCGCTAACAGCGCTAGGCCAGGGGATAACACGACAGCGCAGACTCCTGTACAGCAAATAACAACGCTCAGGAGGCTGCACCCAGCACCAAGGTGGGATTCTTGACATCTGTGCTGCGTCTCATTACAAAGGGAACTCGCGCCTCCAACACAGTTTGACTGTATAAAGGGCTAAATGTTATACGTGTTTCACTCAGCGTGTGCAAGGAGCGAAATTAAAAGAGCAACCTTTGACTTGTGCAGCACTACTGCTGCATAAGCTGTGGCTCTTCTACTTTGTAACCCCTGAGGGGGGGTTAAAGGTTACCTTTGAAATTGGTTCAATTAGGCTTCGGCCTACACTCTGCTCCCCCTGCAGAGCCCTGGGCTCCAACACCGCCAGTTGGGGCCCGGTACTGCTAGCTGCACAGAGAAAAACACCAGCCAATGTGTCAGTGGGGTTCAGCACCGCCAGCTGTTCCCCTGCTGTGCAGCCGGCATCGTGTCCTGCAACTGCCACGCAGGCACAACAGACCCAAAAGCTGCCGCCAGTGCAGGCTTCGGCCTACACTCTGCTCCATCTCCTCCTCCTGCTGACCCCGGGCTCCAACACCGCCAGTTGGGGCCCGGTACTGCTAGCTGCACAGAGAAAAACACCAGCCAATGTGTCAGTGGGGTTCAGCACCGCCAGCTGTTCCCCTGCTGTGCAGCCGGCATCGTGTCCTGCAAAAGCCACGCAGACACAAGAACTGAAATTGAAGGGAACCTGTCCCCCCTCCCCCAGGCGTTTGTACGTTTTAAAGGCCACCTTGTACAGCGGTAATGCTGCATGTGTGCAAGGTGGCTCATAAACGTATTCTCCTCGCACATGTGGAACTGAAAACACGTCTAAAATGTGTCCTCTGTGTGACCATTTAACCGTCCCGGTGGTGTGACTTTCCTTTGTAATGACACGCTGCAACCCCCTTGGTAGCGCTGCCCGTCTTCTGGCATCATGGTTTGGCTGCCTGCGCCTCTGCGGCCGCCCTGACCCACACAACGCCCCTCGTTGTCTTAGTTATTGGGACTGCGAGGGTGTGATTGATGGGCATGATCAGTGCATCAGTTCGCCTGTCCCTCATCTCCTTCCGCCTTCTGCGGACTGTGCGGCTTCATGGCCGTGGCATGCGTTAAGGGATCAGATGACGCCGCACAGTCTGAAGCGGGTGTAAGGACCAGAGTGTGAGAGGTGAACATATGTGCTGCGCCAGGCCCTGAATCCCAGCCCCGCAGTGTTTTAACAATGTTAAGACACTGCGGGGCTGGGATTCATGGTCATCGCGAAACGCACCGGCCGACATTAAATGATGCCAGAACATGGGCAGCGCTAACAGCGCTAGGCCAGGGGATAACACGACAGCGCAGACTCCTGTACAGCAAATAACAACGCTCAGGAGGCTGCACCCAGCACCAAGGTGGGATTCTTGACATCTGTGCTGCGTCTCATTACAAAGGGAACTCGCGCCTCCAACACAGTTTGACTGTATAAAGGGCTAAATGTTATACGTGTTTCACTCAGCGTGTGCAAGGAGCGAAATTAAAAGAGCAATCTTTGACTTGTGCAGCACTACTGCTGCATAAGCTGTGGCTCTTCTACTTTGTAACCCCTGAGGGGGGGTTAAAGGTTACCTTTGAAATTGGTTCAGTTAGGCTTCGGCCTACACTCTGCTCCCCCTGCAGAGCCCTGGGCTCCAACACCGCCAGTTGGGGCCCGGTACTGCTAGCTGCACAGAGAAAAACACCAGCCAATGTGTCAGTGGGGTTCAGCACCGCCAGCTGTTCCCCTGCTGTGCAGCCGGCATCGTGTCCTGCAACTGCCACGCAGGCACAACAGACCCAAAAGCTGCCGCCAGTGCAGGCTTCGGCCTACACTCTGCTCCATCTCCTCCTCCTGCTGACCCCGGGCTCCAACACCGCCAGTTGGGGCCCGGTACTGCTAGCTGCACAGAGAAAAACACCAGCCAATGTGTCAGTGGGGTTCAGCACCGCCAGCTGTTCCCCTGCTGTGCAGCCGGCATCGTGTCCTGCAAAAGCCACGCAGACACTTGCTCTTGTACCTTCTGCTCCCCATCCTGGTTCCAGTACCGTCAGCTGGTTCCGGGCAGAGCCTTTGGCTTAGGTGCCTCCCTCTGGGTATCCGAGTTCCACCAACGTCAGGTGGTCCTTGGTAGTGCTTTCAGGCACGGGTACCTCCTGCTTAGTAACCGGGTTCCAGTAACGTCAGCTGGTCCTCGGTAGTTCCATTGGCTCTTGGACCTTCGGCTACCCATCCGGGTTCCAGCACCGTCAGCTGGTTCTCGGCACTGTCTTTTGCTCTTGTACCTTCTGCTCCCCATCCTGGTTCCAGTACCGTCAGCTGGTTCCGGGCAGAGCCTTTGGCTTAGGTGCCTCCCTCTGGGTATCCGAGTTCCACCAACGTCAGGTGGTCCTTGGTAGTGCTTTCAGGCACGGGTACCTCCTGCTTAGTAACCGGGTTCCAGTAACGTCAGCTGGTCCTCGGTAGTTCCATTGGCTCTTGGACCTTCGGGTAGCCATCCGAGTTCCAGTTCCATCAGCTGGTTCTCGGCATTTTCTCAGCCTTCTTGTACCTTCTGCTACATTTCCAAGTTCAAGAGACTAAACACGATGACCCGGAAGAACACCCCTAAGATGACGACGACACCAGAGACGACAACCACCGTGATGACGACGACCCTGGAGACGATGACCCTGAAGACCACCGTGATGACGACGACCCCGGAGACGACGACCCTGAAGACCCCCCCGATGACGACGACCCCGGAGACGACGACCCTGGAGACGACGACGACCTGGAAGACCGAGAAGCAGAAGAACAAGAGGCTGCAGAACAAAGAGCAGAAGAACATTAAGCATAACACTAAATATCACAGCAAAAAATATTATCTAAATTATAAGCAGAAGAAGACTAAGCAGTGTATGGGGGTGAGTCCGTTCCTCCTCGTGGTGCCCCTGGATAAAGCCTGATGCTGCAGGCCAAACTGAGCGCGGACAAATGTAACTCTTTTGTGACAGGCAGAACGGAAGGTGTAATCTTCAAACTTTTATAGATAACAACTACGGGAATGCCTGTCACAAATAAGAATATGATGAAGAAGTAGAATATGATGAAGATAATAGTAAAATAAAAAGAATATGAACAATGTAACCCAAAAAATAATAGGTAGAAGATGAAGAAGAAGATGAATAAGGTGAAGAAGTTGATGTCAAAGAAGCTGATGATGAGGATAATGAAGAAGAAAGCGTGGGAGAAGTAAAAAAGAAGGTGAAGGGCGTTGAAGTAGTGAAACATCAATATGTGACATAAAAAAAAAAAAAAATAACATAGTCAAATTCTTTCTAACGCCGAACGTCATAAAAAAAAAAAAAAATCCTGCTATTCTATTAGATTGGGCTAAACCTCTGTGCCTTTAATGTCTCCGCCACGTCCCCCAATACATCCTACATTATTCTTAGTTGTTTTCCTTCATGTAGAATGAACCTACAAGTGTATAAAGGGTTTATTTTAATTCCGATATTTTCGTCCCATTGACTTGCATTGGGATCGGGTATCGGTATCGGATTGGATCCGATATTTTGACGGTATCGGCCGATACTTTCCAATACCGATACTTTCCGATATCGGAAAGTATCACTCAACACTACCTATCACACATTTCTTAAGATTCGCCATCAAGTCCGTGGCTCTGAGCGAATTTACTACTGCTTGTACCCAGGACAAGTGGGTATGCCAGTCAGTACTAAAGATGATGATATCATCCAAGTACGCTGAGGCATACTTCCGATGGTGTTCTAAGACTATGTCCATCAGCCTCTGTAACATGGCTGATGCCCCATGTAGTCCAAAGGGCAAGACGACATAGTGGTACAGACCCTCCGGTGTTATGAAGGCGGTCTTTTCTTTCGCCAACTCTGTAAGAGGCATCTGCCAGTACCCCTTGGCCAGATCAGATCGAGCGTGGTAAAGTACTGGGCCTGCCCCAGTCGCTCAATCAGCTCGTCCACCTGGAGCATTGGATAAAGGTTGCGGAAATCATTACAGAACTGTAATGACCCATCCGGCTTCGGAATCAGTACAATGGGGCTAGCCCACTCACTCTGGGATTCCTCAATTACTTCTAGCTGGAGCATTTGTTTTACCTCACTCACAATGGCTTGTCTCCCGGCCTTGGGCACATGGTATGGTTTCATTCACATCCTTGCATGAGGCTCGGTGACAATATCATGCTGGATTACCAAGGTACTGCCGGGTAGTTCTGAGAATACATCCGTATTCTCTTTCACTAATTTCGAAACCTCTCAACGCTGCTGTTTAGAGAGAGTGTTGCCTATCTTTACCTCACTCTTGGCCTCCTTCTGGGCCTAAATTGGAGGGTCCCCAGATGATACGTCTGGAGTCCCATCCATAAGCATATACTCCCAGTCCTTCCACACATGATATAATTGTTTGGGTTTTCTTTTCCCGGGCTGGTATACTTGGTAATTCACCTCCCCAATCTTTTCCCGAACTTCATATGGCCCTTGCCACTTGGCCATAAGCTTACTTTTGGCGGCGGGTAGTAAGACTAAAACCCGATGTCCTTCTTAAAATGAGTGTACCGTGGCCTTTCTGTTATATGTAAGTGCAGCGCCCCAGAGTCCTGGACGTTGCAGTAATGTCGCTCTTCCACCAGGGGGAGTTATATTACGTCTGATGGTATTAAAGAAGTTCACCTTGCCAGGTATCACAGTCACACACTACACGGATAGGAAGTTAGGCAGAAGCTACCTGGGTTTGACCCAGAGAGGACCTGTCAGGCAGACAGGGGGAGAAGGAGGAACATCTGAGCTGCAGACAGAGGGTCCCTGTCAGGGGTGGGATCCTGACAGAGACCAAGCACGAGATAGAACGTTACGGAGCTGCGCCTGCACCCATTGCGGCAGCATCCTAAGAAAGGACACGAAGCGAATTGTATTGTGGAGAGTGAGAAACGAAGTCACAGCACAAGGAGATAATACCGGGAGGAGTTCTGCCCCAAGATCGGCAGCCTCCTTCTGAGGCGCATGCAGCTATTTCGATCCAATAAGTGTCGAACACAGAAGAGATCCTTTAAAAGGGTAACATTTTATTGAACAAATTTTTTTAAAAAAAGACATAAAAAGCAGAATTCACAGAAAGGGAAGCTGCTGAAATCCAGACCCCAAGTAAGCAATTATAACAACAATAGTATCTCAATAACACCTAACCAGTGTCTATATCAAAAGATGGACAACAGTTCAGTAAGAATAACATCCGTAGGAAAGATAATTCCAATAAGTGTTATCTAATCATGCTCTAGATTTTTTTATTTTTTTATTTTTTTATTTATGGTCAATTTAACAAATATATCTGAGGATATAGAGAAAATACCATATCCAGATTATAATTAATATATCAAAAAATGTTGTTTTAATATATCACTATATCCATATTGTGATATAGACACTGATATAAATGGCAATATGCTGTTTTTAATGTCCCGATGATAGCAATTAGCATAGATTAATATCCTAAGTATTTATAGGCAAATTCATGATATAATATCTATGTCACTGGTGGGTATAAATAGGATAATGGATACTAACATTCAATGTACTCATATCACTAGTGAAGCAGGAAGTATATTTAGCAAAGGACAAAAGTGAAGGTACCCAATTTCCACCGCCCTATATGCGTACCACAATGAACTTGCCAGCAGGAAGTAAGTACGATGCCATTGCAAAGCAGATATCAAATTAAAAAAAGGTATATACCTATATCTCGGGACTTTGCAGATCTGGATCCAAGTAGCAGCGTCCCCTCACCCCGACGCGCGTTTCGCCACCAGCTTCTTCCGGGGGCGTCCCCACGTTGTGAGGATTATCCCGTGGTGCTCAGCAGGGAGGTACTACAACACACAGGCGCTAGTAGGAAGGCTACTGATTTCCACCTGGATAAGGGAACTCTGGATGTGCCTTCGGACCGGCCGGACTCAGCCTGCCCTGTGATCTGTGCTCTGGACTGTGGACGCTGAAGTCTTCAGTAAAAGGTAAAGAGACTGCAACCTTTGTGTCCTCATTATTCATTGCGCCTTACAATGTCCACCATGACCACCTATACAGCTGGGAAGCCCTGGGGACATACTTCACCTGTGGGAAGGTACACCATCTAGCTGCCATTCTATCACCCCAGCGGACCCCTAGCAGCATCGGTCACCCTGACCGAATACCACAGGTGGCATCACGAACACCGTACAAACAACTACAACTTTAAGTGGACGCCCCCTCAGAAGGGCCACGGACCGGGTCGGGCCACCGTGACATCCCCAGAACCGAGAGAGATAGACCCGGTACCGAGTTCCCCATTGCCCTACACGTGAGGGTGATCCATACAGCTCTGCGCTGCCTGAGCATCCACTAAATGTTCTTTTACTATAGGCATGACTGCTGCGATCTGGTCCTGCAAATTAGCCACGTGCTCAATTACACTCTTATGAGGTGTAGGTTCCTGCTTTCACATCTCTTTGGCTACGTCCAGCAAACCCCGAGGATGCCTGCCATACAGTAGCTCAAAGGGTGAGAATCCCATGAAAGTCTGCTGTACATCGCGAATGGTGAAAATTAAGTAGGGCAATAACATGTCCCAATCCCTTCCATCCTTGGAAACCCCACTTTTTAACATGGACTTGAGTGTTTTTTTGAACCGCTTAACTAATCCGTCGGCCTGGGGGTGGTATACCGACGTGCGCAACTGCTTTATTTTGAGAAGCTTGCACAGTTCCTTCATCACTTTGGACATAAAAGGAGTGGCAGATTTTACTATTGGCCCTACCAAATCTGCTCAAAAGATACCTATATAATGGGTAGAGGTACCAACGGATTCAATTAGTTTGCAATGGGTTTCATAAAAGCTCTGCACCTTGGCGTAGACCCCATGCCAAAAAAGAAAAAAAAAGTTTAATATGCATTCCTGTATCTTTTTTAGCCCCAAATGCCCCCCCAGCATGTGGATGTGAGCCATTTCGAGCACCACCCGATGGTAGGATTGATAAATGGGAACACCGTTTCCGCAACCGGCTGCTGTGTCACCCCATTTACCTCGATTACCCTTTCCTGTTCCCGGGACAGTGTGGGATCCTGTAGCTGAGCTGTCCCAAAAGTTCCTTTGGGCACTTCCAGCTCGGGGATTGTCGGGGTCTCCTTGACCTCTCCTGCCATCACTCCCTGGGGGGTGACCCCTACGTCAGGAATCAATGTGTCATGATCTTCAGGCTCTGTGCACAGAAAATATTTGCCCAGAAGGATTTTTTCTATTTTTCCACAGAGACCAGAACAGGTGCAAGTCCCTTCCCAGGATAGCCCCGTAAGAAAGGGTCTTCACTACCCCACCACATATTTAACCTCAACGCATGACGTAAAAAATGTAACCTCCACAATCAGATACTCGCGGAGTTCACCATGAACACACACGACACCCACATTTTTCCAAGTGGGTTCTAAGCCAGAGATTAATGACCCATACACAAGTGTCACTAGGCCTCCTGAGTCCTGGAGGGCCTCGGCCTGGTGTCCATTGATGCGCCCCTGGCAGAGATGCTGTTCACCTGCCAGGACAAACAGATCCACGGTGAAGATAGCCTGGGAGTACATCAACACACGACGAGTAAACCCGCAGTCCATGGGTACAGCTGTCAGGGGGCAGTTGGCAGGCACATTTCCTTGTGCTTGGCACTGCCAACTCCTAATAGCTGCGGCACGACTGGAACCCAGGACCAGTTTAGGGGAAAAGAGTCTCTTGTCACTCTCACTCTGGGGTACCCCCTCAGTATTGGCTCAGTCCTGATTGGCCCCAGCAGTGGGTCGTGGATCTTTTCCAGTCTCCTGGGCTAGTGGGGCCCTGCGTGATAACCGTAGTGGAGCAGAGTCCCATATGAAGTCCTGAGTGGCTGTATACCGCTCATTCAGGCTGACCACCTGGTCTAGGATGCCTAGATCCCCTTGGCCCACTTAATGCTGTAAAGCGGCTGGCAGAGTTCTTACCAGCTGATCGACCACCACCCTCTTTACCATTTGGAAAGGGGTCAAGGATCACTTTTCTACTAGCTGCAGCAAGTCATATGCCTGAAACCTGGTGGGTTGAGCCTCCACAAAGGACCATTGGAGCACCCGTTGTGCCCGTACATACGTGTTAACCCCCAGTCAGTCAAGGATCCCACCTTTCAGTTTCCTATAGTCCAGGTCAACGTCCCGACTGAGGTCAGCCCACTAGGAAATCGGCAGGTTCTCCCACTCTGCTGTATGCTCAAACACGGTGAGGAAAGCCTCCATATCATCCTCAGGCCTCATCTTCCTCAGTGCTGACCGGACTTTGTACCGGCCTCAGAAAGGATTGGGTCGGTGGTTGGGGTGCCTCTCGCAGAGCCACAATCTGTTGCATAATGAGGTCATGAGTCTTCTGCTGCTGCTGCTGCTGGAACAGCAGCTGCTGCTGCTGATTCTGCTTATGTTGCTGCCCCTTCTGCTGCCACAGAGTAAGGGTCAACTGTTTCAGGATTTCCTCCATCTTGTTGCCAGGCTTGGTCTGCAGCCAGTAGCATAGCTACCGGGGGGCAGAGGGTGCCGAGCGCCCCGGAGCTCAGTGGGGGCCCACCCGGAGCTACGCTACAGTTACATTCTGTGGCAGAGCAAGGAGAATCGGTCTCCCTGCTCTGCTGCCCGGCCGCTATGGGGTGTTATGACCCCAGTGGACAGGGTCTCAGAGGAACGTGTAAGTCTACGAAATACAAAAATCCTGCTCATAGGGCTGTGGTAACTGGGTTGACCAAATAGCTACTCCTAACGCCAACACTAGAAGTAGCCGGGGATCATGCCTACGGTGATCGCTAGATGACTCGCGCCAGCCGGAGAATCTAACTACCCCTAGGAGAAGAAAACAAAGACCTCTCTTGCCTCCAGAGAAAGGGACCCCAAAGCAAGATACAAGCCCCCCACAAATAATAACGGTGAGGTAAGAGGAAATGACAAACACAGAAATGAACCAGGTTCAGCAAAGAGAGGCCAGCTTACTAATAGCAGAATATAGCAAGATAACTTATCTGGTCAACAAAAACCCTATAAAAATCCACGCTGGAGATTCAAGAACCCCCGAACCATCTAACGGTCCGGGGGGAGAACACCAGCCCCCTAGAGCTTCCAGCAAAGGTCAGGATACAGATTGGAACAAGCTGGACAAAAATACAAAACAAAACAAAAGCAAAAAGCAAGGAAGAAGACTTAGCTTGAAATACAGGAACCAGGAACAAAGGACAAGAGCACAACAGATTAGCTCTGATTTCAACGATGCCAGGCATTGAACTGAAGGTCCAAGGCGCTTATATAGCAACGCCCCAGAACTAACGGCCCAGGTGAGGATAAAGAAAAAGACAGACGCTCCAGAGTCAATTCACTAATGACCACTAGAGGGAGCAAAAAGCAAAATCACAACAGTACCCCCCCCTTAGTGAGGGGTCACCGAACCCTCACCACGACCACCAGGGCGATCAGGATGAGCGGCGTGAAAGGCACGAACTAAATCGGCCGTATGAACATCAGAGGCGACCACCCAGGAATTATCTTCCTGACCATAGCCCTTCCACTTGACCAGGTACTGAAGCCTCCGCCTGGAGAGACGAGAATCCAAGATCTTCTCCACCACGTACTCCAACTCGCCCTTAACCAACACCGGAGCAGGAGGCTCAGCAGAGGGAACCACAGGCACAACGTACCGCCGCAACAAGGACCTATGAAATACGTTGTGGATAGCAAACGACACAGGAAGATCCAGGCGAAAGGACACAGGATTAAGAATTTCCAATATCTTGTAAGGACCAATAAAACGAGGTTTAAATTTGGGAGAGGAAACCTTCATAGGAACAAAGCGGGAAGAAAGCCACACCAAATCCCCAACACGTAGTCGGGGACCCACACCGCGGCGGCGGTTGGCAAAGCGCTGAGCCCTCTCCTGTGACAACTTCAAGTTGTCCACCACAAGATTCCAGATCCGCTGCAACCTATCCACCACAGAATCCACCCCAGGGCAGTCAGAAGGTTCCACATGACCCGAAGAAAAACGAGGGTGGAAACCAGAGTTGCAGAAAAACGGCGAAACCAAGGTGGCGGAACTAGCCCGATTATTAAGGGCAAACTCAGCTAACGGCAAGAAGGTCACCCAATCGTCCTGATCAGCAGAGACAAAACACCTCAGATAAGCCTCCAAAGTCTGATTAGTTCACTCCGTCTGTCCATTAGTCTGAGGATGGAAAGCAGACGAAAACAACAAGTCAATGCCCATCCTACTACAAAAGGATCGCCAGAATCTGGAAACGAACTGGGATCCTCTGTCTGACACAATATTCTCAGGGATGCCGTGCAAACGAACCACGTTCTGGAAAAACACAGGAACCAGATCGGAGGAGGAAGGCAGCTTAGGCAAAGGAACCAAATGGACCATCTTGGAGAAGCGATCACATATAACCCAGATAACAGACATGCCTTGAGACACCGGAAGATCAGAAATGAAATCCATGGAGATATGTGTCCAAGGTCTCTTAGGGACAGGCAAGGGCAAGAGCAACCCGCTGGCACGAGAACAGCAAGGCTTAGCTCGAGCACAAGTCCCACAGGACTGTACAAATGACCGCACATCCCTAGACAAGGAAGGCCACCAAAAGGATCTGGCCACCAGATCTCTGGTGCCAAAAATTCCTGGGTGACCTGCCAACACCGAGGAATGAACCTCGGAAATGACTCTGCTGGTCCACTTATCAGGCACAAACAGTCTGTCAGGTGGACAAGAATCAGGCCTATCAGCCTGAAATCTCTGCAACACACGTCGCAGATCTGGAGAAATAGCTGACAAGATAATACCATCCTTAAGAATACCAACAGGTTCAGCGACTCCAGGAGCATCAGGCACAAAGCTCCTGGAAAGAGCATCGGCCTTCACATTCTTTGAACCTGGTAAATACGAGACAACAAAGTCAAAACGGGAGAAAAACAATGACCAGCGGGCCTGTCTAGGATTCAGGCGTTTAGCAGACTCGAGATACATCAGATTTTTGTGATCAGTCAAGACCACCACACGATGCTTAGCACCCTCGAGCCAATGACGCCACTCCTCAAATGCCCATTTCATGGCCAACAACTCCCGATTGCCCACATCATAATTTCGCTCCGCAGGTGAAAACTTCCTAGAGAAAAAGGCGCAAGGTCTCATAACAGAGCAACCAGGGCCTCTCTGCGACAAAACGGCCCCTGCTCCAATCTCTGAAGCATCCACCTCAACTTGAAAGGGAAGCGAGACATCAGGCTGGCACAAAACAGGCGCCGAAGTAAACCGACGTTTCAACTCCTGGAAGGCCTCCACGGCGGCAGGAGCCCAATTAACCACATCGGAGCCCTTCTTGGTCATATCCGTCAGAGGTTTCACAATGCTAGAAAAGTTAGCGATAAAACGACGGTAGAAGTTAGCGAAACCCAAGAACTTCTGAAGACTCTTAACTGACGAGGGCTGAGTCCAATCAAGAATAGCTCGGACCTTGACTGGGTCCATCTCCACAGCAGAAGGGGAAAAAATGAACCCCAAAAAGGGAACCTTCTGTACACCAAAAAGACACTTTGAGCCCTTGACAAACAAAGAATTTTCACGCAAAATTTTAAAGACCATCCTGACCTGCTCCACATGCGAGTCCCAATTATCAGAAAAAAACAGAATATCATCCAGATAAATGATCAAAAATTTATCCAGATAGTTCCGGAAAATGTCATGCATAAAGGACTGAAAAACTGAAGGGGCATTAGAGAGCCCAAAAGGCATCACCAAGTACTCAAAATGACCTTCGGGCGTATTGAATGCGGTTTTCCATTCATCCCCTTGCTTAATGCGCACAAGGTTGTACGCACCACGAAGGTCTATCTTGGTAAACCACTTGGCACCCTTAATCCGGGCAAACAAGTCAGACAACAGCGGCAAAGGATACTGAAATTTGACAGTGATCTTATTTAAAAGCCGATAGTCAATACAAGGCCTCAAAGATCCGTCCTTTTTAGCCACAAAAAAGAATCCCGCACCAAGAGGGGAAGAAGACGGACGGATGTGTCCTTTCTCCAGAGACTCCTTGATATATGAACGCATAGCGGTATGTTCAGGTACCGACAGATTAAACAGTCTCCCCTTAGGAAACTTACTGCCTGGAATCAAATCTATTGCACAGTCACATTCCCTATGAGGAGGCAATGCACTGGACCTGGACTCGCTAAAGACATCCTGATAATCAGACAAATACTCCGGAACTTCCGAAGGCGTAGAAGAAGCAATAGACACAGGCAGGGAATCCTCATGAATACCAAGACAGCCCCAACTAGACACTGACATAGCCTTCCAGTCAAGGACTGGATTATGGGTCTGTAACCATGGCAGCCCCAAAACAACCAAATCATGCATTTTATGTAGAACGAGAAAACGTATCACCTCGCGGTGTTCAGGAGTCATGCACATGGTAACCTGTGTCCAATACTGCGGCTTATTTTCTGCCAATGGCGTAGCATCAATCCCCCTAAGAGGGATAGGATTTTCTAATGGTTCAAGAATAAAACCACAGCGCTTAGCAAATGAGAGATCCATAAGACTCAGGGCAGCACCTGAATCTACAAACGCCATGACAGGATAAGATGACAGTGAGCAAATCAAAGTTACAGACAGAATAAACTTAGGATGCAAATTACCAACGGTGACAGGACTAACAACCTTAGATATACGTTTAGAGCATGCTGAGATAACATGTGTAGAATCACCACAGTAGTAGCACAAGCCATTCCGGCGTCTATGAATTTTCCTCTCATTTCTAGTCAGGATTCTATCACATTGCATCAAATCAGGTGTCCGTTCAGACAACACCATGAGGGAATTTGCGGTTTTTCTATCACATTGCATCACATCAGGTGTCTGTTCAGACAACAACATGAGGGAATTTGCGGTTTTGCGCTCCCGCAACCGCCGGTCAATTTGAATAGCCAGGGACATGGTATCATTCAGACCTGTGGGAATGGGAAAACCCACCATAACATTCTTAATGGCTTCAGAAAGGCCATTTCTAAAATTAGCGGCCAGTGCACACTCGTTCCAATGTGTCAGCACGGACCATTTCCGAAATTTTTGGCAATACACCTCAGCCTCGTCCTGGCCCTGAGACATAGCCAGCAAGGCTTTCTCTGCCTGAATCTCAAGATTGGGTTCCTCATAAAGTAAACCGAGCGCCAGAAAAAACGCATCAATATCGGCCAATGCCGGATCTCCTGGCGCCAACGAAAAAGCCCAATCTTGAGGGTCACCCCGTAAGAATGAAATAACAATTTTTACTTGTTGAGCAGAGTCTCCAGACGAACAAGGTTTCAGGGACAAAAACAATTTACAATTATTCCTGAAATTCCTAAACTTAAATCGGTCTCCTGAAAACAGTTCAGGAATCGGAATCTTGGGTTCAGACCTAGGATTTCTGGTAACATAATCTTGTATACCCTGCACACGAGCGGCAAGCTGGTCCACACTTGTAATCAAGGTCTGGACATTCATGTCTGCAGCAAGCTTAAGCCACTCTGAGGTAAAGGGGAAAAGAAAAAAAAAAAAAAAAAAAAAAAATGAGAGAGGAAAAAAAAACCTCAAAATTTTCTCTTTCTTATAATCCCACTTCTGCAATGCATTAAACATTTAATACTGGCCTGGCATACTGTTATGACCCCAGTGGACAGGGTCTCAGAGGAACGTGTAAGTCTACGAAATACAAAAATCCTGCTCATAGGGCTGTGGTAACTGGGTTGACCAAATAGCTACTCCTAACGCCAACACTAGAAGTAGCCGGGGATCATGCCTACGGTGATCGCTAGATGACTCGCGCCAGCCGGAGAATCTAACTACCCCTAGGAGAAGAAAACAAAGACCTCTCTTGCCTCCAGAGAAAGGGACCCCAAAGCAAGATACAAGCCCCCCACAAATAATAACGGTGAGGTAAGAGGAAATGACAAACACAGAAATGAACCAGGTTCAGCAAAGAGAGGCCAGCTTACTAATAGCAGAATAAAGCAAGATAACTTATCTGGTCAACAAAAACCCTATAAAAATCCACGCTGGAGATTCAAGAACCCCCGAACCATCTAACGGTCCGGGGGGAGAACACCAGCCCCCTAGAGCTTCCAGCAAAGGTCAGGATACAGATTGGAACAAGCTGGACAAAAATACAAAACAAAACAAAAGCAAAAAGCAAGGAAGAAGACTTAGCTTGAAATACAGGAACCAGGAACAAAGGACAAGAGCACAACAGATTAGCTCTGATTTCAACGATGCCAGGCATTGAACTGAAGGTCCAAGGCGCTTATATAGCAACGCCCCAGAACTAACGGCCCAGGTGAGGATAAAGAAAAAGACAGACGCTCCAGAGTCAATTCACTAATGACCACTAGAGGGAGCAAAAAGCAAAATCACAACAATGGGGCCCCTGAGCAGGCGGGGTGTCCGGTGCCATCAGTGGGCCCCCCAGTGCCCACTGTCAGGAGATGAGCGGGAGCACTGCTGGAATAAGGAGGAAAAGAGTTGAGTATTTATTGTTTTTTATGGGGGTGCTGCCTTATACTACAGGGTCTGCCTATGGGGGTGCTGCCTTATACTACAGGGTCTGCCTATGGGGGTGCTGCCTTATACTACAGGGTCTGCCTATGGGGGTGCTGTCTTATACTACAGAATCTGCCTATGGGGGTGATGCCTTATACTACAGGATCTGCATATGGGGTGCTGCCTTATACTACAGGGTCTGCCTATGCGGGTGCTGCCTTATACTACAGGGTCTGCCTATGGGGTGCTGCCGTATACTGCAGGGTCTGCCTATGGGGTGCTGCCTTATACTACAGGGTCTGCCTATGGGGTGCTGCCTTATACTGCAGGGTCTGCCTATGGGGTGCTGCTTTATTCTGCAGGGTCTGTCTATGGGGTGCTGCTTTTTACAACAGGGTCTGCCTATGGGGTGCTGCCTTATACTACAGGGTCTGCCTATGGGATGCTGTCTTATAATACAGGGTCTGCCTATGGGGTGCTGCCTTATAATACAGGGTCTGCCTATGGGGTGCTGCCTTATACTACAGGTTCTGCCTATGGGGGTGCTGCCTTATACTACAGAGTCTGCCTATGGGGTGCTGCCTTATACTACAGGATCTGCCTGTGGGGGTGCTGCCTTATACTACAGGGTCTGCCTATGGGGTTCCGCATTATACTACAGGGTCTGCCTTACGGGGGTGCTGCCTTATACTACAGGGTCTGCCTAAGGGGTGCTGTCTTTTATTACAGGGTCTGTCTATGGGGTGCTGTCTTATACTACAGAGTCTGCCTATGGGTTTGCTGCCTTGTGCTATAGAGTCTGCCTATGAGTTTGCTGCCTTGTGCTATAGAGTCTGCCTATGGGTGCTGCCTTGTGCTGTAGGCTATAGAGTCAGCCTATGGGGAATGCATTATACTATTTAGGATGATCTTGTGCATTATACTATATGGAGGCCATCTAGTGGGCTATCATACATTGTGGGGATTACAGTGAGGGGGCCATCGTACAGTGTGGGGTTTGCAGTGAGGGGGCCATCGTACAGTGTAGGGATTACAGTGAAGGGGCCATCATACAGTGCTGGAGCCATCAAACAGTTTGGAAGCTACTAATGGGTCACTAAACTTTGTGGGGGTGCACTACAGTGAGGAGGCATCACGGACGGTATGTATAAGAGAGCATCATACTGTGTATAGGGGAGCTGTACAGGGGGGAGACTCGGGACTTTATTAAATGTAAAGTGGACACTTATTGTTATAGGGGAACTCAGGTTACTGTGACTATTAAAGGGGCAAACAGAGGGCATTATTACTTTCTAGGGCAGTGATGGCGAACCTATGACACGCGTGTCAGTGCTGACACGCGTAGTCATTTTCAGTGACACGCCGGCCGCCGGCCGCGGCCCCATAGAAATTGCTTCTTTCCCACGGTTTTAAAATGCGCGCTTGTCCTGCCTCCCGTGACGTCCCGGCTTGTGATTGGTCGCGTCGCCCATGTGACCGCGACGCGACCAATCACAAGCCAGAACGTAATTTTAAAATCCTGAAGGACCTAAAATTATGTCACGGCTTGCTGTGATTGGTCGCGTCGCGGCCACATGGGCGGCACGCGACCAATCACAAGCCGGGACTTCACGTAAGGAAGGAAAAGCGCAAATTTTAAGCAAACAACGCTGCCGGTTCCCTCGGTGAGGTCCAGGCTGCGTCGGAGAGGTGAGTATAGCAATATTTTTTATTTTAATTCTTTATTTTACACATTAATGTTGTTTCGATACCGATACCCGATACCACAAAATATCGGATCTCGGTATCGGAATTCCGATACAGCAAATATCGGCCGATACCCGATACTTGCGGTATCGGAATGCTCAAAAATGGCATCCGATCTGATTTTTTATCGGATCGGATGCCATGCAGGAGGTCTGTGGGTCCAAACAACAGAGCTCCGGTGCAGAGCGTCTAGGCCTGGGACTTCCGGTAGGCCAGGCGCAGCTCCCGGAAGTCCCAGGCCTCTGCGTCGGATCTGTGTTGTTTGGGCGGCATTGCGCTGCTCCCTGCTCCCTGCTGCGCCGGCCAGAAGTCCCAGGCTGCACTTCTGAGGCCTGAGGAGATCGCTGTCTGGAGGCCCTGTGATTGCTGTCTGGAGGCCCTGTGATTGCTGTCTGGAGGCCCTGTGATTGCTGTCTGGAGGCCCTGTGATTGCTGTCTGGAGGCCCTGTGATTGCTGTCTGGAGGCCCTGTGATTGCTGTCTGGAGGCCCTGTGATTGCTGTCTGGAGGCCCTGTGATTGCTGTCTGGAGGCCCTGTGATTGCTGTCTGGAGGCCCTGTGATTGCTGTCTGCAGGCCCTGTGATTGCTGTCTGCAGGCCCTGTGATTGCTGTCTGCAGGCCCTGTGATTGCTGTCTGCAGGCCCTGTGATTGCTGTCTGCAGGCCCTGTGATTGCTGTCTGCAGGCCCTGTGATTGCTGTCTGCAGGCCCTGTGATTGCTGTCTGGAGGCCCTGGGATTGCTGTCTGGAGGCCCTGGGATTGCTGTCTGGAGGCCCTGTGATTGCTGTCTGGAGGCCCTGTGATTGCTGTCTGGAGGCCCTGTGATTGCTGTCTGGAGGCCCTGTGATTGCTGTCTGCAGGCCCTGTGACTACTACAGCAACCATCATCCAGTGAACTGTGGGGTGTCATTGGCCATTACTGAGATAAGTGAGAGGGAGGCTGTCAGTGATGGCGAACCTGTGGCAGTCCAGCTGTTGCAAAACTACAATTCCCATCATGGCTGACCATTCAAAGCAAAGGCTTTGGCTGTGAAGACATGATGGGAATTGTAGTTTTGCAACAGCTGGAGTGCCACAGGTTCGCCATCACTGGAAGAATTCTCCCTCCCCCTCACTTATCTTAGTTCACGGCACCCCACACAAGTTAAATAATAGCAAGACCAACAAAAGAAACCAACTGACAGATGAACAAAGAAGTCACTAAGCAGGTAAGTTAATTCTAATCTAATTATACATATTTGTTATTTAAACTATACATGTCGCAAAATTATGTTTTTTTTTCAAGGTGACACACCACCCAAGTTATGCTCGGTTTTTTGGCGAATTTTGACACACCAAGCTCAAAAGGTTGCCCATCACTGTTCTAGGGGGCAAAATGTGGGCACTGTTTTCTAGGGCACTTGCACCCGGCATTTCTATATTATAGAGGGGTGCTTTAGAATTTAGAGGGCACAGAGAATCACACAGCAGGTGCAGTAATAGGGACACATAGGGCAGCTGCGGCTCAGTACTGGGGTATCAGGTGCAGTAATAGGGACACGTACGGCGCCAGTGGCTCAGTATTCAGGTATCAGGTGCAGTAATAGAGACACATACGGTAGCAGCGGCTCAGTATTGGAGCAACAGGTGCAGTAATAGGGACATATACGGCAGCAGCGGCTCAGCATTGGGGTATCAGGGGCAGTAAGGCTAGGTTCACACTGCGTTAGCAGCAGCCCATTCAGCACATACGCTAACGGGCTGCTGTTAACGCAAGTGCCGACGTTACATCTCGCTAGCGCAGATAGAGCTAGCAGATGTTCTATCTGTGCTAGCAGTGACGGACCCGGAAACGCTGCAGCCCGCGTCTCAGGGTCCGTCGCTCAATGACGGCACATGGCTAGCGCACGCCCATTGTGGGCGTGCGCTAGCGATGCGTCAGACACTGCATTCAATGGCGGCGTTAATGGACTACGTTACACTGCGTTATGCCGCGGTGTAACGTAGTCCGTCTAGCGGACGCCAAGAACGCAATGTGAACCTAGCCTAATAGGGACAAATACGGCGCCAGTGGCTCAGTATTGAGGTATCAGGTGCAGTAATAAGGACACATACGGCAGCAGCGGCTCAGTATTGGAGTATCAGGTGCAGTAATAGGGACACATACGGCAGCAGCGGCTCAGCATTGGGGTGTCAGGGGCAGTAATAGGGACACATACGGCAGCAGCGGCTCAGTATTTGGGGTATCAGTAGGATGAGGAGTTTGTGCAGGTTGGGAATAGATGGTCATGGGGCTGGAATGTGAGAAGTGAAACGTGTCTTTGTTGTATTTTCTGCAGGTGAGTCGTTGCTGGAAGAAGTTGTCATGTCGGTCTGGGCCAGATGGAAAAGACGGGAAAAGTGAACGATTCCATCAGAAAGGACGTCAGCGGTAAGTCATTATCTGTAACTGTGCAGTGATCTCTTATATGTTCTTTAGGACTGGTATTTACCGCTGACCATATGGCGGTAATATCTATGTTGGTCTTGAAATAGAGATTATCTTCAGTAACAGCGTGGTCATCTGCTGACTTTCTCCTCCACTATTAGGGTGCGTCACCGAGTTGTAATCAAGGTTACCTGGTTAGGGGCCCACTCAAAAGTTTTGCCCCCCCCCCCGAACCAAAACCCTAGCTACGCATCTGGCTGCAGCGATGCAGGCCTAATAACTGACATGCAGCTTGCTTTGGGTATGCCTCAGTTCACACTGCCTGCATTCTCCAACCATATGTAGTGCAGCGGGGTTGGTGCAGTGCGACATATAGGCAGGGACCACAGAAAGTTCAACATAAATAGAGTCTTTATTTTCAGACTCACATACAGGAGTGATATCCTCCGGATCGCAGCTGGGTTTCCACAAATACAGTTCGTGTTCAAAGCCAATTGCTATGGACAATGGCACCACCATGTCTCTTGGGTGCGTCAGCCTCCTTGAAATCCCTAGCTCTGTGTTAGCTCCACACTGGGTTGCGCAGAGCCTCCTGTTCCTCAGCTTGCAAACTCCAAACTGACACACCCAAGGCCAAACTGACAGATTTTAAATGGAATCGTGGCCATAGAGCCACTTCCAAAACCCGGAATGGAGAGAGGGATTCGCCCCACTACCAAACCTGCAAATTCATCTAAAAATAAAAGCCCTTGATGGGTTTTCCTAAAAATCTTACTGGGTCAACTACTTGGACGTAATCCACACTTTCTTTTATTTTGCCTTGTGAGTCACAGTCATTCTGCTGTGAACACAAGGCGCTCCAGCGGGTTTAATAAAACTCTGTCCGCATACTGGGGGACATATATCGACCCTCGCATATGATCCCCCTCACTTCCTCACAACTGTTACAGATTACTATTGACAAAAAAAAAAAAATCCAGGTAAAATGTCCATGTGGTCCTATCTACCGCACTCCCCTCACAAATCACACAAACGTGCAATTATTTTTAAATAACAGGAAAACACATTAAAAGGGACTCTGACAGTCCACATGGATAATGTAAATTAAGAACACAGTCTGGTAGGGGATATAGCCCTTATAATAATTGCAACTATAGTGCTCTAAAAGCTGTGTGAGTCAGTGATGGGAGTCATATGCGAGGGCCATCACATGTCCCCTAGGATATGTACTTAAACATACTTAACCGGCTAGAGAGCATTGTAATCACAACTGCAGCTGTGGTTATAACTCAAAATAAAAGTAAGGGTATGTTTCCACGTGGTGTATTATATCAAGATTTGCTGCGGATTGGATGCTGCGTACAGCCACAGCATCCAATCCGCAGTGTTCGGATGTTACAGCATAGTGGAGGGGATTTTATGAAATCCAGTCTCCACTATGTGGAGCGCCCCCACACCGCCGCAGGGCCGAGGGGTACCCGGAGCCGGGCCTCTGAGTCTCAGTCCTGGGGTTGTCACGGTGGCTAGACCCGGTCCGTGGCCCTGTCTGTCAGTGGGGGACGTCCGGTGCAAATAGTGGTGTTGTAACGGTGCAGGTCGCGGTAAATAATGAAGACACCAGGTTGCAGTCTCTTTACCTCTTTACTGAAGATGTTGGAGACCTCAGTCCAGAGCGCTGTTAACTGGGTTTTCAGAGACCAGCCGGTCCAACGACACATCAGGAGTTCTCCTTACAGGTGGGAATCAGTATCTACCTTCTAGCGCTGTGTGTTGTAGTTCTTCCCTGCTGAGCTCCCGGGATAGTCCTCACAACTGTTTCTTTCTGTCTCTACTGTTCTTTCTCCGTCCTCCAGGTGATATGGTAGGACGCACCCGTATGACGGGGTAGGCCTGGAGTTCTTCCGGGACCCTAGAGTCGCCCCTCTCCCACAGCTGCCTCCGTTGTCTGCTTAGGTGTTAAGTGAGACAGCCAACCTGTAATTAGCTGTCCTGCCGTGGTTTGCAATGTACTTAAAGTCTCTTACTTGCTCGGCGTTCCGGCCACCGACTGTTTGCGCCTCAGAAGGATGTTGCCTCGGTCTAACAGCAGGACCCCTTCTGGTATTTCTCCTTTTCTGTATTCCCGTTGTTTACTGGTTAGTTCTGCTCTGAGGAGTCTGCCAGGATCCCATCCCTGACAGGTCCTCTCACTAGCTCTTCCCAGCTACTTCTCCCTGTCTTCCTGTCCAACCCCCAGTTTTACCAGAGTTGTGAGGAGTGGCCTACTAGATAGGACCACCCCCCCTGGTGGCCGGAGTGTGAAGTGTGGTGTGAGTGTACCTGGTCAGAGAAACTCCTTAGTGCAATCAGACGTACCATAGCTCCCCATAGTGGCGGAGCCACAGTACTGCAACAACCAGGACTCTGGGGTGCTGCATATGCATGCAGGCCCGCATCCGGTGGCCCTGCTTATCCGGACATGCGGTGCGTCTTTACCGACTGCATCATGTCTATTTATCTTGCGGAGACGCACAGACTCCACAAGAAAAATAACCCAGTCTGTGAATACGATGCGGTGATTCTCCATGTGTTCAATGAAACAGGGGGCGGAGCTTTGGGCGGACCGGTGTATCCGCTGCATCCAAAGCGCTACGTTTCCTGACCGTGGAAACATAGCCTAAGTGTTTACTGGGTCAAGCTATTTGACCACGTCAGATTTTGGAAAACCAGACATGGCGTTTTATTTTTGGAGAGATCTGTAGGAAGGTAGGTGCCCATGGCAATAGACTATATACAAATGTTCCTGGCTGCGATCCGGATGATGAAGGTTTGGAACTTTAATTTGTAAAGTTAGGAAAATAAAGACTTTGTTTGTGAACTGACCTTGGTCTCTGTTTCACTACTGTTCTGGTGTGAAAGCCGCTGCCCTACATATCATGAAGAATGCGGAAAGTGTGAATTGAGGCATACCCCAAAGAAGACTATATGTCTGCGATGCTAGCCTGCAATGCTGCAACTCAGGCCCGTAGACAAGTACAAAATGACCCTTAACACTAGAGAAAAAGCACACTCCCTCTTTGCACCAAACTGCAGGAGGAACAATAAAATAAGTCATCCCAAGCCAACTGCATAGGTTCCTTGTTTGACTCAGCCCCAGGTTTCCGTGACCCCAGACGCACGAAAATTGAGGCGTCTTTTTATGTCTCTGATGAGGACAGCTGTTCACATGGAAA
This sequence comes from Ranitomeya variabilis, assembly GCF_051348905.1. NCBI lineage: Eukaryota > Metazoa > Chordata > Amphibia > Anura > Dendrobatidae > Ranitomeya > Ranitomeya variabilis. Next base: position 777,618,618 of record NC_135233.1, on the reverse strand, counting down.
GCCAGAGGAAAACTGGGGTTTCATACATGGCAAAAGCATCCTTTACTAACAGAAAGCCCATGACAGAACTGACTACGGACTACGGACTGCGGTCATTCCACTTAGTATACGTAGACCACCTATGGAACTCAGAGCAATACTTCTCCACTGCCCGTTGTCCCGGCTGCAGTCAACGTAATATAGACTCGGCCAGAGGGACGCGGTCAGGGTCGTAATAGGTATGACCAAGAGCCTGAAAAAATTCCTCCACCTTCTGAAGTGACTGAGAGTCAGATGGGAGAGAAAATGCCCAGGCTTGAGGGTCACCCTGGAGTAAGGTAATTGCGATCCCCACCCTTTGCTGCTCGGTACCTGAGGAGGGAGAATGTAACTTAAAATAGAGTTTGCAGGACTCCCTGAAAACAAAAAACTTATCCTGACTCTCAGAGAACCTATCCATTAGAGCGATCTTTGGCTCCAACAGGGGGTGCCCAGGAGCCACAGGCCATGAACCAGAAGTGTATGGGCAATGCAAAGCAACTGCGTGCAAGTCTGCCAACTCCAGGCTGAGTTGTTGTAGTTGCCCTGTCAGAGGAGCAGCCAATGGATACATAATGGGCCCAAAAAGGTAATGCCAGTGATAATGTCATGGTACTGTTGCAGAGTTTCTGAGGAAAAAGGGCTCCTTCCCTGCCCCTCATGCAAGGGGGCACCTTAGTCTATCGATTATTACCCCAGAAGCCATGGTCACGTGCCTTGCTGTGCTCCTGACTTACCATTATTATATGTTCCCTCCCCCACCCAGGATGGTGTGAAGCTGAATTGTATAAGATTACACTAATCAAAGAGACAAGGGAAGACAAAGGGGGATAAATGAAAACTACAATTATGCATAATATACTTATCAAACAACAGAGTGGAACACAGAGGAGGGGTAGGTGAAATCAAACAGAATAGGATGAGGATAAACACGCTGTGATGCAGTGACCCCTGTTACAGGTAGGGGGCGCTGCATGGTCTCCCCAGAATACACATGGAGGCATATTGAGGCCATAGGAATGCATGGTAGTTGCAGGCATAACTATGGTGATGAGACAAAGTCCGGCATTATTGTGAATGGCCAGTATGTGTGTCGCAGAGGAAGATACTCTGTACTGTAAGCCTGAAGTTAGGTTGTTCTGGGATCTGTAGTCCCACAAGTAATTGTGTTGTTTTAGAGGGAGGCTGGCAGGGCTAGTGTGAGAGCTGGGTGGGTCAAACTAGCCACACACACACACCACCCATCTATGGGAGTGATTACAGCTTGATAATGTGACCAGGGTGTGGGTCACATGGTTCCTGTGTATGGACCTGAATGGTTCTGGGCTGGAAGGTCCTGTGAGAGGAAAGGACTCTGTGTTTGGAGGTCCTGTGTGTGGACCAGATCCCTGAAGAGCATGAGGGGAGGCCAAGGACCTGCAGAGCCGGTGACGGCTACTGTGTTGGGGAAGCTACCATCCTCCAGAGGGGCTGGAACCGACTGGTGTATGCCTGTCAGGCAAGTTGGTGATCCCCCTAAGGCAGCTTTCCCAAATAGAGAGGACTGACAAGGAGTCAGCAGGTGGAGTAGGAGCTCCCGTAAGGTACCTCCACAGACTGTTGGTGCTTATTATGTTCTATGAACTGTGCAGTCACCCATGGCAACTGGTCAGAGGAGGACCAGCATGTTTAGTTGCCGCCAACTAATGATGTGAAACCTAATGTCATGTCCTGATACAGTGTGTTATGGACTGTTTGTGGTACGGTTTATGACTCTATAATAAACTGCATAGACTGTTATGTGCAAAAAGTGTTCCTGTGTACCTTGAATCCCATTGCTAAGCGAGTATTCCCCTACCCGTTAGTAAGCGCTATCTCACAATGCAAACAAACTCCACAAAGAAATCAAACAACTCCTCCAACTCCAAATAAGGCAGCATGAACTATCACTGGCAAATCCCAAATGCCAGTGGCAAGCATATATACCTGAGGAGAGTGTCCAACACAGAACAGCTGAAGCAATCCATCTCCATCCAGGAGATCAACTGTAGAGATGGGCAAACCTGAACAGTAAACACCTACTGTTCGGGCATGGACACCGAACACGGACTTCCCCAGGAAGTCCGTGTTACTGTTTGGGTTCGGCTGCCCAAACACCAGGTGTTTGTTGCACTGTCATGTGCTTGGCAGCGCGGCAAACACTGATTCTAATCGTCGATGAAATCATCCCCGCCGGTCAGAGAGCCCCAGTTCCCATGCTGTCAAAAGAAAGCTTGAACGCTCAGCTGTGATCGGAGGTATAAAGTTTACCTCTGTCCAGTGGTGTTAGCTGATGGGGCTACACCTGCTGCCGCTAATAACAGTGAGAGGAGTGTCAGATGAGAGTATTCATCAGCCGCTCCTGCAGCTCAGCTGTATGCTTCAAAAAGGCTGGTTACTAAGAATAGAGGGGTCGCCATGCTGTTTTTTAAAATTATTTAAATAAATAATTTTAAAAAAACAGCGTGGGGTCCCCCCATTTTTGACAACCAGTCTTGCTAAAGCAGACATCTGGGGGCTGGTATTCTCAGGCTGGTAAGGGGCCATGGATATTGGCCCCCCAGCCTAAAAATAGCTGCCCAGAAAAGGCACATCTATTAGATGCGCCAATTCTGGCACTTTGCCCGTCTCTTCCTATTTGCCCTGTAGTGGTGGCAAGTAGCGTGAGAGTTTTTCTCAAGGTGCTAGCGGAGATCTCCCCGAGGTCACCGCAGTTCAGCCCGGCTGGGAATGCAGCCTCAGTGACCCGAGGTAACCTCAATGACATCACCACCGGTCACGAAGGCTGCATTCGCAGCCGCTCAGTCACCAGTGGTTCTCAGTCTGGACGGTCGCATCTTGGCACCGTTCATGTTGAAAACTGTTTATTTTCCAGACATGGATTACGGTGTGGGACAGAATGACAGACAGGTATCTTATATTGTTGCTTTTTTATTTTTGTTTTATTACAGGAGAACAAGGACTGCGGTGGAATAGGTATTTGGTGAGTATAACTGTGTTTGTTATTTTTAAATAAAAAAGTAAAAGTGTGTTTTGTTTTATTTCTAATAAAGGACTTTATTCTGGCTGTTTCTTTATTTACCATACCACTATAGGATTTGTAATGGATAGGTGTCTTATAGACACCTCTCCATTACTAAGCCGTTGGCTTGATGTCACCTGACAATACAAAGGTGACATCAACCCCACAAATATGAAAACCACTTGCCATTGCTACAGGGCAAGTGAGAAGAGCCGGGCAAAGCTGTAGATAACCCCCCTTCCAACCTGAAAGATAAGAAAAATAAGTTTTATTATACTCACCCGAGTGAGTGGTCCGATCCGATGGGTGTGGCACCTCCCATCTTCTTATGATCGCCGCCTTCCTGCTTGCTTCTGTCACGATCCAATTTTGGATTTGTGGCAGATCTGGTTTACCTCAGTTTAAGACCTTTTTTCCTTTCAAGTCATAGGGGGTAAATGCAGTTTCCCCCCCCCCCCGGTGGCCGTTGGTGTTATTGCATTGCTGCTGGGTTAGCTGATGTTTGTGGTGACCACTCCCTCCATCCTTTAAGAGGTCATCTGGTTCATCAGCTGACTGTCGGTGTTAGTTCATTCTAAAGCGACCAAGCTGGGAGTAGGAGCTTGCTGGGAACTGTTGTTCTACTGCTGTGTCCAGTGATTCTGGTGTTACTTCCTACTGTTCTGTGCCTTGCAGCATTAAGCTAAGTGTTGTTTACCTTTACCTTGTCTGTATTTCCTATATTTGTATTGTTTTGCCCTGTGCACATTATAGTGTTTTCCTGTGTGTCTGCGGCGTGGTGCGTTTATTAGTTTTCCCTGTCTGGTCTTATCACTGGGTGGCGGGTGGAGGTTTCAGCTTAGTACTGAAACAGGACTCAGGGTCAGGCCTGGCAGCCAAGACATGCACACCCTCAGTGTAAACTCTGACAGAGGGACAGACAGGGTTTCCCTAGTTTGAGGCATATTGCAGGGGCCCGGGTAATCAGCTGTAGTCTACCCAGTACCCCCGTGACATTAACACCGACCGTCACATTTTTTCTGATGAGCCATGGCTCAAATGCAGGCCTTTGCCCAACTGCTCCAGACTCTCACCACTGAGCTCAAGGATCTGCGTGGTGAGGTGGTGCAGCAGCTGCAGAAGTTGTTGGGGTTCTGGACCTCGGCTCAGGTACAGGCTCTACCAGAACCCAAGATATCTCTCCCTGACAGGTTTTCTGGAGGGAGAGATACATTTTTGGTTTTTAAGGAGGCCTGCAAGTTATACTTCAGGCTCCGCCCTCGTTCATCAGGGAGTGAGGAACAACGGGTGGGAATCATCGTTTCCCTTCTTAAAGGTGATCCACAGTCCTGGGCCTTCTCCCTGCCGACCGCTTCACCATCTCTACGGTCAGTGGACGAGTTTTTTGCAGCTCTGGCGCTGGTATATGGTGACCCGGACGGCGTCTCTTTGGCGGAATCCCGACTCCGTAAGATCAAGCAGGGGGGCCGGCCAGCGGAGGACTACTATTCAGAGTTTAGGAGGTGGGCCACTGACACACAGTGGAATGACCCGGCCCTTAGGAGCCATTTTGTGCAGGGTCTGTCCCCTAGGTTGCAAGATACTCTGGTACAGTACGCCGCCCCCAAGTCGTTATAGGCCGCCATGTCCCTTGCCATCAGGGTGGATAGACGCTTGAGGGAGAGGCATACACCAAATGTGCCCCCTGTAGTCCTTGCTAGGGAGGAGGACACACCTGACCAGGCGGACGAACCCATGCAGGTGGGAGGAGTTGGTTTCCAAACAGGGTTGTCTGGGGTTTGCCGTGGTGTGGGGGCATGTTTTTACTGTGGGCAGATTGGTCATTTTATCAATGTATGCCCAGCTTGCGCCAAAATTCCTGTTCCATCTAAAAAGCCACGTCCCCCTGGTTGTGTGTAAGGAAGCGACCAGGGAGTGTATATTTCCTCCATTTTCTCGTCTCAGTGTACCTTACCTGCTGAGGTGGTTGTTGGTGGGGTAACTGAGAATGTTCCGGTGCTTGTGGACAGTGGAGCAGGAGTTAATTTGGTGGATGCTCATTTTGTCCAGACCCATGGCCTGATGAGTAGGTCGCTAGCTAGACCCCTAAGCGTCCAGGCCATTGACTCTGCCCCGCTCAGCCAGGGGAGCATTACCCATGTCGTAGATAATATACATCTGCGTATAGGGGCTTGTCATGAAGAGTCCCTGTCATGCTACGTCTTGGAGGGCATACCAACTCCCATGGTCTTAAGACTCCCTTGGTTGAAAAAACACAACCCGGTCATAGACTGGCGGTCCAGAGAAGTAGTCAGCTGGGGTCAGTCATGTGAGGACTGCTGCCCAGGAACTACGATCTCTGCCGTCCTTCTACAACCTACCCCTTCTACTCCTGTCGGGGCAGTAGAGGTGCTTGAAGGGAGTAGGGGCAAGACTCTACCCTCACTACATTCTAAACCAGTATGTCAGAGACCTCTTAGGAGGAGGGGTCAGAGGAGGGTGGTGGTTCCCTCGATGCATAGTGGGGGAGTGAGTTTGGCGACACAGGGGGATGCCTCTGTTGTCGGTTCTGTAAAGAGTTCACCATCTTGCGGCAGACGCATACATGAAAATAAACATTCAGGTCCGGACCTGTGTGTGAATGATTACGTATGGGTGTCCACCAAAAATATCAGGTGGAAGTGTGGAACTGGAATCTGGAGTCCAAGGGTAATCAGGCCATATCGGGTGTCAGCCATTGTCAGTCCGAAGACTTACCAGTTGGAGTTACCCTCAGTAATGCCCATACACAACTCATTCCACAGGTCGGCGCTCTGGAGATTTGTGCCGCCTACGTTGTTATCTCCATCGTGCTGTGTCCACCGTAAACCTGAGGGTCAGGTGACTGAGGAGGTGAACTCTGGTGAATCGAGACGTTCTCACTGTAGGGTTTTTACTGGTGAGGACCAGTGTTGAGGGTCCAGAGGCCTCTCATTGAAAGGGGGGTACTGTCACGATCCAATTTTGGATTTGTGGCAGATCTGGTTTACCTCAGTTTAAGACCTTTTTTACTTTCAAGTCATCGGGGGTTAATGCAGTTTCCCCCCCCAAGTGGCCGCTGGTGTTGTTGCATTGCTGCTGGGTCAGCTGATGTTTGTGGTGACCACTCCCTCCATCCTTTAAGAGGTCACCTGGTTCATCAGCTGACTGTCGGTGTTAGTTCATTCTAAAGCGACCAAGCTGGGAGTAGGAGCTTGCTGGGAACTGTTGTTCTACTGCTGTGTCCAGTGATTCTGGTGTTACTTCCTGCTGTTCTGTGCCTTGCAGCATTAAGCTAAGTGTTGTTTACCTTTATCTTGTCTGTATTTCCTATATTTGTATTGTTTTGCCCTGTGCACATTATAGTGTTTTCCTGTGTGTCTGCGGCGTGGTGCGTTTATTAGTTTTCCCTGTCTGGTCTTATCACTGGGTGGCGGGTGGAGGTTTCAGCTTAGTACTGAAACAGGACTCAGGGTCAGGCCTGGCAACCCAGACATGCTCCCTTCAGTGTAAACTCTGGGAGAGGGACAGACAGGGTTTCCCTAGTTTGAGGGATATTGCAGGCGCCCGGGTAATCAGCTGTAGTCTACCCAGTACCCCCGTGACAGCTTCATGGCTTCCGGCATCGCGCTCCTGCGCAGGCGTACTTATCTGCCCTGTTGAGGGCAGAGGAAAGTACTGCAGAGAGGCTCAGCGCCTGCGCACTGCAGTACTTTCTTCTGCCCTGTCGGATCAGGTCTTATAAACAGCATTATAGAATGCTGTAGATAAGCCCAGAAAGGCGTGGCTGTATCTTATATCGGCCAAACGAGGTGACAAGTTCGCTTTAATCTTCATCACGTGATTAACCACACAAATGCACTACTTGTAAGTCCGTTTTAAATTATTACAAAATGGCATCTAAAATCTATCTTATCTACAAGGTCTCATAAAATTGAGGGTGTCTATCTATCTATCTATCTATCTATCTATCTATCTATCTATCTATCTATCTATCTATTGTGATGTTGCGCTCACTGCATGTGTTGGAGGACACTCGCTTGGCACAGGATTCAAGCACACGGGCACGGCTTTTCACTGAGACAGTGTATGTGGGTGTATTTTATACAGCATAAACCACCAAAAACAACAACAGATGGACAGTCTTTACATCAGGCTTCACATCATTAGCTTGCGTCACTAAACACGCTGATCCTTATCTGACCAGTTGCCGTGGATGACCGCACAGTTCATAGAGTATCATAAGCACCAACAGTTTATGGTACCTTACGGGAGCTCCTGCTCCACCTGCTGACTCCTTGTCAGTCCTCTCTCCTGGGAAAGCTGCCGGAAAAATCGGTACCGGAATTATCCGTGTCCGTGTGCCCGTGCGTTTCTGTGGCACATCAGTGCGGCACACGTGTGCTGCCCGTGTGCCGACTGGGTACCACACGCACGGTTCAGGAGACAGCGCTAGAGATAAGCGCTGTCCCCCCCACGTGGTGCTGAAGCCGCCATTCATACCTTCTCTGCAGCAGCGTTTGCTGTAGAGAAGATATGAATAATCCTTTTTTTTTTTTTGTTTCTCGTGTTTTACATAAAGATCCTTGTCCCCACCCCCTGTGCGCCCGCCCGCTGATATTAAAATACTCACCCGGCTCCCTCGCTGGCGCTGCTTCCTGTCCTGGCCGCACCTTCTACTGTATGAGCGGTCACGTGGGGCCGCCGATTACAGTCATGAATATGCGGCTCCACCTCCTATAGGGGTGGAGCCGCATATTCATTTCTGTAATGGGCGACCCCACGTGACCGCATACAGGAGAAGCTGCGGCCAGGACAGGACACTGCGAGGGAGGCGGGTGAGTATTTTAATAACAGCGGGCGGGCGCAGAAGGGGGTGGAAACATGGATCTTTATGTAAAACACGAGAAACAAACAAAAAAAAGGATTATTCATATCTTCTCTACAGCAATCGCTGCTGCAGAGAAGATATGAATGGCGGCTTCAGCACCATGTGGGGGGGACAGTGCTTACTGTAGCGCTGTCTCCTGCATGGCACAAGGACTGCACACGGACAACGTCCGTGTGCGGTACGTGTTTTACATGGACCCATTGACTTTAATGGGTCCGTGTAATCTGTGCGCTCCCACGAACACTGACATGTCTCCGTGTTTGGCACACGGAGACACGGTCTGCAAAAAATCAATGACATCTGCACAGATGCATTGATTTCAATGTGTCTACGTGTGTCAGTGGCTCCGGTACGTGAGGAAACTGTCACCTCACATACCGGAGCCACTGACGTGTGAAACCGGCCTTACGGGGTTCACCAGCTAGCCTGGCAGGCACACCTCAGTCAGTCCAGAGCCACCAAAGGATGGTAGCTTCCCCAACACAGACCATCCAGGTCTACAGTCTCTCAGGTGCTTCCAGGAAGACTCCACTCACTGGGGCTTCCAACACAGACCGCCCAGGACCACGGTCTCTCTGTGCTCTTAAGGGATCCAGTCCTACTCCCAGGACCTCCCAACACAGAAGCTTTCCACAGTGAGCTATTCAGGACATCCGTCCCCACCTGGGACCGTCCAACACACAGGCATGTGGCCTGTCCAGGTGCTATTCAGGACGTTCGTCAAACACCCCAGGCCACCAGGTCCAAAGCCCCACCATGTGCTATTCAGGGAGATAGCACTCCCAACAAATAGGCTTTTTTAGGATCTTCAGCACAGACCATTCAGATCCAAACTCAGAGACCATATGACCAGACCTCAGTCACATTATATGGTTGTAACCACTCCCCTAGATGGGTGTGTGTGTGTGTGTGTGTGTGTGTGTGTGTGTGTGTGTGTGTGTGTGTGTGTGGCTAGTTCGACCCGCCCATCTCTCATAACTATCCCTGCCAGCCTCCATTCATAATTATACCAACACCACAATTACTTGTGGGACTACAGGTCCAACAACATCCTTACTTCAGGCTGACAGTGCAGAGTGTCTTCCTCTGCGACACACAGTGCCGGCCATTCACAATATTGCCGGATTTTAACTCATTACCACTGTTATGCCTGTGATTGCCATGCATTCCTAGGGCCTCAATACACCTCCATGCGTATTCTGGGAAGACCGTGCAGTGCCCCCTACCTGTAACAGGGGTCACTGCATCACACTATCCATCTATCTATTGTGACAGGGTGACTGGCACAGTGTACGAGGGGAGATATTTGTCACTGCGCATGTTGGCGTCAGTGGTATGAAACCAGGATATTTCTTCTCCAGAACACTAAGAGTTGGGAGGGTTAAAGAAAGCTGCATACATGGGCTGGTTTTATGTGAGCACTCACAGAGTGGGAGGAAGAGTGCTCACCATATCTCTTCTGGCAGAGCCGATACCGGCATGTGTACTAGCAGGATCTGCGGTGTTGTCACAATCATGTGAGGTACAGCAGCAACAACAGCTCACCAGTCATCAACAGAATTTGGCACAGCAGGAAACGAATAAGCTGTTAGCACAGCAGCTTCAGCAGCAACACCAGCAGCAGCGACAGCAGCAGGAGACACTAACACGACAAATGGAGCTCCTTGCAGAGGCGGTTCGTGTGAGGCTGGCAGTCTTCCTCCCTGTATCCAGGTGATGACTCGTACGCCCGGAAAATGGTAAGACGAGCCATGCAGAAAATGACCCCAGGGGATGATGTAGAAGCCTTTTTGATTGTGTTTGAGTGGGTAGTGAAGTGTGAGAGGCTAGTGGGTAGTGAAGCGTGAGAGGCTACCACCAGAGCAGTGGGCAGAGGTACTGGCCCCCTATTTAACTGGTGAACCCCAAAAGGCATACTATGACTTAGCCATTAGGATGCCAAAGAATAAGTCAAATTAAAAACTAAATTCCTGGCACGCCTGAGGGTAACGATATCTGTGAGAGCTCAGCGCATCCACCGCTGGGTGTATGCTGGCGACAAACCCCCTCGCTCACAAATGTTCGACTTGTTGCACCTGGTCCAAAAGTGGTTGCAGCCAGAGACTTCCACTCCTGCCCAGATGGTCGAGCGTGTGGTGATAGACAGGTTCATCCACTCCCTTCCCAGGTCAATAAAGACCTGGGTTGCCCAGGGCAGCCCTCAGAATGCAGACAACCTTGTTGGCCTGGTTGAGAGATACCAGGTTGTTGAGAAATCCCTGGGGAAACCAGACATCACCACTTCCCCGTACTGGGATACCCAAAGGGGGGCGGGATCACCACTGAACCCATGTACTGCAGCTTACACAGGCACTGCTCCTATTATGCCTATCCCAACTGCAGTGTGGACAGTCAACCCGGCGAGGGACCGCAGTCGTGCACCGTGTCAATCAATGGGGTAATGGTTCTGGGACTCAGGAAGTCTGGTCACCCTAATCAGCGATGCACTGCTCCACCAGTTAATACCTAACAAATTTGTGGGCATCCGCTGCATAAACGGTGATGCCAAGAACTACCCTATAATACAAAAATGAGAGTATTTAAAAGCAACATAACTAAATTAGAATCTATATTACTCAGTTGCTTTCTATAGGAATTTATTTTTTAACCAAGCCGTAAACAGCATATAAGAAGAGTGTGGAAAACCACATAAACGACCAAAAACTGGAAACTCAATTCTATAAATAATTTTATTACACATATAAAATGTTACACACAAAGAAAAACAGGACATGAAGGATACAAAATGGAATTATGGTGCAAGACACTGCACCGAGATATTGTTGTGTCAACGGACAAACAGACCACAGACTCCTGATAATAAAAGATGACCGTATAGAGGAGAGGACACCGGAGTATAAATACCACTCCTGCAGGTGTGGGGCATATAATGATATTGCACTCAAATCCCAGGGTATGGGCACTAAAAAATGTTATTTAATTATGGTGTACCACACAGGGTATACAGGCCCATCCATACTTCCATGCCCATAAAAAAAGTCACATAAAAATGGAATTGAGGCTACACCCTACAAACTACTTCACTGACCCCTGCCAATCAAATCGGCAACACTGATAGAGAGTCTCCATAAAGCTCCATAGTTAACCGGCCACTCGGCCTGTGTAATGTATTACCTCTCACAGAAGGGGGGTAAAAAAAGGATTACTGCGGTGTCCCTGGGTCCGGTCCGCTGGTCACCCGACGCGCGTTTCGGAGCTCGCAAGCTCCTTCGTCAGGGGGCGTGTCTGATGCTTAGGACAGACGGGTTTTAAATAATGACAAGCCAATCACCGCCGCGGCGCCAACCGGATGTGACGCAGGCGCCAACCCGGAAACCGGAACTCAAAACGACAGCGGCGTCATGCATGAGCGTCGCCATAACCATGGCGACCACTCAAACATAGAGACGCCGAGGGTCGCAAGGAGTGACGGCACCGAGCGCGCATGCGTGCAGGCTGCACCGCAACAGTGAGTGGATCCGCAACAAATAAAAAAACAATAATAATGAAAAAGAAAGAATACATAAAATAGGGGTAAGAAAAAATGATGAACCACATAATAATAAAGCTCAAAAAGTAATTATGAACCCAGAAGGGGCGCATAACATAACATATATATTCACAAAAAGTATGTATAAGCAACACCCAAAGACAGCTCACGACTAGAACCCCGCACATGCAAGATTTAACAAGCATATGCAATAAATATAACCACGTGATACCACCTAGCTAAATCACTATTAAAACAAGAAACATATATTCATAGAAACAATGCAATAAAGCACCAATGATTTATATAGAAAAGATATGCCATATATAAACAGAAATAATGCACTGAAGCACGAACGATGGTTGAAAGATGATGAAAAGGCTTTAGTCCCAAACGAGAACCATCAGACAGTCCATAGCATAAATATCTAAAAGAAATTTAAAAACAGTATTAAAAACAACACAAAAAATACCCAAATACGAGTGTACCACACCACCCGTGCACTGTCAGGATCACAAAAATGGCGCATAACTTATTGTTTCGTTCAGACCATGGGGGTGGACAGTATTAAGGGTCCACATCCACCGGGTCTCGAGTTGTGCCAACCGTTGTGAGACACGGCCGCCCCTGATATTTGGTTCCACCATGTCAATACCTTTAACACGTAAGGCATTGCCATTACATTGGTGATGGGATTTGAAATGCCTCGGTATTGTTTTAAGCGTATGAACATCCATAACACCTGCTGCTTCCTCAATCCCCAGGACATGTTCCCGTACTCTTTTTTTCAACTGTCGGGTTGTTAATCCTACGTAAATCAACGGGCAAGGACACACCGCATAATATACAACGTTCTTTGAAGTACATGTTATATATTTAGTTATTTTAAAACTTCTTTGTCCTGAGGAATCAACAAATGTATCGTCCCTAGAAATGTTACTGCATGCTACGCATCTACCACAGGCACGACAGCCACCCCTCGGTTGAGAACTATTTAGAAAGGTTCTCAGTGGGTTAGGTACATAGTGGCTGCGTACCAAATGGTCGCGTATATTTTTGGCCCTACGGAACGTGATAAACGGACGATCAGGTAATAATTTGGCTCCTTCATGCCTCCTCCTCTCATCCAGCCCATATGGTGAGAGCAGTTCCTATTGGACAGTTCCTACGGATACGTCGTATATGTTCCACCGACATTGAGTTTGAGATTCAGGCTAGGGATCTTAAAACTCGATTTAAAGAACGGGGATATAGTAACCGTGCCATCAAAAAAGCGTACCTGCGTGCTAAACATAGTGACAGAAATGGTCTGCTTTATGGTAAAAGTGATGCAAGGGACGGATCTGAGGTGGTCAGGTTCGTTACTAATTATAATTCTAGGGCAGATGCCATACGGAGTGCTTTGGAACGAGCCTGGCCAATTTTAAAAACGGATTTGACACTAGCCAAATTATTACCTGATCGTCCGTTTATCACGTTCCGTAGGGCCAAAAATATACGCGACCATTTGGTACGCAGCCACTATGTACCTAACCCACTGAGAACCTTTCTAAATAGTTCTCAACCGAGGGGTGGCTGTCGTGCCTGTGGTAGATGCGTAGCATGCAGTAACATTTCTAGGGACGATACATTTGTTGATTCCTCAGGACAAAGAAGTTTTAAAATAACTAAATATATAACATGTACTTCAAAGAACGTTGTATATTATGCGGTGTGTCCTTGCCCGTTGATTTACGTAGGATTAACAACCCGACAGTTGAAAAAAAGAGTACGGGAACATGTCCTGGGGATTGAGGAAGCAGCAGGTGTTATGGATGTTCATACGCTTAAAACAATACCGAGGCATTTCAAATCCCATCACCAATGTAATGGCAATGCCTTACGTGTTAAAGGTATTGACATGGTGGAACCAAATATCAGGGGCGGCCGTGTCTCACAACGGTTGGCACAACTCGAGACCCGGTGGATGTGGACCCTTAATACTGTCCACCCCCATGGTCTGAACGAAACAATAAGTTATGCGCCATTTTTGTGATCCTGACAGTGCACGGGTGGTGTGGTACACTCGTATTTGGGTATTTTTTGTGTTGTTTTTAATACTGTTTTTAAATTTCTTTTAGATATTTATGCTATGGACTGTCTGATGGTTCTCGTTTGGGACTAAAGCCTTTTCATCATCTTTCAACCATCGTTCGTGCTTCAGTGCATTATTTCTGTTTATATATGGCATATCTTTTCTATATAAATCATTGGTGCTTTATTGCATTGTTTCTATGAATATATGTTTCTTGTTTTAATAGTGATTTAGCTAGGTGGTATCACGTGGTTATATTTATTGCATATGCTTGTTAAATCTTGCATGTGCGGGGTTCTAGTCGTGAGCTGTCTTTGGGTGTTGCTTATACATACTTTTTGTGAATATATATGTTATGTTATGCGCCCCTTCTGGGTTCATAATTACTTTTTGAGCTTTATTATTATGTGGTTCATCATTTTTTCTTACCCCTATTTTATGTATTCTTTCTTTTTCATTATTATTGTTTTTGTATTTGTTGCGGATCCACTCACTGTTGCGGTGCAGCCTGCACGCATGCGCGCTCGGTGCCGTCACTCCTTGCGACCCTCGGCGTCTCTATGTTTGAGTGGTCGCCATGGTTATGGCGACGCTCATGCATGACGCCGCTGTCGTTTTGAGTTCCGGTTTCCGGGTTGGCGCCTGCGTCACATCCGGTTGGCGCCGCGGCGGTGATTGGCTTGTCATTATTTAAAACCCGTCTGTCCTAAGCATCAGACACGCCCCCTGACGAAGGAGCTTGCGAGCTCCGAAACGCGCGTCGGGTGACCAGCGGACCGGACCCAGGGACACCGCAGTAATCCTTTTTCTACCCCCCTTCTGTGAGAGGTAATACATTACACAGGCCGAGTGGCCGGTTAACTATGGAGCTTTATGGAGACTCTCTATCAGTGTTGCCGATTTGATTGGCAAGGGTCAGTGAAGTAGTTTGTAGGGTGTAGCCTCAATTCCATTTTTATGTGACTTTTTTTATGGGCATGGAAGTATGGATGGGCCTGTATACCCTGTGTGGTACACCATAATTAAATAACATTTTTTAGTGCCCATACCCTGGGATTTGAGTGCAATATCATTATATGCCCCACACCTGCAGGAGTGGTATTTATACTCCGGTGTCCTCTCCTCTATACGGTCATCTTTTATTATCAGGAGTCTGTGGTCTGTTTGTCCGTTGACACAACAATATCTCGGTGCAGTGTCTTGCACCATAATTCCATTTTGTATCCTTCATGTCCTGTTTTTCTTTGTGTGTAACATTTTATATGTGTAATAAAATTATTTATAGAATTGAGTTTCCAGTTTTTGGTCGTTTATGTGGTTTTCCACACTCTTCTTACAAGAACTACCCTGTAGCCGAAGTGACCATGGGAACAGAATGTGGTACCAAGTCCCAAGAGGTTGGGGTAGTGAAAAACTTGATACATCCTGTCATTCTTGGGTGGGATTTTTCTCTATTTTGGAACTTGTGGAAAAGGGGGCTGTACAGAGTGTCCCGGTCAAGAGCCAGGCCCCTATGGAGGAGGCTCCGAGAAAAGTAAAGATGGGGGAGTTTCCCTTATGTGTTCCTTGCAGGAGAAGAAGATGAGACGGAGACAGAGGAGCACAGCTTCCCTGACTTAGAGGTGCACGAAGAGAATGAAACTTTTCAAGACCTTCCGTTAAAGGGAGCTTTTGATAATGTCACTGTATGTAATGGGAATGCTCAAGTGCTGGTTCCCTCATTTTGCAGTCAATGGCGAGTTGTTGTATCGGGTGACCAAATCAATTGGAAGAGAGATAGTAGAGTAGCTGGTAGTCCCAGGACCCTACCGACGTAGGGTTTATAGACATGGTCCACTAATATGTTTTGTTTGGGGTAATAAAGGAGTCAAGAAGTGAATGGTCGAGTCCCATTGTCCTTGTGCCAAAGCCCAATGGCAAGTGGCAGTTTTGTAACGACTACCGCAGGCTCATGTCCTAAAGCGCCAAGAAGAAGACGGCCTTCTGGATGCCGGATGGGTGTTTCCAGTACACCAGAATGCCATTTGGACTGCAGGGGCCCCAGCTACCGTCCAAAGGGCGATGGATTGAATCTTGGCTCCACACAAGAAGTATGCTGAACTTGGATGACATTGTCATTTTCATCCCAGAATGGAGTTCGCACCTGCCAAAGATACAGGCGATCCTCGATGCATTGAGGAAAGCGGGATTCACCATAAATCCCAAGGTACTTCGGCTACATCATCAAGAAAGGCGAGATCAAGCCCCAGCTAAATAAGATAGAGGCCATTCAGAAGTGACCGCAACTGCTCTCCAAGAAACAAGTGAGGACGTTTCTTGGGATTGTGGGGTATTACCGGCGTTTCATCCCGAACTTGGCCATAATTTCCACACTGTTAACAGATCTCCTTGTGGGCATCAAGTCAACGATGATGATATGGACTCCTGACACTGAAGCTGGCTCTGTGCAAGCATCCATTTCTGGTTGCACCCGACTTTAGTAAAGAATTCATGGTCTAGACCAGTGTTCCCTGTTGTGAATTCCGTCTGGGTTCCCTTTGGTGGCCTTTAGCGATATTGCGGGTCTGGAGCTGGGCTCAGCTGCCTCATTTCCTGCTATGCTGGTTCCTATTTAACTCCACCTGGACCTTTACTTGTTGCCTGCTGTCGTTGTATTCAGTACTGGTTCTGACCTCTCCTGGATTTTCCTGGTGACCTGTCTGTTTCTGAGAAGCTAAGTCTTGCTAGTTCTTTTTGCTCATTGTTTCCTTGAATATGTTTCTCAGTATATGATGTGTTCAGTCCAGCTTGCTTATATGTGATTTTTCGCTTGCTGGTAGCTCTGGGGAGCAGAAGTGCGCCCCTCACATCGTGAGTTGGTGTGGGGGTTCTTGTACTTTCTGCGTGGATAGTTTTTGATAGTTTTTGTACCGACCGCACAGATCCCTGCTATCTTCTGTCTATTTAGTGTTAGCGGGCCTCATTTGCTTAAACCTGTTTTTCATTCCTACGATTGTATTTTCCCCTTAACTCACCGTTATTATTTGTGGGGGGCTGTCTAAACTTTGGGGTTATTTCTCTGAGGCAAGTGAGGCTTTGCTTTCTCTCTAGGGGTAGCTAGTTTCTCAGGCTGTGAAGAGGCGTCTAGGTTTTTAGGTAACGCTCCACGGCTGCCTTTAGTGTGTGTGGATAGGATCAGGATTGCGGTCGGTATAGTTCCACATTCCCGGAGCTTGTCCTACTATTCAGGTTTACCTATCAGGTCAGTTTGGTGATCCTACCACCGGATCATAACAGTACAGCAGGCCAATAAAGAGTTAATGCATCGCAAAAGAGCGATAAGAGAAATCCTGAGTTCATTTTTTTTTTTTCCTCTGCAGTGTGTCTAGCCTCTCTCCTCCCCTTAATCTCTGGGTGGTTCAGAATTCAGCTGCAGCTATGGACCTTCAGAGTCTGTCTTCTAGTGTGGATCATCTCACTGCTAGGGTACAAGGCATTCAGGATTATGTAGTCCGCAGTCCTATGTCAGAGCCTAAGATACCTATTCCTGAGCTGTTCTCCGGAGACAGATCTAGGTTTTTGAACTTTAAAAATAATTGCAAATTATTCCTTTCTCTGAGACCTCGTTCCTCTGGTGATTCGGTTCAGCAAGTTAAAATTATTATTTCTTTGTTGCGTGGTGACCCTCAAGATTGGGCATTCTCTCTGGCGCCGGGAGATCCTGCATTGCAAAATGTGGATGCGTTTTTTCTGGCGCTTGGAGTGCTTTATGAGGAACCTAATCTGGTAGACCAAGCAGAAAAGGTTTTGCTGGCTCTCTCCCAGGGTCAGGATGAAGCAGAGGTTTTCTGTCAGAAGTTTAGGAAATGGTCTGTGCTCACTCAATGGAATGAGTGTGCCCTGGCAGCGATTTTCAGAAAGGGTCTTTCTGAAGCCATTAAGGATGTTATGTTGGGGTTCCCCACGCCTACGGGTCTGAATGAGTCAATGTCTTTGGCCATTCAGATTGATCGGCGCTTACGGGAGCGCAAACCAGTGCACCATCTGGCGGTATTTTCTGAGCAGAAGCCTGAGTCTATGCAATGTGACAGGATTCTGACCAGAATTGAACGGCAAAATCACAGATGTCAGAATGGGTTGTGCTTTTACTGTGGTGATTCTGCTCATGTTATCTCAGATTGTTCTAAGCGCATAAAAAACTTCGCTAAGTCTGTCACCATTGGTACTGTACAGCCTAAATTCATTTTGTCTGTTACTTTGATTTGCTCTCTGTCATCCTACTCAGTTATGGCTTTTGTGGATTCAGGTGCTGCCCTGAATTTGATGGATTTGTCTTTTGCCAGGCGCTGTGGTTTTATCTTGGAGCCTTTGCAATTCCCTATTCCACTAAAGGGAATTGATGCCACGCCATTGGCCAAGAATAAACCTCAGTACTGGGCTCAAGTGACCATGTGCATGACTCCTGCACATCAGGAGGTGATTCGCTTTCTTGTGTTACATAATTTGCATGATGTTGTCGTGTTAGGTCTGCCATGGCTGCAGGCTCATAATCCAGTCCTGGATTGGAAAGCAATGTCTGTGTCAAGTTGGGGCTGCCAGGGGATTCATGGCGATGCTCCTTTGGTGTCTATTGCTTCTTCTACTCCTTCTGAAGTCCCTGAATTTTTGTCGGACTACCAGGATGTATTTGATGAGCCCAAGTCCAGTGCCCTACCTCCTCATAGGGATTGTGATTGCGCCATAAATTTGATTCCTGGTAGTAAGTTCCCTAAGGGACGACTTTTTAATTTGTCTGTACCAGAACATGCCGCTATGCGGAGTTATATCAAGGAGTCTTTAGAGAAGGGGCATATTCGCCCGTCCTCGTCCCCTTTGGGTGCGGGGTTCTTTTTTGTGGCCAAGAAGGATGGTTCTCTGAGACCCTGCATAGATTATCGCCTTCTAAATAACATCACGGTCAAATTTCAGTATCCTTTGCCACTGTTGTCCGATCTGTTTGCTCGGATTAGGGGGGCCAGTTGGTTCACCAAGATAGATCTTCGTGGAGCGTATAATCTTGTGCGTATAAAGCAGGGCGATGAATGGAAAACAGCATTCAATACGCCCGAAGGCCATTTTGAGTACTTGGTGATGCCTTTTGGGCTTTCTAATGCCCCTTCTGTGTTCCAGTCCTTCATGCACGACATCTTCCGAGAATATCTGGATAGGTTTATGATTGTGTACCTGGATGATATTTTGGTCTTTTCTGATGATTGGGAGTCTCATGTGAAGCAGGTCAGGATGGTATTTCAGGTCCTGCGAGCCAATGCCTTGTTTGTGAAGGGCTCTAAATGTCTCTTCGGAGTCCAGAAGGTTTCCTTTTTGGGCTTTATTTTTTCTCCTTCTACCATTGAGATGGATCCAGTCAAGGTCCAGGCTATTTATGACTGGACTCAACCTACATCGGTAAAGAGTCTTCAGAAGTTCTTGGGTTTTGCTAATTTTTACCGTCGCTTCATCACTAATTTTTCCAGTGTGGTTAAGCCTTTGACGGATTTGACCAAGAAGGGTTCTGATGTGACGAATTGGTCTCCTGCGGCCGTGGAGGCCTTTCAGGAGCTCAAATGTCGGTTCTCTTCGGCTCCTGTCTTGCGTCAGCCGGATGTCTCTCTGCCCTTCCAGGTCAAGGTTGATGCTTCTGAGATTGGAGCTGGGGCTGTCTTGTCACAGAGAAGCTCTGATGGCTCTGTGATGAGGCCATGTGCTTTCTTTTCAAGAAAGTTTTCGCCTGCCGAGCGGAATTATGATGTTGGTAATCGGCAGTTGTTGGCAATGAAATGGGCATTTGAGGAGTGGCGACATTGGCTAGAGGGAGCCAAACATCATGTGGTGGTCTTGACGGATCACAAGAATTTGACTTATCTCGAGTCTGCTAAACGGCTAAATCCTAGACAGGCTCAATGGTCGCTGTTTTTCTCCCGTTTCGATTTCGTGGTTTCATACCTTCCGGGTTCGAAGAACGTGAAGGCTGATGCTCTTTCTAGGAGCTTTGTGCCTGACTCTCCGGGAGTTTCTGAACCGGCTGGTGTCCTCAGAGAGGGGGTGATTTTGTCTGCCATCTCCCCTGATTTACGACGGGTACTGCAGGAATTTCAGGCCAATAGACCTGACCGTTGTCCACCGGAGAGACTGTTTGTCCCGGATAGATGGACCAGTAGAGTCATTTCCGAGGTTCATTCTTCGGTGTTGGCAGGTCATCCTGGGATTTTTGGTACCAGGGATTTGGTGGCTAGGTCCTTTTGGTGGCCTTCCTTGTCGCGGGATGTGCGTTCCTTTGTACAGTCCTGTGGGATTTGTGCTCGGGCCAAGCCCTGCTGTTCTCGTGCCAGTGGACTGCTTTTGCCTTTACCTGTCCCGAAGAGGCCCTGGACGCATATTTCCATGGATTTTATTTCGCATCTCTCAGAAGATGTCTGTTATCTGGGTGGTTTGTGATCATTTTTCTAAAATGGTCCATTTGGTGCCCTTGCCTAAGCTGCCTTCCTCCTCCGATTTGGTTCCACTGTTTTTTCAGAATGTGGTTCGTTTGCATGGTATTCCTGAGAATATTGTGTCTGACAGAGGATCCCAGTTTGTGTCCAGATTTTGGCGGTCCTATTGTGCTAAGATGGGCATTGAATTATCTTTTTCATCGGCCTTCCATCCTCAGACGAATGGCCAAACCGAACGAACTAATCAGACCTTGGAGACTTATCTGAGATGTTTTGTTTCTGCGGATCAGGATGATTGGGTGACTTTTTTGCCATTGGCTGAGTTCGCCCTCAATAATCGGGCTAGTTCTGCTA
The DNA here is from genome assembly GCF_051348905.1 of Ranitomeya variabilis. Lineage (NCBI taxonomy): Eukaryota > Metazoa > Chordata > Amphibia > Anura > Dendrobatidae > Ranitomeya > Ranitomeya variabilis. Next base: position 777,598,266 of record NC_135233.1, on the reverse strand, counting down.
CTTTGGTTTCGCCTTTTTATTGCAATTCTAGTTTTCATCCTCGTTTTTCCTCAGGTCAGGTTGAGCCTTCTGACTGTCCTGGGGTGGATTCTGTGGTGGATAGGTTGCAGCAGATTTGGAACCATGTGGTGGACAATTTGACGTTGTCACAAGAGAAGGCTCAGCGCTTTGCTAACCGCCGTCACTGTGTGGGTCCCCGACTTCGTGTGGGGGATTTGGTATGGTTGTCTTCTCGTTATGTTCCGATGAAGGTTTCCTCTCCTAAGTTCAAGCCTCGTTTCATCGGTCCTTATAAGATTTTGGAAATCCTCAACCCTATGTCATTTCGTTTGGACCTCCCAGCATCATTTGCCATTCACAATGTGTTCCATAGGTCATTGTTGCGGAGATATGTGGTGCCTGTGGTTCCTTCTGTTGACCCTCCTGCTCCGGTCTTGGTCGAGGGAGAATTAGAGTATGTGGTGGAGAAGATCTTGGATTCTCGTGTTTCGAGACGGAAGCTTCAGTACTTAGTTAAATGGAAGGGCTATGGTCAGGAGGATAATTCCTGGGTAGTCGCCTCTGATGTCCATGTGGCCGATTTGGTTCGTGCCTTTCTTTCGGCTCGTCCTGATCGGCCTGGGGGCTCTGGTGAGGGTTCGGTGACCCCTCCTCAAGGGGGGGGTACTGTTGTGAATTCCGTCTGGGTTCCCTTTGGTGGCCTTTAGCGATATTGCGGGTCTGGAGCTGGGCTCAGCTGCCTCATTTCCTGCTATGCTGGTTCCTATTTAACTCCACCTGGACCTTTACTTGTTGCCTGCTGTCGTTGTATTCAGTACTGGTTCTGACCTCTCCTGGATTTTCCTGGTGACCTGTCTATTTCTGAGAAGCTAAGTCTTGCTAGTTCTTTTTGCTCATTGTTTCCTTGAATATGTTTCTCAGTATATGATGTGTTCAGTCCAGCTTGCTTATATGTGATTTTTCGCTTGCTGGTAGCTCTGGGGAGCAGAAGTGCGCCCCTCACATCGTGAGTCGGTGTGGGGGTTCTTGTACTTTCTGCGTGGATAGTTTTTGATAGTTTTTGTACCGACCGCACAGATCCCTGCTATCTTCTGTCTATTTAGTGTTAGCGGGCCTCATTTGCTTAAACCTGTTTTTCATTCCTACGTTTGTATTTTCCCCTTAACTCACCGTTATTATTTGTGGGGGGCTGTCTAAACTTTGGGGTTATTTCTCTGAGGCAAGTGAGGCTTTGCTTTCTCTCTAGGGGTAGCTAGTTTCTCAGGCTGTGAAGAGGCGTCTAGGTTTTTAGGTAACGCTCCACGGCTGCCTTTAGTGTGTGTGGATAGGATCAGGATTGCGGTCGGTATAGTTCCACATTCCCGGAGCTTGTCCTACTATTCAGGTTTACCTATCAGGTCAGTTTGGTGATCCTACCACCAGATCATAACAGTTCCCCAACTCCAGTCCTCAAGAGCCACCAACAGGTCATGTTTTCAGGATTTCCTTAGTATTGAACAGGTGATAATTGCATCACCTGGACAGGCAAGAATGCAATCACCTGTGAATTACTAAGGAAATTCTGAAAACATGACCTGTTGGTGGCTCTTGAGGACCGGAGTTGGGGAACACTGGTCTAGACCGATGCTTCAGAAGTTTGGTTGGGAGCCGTGCTTTCACAGGAAATCAATGGTGAAGAGCATCTCATCCTTTATCTGAGCTGGAAACTCTCATCTTGCGAGAAGAACTATGCAATAGTTGAGAAAGAATTCTTAGCCATAAAGTGGGCCATCGACTCCCTGAGATACTACCTGTTAGGTCACAGGTTTAAGTTAGTTTCGGACAATGCGTCTCTGAGATCATTAAGAGAGAAGAAGGGTAAGAATGTCAGGGTGACTAGGTGGTTCTGAGCCCTTCAAGACAAGACTTTTCACGTAGAGCATAGGCCAGGGAAGCTGCATGGCAAAACGGATGCTTTCCTGAATTCCCTGTTTAGTATCTGAAAGTGCAAAAACCCCTTGCGATTTTTTTTTTTAAATGGAAACCTATCATGTCAAAAAACACCTCTAAGGCTACTTTCACACTAGCGTCGGACGACGCACGACGAATTGCGACGTAAAGACGCTAGCAGTGTAGTTTAGGGCCTAGGAGCAGTGTCTGCACGTCAGCTGAGTAACCCACCTGTGAAACTAACTACACCGCCTGTGTATCTCTATTTTCACTGCATCTAATTCAGTTAATAGTTTAGGGCCTAGGAGCAGTGTCTGCACATCAGCAGAGTAGCCCAGCGACCCACCAACTGTTTACCTAAGTACTATTTTGTAACTGCATCTGGCCCAGGAAATCCTTTTGGGCCTAGTAGAATTTGGTGCTACTCAGCAGCGTACCCCACCCATGAAGCAAGCTACACCGCCTGTTTACCTAACTACTATTTTGTAACGGCATCTAGCCCGGGAAATCCTTTTGGGCCTAGTGGAATTTAGTGCTACTCAGCAGCGTACCCCACCCATGAAGCAAGCTACACCGCCTTCTTTCTTTCTCAATCTAACCCCTCGGCTCTGGGGTGTCCACTCTCCCTCCAGCTCTCTCCTTCTCACAGGTGGACTACTGCGTGTTTTCACACTGTGGCGAATCTTTTGGGCCCAGGCATAAGAAGTCGTCGAGGTAATGGATAATATGTGCCGCTTTACCAACGTCCATGACGACACATTTGAGGAAGCAACTAAACGCCTCAAATAGTGAGCAGGATATGGAGCACCCCATGGGCAAACAGCGATCTATGTAGTATGCTCCTTCACAGAAGCAGCCCAATGGGAGGACACTATTCGGAGGCACAGGTAGTAACCAGAACGCCCCCTCAATGTCTGTTTTGGCCATTAGGGTGCCCCTTACCAACTTCTTGACCCGCCTGATTGCCTCGTCAAAGGAGGTACAGTACATAGTACTGTACTTGGTTCCGCATCGATATTGTCGTTTACTGACCTGCCCCTTGGATATGACAAATGGTGGATTAGTCTGAATGTATTGGGTTCATTTTTTGGCACAACTCCCAACGGGGGTACCAATACGTTACTGCATGCGGTTAAAAAAACGCCGCGTTTGTACGCGTTTATATGCGTTTTTTCATGCGTTTGCGGTTTTGGTGCGCATGATGAGAAATTTCACAAGAGAAAAATCAAGATAACCAGACACCGCCAATAGGACTACAGAGGGCGTGTATTATGGGATTTCTTTATATAGACCCCTGAACAGCTGGAATCTTTAGATTTTGCTCCTGTATCCTGTGTCATGATGGATATTCGCATGGAGAGCTTTTATTTCAACCTGGATTTTAGCATCAAGCTGTTTCTTGCCTGTGCTTTAGCTTGGGAGCAAGACAGAAATCGCAAATATGGAGAAGGAGACAACGTAGGCGTTTTTGGAGACACCCCATTATCGAACTACGTGAGAGCCGTGGAGCCTATCACACGCTGTATGGCGAGCTTAATGCTAACGTGGAGAAATTCCATGAATATACAAGGATGTCGCAAGACTCGTTCCGGGATTTGCTTGCTCGTGTCCAAGGAGCCATACTGAGACAGGACACCCAGCTCCGTAGAGCGATTCCACCGGAGGAACGTCTGCTGGTTACATTAAGGTACGTTCCAAATCTAAAACAATGACAGTCCAAATTTTGTGTTTTCTGACGTATGTTTTGGGTATTTTCCTTTCTTTCTTTAGCGTAACCACAACTTAAATAGAATAGTTTGTAATTTTTTGGGGGTTTCTTTTTCTTACAGATTTCTGGCAACCGGAGAGAGTTTATCATCCCTCCACTTCCAATACCGGCTTGGAATATCCACCCTGTCTGGAATAGTTGCGGACACCTGCCGGGCATTGTGGAATGTACTCCGGGATGAGTTTATACCCCTACCCACCGTCGACATGTGGCTTGAAATTTCGGAAAAATTCTGGAGTGTGTGTGATTTCCCCAACTGTTTAGGAGCGGTGGATGGAAAGCACATCCGCATTATCAAACCTGCCAGAACAGGATCTGAGTATTTCAACTATAAAAAATATTTTTCTGTTGTGCTCATGGCAATAGCTGATGCGAACTGTCGCTTCATCGCCGTGGATATTGGAGCTTTTGGCCGTGGCAACGATTCCCAGACTTTCAAGAACTCGGATATGGGCCGCCGTGTGTATGGCAAAAATTTAAATTTTCCCCCGCCACAACCTCTCCCCAACACTCAAGGTCCAATGATGCCATTTGTTATGGTTGGGGATGAGGCCTTTCAGATGTGTGAAAACCTACTGAAGCCCTATTCCAGTCGGGACTTGAACCACACTAGAAGGATCTTTAACTACAGTCTGACCAGGGCCCGAAGAACAGTAGAGAGTACCTTTGGCATTCTGGTCTCTAAATGGCGCATTCTTGCATCAGCCATAAATCTAAAAGTGGAAACAGTCGACGAGGTGGTCAAAGCCTGTGTGGTTCTACACAATTATATAATGGCTAAGGAGCAACCCAACATTGAACTGGATGAACCAGTTGCACACCCACTACCCGATTTCCAGCATCACCAGCTGCGGTCAACTGCAGCAGTTGGTCACATGCGGGACCAATTTGCTGCCTTTTTTGATTCAGATATTGGATGTGTGTCATGGCAGGACAATGTTGTGTAAATGTCCTGTTGTAATTCGATCTGTACCAGTAATATTCTGCATAATAATAATATTTCTCATTAATAAACTTTATTTTTGGTTGTGTTGACCGTGTCTCCTATGTATTTCCTCTACAAACCAAGGCTGTCCTAAAACTAGCAGTATTTGGTCTGTATTTAATATCAGTATTTGTAATCCAAAACCAGGAGTGGGTGATAAAGGCAGAGGTGCTAGTTATTATGTTAATATCATAATTTACCTCTAATTGTTCCACTCCTTGTTTTGGCTTACAAATACTGATATAAAACACTGGCCACATACTGCTAGTGTTATGGCAGCCATGTTGCTTTATTAGTAAGCTTGTTGACGTCATTGCGTCCTGTGTTGTGAATTCTATTTTTGGGCTCCCTCTAGTGGTCACAAGCGGTACTGTGTAGTGTTGTCTTTCTGCAGGTTGGCTGCATCAGCTGGTTCGTTATCCTTGGTTGGTTTCCTATTTAGCTCACCTGGAGACTCAGTTCCTTGCCTGCTATCAATGTATTCAGTGCTCTTCAGATTCCTTGTGTCTACCTTGCTCCCAGTCTCTCCAAGACAAGCTAAGTTTTTGTTTGATCATTTTTTGATTATCAGTGTTTATTATGTTTTTAGTCCAGCTCGCTAAAATGTGATTTCCTCGCTTGCTGGTTGCTCTAGGGGACTGAGTTTCTCCCCCCACACCGTGAGTTGGTGTGGGGGTTCTTGAAATCTCAGTGTGGATATTTTGTAAGGGTTTTTTACTGACCGCATAGATTCCCTTTTCTATTTTCTGCTATCTAGTATTAGTGGGCCTCATTTGCTGAATCTGCTTTCACCCCTGTGTATGTGCCTTCCTCTTACCTCACCGTTATTATCTGTTGGGGGCTTCTATATCTTTGGGGATTATTTCTCTGGAGGCAAGAGAGGTCTTTCTTTCTCTCTAGGGGTAGTTAGTTCCTCAGGCTGGCTCGAGACGTCTAGGATTTTTAGGCACGTTCACCGGCTACTTCTAGTGTGTTTGGATAGGTTCAGATTTGCGGTCAGTCCAGTTTGCCACCTCCCTAGAGCTTGTCCTATGTTTGTTACTTAGCTGGAGTAATTTGTGATCCTCAACCACTAAGGATCATAACAGTATAGCAGGCCAAAAAGTGTTTAATGCATCGCAGAAGTGGGATAAAAAAGAAGACCTGAGTACATTTTTTTTTTTTCCTCCCGCTTTTCCTTTGCTGCAGTCTGTTTAGCTTCTTTCATCCCCTTGAACTCTGGGTGGTTTTGAGCTCAGCTGCAGACATGAATGTTCAGACTCTGACTTCTAGTGTGGATCATCTTACTGCACGGGTGCAAAGTATTCAGGATTTTGTTATTCATAGCCCTATGTCAGAACCAAAGATACCCATTCCTGAGTTGTTTTCTGGAGATAGATCTAGGTTTCTAAATTTTAAGAATAATTGTAAGTTATTTCTATCTCTGAGACCTCATTCCTCTGGTGATTCCGCTCAGCAAGTTAAAATTGTTATCTCCTTGTTGCGTGGCGACCCTCAAGATTGGGCTTTCTCTCTGGCGCCAGGAGATCCTGCATTGCTTAATGTAGATGCATTTTTTCTGGCTCTTGGACTGCTTTATGAGGAGCCTAATCTTGAGAATCAGGCAGAAAAAGCGTTGCTGGCTATCTCTCAGGGTCAGGATGAAGCAGAGGTGTATTGTCAAATTTCGGAAATGGTCGGTGCTTACTCAATGGAATGAGTGTGCCCTGGCTGCAAATTTCAGAGAAGGTCTTTCTGAGGCCGTTAAGAATGTTATGGTGGGGTTTCCCACCCCTGCAAGTCTGAGTGATTCTATGGCTTTAGCCATTCAGGTTGATCGGCGTTTGCGGGAGCGCAAATCTGCTCATCCTTTGGCGGTATTTTCTGAACAGAGACCTGAGTCTATGCAATGTGACCGAACTCTGACCAGAATTGAGCGTCAAAGTCATAGACGTCAAAATGGGTTGTGCTTTTACTGTAGTGATTCTACTCATGTTATCTCAGCATGCTCTAAACGCTTAAAAAAAATCGCTAAACCTGTCACCATTGGTACTATACAGCCTAAATTTATTTTGTCTGTTACTTTGATTTGTTCTTTATCGTCCTACCCGGTTATGGCTTTTGTGGATTCGGGTGCTGCCCTGAATCTGATGGATTTGTCGTTTGCCAGGCGCTGTGGTTTTGTCCTGGAGCCTTTGGAATTTCCTATTCCTCTGAGGGGAATTGATGCTACGCCATTGGCTGAGAATAAGCCTCAGTATTGGACGCAAATGACCATGTGCATGACTCCCATACATCAGGAGGTGATTCGCTTTCTCGTTCTGCATAATTTGCATGATGTTGTCGTTTTGGGTCTGCCATGGCTGCAAGCTCATAATCCAGTTTTAGATTGGAAAGCTATGTCTGTGTCAAGTTGGGGTTGTCAGGGAATTCATGGCGATACTCCGTTGGTGTCTATTGCTTCTTCTACTCCTTCTGAGGTCCCTGAGTTTTTGTCTGACTACCAGGATGTATTTGATGAGCCCAGGTTCTGTGCCCTGCCTCCTCATAGGGATTGTGACTGTGCTATAAATTTAATTCCTGGTAGTAAATTCCCTAAGGGACGACTTTTTAATTCGTCTATACCAGAGCATGCCGCGATGCGGAGTTATATAAAGGAGTCTTTGGAGAAGGGACATATTCGCCCATCCTCTTCCCCTCTTGGTGCAGGATTTTTTTTTGTGGCCAAGAAGGACGGTTCTTTGAGACCTTGTATAGATTATCGTCTTCTGAATAAAATTACAGTCAAATTTCAGTATCCTTTGCCACTATTGTCTGATTTGTTTGCTCGGATTAAGGGTGCCAGTTGGTTCACCAAGATAGATCTCCGTGGTGCGTATAACCTTGTGCGCATTAAGCAGGGAGATGAATGGAATCAGCATTTAATACGCCCGAAGGCCATTTTGAGTACTTGGTGATGCCTTTTGGACTCTCTAATGCTCCTTCTGTGTTTCAGTCCTTCATGCATGACATTTTCCGAGAATATCTGGATAAATTTATGATTGTTTATCTGGATGACATTTTGGTCTTTTCTGATGATTGGGAGTCCCATGTGAAGCAGGTCAGGATGGTGTTTCAGGTCCTGCGTGCTAATGCTTTATTTGTGAAGGGCTCAAAATGCCTCTTCGGAGTACAGAAGGTCTCCTTTTTGGGTTTTATTTTTTCTCCTTCTACTGTGGAGATGGACCCAGTCAAGGTCCAGGCTATTCATTACTGGACTCAGCCCACGTCTGTTAAGAGTCTTCAGAAGTTCTTGGGTTTTGCTAATTTTTACCGTCGTTTCATCGCTAATTTTTCTAGCGTGGTTAAACCTTTGACGGATTTGACCAAGAAGGGTTCTGATGTGACTAATTGGTCTCCTGCGGCCGTGGAGGCCTTTCGGGAGCTGAAGCACCGGTTTTCTTCAGCTCCAGTCTTATGTCAGCCAGATGTCTCTCTCCCCTTCCAGGTCGAGGTTGATGCTTCTGAGATTGGAGCAGGGGCTGTTTTGTCGCAGAGAAGCTCTGATGGCTCTGTGATGAAGCCATGTGCTTTCTTTTCAAGAAAGTTTTCGCCTGCCGAGCGGAATTATGATGTTGGTAATCGGGAATTGTTGGCTATGAAGTGGGCATTTGAGGAGTGGCGACATTGGCTCGAAAGAGCTAAGCATCGTGTGGTGGTCTTGACTGATCACAAAAATCTGATTTACCTTGAATCTGCCAAGCGCCTGATGTCATGGTTCCCAATGGCAAGGGAACGTAAGAAACATATAAATAACGAACGAGCTCTCGGGTGATGGAAACTCGAGTTGACCGTGAGCTAAATCTACCACACAACTAACAGTAGCCAGGGAGCATACCTACGGCTTCCTAAATGCCACGCGCCAGCCGGAGGACTAACTACGCCTGGTAGAGGAAGAAACAGACCTGGCTTACCTCTAGGGAAATACCCCAAAAGATGATAGCAGCCCCCCACATGTAATAACGGTGAATTAAGAGGAAAAGACATACACAGTATGAAAGTAGATTTAGCAAAGAGAGGTCCACTTACTAGATAGCAGAAGGATACAAAAGAGGACTTCACGGTCAACTGAAAACCCTTTCAAAAACCATCCTTAAATTACTTTAAGACTCCTGTGTCAACTCATGACACAGGAGTGGCAATTTCAGCCTGCAAGAGCTTCCAGCTACAGAGAATTACAAAAACTGCAAACTGGACAAAAGGTACAAAACAAAAGGACAAAGTCCACTTAGCTGATCAGCAGACTAGTAGCAGGAACATGCAACCGAAGGCTCTGGTTACAATGATGACCGGCAAGGAAATGACTGGAGAGCAAGGCTAAATAGGAAACTCCCAAACACTGATGGAAGCAGGTGAACAGAAGCAGCAAAGTGCAAACAAGTCACCAGTACCACCAGCAACCACCAGGGGAGCCCAAAAAGCGGATACACAACAGTACCCTCCCCTTAAGGAGGGGGCACCGAACCCTCACAAGAACCGCCAGGGCGATCTGGATGAGCCCTATGAAAGGCACGAACCAAATCCGAGGCATGAACATCAGAGGCAGTTACCCAAGAATTATCTTCCTGACCATAGCCTTTCCATTTAACCAGATATTGAAGTCTCCGTCTGGAAATACGGGAGTCCAAGATCTTCTCTACGACGTACTCCAATTCACCCTCCACCAGCACAGGAGCAGGAGGTTCAGTAGAAGGAACCACCGGTACCTCATATCTCCGCAACAACGACCGATGGAACACATTATGGATAGCGAAAGATGCCGGGAGGTCCAAACGAAAGGAAACAGGGTTAAGAATCTCCAAAATCCTATAAGGACCGATGAACCGAGGCTTAAATTTGGGAGAAGAAACCCTCATAGGGACAAAACGGGAAGACAACCACACCAAGTCCCCAACGCGAAGGTGGGGACCAACACGACGACGACGGTTAGCAAACTGCTGAGTCCTCTCCTGGGACAATTCCAAATTATCCACCACTTGTCCCCAAATCCGATGCAACCGATCCACCACCGCATCCACTCCAGGACAATCCGAAGATTCAACCTGACCAGATGAAAACCGCGGATGAAACCCTGAATTGCAAAAGAAAGGAGAAACCAAAGTGGCAGAACTAGCCCGATTATTAAGAGCAAACTCCGCCAACGGCAGAAAGGCAACCCAATCATCCTGATCCGCAGACACAAAACACCTCAAATAAGTCTCCAAAGTTTGATTAGTTCGCTCCGTCTGGCCATTGGTCTGAGGATGGAATGCAGACGAAAAGGACAAATCAATGCCCAACCTGGCACAGACTGCCCGCCAAAATCTAGACACGAACTGGGTACCCCTGTCAGAAACGATGTTTTCCGGAATACCATGCAAGCGAACCACATTTTGAAAAAACAGAGGGACCAACTCAGATGAGGAAGGCAACTTAGGCAATGGCACCAAATGAACCATTTTAGAAAAACGGTCACACACCACCCAGATGACAGACATCTTCTGAGAAACAGGGAGATCCGAGATAAAGTCCATAGAGATGTGCGTCCAAGGCCTCTTAGGAATAGGCAAGGGCAACAACAACCCACTAGCCCTAGAACAACAAGGCTTGGCCCGGGCACATACATCGCAAGACTGCACAAAAACACGCACATCTCGAGACAGGGAAGGCCACCAGAAGGATCTAGCCACCAAATCTCTGGTGCCAAAAATTCCCGGATGACCTGCCAGAGTAGAAGAATGAACTTCCGAGATGACTCTAGTGGTCCAATCGTCAGGAACAAACAGTCTACCAGACGGACAACGATCAGGTCTCTCCGCCTGAAATTCTTGCAAAGCACGTCGCAGATCTGGAGAGACAGCAGACAAAACCACCCCATCCTTAAGGACACCAGCAGGTTCAGAATTCCCAGGAGAGTCAGGCTCAAAACTCCTAGAAAGAGCATCTGCCTTCACATTCCTAGAACCCGGTAAGTACGAGACCACAAAATTAAACCGGGAAAAGAACAACGACCAACGTGCCTGTCTAGGATTCAGGCACCTGGCAGACTCCAAATAAATTAAATTCTTGTGATCAGTCAAAACTACCACCTGATGTCTGGCACCCTCAAGCCAATGACGCCACTCCTCAAATGCCCACTTCATGGCCAAAAGCTCCCGATTACCAACATCATAGTTTCGCTCGGCGGCCGAAAATTTTCGCGAAAAGAACGCACAAGGTCTCATCACTGAGCAGTCGGAACTTCTCTGCGACAAAACCGCCCCCGCTCCGATCTCGGAAGCATCGACCTCAACCTGAAAGGGAAGAGAAACATCAGGCTGGCGCAACACAGGGGCAGACAAAAAGCGACGCTTAAGCTCCCGAAAGGCCTCCACAGCAGCAGGGGACCAATTGGCAACATCAGCACCCTTTTTAGTCAAATCCGTCAGAGGTTTAGCAACGCCAGAAAAACCAGCTATAAATCGACGATAAAAATTAGCAAAACCCAAGAATTTCTGAAGACTCTTCAGAGAAGTAGGCTGCGTCCAGTCGTAAATAGCCCGAACCTTGACAGGGTCCATCTCAATAGAAGAAGGGGAAAAAATGTACCCCAAAAAGGAAATTTTTTGAACCCCAAAAACACACTTTGAACCCTTTACACACAAAGAATTCTCCCGCAAAACCTGAAAAACCCTCCTGACCTGCTGAACATGAGACTCCCAGTCATCAGAAAAAATCAAAATATCATCCAAGTACACAATCATAAATTTATCCAAATATTCACGGAAAATATCATGCATTAAGGACTGAAAGACAGAAGGTGCATTAGAAAGGCCGAAAGGCATTACCAAATACTCAAAATGGCCCTCAGGCGTATTAAATGCGGTTTTCCACTCATCCCCCTGCTTAATTCGCACCAAATTATACGCCCCACGAAGATCAATCTTAGAGAACCACTTAGCCCCCCTTATGCGAGCAAACAAATCAGTCAGCAAAGGCAACGGATACTGATATTTGACTGTAATTTTATTCAGGAGTCGATAATCAATACAAGGCCTCAGAGAGCCATCCTTTTTAGAGACAAAGAAAAAACCGGCTCCTAAAGGTGATGAAGAAGGACGAATATGTCCCTTTTCCAGGGACTCCTTAATATACTCGCGCATAGCAGCATGTTCAGGTACAGATGGGTTAAACAAACGACCCTTTGGAAATTTACTGCCAGGAATCAGATATATGGCGCAATCACAATCCCTGTGAGGAGGGAGTGAACCAATTTTAGGCTCTTCAAAAATATCACGATAATCAGACAAAAATGCCGGAATCTCAGATGGAATAGATGACGAAATGGACACCAAAGGAGTGTCCCCATGAGCCCCCCGACATCCCCAGCTTACCACAGACATAGCTTTCCAGTCAAGGACTGGGTTATGAGACTGTAACCATGGTAATCCAAGCACCAAAACATCATGTAAATTGTACAACACAAGGAAGCGAATCACCTCCTGATGGTCTGAAGTCATACGCATAGTCACTTGCGTCCAGAACTGTGGTTTATTACAAGCCAAAGGTGTAGAATCAATACCCTTCAGAGGTATAGGGACTTTCAGAGGCTCTAAATCAAACCCACAGCGCCTGGCAAAGGACCAGTCCATAAGACTCAGAGCGGCGCCAGAGTCCACATAGGCATCCACGGTAATAACTGATAATGAACAAATCAAGGTTACAGACAAAATAAATTTGGACTGTAAAGTGCCAATTGAAATAGACTTGTCAACCTTCCTAGTACGTTTAGAGCATGCCGATATAACATGAGCAGAATCACCACAATAGAAGCATAACCCATTTTTACGCCTATAATTCTGCCACTCGCTTCTGGACATAATTCTGTCACATTGCATTTTCTCTGGCGTCTCTTCAGAAGATACCGCCAAATGGTGCACGGGTTTGCGCTCCCGCAAACGCCGATCAATCTGAATTGCCATTGTCATGGACTCATTCAGACCTGTAGGCGCAGGGAACCCGACCATAACATCTTTAACGGCATCAGAAAGGCCCTCTCTGAAATTTGCCGCTAAGGCGCACTCATTCCACTGAGTAAGCACAGACCATTTACGAAATTTTTGGCAGTATATCTCAGCTTCATCTTGCCCTTGAGATACGGCTATCAAAGCTTTTTCAGCTTGAATCTTCAAATTAGGTTCCTCATAAAGCAACCCTAAAGCCAGGAAAAACGCATCCACATTGAGCAACGCAGGATCCCCTGGTGCCAATGAAAATGCCCAATTTTGAGGGTCACCTCGCAGCAAAGAAATTACAATCTTAACCTGCTGGACAGGATCTCCTGAGGAGTGAGGTCTGAGAGAAAGGAATAATTTACAATTATATTTGAAATTCAGAAACCGAGATCTATCTCCGGAAAACACCTCTGGTGTAGGAATCTTAGGTTCAGACATCGGAGTATGTATAACAAATTCTTGTAAATTTTGAACCTTCGTAGCAAGATTATTTAAACCTGCAGCCAAACTCTCAGGATCCATCTTTAAACAGGTGAGCTCAGAGCCATTCAAGGATTATAAGGAGAGAAAGGCAAAGGCAGTAATTAGAGCTGAAATACAACTGATCCAACTATGGAGCAAGCATAGGGGAAACGAAAAAAAAAAAAAAAAAATTTACAGACTTCTTTTTTCTCTCCTTTCTTCTGCCAATAAGGTTAACACATGGCCGGTCATACTGTCATGGTTCCCAATGGCAAGGGAACGTAAGAAACATATAAATAACGAACGAGCTCTCGGGTGATGGAAACTCGAGTTGACCGTGAGCTAAATCTACCACACAACTAACAGTAGCCAGGGAGCATACCTACGGCTTCCTAAATGCCACGCGCCAGCCGGAGGACTAACTACGCCTGGTAGAGGAAGAAACAGACCTGGCTTACCTCTAGGGAAATACCCCAAAAGATGATAGCAGCCCCCCACATGTAATAACGGTGAATTAAGAGGAAAAGACATACACATTATGAAAGTAGATTTAGCAAAGAGAGGTCCACTTACTAGATAGCAGAAGGATACAAAAGAGGACTTCACGGTCAACTGAAAACCCTTTCAAAAACCATCCTGAAATTACTTTAAGACTCCTGTGTCAACTCATGACACAGGAGTGGCAATTTCAGCCCGCAAGAGCTTCCAGCTACAGAGAATTACAAAAACTGCAAACTGGACAAAAGGTACAAAACAAAAGGACAAAGTCCACTTAGCTGATCAGCAGACTAGTAGCAGGAACATGCAACCGAAGGCTCTGGTTACAATGATGACCGGCAAGGAAATGACTGGAGAGCAAGGCTAAATAGGAAACTCCCAAACACTGATGGAAGCAGGTGAACAGAAGCAGCAAAGTGCAAACAAGTCACCAGTACCACCAGCAACCACCAGGGGAGCCCAAAAAGCGGATACACAACAGCCTGAATCCTAGACAGGCTCGTTGGTCGTTGTTTTTCTCCCGTTTCAACTTCGTGGTCTCATACCTGCCTGGTTCGAAGAACGTGAAAGCTGATGCACTTTCTAGGAGTTTTGTGCCTGACTCTCCGGGAGTTTCTGAGCCGGCTGGTATTCTCAGAGAGGGAGTGATTTTGTCTGCCGTTTCCCCAGATTTGCGACGAGTGCTGCAGAAATTTCAGGCGGATAGACCTGACCGTTGTCCACCAGAGAGACTGTTTGTCCCGGATAGATGGACCAGCAGAGTTATTTCCAAGGTTCATTCTTCGGTTTTGGCGGGTCATCCTGGGATTTTTGGTACCAGAGATTTGGTGGCTAGGTCCTTCTGGTGGCCTTCCTTGTCGCGGGATGTGCGTTCCTTTGTGCAGTCTTGTGGGATTTGTGCTCGGGCTAAGCCTTGCTGTTCTCGTGCCAGCAGTTTGCTTTTGCCTTTGCCTGTTCCGAAAAGGCCTTGGACGCACATTTCCATGGATTTTATTTCGGATCTTCCAGTATCTCAGAAAATGTCTGTCATCTGGGTGGTGTGTGATCGTTTTTCCAAGATGGTCCATTTGGTGCCCTTGCCTAAGTTGCCTTCTTCCTCCGATTTGGTTCCTCTATTTTTTCAGAATGTGGTTCGCTTGCACGGCATTCCTGAAAATATTGTGTCTGATAGAGGATCCCAGTTTGTGTCCAGGTTTTGGCGGACTTTTTGTGCTAAGATGGGCATTGATTTGTCTTTTTCGTCGGCCTTCCATCCTCAGACTAATGGCCAAACCGAGCGAACTAATCAGACGTTGGAAACTTATTTGAGATGTTTTGTTTCTGCTGATCAGGATGATTGGGTGACTTTTTTGCCATTGGCCGAGTTTGCCCTTAATAATCGGGCTAGTTCTGCTACTTTGGTTTCGCCTTTTTTCTGCAATTCTGGTTTCCATCCTCGTTTTTCCTCGGGTCAGGTTGAGCCTTCTGACTATCCTGGGGTGGATTCTGTGGTGAATAGGTTGCAGCAGATTTGGAACCATGTGATGGACAATTTGAGGTTGTCGCAGGAGAAGGCTCATAGCTTTGCCAACCGCCGCCGCGGTGTGGGTCCCCGACTTCTTGTTGGGGATTTGGTGTGGCTGTCTTCTCGGTATGTTCCTATGAAGGTCTCCTCTCCTAAATTCAAGCCTCGCTTCATCGGTCCTTATAAGATCTTGGAAATCCTTAACCCGGTGTCTTTTCATTTGGATCTCCCAGCATCGTTTGCCATTCATAATGTGTTCCATAGGTCTTTGTTGCGGAGGTATGTGGTACCTGTGGTTCCTTCTGTTGAGCCTCCTGCTCCGGTGCTGGTCGAGGGCAAATTGGAGTACGTGGTGGAGAAGATTTTGGATTCTCGTATCTCTAGACGGAGGCTTCAGTATTTGGTTAAGTGGAAGGGCTATGGTCAGGAAGATAATTCCTGGGTTGTCGCCTCTGATGTTCATGCGGCCGATTTGGTTCGTGCCTTCCACGCGGCTCATCCTGATCGCCCTGGGGGTCTTGATGAGGGTTCGGTGACCCCTCCTCAAGGGGGGGGTACTGTTGTGAATTCTATTTTTGGGCTCCCTCTAGTGGTCACAAGCGGTACTGTGTAGTGTTGTCTTTCTGCAGGTTGGCTGCATCAGCTGATTCGTTATCCTTGGTTGGTTTCCTATTTAGCTCACCTGGAGACTCAGTTCCTTGCCTGCTATCAATGTATTCAGTGCTCTTCAGATTCCTTGTGTCTACCTTGCTCCCAGTCTCTCCAAGACAAGCTAAGTTTTTGTTTGATCATTTTTTGATTATCAGTGTTTATTATGTTTTTAGTCCAGCTCGCTAAAATGTGATTTCCTCGCTTGCTGGTTGCTCTAGGGGACTGAGTTTCTCCCCCCACACCGTGAGTTGGTGTGGGGGTTCTTGAAATCTCAGTGTGGATATTTTGTAAGGGTTTTTTACTGACCGCATAGATTCCCTTTTCTATTTTCTGCTATCTAGTATTAGTGGGCCTCATTTGCTGAATCTGCTTTCACCCCTGTGTATGTGCCTTCCTCTTACCTCACCGTTATTATCTGTTGGGGGCTTCTATATCTTTGGGGATTATTTCTCTGGAGGCAAGAGAGGTCTTTCTTTCTCTCTAGGGGTAGTTAGTTCCTCAGGCTGGCTCGAGACGTCTAGGATTTTTAGGCACGTTCACCGGCTACTTCTAGTGTGTTTGGATAGGTTCAGATTTGCGGTCAGTCCAGTTTGCCACCTCCCTAGAGCTTGTCCTATGTTTGTTACTTAGCTGGAGTAATTTGTGATCCTCAACCACTAAGGATCATAACAGTCCTGATTCTGTTCTGCTGTATCCATTGGACACAGACTGAAGAGACAATGACTGTCACACTAAAGAGATCTATACTCATCAAGTCAGGTGTCAGAAATAATGAATTCATGATGCACATATAACAGCTTCATGAATTCACTACTTCTGACACCTGTGCAGGTGAGCATAGATATGCCGTGTGTGATCACCATCGTCCCTTCAATTTGTGTGGAATAGATTATGTACACAGAAGAGAAAATGGAGGTTATACAAGGCAGTTCTCTACTCACTAGGTCAGGTGTCCTAACTAATGAGTTTTTTGACACCTGACCTGTTCAGTAGAGTTCTGCACTGTATGTCCGCCATTTTCTCTTTTGACTGCAACACTAGTCACAGACAAAGTAGAAAGAATAGATTATAGAGATAATACAAGTATACAATTTTTGGCCCACCTCATATCTCTATACTAAAGACACACAAAACTGCAGTCTTTTTTTTTTTTATAACTACTGGAGATATGATGTGGCCAAAAAATAAAGTGTGTGGCGAAGTTTCTTATTTGGCGCATGGTGTGTGTTGCCGGCGGCGGAAGACACAATAAACGAAACATAATTGTAGCAAATCAAATTTTTTTAATTTTTTAACAACAAAAACATTTATTTAACTGCGCCGGCTTGGGGTAGAGTGATGTAAACGGGGGTGTGTGAAGCACTGAGGCCTGGCTAACCGTGGACGACGCAGAGGTGGCAGGAGAAGGGGCAATGAAACTAGTAGGGTCTGGAAGTTCGGGGATGGGGCTTGACACATGAGAGGCTTGAGACGCACTGGAAGGGTGAGACAAACCTGACATTACAGACACATTGGGAGGTGAAGGGGGAGGAATACTAAGTCCTCTGTTTTTTGTTTTTGTTTGTTTTTTTGGGTTTGCCGGGTTCTGGGAAGCCTTGGTGGGCTCATATGGCGTGGCGTAGTAGTGGGTGACCTGTCAGGGTCCGGCTGCACCATGCCAGAGTCCATAGTGCTCGTAGAGCATGCAGCCATGCCAGAGTCCAAAGTGCTCGTAGAGCGTAAGGCCATGCCAGAGTCCATAGTGCTAGTAGAACTTGCAGCCATGCCAGAGTCCATAGTGCTCGTAGAGCGTAAGGCCATGCCAGAGTCCATAGTGCTCGTAGAACTTGCAGCCATGCCAGAGTCCATAGCGCTTGTAGAGCGTAAGGCCATGCCAGGGTCCTGCTGCATCGTGGTGGTGGCAGTACGGAAGGCCATGCCAGGGTCCTGCTGCATCGTGGTGGTGGCGGTACGGAAGGCCATGCCAGGGCCCTGCTGCATCGTGGCGGTATGGAAGGCCAGGCCAGGGTTCTGCTGCATCGTGGTGGTGGCGGTACGGAAGGCCATGCCAGGGTCCTGCTACATCGTGGTGTTGTCGGTACGGAAGGCCATGCCAGGGTCCTGCTGCATCGTGGTGGTGGCGGTACAGAAGGCCAGGCCAGGGTCCTGCTGCATCGTGGTGTCAGTGGAGGAGGTCCAAGCAGAAGCAGCGGTTGTCATGGTGGTGGCGGTGGGATGTCCAACTGCACTCGGCATGGTGGTGGTGCTGTAGTGGTGTCCGGCAGTGCTAGGAATTGAGGTGGCCATGCACCGGTATGCAGCAGAGGTCGGCATTGAGGTTAATCGTGACAGTGAAGGCACAGGTGGATATGCCGACACTGTCTGCTGGAAATACCGACTCTGCTGCATAGCCTGCACGTAAGCAGCATTGCAGGCCTGCATGATACTCAGCTGGAGATCAGGAGTAAGGTGTTCCGACATGCCCTGCTCAATTTGGTTAAAAAATGATGTGCTGGCCTCTGGAGGTCGGCTTTCACTTGGTCAAGGCTTTTGGTGACCTTCTGGATACGTGCATTCAAGAGGTTATGTGAAATATCCATTCGGTCACTCAAAGCCTTGATTGCGTCGTGTAAAACCGAGCTCAAGTGCAAAAACTCGGGCATGAGTGACCTGTCTGATGCCCTCTGCCGCTGCCGGGAGGAGCCCAAAAAAAAGGGGCAGTGGAAGAGGACTTCAAAATGGGAACACCAGATGGACCAGCTCCCTAGTCTCCAGTTAGTGTGGAAGGCCCACTTGCTGCAGCGCTGCTGGATGGCTGGGACGGATTCGTGGCTGTCGGATGAAGGACTGCTCCAGAACCTGGGCCAACAGTTGTGCTCCATGTGCTGTGAAAAAAGGAAAAAGAAAATTAATACCAAAAATTAACCAGACGCAAAATCCTGTGGAATAGAAATATACAGATTATGGCAATACAATACAACCTAATGCAAGGGAAAAATACTTACGCTCTCTGGGCAAGGACCGGTCTTAAAAATGCCAGAACGCGATGGTATTTGTATCTTCTGATCCTTGCTCCTGAACCACTGGGAACACGGCTCTCTTGACGCAGGTCCTTGTTGAAGCGGTCCTTCATCGAGCGCAAACATGTTTTGACTTTGGCCACTGTTAAAAAAAAATAAATAAATGGTCA
The DNA here is from genome assembly GCF_051348905.1 of Ranitomeya variabilis. Classification (NCBI taxonomy): domain Eukaryota; kingdom Metazoa; phylum Chordata; class Amphibia; order Anura; family Dendrobatidae; genus Ranitomeya; species Ranitomeya variabilis. The sequence continues at coordinate 777,579,309 of NC_135233.1, read as the reverse complement.
GAAAATGGACTTTTGGCCATGCTCACACAACTGTTTGTGATGAGAGAAACTCCTGAGAGTTTCTTTCATCACACACAGTTGTGTGAGCACGGCCAAGGTCTCTGCTGCTTCACACTGCAGTGCAATCCTTACCAAATTCATTTCTGACCCTAGTCGGGGCGTTGTCCCAGCCATCCCACATCTCTTTGGCCACCTCATTCCATAGGCACTGGATCGTGACGTTGTTTGAGTGCAGTGGATCCCGGGTGTCCCACAACGGGACTCGCTCCTGGACCAGGGAGATGAGGAGGTCATTTTCAATTAGGTCATCCTCCCGTTGTGGAACCTAAAAATTAAATAAAGTCATTAAAGTTTAGTGAATTAACATAAGGAAAAAAAGGAAAAAAAAGATGCTGAAGAAATTAGGACATGTAGAGACAGAAAATAGAAAATAAAGGCATTGGCTAGGATATACTCACATTGTTCAGGGTCTTGTTTTCCTCCAAGATGTAGCCTGAGTCTCGTCTGCTTCAGTGTCTGCTGAGTAGTGACCTGCAAATGTTCACTCCCTCCCTTTATCACCTTGTATGTGGGGAGTGGCTTATCAGTGTCTAGACATGTTTTTCTCTATTGAAACGCATGCGTTCACGAACGCAAGCAAACGCATGTGCTTGCAAACGCATGCGTTCATATAGACAGCAATGCGTTTTTTTGCCGCAATCGACCACATGCGTTTCCAGGTGGCAAATTGACTCCTCTAAAAATTACTACATGTTGCATTTCCGCGCCAAGCCGCAAACGACGAAACGACGCATGCGTTGTCAAACGATGCAAAACGCGAAAAATTAATAACGCATGCGTCCCTAATGTTAAATATAGGAATACACAACGCATGCGGATATATGCGGTAGAAACGCTGCGGACACAACCGCAAATGTGAAACCAGCCTTAGACTGTCAAAGGTCATCATCAGTTTATATTTCCATATTGTTCTTTCTCTTTGAGATTTGAAGCTACCTTTTTAATACAAGTAATTTCACATCCATAATGTTATGATTGGGGTGACAGAAATGTATTGCCACAGGAAGATCCATTCTTTTTTCTCTTATTGCATGGCGATGATAGTTAATTCTTGTTCTCAGTTTCTGCCTTGTCTCCCCTACACACAGACCCCCTGTTGGACATTTAGTACAAATAATTAGGTACACCACATTAGAAGTGACGCAGCTGAAAGTACCTGGTATCTTGTAGTCCTGATGCGAATTGGGGATCTTTATCTTGTCCGTGGTCATTATAAAAGGACAGGTTTTACATTATTTCTGATTGCAAGGAAAGGTACCTGCAGCTATTGGCGAGGACAGGGAGCTTTTGACAATGATGCTTCTTAGATTTGGGGACTACCTAAAACACAGTAGTGGGGGGTCTGGAAAAATGGATTGTAAGCGGGCATCTTTTTGTAGTAAAGGTTGTAATTTCTGTGCAGCTCCCCTTAGCACCTCCAGATTTGGATTGTAGGTAACTGTTGTGAATTTACCTTTTGGCTCCCTCTAGTGGCTACTAGTGATTTGACTCTGGGTATGTCATTCATCCCTTGTATGCTCACCTGGGTCGTTAGGTCAGGGGTGTTGCTATATAAGCTCCCTGGACCTTCAGTTCAATGCCTGGCAACGTTGATATCAGAGCTAATCTGTAGTGCTCTTGTCTACTGATCCTGGTTCCTGCTTGATTAAGCTAAGTCTGCTTTCTTGCTTTTTGCTATTTGTTTTTGTTTGCATTTTTTGTCCAGCTTGTACATAATCTTTATCCTATCCTTGCTGGAAGCTCTAGGGAGGCTGGAGTTCTCCCCCCGGGCCGTTAGACGGTTCGGGGGTTCTTGAATCTCCAGTGTGGATTTTTGATAGGGTTTTTGTTGACCATATAAGTTATCTTACTACATTCTGCTATTAGTAAGTGGGCCTCTCTTTGCTAAACCTAGTTCATCTCTGTGTTTGTCATTTCCTCTTACCTCACCGTTATTATTTGTGGGGGGCTTGTATCCAACTTTTGGGGTCTTTTCTCTGGAGGCAAGAGAGGTCTTTGTTTTCCTCTTCTAGGGGTAGTTAGCTCTCCGGCTGGCGCGAGACATCTAGCGACCAACGTAGGCATGTTCCCCGGCTACTTCTAGTGTTGGCGTTAGGAGTAGATATATGGTCAACCCAGTTACCACTGCCCTATGAGCTGGATTTTTGTACTTCGCAGACTTGCTGATATCTCTGAGACCCTCGCCATTGGGGTCATAACAGGTAACTACTAGAGGTACCCGGTTATTTTCCTCTTTAGCTTTGTAATGTAGCAGGTGATTCCTTGATATTCTGGTGGCTCTTGTAATCTGGTTTTCATTTGTTTTTGGATGGTAGCCCTGATTCAAAAAGGTCTTTCTGAGGCGACCAAGGTGTTCATCCCTATCCATGGGGTTGGAACATATACGATTGTATCTGATGGCTTGGCTGTAGACAATAGAGTTTTTTTATGTATTTTGGATGGAAACTGTCCCATTTAAGGTACACTACCGTTCAAAAGGTTAGGGTCACTTAGAAATTTCCTTATTTTTGAAAGAAAAGCACAGTTTTTTCCAATGAAGCTAACATTAAATAATTCAGAAATACACTCTATACATTGTTAATGTGGTAAATGACTATTCTAGCTGCAAACGTCTGGTTTCTAATGCAATATCTTCATAGGTGATAGAGGCCCATTTCCAACAACCATCACTCCAGTGTTGTTATGGTACTTTGTGTTTGCTGACTGTGTAAGAAGGCTAATGGATGGTTGGAATACTCTTGAAAACCCTTGTGCAAGTATGTTAGCACAGCTGAAAACAGTTTGGCTGATTAGAGAACCTATAAACCTGACCTTCCTTTGAGCTAGTTGAGAATCTGGAGCATTACATCTGTTGGTTCCATTAAACTCTGAAAATGGCCAGAAAAAGAGAACTTTCATGTGAAACTCGACAGTCTTTTCTTGTTCTTAGAAATGAAGGCTATTCCATGCGAGAAATTGCCAAGAAACTGAAGATTTCCTACAATGGTGTGTACTACTTCCTTCAGAGGAGAGCACAAACAGGCTCTAACCAGAGTATAAAGAGAAGTGTGAGGTCCCGCTGCACAACTGAGCAACAAGACAAGTACATTAGAGTCTGTAGTTTGAGAAATCGACGCCTCACAGGTCCTCAACTGGCAGCTTCATTAAATAGTACACGCAAAACCGCAGTGTCAATGTCTACAGTGAAGAGGCGACTCTGGATTGCTGACCTTCAGGGCAGAGTGGTAAAGAAAAAGCCATATCTGAGACTGGCTAATAAAAGGAAAAGATTAATATGTGCAAAAGAACACAGACATTGGACAGAGGAAGATTGGAAAAAAAGTGTTATGGACAGTCGAATCCAAGTTTGAGGTGTTTGAATCACACAGAAGAACATTTGTGAGATGCAGAACAACTGAAAAGACGCTGGAAGAGTACCTGACGCCATCTGCCAAGCATGGTGGAGGTAATGTGATGGTCTGGGGTTGCTTTGGTGCTGGTAAAGTGGGAGATTTGTACAAGGTATTAGGGATATTGAATAAGGAAAGCGATCACTCCATTTTGCAACGCCGTGCCATACCCTGTGGACAGCGCTTGATTGGAGCCAATTTCATCCTACAGCAGGACAATGACCCAAAGCACACCTCCAAATTATGCAAGAACTATTTAGGGAAGAAGCAGGCAGCTGGTATTCTATCTGTAATGGAGTGGCCAGCGCAGTCACCAGATCTCAACCCCATTGAGCTGTTGTTGGAGCAGCTTGACCGTATGGTACGCAAAAATTGCCCATCAAGACAAGCCAACTTGTGGGAGGGGCTTCTGGAAGCATGGGGGGAAATTTCTACAGATTACCTCAGCAAATTAACTGTTAGAATGCCAAAGGCCTGCAATGCTGTAATTGCTGCAAAGGGAGCATTCTTTGACGAAAGCAAAGTTTAAAGGAGACAATTATTATTTCAAATAAAAATCATTTTTCGAACTTTGTCAATGTCTGGACTAGATTTTCAATTCATTTGGCAATTCATTTGATTCATAAAAGTATCAATTTTCGTTGAAAACACAAAATTGTCTGGGTGACCCTAAACTTTTGAACGGTAGTGTATGTTGGATGGTCGATTGGCTTCTGATACAGGTATGTCTCTATTATATTGTTCTGCAGCTTAATGATGGTGTCCAGAAAGTTAATTTCAGTGCAGGAGTAGTTGTGTGTCAAGTTGATGGTGGGATGAAATTGATTAAACTGTTCATGGAACGTCTTTAGCTGTGGCTCAGACTCCGTCTACATGATTAAAATGTCATCAATGTGGCAGTAGTAGGCCAGAGGCCCGATGAGACATGAGAAAAAAAAGTCACTTTCAAGCTTGGCCATGAAATGATTTGCATACTGTGGAGCCATTTTACTTCCCATTGTTGTGCCAGTCTCCTGTACATAGATCTTGTTGTCAAATTCAAAGTAATTGTGGGTGAGGATGAATTTTATAACTTTCACCACAAAATCTGCATCAGTCCCTGTGTTTTCCAGGAAGAATTTGCAAGGACTGATACTTAGTTGTATAGTGTCATGATTCAGAGTTTGCTTTCTGCTGTTCCCTCTCTGGACTGGACATGTGGGAGTTAATCCCCTCGGCCTCGTTTTGGAGCTTGCTGGGCTTTTTAAGTCCTCTGTATTCTGCTGGTCAGCATCAGTGATAGTTCATTCTTCCTGGCTAGGGCAGCTGACCCATATACCCTCTGCCTCTGACTTCCCTTATTTGTATTAGACCCATTCCATACAGTGTATGACTCGGCCTGATCTCTGACCCCTCCTCTTGTTTTCCGTCTCTGTACCATGTTCCCCGACCGGCTTTTGACTTTCTGGCTTGTACCCCGACTTCGTCTTACGTCTCACATTTTAGATACCGTGCTCCCATTTTGCTCTGACTTCTTGTCTCTGACTACATGCTCTGCTGTTACTTCTGGTACCTCATCTCCTATTAGTTGCGGACCGGCCTGTCTGACTACTCTGTCGCCTCCTAGTGGCGCTCTGCACCTTGCACTGTGGTGCTTCATGGTGAGTGCTGCCTTGTCCCCCTTACCTGTGCCCCTGTGGGAGGTTACATGCAACTGCCTTGCAGTGGCATCACATTATCACTGACCACACATTTAAAGGGGATTTTGCATTTTTTTCTCCAGTCATGGATCTGCTTTGTAACTTGGTGGATCAAGTATTCAGTTTGACATAGATGATGCGAGATTTTTTGGTGGAACATCGGACCTTTGCCACGTCTCATACTCACTTAAGAAAATAGCTAACGGAGACTGTTAAGACCATGCAGGGAACCACACTTCATGCTGTTATTCGACCTGGTAATTCAGCAGATGTTGTTTTACACTCTTCCGAACCCTTGGTTAAACTTCCTGACAACTTTTCTGGTGAAAAAGATACATTTTGTATGTTCAGGGAGAGTTGTAAATTATTGTTTTCTCTTAGACCCCGATCGTGTGGGAATGAGACTCAGTGGGTAGGGATTATTATCCTTACTTAGGGAGGGTCCCCAATCCTGGGCTTTCTGGCTGCCCCCCATCCCTGAACGGATGTCGGTAGATAGGTTCTTTGAGGCCCTAGGACTTATTTATGATGAACCGGACCGTGTCAGGTTGGCAGAGGACACTATTATGGGTCTGGTTCAGGGAAAGCGCTCAGCCGAGCAGCTCCGATTTCCGTCGATGGCCACTGAGGTATCCTGGGATGACTCCACGCTGTGATGTCAGTTCAGGAGTGGACTGTCGGATTACCTGAAGGACACTCTGGCTCTCCATTCTACTCCCAGCTCATTAGAGGAACTGTGACTCAAGCTAACCGAATGTATCGGAGGCTGCAGGAGAGAGGTACTACATAACGAGAGGTTCTGTTGCTCCCTGCTGGTCCTGTTGTTTTGCCTCCATCTGAGAGGAGACAGCGACGTGTAGGGAAGCTGTGTTTTTACTAGGGAGATTCCAGACATTGGATAAAGGACTGCCCTGCCTGCCAACCGACCACCAAGCAGCTGAGTCTGGGTGATTGTCATTTTAGATTGCAGTTTCTAAAATTTTGTTGGAAGTAGAACTCTGTTATGGGAGTGGCTCTACGCCCAGTTCTGCCTTCGTGGATTACGGGTCGTCCATGAACTTTATTGACTCTGACGTTGTGCCCAGGTGTAAGTTAGGGACAGTTAGGTTGGAGACTCCTATTCATATTGTTGCCATTGACAAAACTTATCTGGCTAAAAATGTCATCAAATGTGTTTCAGAGGAGTTTTTCCTTAAAGTGAGTTCCCTACACCAGGAACGTATTTCATGTTTTGTTATGGACAATCTGCCTGCGGGATTGGTGTTGCTGTTCCCCTGGTTACAACTACATAATCCTGTGATAAAGTGGGAATCTCAGGACATTGTTAAATGGGGTCCTAATTGTGGTAGAAATTGCCTCACTTCTGTACTTGTGTCATCCGTCAGTCTGGAAGGTATTCCGGAGTACCTGAAGGACTTTGAGGATGTGTTCTCTGAAAAGGAGGCGGAGGTTCTACCACCACACCGCCCATTCGATTGTGCTGTTGATCTTGTTCCCAGTACCAAATTACCCAAAGCCAGTCTTTACAACCTTTCCGGCCCTGAACAGGCCTCTGTGAAGGAGTATATCTCTGAAAGCCTCTGTAAAGGGCACATTTGGAAAGTTGTCTCTCCTGTGGTGGTGGAGTTCTTTTTTGTGAACAAAAAAGATGGTGGTTTACCCCATGCCTCGATTTTCGAGAACTGAATAAAATCACTATTAGGCCGGGATCACACATACGTGAGATACGGCCAAGTCTCGCAGGTGAAAACCCAGCTCTGGCGCCGGCACTCCGGAACGGAGCGTGCAGCTCCATGTGTTGCTGTGTGGCTGCACGCTCCGCTCTGGAGTGCCGGCGCCAAAGCTGGGTTTTCACCTGTGAGACTCAGCCGTATCTCGCGTATGTGTGATCCCGGCCTAAGAAAGACTTATCCCCTCCCAATTATGCAAGGTTTGTACAACCAATTGTTGGGGTCAGGTGGTTCTCTAAGTTGGACCTCAGAGGAGCATACAATCTTATCCGTATGCGTGAGGGGGATGAGTGGAAAACTGATTTTCTCACCTCTGAAGGTTTCTTTGAGAATTTGGTTATGCCCTTTGGCCTGACTAATGCGCCAGCAGTGTTCCAGAATTTCATGAGCCTTGTTTTCTCAGATTTCATTGGGCGTTTCATGATAGTTTATTTGGATGACATCCTCATATATTCTTCTGACAATCATAGTCACATCAGCCACCTCTGACTTCTTTCTTGTTTCTGACTACACGCTCTGCTGTTACTTCTGGTACCTCATCTCCTGTTTGTTGCGGACGGCCTGTCTGACTACTCTGCCACCTCCTAGTGGCGCTCAGCACCTTGCACTGTTGTGCTACACGGTGAGTGCTACCTTGTCCCCCTTACCTGCGCCCCCTGGGGGAGGTTGCATACAACTGCCTTGCAGTTGCATCACATATACTACATACATTAATGGGATATCATGATTTGTATCCTTGATAGCATGTAAAACTGCACATGAGTTTAGGAAAAAAGGGGTCCTCTACGGCTTATGTTTTCTGCATCCAAAGTGCTGCCTTCTATTGAACGCAGGTAAATCCACATGTGTTCACTGAACCGTGGGGATTAACCACCTTCAATATATTTCTATTGATGTAATTTCTGTTGCGGAGACTGATAGCCTTGCTGCGGTCTGGAAAGATGAGCCGCATTTCAGTCTCCGTGGATGATCCGCAGGCACAGATACATGCATAGTGGACATGGGCATTTCTAGAACTCCCATCCTCTGTGCTGTAACATCTGGCCACTGCAGATTTGACGCTGTATAACTACACAGCGTCAAAACCGCAGCAATTCCTGATCGTGGGGACGTAGCCTTACACATTAGATGCATTTCAACATCTCCCAAGTCTTTTTTTTCAATAGTGATTCAAGTTACACTCTTAATTTTATTTCTTTTAAATCCCTATTTTGGTCCTTTCTAAACTCTGGACTATACAGTATAGGCAAAGGGGAAAAAAAACAGTTCTCCCAAGTAAATGAGTCCACATACGATGGAAGTTCGTGATCATATCAAGCTGTCAGTGTCCAGCTTGATGTAGGGAAAAACACGATCCAGCTTTCAGACCAAGTTTACGAACCAACATGCGTTCGAAATGCATTTGGTTTTATGATGTCTTCCCCCATTCCTCACATGCACACACACATTTTTGGTTTTGCAATTTTTAAGGATTTATAATAAATCTAATCTTGCCATATACTATATATACTATACTAGATGGTGGTGATGGTGGCAGTATATAACACAGCCCACGTAATATATAGCACAGCCCACATAGTATATAACGCAGCCCACGTATTATATAACACAGGCCATGCAGTATATAACACTGCCCACGTAGTATATAGCAGCCTAGCAGTATATAACACAGCCCACGTAATATATAGCACAGCCCACGTAGTATATATCACAGCCCACTTAGTATATAACACAGGCCACGCAGTATATAACACAGCCCACTTAGTATATAACACAGCCACGTAGTATATAACACAGCCCACGTAGTATATAACACAGCCCACTTGGTATATAACACTGCCAACATAGTATATAGCAGCCAGGCAGTATATAGCACAGCCCACGTAGTATATAACACAGCCCACATAGTATATAACACAGCCCATGCAGTATATAACACAGTCCACGCAGTATATAACACAGCCCACGTAGTATATAGCAGTGTGGGCACCATATCCCTGTTAAAAAAAGAATTAAAATAAAAAATAGTTATATACTCACCCTTTGTCATCCACCGAAGCTGTCCAGATGCGATGCGGCCGCCAGCTTCCATTTTCCAGAGACGCGAGACTGCTAAGTCATCTGGGTAATTTCGCAATGCATCTCTGGGAACGGAAGCTGGCAGCAGCATAGGCAGCAGACGTCGGAAGGTGAGAATAGTGAGAATTTTTTTTTATTATTATTATTATTTTTAACATACCTTTTTACTATTGATGTTGCATAGGCAGCATCAATAGTAAAAAGTTGGTCCGGGATGGGGCGACACACTGGCACTGACTGGAGGGGAGTAGCGAGGGGACACTGACTGGAGGAGAGTAGGGAGGGGCCAATTCACAGCCGGACTAAGCCTGTCGCTGATTGGTCGCAGCCTGCCGGCCGCGACCAATCAGCGACACGGGATTTCCGTTACAGACAGACAAACATACGGAAGTACCCCTTAGACTATATACCAAATAACTGTAACCCTTACACAAAATATAATGATAAACCTGCACAAATATTCTATACACCAGGGACACAAATGCAGAGCCAGCTGTCAGTCAGTGTCGGGGGCGCAGTTACAGCCGTCACTCTCTATCTACTGAGTGGTGAATGAAGCCTTGCTGGGCCCACCCGTATGACTGAAAACCCAAGTCTGCCTGGAGGGAATAAAGTTAATTTCCTCCCCGTACCAGGTCTCTCAGTGCTGGTGCCAGGTAAGTCCAGAATTCTATTAACCTGCAGGTTAACCCTATATCTGTAGGTTAATAGCGTTTCTTTCTTTGACAGGGTCCCTTTAATTCCTCTGGCTTGGATAGAGATAGTTTTATATTTTTGGCATTTTGGTTTATTTATTTTGTTTATATTTTTGTCAAAGTAAATAAATATTTTATATATAAATACATTTATTACATATAAATGTTAGTTTTTATGGTGTTTAGGTCCCTCTTTTAAGGATGGCACATCACTAGATTGGAGAATGATTGGCTTCAATGGTCACTTGTTGAGTTAACAGGCGAGGGATCATAGAACAATCGGTACGAGAGCTTATCTTAATATGAAATATTTGTGAATTTTTAAAAATCTATAACCAAATATTACTTTTTCTTGTTATTATAGCATCTATTCATCTGTTTGGGTGTTGCCATTATCAGCTGTTCCCGTAGCCTAAACACCAGGAGGTCGACACCAGAATGGAGTTATTTTTGTCTCAATCATGCAATGCAAGGTTAAGATGAGAGTAACTCTTTAAAGCCTGAAAATCACCCTTTTCTTATATCCCATAAAATTTTGCAGGTGGACTGCTACTTGTGATGTTAGGGGTGACATGAAGGTGACTTCTGCTATTGCTGGCACTGCATAAATACACAGAGACATTCCACCTAACGGCACTAGATGGCAGTATTGACTCATTCTTTACAAAGTTATAGTTTACAAATATTATCAATCCTCAGAACAGGGACAAATGAATAAGGATTGGGATTAGCACATTGTAGTACCTAGTACACTGTAGGGCCCAGTGCGTTGTGCCAAGTTCGTGCTTTGGGAGACATGGACCTCATCTCATCACTACAGAAATGCCAAATATGCGGACGCTAACTGAGGTTTAGGCACACTTTGGGGCTCAGAAGGGAGGCGGGCATTTGGATTTGTAAGGCTATGTTTCCATGGCCAGGAAATGTAGCGCTTTGGATGCAGCGGATACTCCGCTCTGACCAAAGTACCACTCCCTGTTGTACGCACGGTGATTCCGGATGTGTTTATCTTGCGGAGCGTCTCCGCAAGATAAATAGACATACTGCGGTCTAGAAAGACGCGCCGCATGTGCGTAAACGCAGGGCCGCCGGATGCGACCATGCGCACATAGTGGAGATGGGTTTTCATAAAATCCCCTCCACTATGCTGTAATATCTGGACCCTGCTGATTGGATGCTACGGATGTACGCAGCATCCAAACCACAGCAAATTCTGATGTATTACGCCACGTGGAAACATACCCTTAGGGCAGAATTCGCTGGATTTCTTTTTGGGAAGTGAGAAGCCATTTTGCTATTCTGGAGCCATTGTGCTATCAGTAACATGGGAGCCCTCAATATTTCAATCGACAGATGACAGAACTGAGTGGGGATTTGTTTTTTGTGGATAAAGTTGAAGCTTTTATTGGGAACAATTTGCATAACATTTTGGATCACATTTATCCCATGCTGTACGCTGAGCACTTACTTCGAGTTTTCCATCTAAATGAGGGATCTACCTGTAAGAAGAAGGACCGTTCTGCGGGTACTTTTTGTTTTGTGCCGGGTCTGGAATTGTCGGGGCTGTCTCCTCTGTTGTCCAGGGGAAAGCTTAAGAGACCGGACCAATCATTGCAGGTGGAAACAGGGGGTGTGGCTAAGCGCTTACAGACTCAGCGTGTGCAGAAAGAGGCAAACTTGGCGGGAATAGACAGCGCGTAGCAGGGGGACGTGAGTGCTCCGGCCCTCAAGCATCAATATAGCGCAGGCCCGCGCTCAAGTTTCCCCGTCACCGCTGACAGAGACTGTGAGAAGAGACGAGCAGTGTGCCCGTTGGTCACCACAAAGCGAGGTGTTGAACGTTTCGGGCTAGTGAGTACTGCGGACATGCTGCCAGAGAGAGACCGGGTGCAGGATTGCTATCTGCACCCTGATTCACGAGTGTATGTCTGCCGGGCCACGTCTGGCTCAGCTCAGACAGAACCGTGGCCCACGCTCCTCCGGCCACTTCAGTATGTGGGCTAGGGGCTCAGCGGAAGGTGTCAGAGACCAACCGCTGCTGCCAGAAGACAGATCATCGTTACCTACAGGACCATATTGGCAAGTGCTGTGTCAGCCATTGTTGGCGCCATCACCTGCTCCGGGACTACCACATCTTGATAAACATCTGACAGGATAAGTTAACCCCCCAAGAACTGTTAATACCATTTTCACGGTTCTTTAACCCCTGCGTACTATCTATATTTTGTACTGCCTACTCAACCCCCTAGTTAACCTTTAACCTCCGTGCATGGAGTATCTCAGTGTTAATTAAAATTGTTAACCCTTGCTCTGTCTCTTGTCCGTCACTGCATCCCGCAACCTGCTCACACACTCACCATAATGAGGCAGCAGCTTTGCTCTGGACTGCGTCTGGCCTCTGTTCAGCGGTGTCCTACTTTTCAGCAGTGCACAAAACTGTGTTCAACCATACACCTAAAAAGACAGACACCGTGGGATCATAGACCATACGGAGTCCACAGTGTCTCCAATTGCTTCATTATAGGGAATCTTCCATTTGTGGGTACCGTCTGAATCACGTATTTCAGAGTTTAAAATAAAAGTCCAGTGTAAGCGCTCAGAGCGCAGGATAAATGTGAGCCAAACCTTTCTGCGATATTTGGAGAGGCAAAATGAACAGATCAATAGCAGGTCAATAAATTTTAATTACTTTTAATGCTGTTCCTCGGGCGGTATAAGTGATTAGACGGATTTATTTTTTGGACTGGTGAGATTACAGTGATACCAGATTTATACCAGTTTTTTTTAGGTTGGGCTGCTATCACACACTAAAAGCCTTTTTTTTACAATATTTTTTTTAAATTTTTTTAACTTTATTTAGCCTTTATGGGACTTTAACCCCTTTCTGACCTTGGACGGGATAGTACGTCGAGGTCAAATCCCCCTCTTTGGTGCAGGGCTCCGGCGGTGAGCCCGCATCAAAGCCGGGACATGTCAGCTGTTTTGAACAGCTGACATGTGCCCGCAATAGCGGCGGGTGAAATCACGATTCACCCGCCGCTATTAACTAGTTAAATGCCGCTGTCAAACGCAGACAGCGGCATTTAACCGGCGCTTCTGGCCGGGCGGCTGGAAATGAGCGCATCGCTGACCCCCATCACATGATCAGGGGTCAGCGATGCTTTTGTGTAGTAACCATAGAGGTCCTTGAGACCTCTATGGTTACTGATCCCCGGTAGCTGTGAGCGCCATCCTGTGGTCGGCGCTCATAGCACACCTGCATTTCTGCTGCATAGCAGCGATCTGATGATCGCTGCTATGTAGCAGAGCCGATCGCGTTGTGCCAGCTTCTAGCCAATGGAGGCTATTGAAGCATGGAAAAAGTAAAAAAAAAGTTAAAAAAAAATGTGAAAAAAATAAAAAAAATATAAAAGTTTAAATCACCCCCCTTTCGCCCCATTCAAAATAAATCAATAAAAAAAAATCAAACCTACACATATTTGGTATCGCCGCATTCAGAATCGCCCGATCTATCAATAAAAAAAGCTTTAACCTGATCGCTAAACAGCGTAGCAAGAAAAAAATCTGAAATGCCAGAATTACGTTTTTTGGTCGCCGCGACATTGCATTAAAATGCAATAACGGGCGATCAAAAGAACATATCTGCACCAAAATGGTACTTTTTAGCAAAGTTTGGAATTTTTTTTTCACCAATTAGATAAAAAATAACCTAGTCATGTTAGGTGTCTATGAACTCGTACTGACCTGGAGAATCATAATGGCAGGTCAGTTTTAGCATTTCATGAACCTAGCAAAAAATCCAAACAAAAAACAAGTGTGGGACTGCACTTTTTTTTGCAATTTCACCACACTTGGAATTTTTTTTCCTGCTTTCTAGTACACGACATGCTAAAACCAATGATGTCGTTCAAAAGTACAACTCGTCCCGCAAAAAATAAGCCCTCACATGGCCATATTGACGGAAAAATAAAAAAGTTATGGCTCTGGGAAGGAGGGGAGCGAAAAACGAACGCGGAAAAATGGAAAATCCCAAGGTCATGAAGGGGTTAATTTCCATGGCTTTGTTTGTTGGTGTAATGTATTCCAATGCACTAGCATTGCAATGCATCATACCTGTCAGTGCGGTACTGACAGAAGCCTCTTAGACCATGCTCTCAACATACACTGTGTTCCAAATTATTATGCAAATTGGATTTAAGTATCATAAAGATTTAATTGTTTTGTTTTTCAAATAAACTCGTGGATGGTATTGTGTCTCAGGGCTCAATGGATCACTGAAATCAATCTTAAACACATGTGATAATTGGTTTTCCAGGTGATTCTAATTAAAGGAAAACTACTTAAAAATGATGTTCCACATTATTAAGCAGGTCACAGTTTTCAAGTAACATGGGAAAGAAAAAGGATCTCTCTGCTGCTGAAAAGCATCAAATAGTGCAATGCCTTGGTGAAGGGATGAAAACATTAGAAATTTTCCAAAAACATAAGCGTGATCATCGTACTGTTAAGAGATTTGTGGCTGTATCTGAGCACAAATGTGTTTGTGCTGATAAAGGCATAATGAGGAAGATTTCTGCCAGGCAAGTTCATCGGATTAAGAGAGCAGCTGCTAAAAAGCCATTACAAAGCAGCAAACAGATATTTGAAGCTGCTGGTGCCTCTGGAGTCCCTCGAACCTCAAGGGTGTAGGCTCCTTCAAAGGCTTGCTGTGGTGCATAAACCTACTATTCGGCCACCCTTAAACAGTGTTCACAAGCCGAAATGGTTATATTGAACACACAAATACATGAAGACTAATTTCCAAACAGTCTTGTTTACTGATAAGTGTTGAGCAACCCTGGATGGTCCAGATGGATGGAGTAGTGGATGGTTGGTGGATGGCCACCATGTCCCAACAAGGCTGCAACGTCAGCAAGGAGGTGGAGGAGTCATGTTTTGGGCCAGAATCATGGGAAACAGCTGGTAAGGCCCTTTAAGGTTCCTGAAGGTGTGAAAATGACCTCTGCAAAGTATATAGAGTTTCTGACTGACAACTTTCTTCTATGGTCTAAAAAGCAGAAACATGCCTTCAGGAGCAAAATCATCTTCATGCTGATAATGCCCCATCTCATGCTGCAAAGAATACCTCTGAGTCATTGGCTGCTATGGGCATAAAAGGAGATAAACTCATGGTGTGGCCACCATCTTCCCCTGACCTCAACCCTATAGAGAACCTTTGGAGTATCATCAAGCCAAAGATCTTTGAGGGTGGGAGGCAGTTTACATCCAAACAGCAGCTCTGGGAGGCTATTCCAACTTCATGCAAAGAAATACAAGCAGAAACTCTCCAAAAACTCACAAGTTCAATGGATGCAAGAATTGTGAAGGTGACATCAAAGAAGGGTCCTATGTTAACATGTAACTTGGCCTGTTGGGATGTTTTGGCATTAAATAGCTTTTTTGTTCAGTGAATGTGACCTCCTAATGCTGCAAATTCCACAAATGAGCATTTTCAGTTCTTTAAAACATATCAAATGTTTAGAAATACTACTGTGCATAATAATTTGGAACAGTGCATTTTGAGTTTTTATTCATTTTGGAGATTATACTGTTATCATTGTGAGGTTTCTTCAATAAAATTCGATGTATAATCTAACGGGTGCTGGCTTTTATTAGACTGACTGTCATTTGCACCGACCATTTAGGAAAATCTGATAAAAATGTAATTTGCATAATAATTTGGAACATAGTGTAGTCTAACTGGTTTGCCACAGCTGGAAGACCTGGAGGTAACCATTAATACCTCGAGTTGCCATGGCGATGCTCGGGTAATTGCGATGATGTTGCGATCAAAAGGTAGAGGGAGCCCCCTCCTCCTAGCCTCCCAAATGCTGCGATCAATATCGTTTGCAGCATCTAGGGGGTTAAATGGCCCGGGACGGAATGGTTCACAGCTGCTGGCCATGACAGCAGGAGCACAGCTATAACATATAGCTGTGCATAGTTTCATAACTTTGTTGGTCAATAAAATTTTAACACATTATGTGCTGGATTGGAGATGTATTTGAATGTATACAATATAGGCTTCTTCCTCTTAAACATGAGTGAAGTTTTATTTTCATCCAGCCCTCTCTAGCTTCCCTTGTGTGATTTAGAAGTATGGTCTATTGGAATGATAACTGCAGAATCTATGAAAGGTGACAGTATGTTAGTTAGTGCCATATATGCTGAGGCAAAGTTCTCATCAGAGATAACCGAAACACAGGAAAGGGTGCCAGGATAAAATCAAAATCATCTAATTTACAATACAAATATTAGCAATAAAAAACAATAACTCCAGCAACACAAACAAATGCTGAAATTGAAGGGTGAGCCAAAGTGGGAACCCCAAGATAATACCGAGTACAACATACTGAATTAGAATTAAAATTGAGTATCATTCATTAGGAATGTATGGTTATAAATAATTCTAACCAAAATGTTACTGTACAGAAGGTGCCCATAAAGTCAGCCTACAATAAAACTTACAAATAATAGAAATAAATATAAATATTCAATAACAAAGATTCACACAGCAAACACCCGACGCGCGTTTCCCAGTGGCTTCGTCAGGGATGGTTAGTGAGAGAGTGAGTAGTTAAAGCAAAACTAACCAGTGAAGTGAGTGCAAATTCATATCAAAGGTGAAACATATGAACATTTACACAGATTGCAGACAAAACACTTGGACTCCCGCGCATGCACAGTATTAAAGACTTAGGGAAGTAATTTTGACTGATGGGTGAAGTCAATAAGTGATGCGGCGATTACATAGTTAGTATTAGAAGGGGAAAGTTCAAACAGAATGGGAAACGTAGTAGTGGTGTATCGGCGTGATGACTCGGCGGTCATGTGACTGGACCATGTGACAGGAACAATCCCATGACACGATATGCAGATGACCGCTGTGTTGGAAAAATGGCAGATGGTACCAGATCAACTTAAAGGGGTTGTCCACTACTTTCAATTAACCCCCCAATGAATCCCCCCGGGCCCCTGATGAATTGTGTAATTACCTTCCGTTGCCGTTTTCGCATGTGAGCGGCGCTATTCCAGCGGCTGAGTCCGAGTCACGTGACCCCCAGGCTGCAGCCGCTTATTTCCGCTGACGTCACGTCAATTTCCAGACTCTGGAAATTGACGTGACATCAGTAGCAGGCGTGAGCCAGCCTCACAGTCAGCAGTCACTCATCAAGAGTGACTGGGCTGTGGGCGGGGCTGGTGGCTGCAAGCCTGTGCTGGGGGTGGGCGGGGCTAGGCAGGGATGATTGTGCGGGCGCCTGTGCTCTGCGGGCCGGTGCTGTGCGGTCCGGTGCTCTGCAGGCCGGTGCTGTGAGGGCCGGTGCCGATGCTGTGCGGGCCGGTGCCGGTATGTGCTGGGGTCTGCTGGGGGGGTGGTCTTTGGGGTGTGTGTGCGTGTGTGTCTCTGTGTGCAGGCATCGTCCGATGGGACTACAAGTCCCATCGGGCTCTGCCTGGCTACAGTGACAGTGAGTGACACATTAGCCAATGATGGGACAGTAGTAGTCCCATCATCCGGCTAATGTGTTGAATGTAAAAAAAAAAAATAAATACACATATACAGTACATACATACATACATACATACATACAACACACACCATGTGACAACATGCACCATGCGATATGCGAAAACATGCAACATACGACATGCACCATGCGACGACATGCACCATGCGACGACATGCACCATGCGATGACATCCAACATGCACCATGCGATGACATGCGACATGTACAATGCAATGACATGCACCATGTGACGACATGCAACATGCCCCATGCGACGACATGCGACATGTACCATGTGATGACATGCACCATGCTGCGACATGCACCATGCGACAACATGCACCATGCGACGACATGTGACATGCACCATGCGACGACATGCGACGACATGCACCATGCGACGACATGCACCATGCGACAACATGCGACATGCACGATGCGACGACATGCACCATGCGATGACATGCGACATGCACCATGCGACGACATGCACCATGCGACGACATGCACCATATGACATGCGACATGCACCATGCGACGACATGCACCATGCGACGACATGCACCATATGACATGCGACATGCACCATGCGACAACATGCAACATATGACATGCGACATGCACCATGCGACGACATGCACCATGCGACGACATGCACCATGCAACACCATGCACCATGCGGCAACATGCGACGACATGCAACATGTGACATGTGACATGCAACATGCCACATACAGTACGTACATACATACAACATACATACAGACATACAGTACATGTAACAGAGTACATACTCACCATCACTTGTCACTTTGATCCCCGAAGCCATTGTCATCTGTAAAAAATATTAAAATGATAAACAACCAATATACTCCCTGATCCGCAGAAATCCAATTAAAACGAGAGTCCCTCGACGATCTCCTGTGGAGAGCAGGAGCATCTGCTGATGCGACTGCTCGCCAGGGGCTCCAGGAACACAATGATGGAAGGTATCCTTTCACAATGTATTCCTCACAGTGTATTCCTACGCCCCTGTGAGAAAATAGTCCCTAGTCTCACTTTATGGCATTGCTGTATGAGAAATTTTCCCACGCAGCTTTTTGCCATAAAGTAAGACTTTGAACTTTAGTAACCTCAGTGATGCACTGCAGGAGCCATTGTCTCCTGTCAGTGTGTCACTGAGGGTCCTATAGAGCAGTGACATCACCCGATGTCACTGTTCTATAAGGGAGATCGTCGTGGGACAATCGTTATTAATTGGACTACGGCGGACAGGTAGTATACGGTTCATTATTTTACGTTTTTTGCAGGTGCTGAAGTATGGTAAGTATGGTTAAATGAAGAATATTAAAATACATTTTTCCTAATGTGTTTGTGCGTTTTATTAACCCTTTATTACTATTGGATTAATAATGGATAGGCGTCTTATTGATGCCTCTCCGTTATTAACCCGGCTTAATGTCACCTTACAATAGCAAGGTGACATTAACCCCTTATTACCCCATATCCCACCGCTACACGGGAGTGGGAAGAGAGGGGCTAAGTGCCGGAATTGGCGCATCTTTTGCGCCATTTCTGGGGAGGCTGGGGACTGGTATTTTTAGCCGGGGGGGGACCAATATCCATGGCCCCTCTCTAGGCTATGAATATCAGCCCGCAGCTGTCTGCGTAGCCTTTCTGGCTATAAAATATAGGGGGACCCCACGTAATTTTTTTGGGGGGTCCCCCTATTTTAATAGCCAGTAAAGGCTATGCAGACAGCTGCGAGCTGATATTCATAGCAGGCTACAAATATTGGCCCCTGGCCGTCGGCTTTCCCCCTCTGGTGCAGAAAATTGCGCGGGAGCCCACGCAGTTTTTTTCCGTTTTTTTATTAAACTAAACGCTCATGAAGGCCTCTTTCACACTTGCGTCAGTACGGGTCCATCGCTATGCGTCGGGCCTACGTACTGATGCACGTTGTGAAATTTGTGCATGTCGTGGGCTGCGGATGCAGTTTTTCAACGCATCCGCTGCCCATTCTGAAGTCCGGGGAGGAGGGGGCGGAGTTTTGGCCGCGCATGCGCGGTAGAAAATGGCGGACGCGACGGGCAAAAAGACGTTCACTTTAACGTTTTTTCGTGCCAACGGTCCCATCGGATGATGCCTGCACACACACCCCAAAAGACCCCCTGCACAGCCCCGCACACAACCGAACAGCCCCGCACACACACGAACAGTCCCACACAGGGCTGTACACATCTGAACAGTCCCGCACACATCCGAACAGCCCGCAGACCCCGCACACACCTCAACAGTCCAGCACAGCGCCGCACACATCCGAACAGCCCGCAGACCCCGCCCGCACACACATACACGCACACCGTCACCGCCCACACACTTCCATCCTCCCGAGCTGCAGCGTTTCTCGGACCCACATCCGCAGCAAAACTGCAGATCTTTTTTACATCTGCGGTTTTGCTGCGGATGTGCCCAACTCAATGAAAGTCTAAAGGTGCAGAAACGCTGCAGTTCCGCACAAAAGAAGTGACATGCTGCGAGAAAAAAAAGCTGCGTTTCGGTGCGGCTTTTTCCGCAGCATGTGCACAACAAGTCTGCGGCTCCCATAGACTTACATTGGTTGTGCACTACACTGCGGATTTGATGCAATTCAGTGCGGCAAAAAACGCTGCGGATCTGCAATCAGATCCGCAATGTGTGCACACAGCCTTAGCATTTAGTGAACCTAGCAAAAAAGCCAAGCAAAAAACAAGTGTGGGATTGCACTTTTTTTGCAATTTCATTGCACTTTGAATTTTTTTTTCACATTTTCTGTTACACGACATGGTAAAACCAATGATGTCGTTCAAAAGTAGAACTTGTCCCGCAAAAGATAAGCCCTCACATGGCGATATTGACGGCAAAATTATGGCTCTGGATAGAAGGGGAGCGATAAACGAAAACAAAAAAGCTCCAGGAGTGAAGGGGTTTAGAAACATGGAAATAGACATAGATATATCTGTATCTATCTATCTATCTATCTATCTATCTATCTATCTATCTATCTATCTATCTATCTATCTATCTATCTATCTATCTGTAATGGAGTATGGGTTGGACAAATGTAAAAGAGGAGGTTGGACAGAAATGACATCACATATCTTTTTGAAGATAGAGGAGGGAGGGGTTGGGGTGTGTTTTGGAGTGGGTGTGCCAGGTGCAGAGTTACAGGCGAGTGCAATGCATCATGGAACTTGTAGTATTAGAGCACAGTAAGGGTATGTGCACACGTCCGGATTTCTTGCAGAAATTTCCTGAAGAAAACCGGAAATTTTCTGCAAGAAATCCGCATTTTTTTTTTTGCGTTTTTTTTCCATTTTTTTCCCGTTTTTTTTAGCATTCTGCAAGCGTAATTAGCTTGCAGAATGCTAAAGTTTTCCAAGCGATCTGTAGCATCACTTGGAAAACTGACTGACAAGTTGGTCACACTTGTCAAACATACTGTTTGACAAGTGTGACCAACTTTTTACTATAGATGCTGCTTATGCAGCATCTATAGTAAAAGATAGAATGTTTAAAAATAATAAAAAAAATAAAAAAAATGGTTATACTCACCTGCAGACAGCGGATCTCCTCAGCGGCGTCCGTTCCTATAGATGCCGGTGTGGTTCAGGACCTTCGATGACGTCGCGGCTTGTGATTGGTCGCGTGAGTCACATGAGCGGTCACGCGACCAATCACAAGACAGCGACGTCATCACAGGTCCTGAACCACACCATCTATAGGAACGGAAGAGAGCATGCAGCGGAGAGGCGGGAACACTTCGGGGGCCATCAGAGGGTGAGTATATCACTATTTTTTATTTTAATTCTTTTTTTTTTTACCAATTATATGGTGCCCAGTCCGTGGAGGAGAGTCTCCTCTCCTCCACCCTGGGTACCAACCGCACATAATCTGCTTACTTCCCACATGGTGGGCATAGCCCCATGCGGGAAGTAAGCAGATCAATGCACTCCTAGGTGTGCGGAATCCCCGCAATTCCGCATTTTTAATGAACATGTTGCTTTTTTTTCCGCGATGCGATTTTTTTTTAACTACCGCATCCGGCCGGGCGGCCGGAAATGACGTCATCGCTGACCCCCATCACATGATCAGAGGTCGGCGATGCTTTAGAATGGTAACCATAGAGGTCGTTGAGACCTCTATGGTTACTGATCTCCGGCAGCTGTGAGCGCCACCCTGTGGTCGGCGCTCACAGCACACCTGATTTTCTGCTACATAGCAGCGATCTGATGATCGCTGTTATGTAGCAGAGCCGATCGCGCTGTGCCTGCTTCTAGCCTCCCATGGAGGCTATTGAAGCATGGCAAAAGTTTAAAAAAAAAGTTAAAAAAAATGTGAAAAAAATAAAAAAAATATAAAAGTTTAAATCCCCCCCCCTTTCGCCCCAATCAAAATAAATCAATAAAAAAAAAATCAAACCTACACATATTTGGTATCGCCGTGTTCAGAATCTCCCGATCTATCAATAAAAAAAAAGCATTAACCTGATCGCTAAATGGCGTAACGAGAAAAAAATTCGAAACGCCAGAATTACGTTTTTTTGGTCGCCGCGACATTGCATTAAAATGCAATAACAGGCGATTAAAATAACATATCTGCACGAAAATGGTATCGTTACAAACGCCATCTCGGCACGCAAAAAATAAGCCCTCACCTGACCCCAGATCACGAAAAATTGAGACGCTACGAGTATCGGAAAATGGTGCATTTTTTTTTTTTTTGCAAAGTTTGGAATTTTTTTTCACCACTTAGGTAAAAAATAACCTAGTCATGTTAGGTGTCTATGAACTCGTACTGACCTGGAGAATCATAGTGGCAGGTCAGTTTTAGCATTTAGTGAACCTAGCAAAAAAGCCAAACAAAAAACAAGTGTGGGACTGCACTTTTTTTGCAATTTCACCGCACTTGGAATTTTTTTCCCATTTTCTAGTACACGACATGGTAAAACCAATGATGTCGTTCAAAAGTACAACTCGTCCCACAAAAAATAAGCCCTCACATGGCCAAATTGACGGAAAAATAAAAAAGTTACGGCTCTGGGAAGGAGGGGAGTGAAAAACGAACACGGGAAAACGGAAAATCCCAAGGTCATGAAGGGGTTAAGAAGCAATGAAGGTGGG
Organism: Ranitomeya variabilis; assembly: GCF_051348905.1. Taxonomy (NCBI): domain Eukaryota; kingdom Metazoa; phylum Chordata; class Amphibia; order Anura; family Dendrobatidae; genus Ranitomeya; species Ranitomeya variabilis. The sequence goes on along the minus strand of NC_135233.1, from coordinate 777,556,966 downwards.
CAGATCAGATCAGTGACACAACGGTCACATCACCGGGCCGGATTACGTAATGGTCACCTGATTCAGTAGGCAGGAGAGACCAAGCCAGCATAAGAGGCAAAGAGGATGGGAAGATCAGGTTAGTGAAGTAGTGGTCACATGACCAGGCCAGATTACGTAATAGTCATCTGTATTCAAAAAAGTGCTATATCCAGAATGCCGGTCAATAAAAAACAGCTTACCAGAAAAGTAAATAAAGCATATGTGTTCAAATGCACCAATAGAAATAAGGGAGGATTACTGACGTCACTGTCAAAGTACCATGGAACCTGTATAGCCAGTTCGTTCCAAATGGAGGGCATGTCAGGATGTGTAAGTATTATAAATAAGCAAAGAAAATAAAAATAAAAAAAAGGAGGGAGGTTTGTTCATCCTGGTCCAAACATATGGATATCAAAACCAGGGATTCAAACATCAGTCACTGAGCAGAGAAAAGCTCAAAAGGATTATCCCAAAAATCTTTAATTAAAGCGTAACCACACATAGTGGAACAAAGTATCATTAGAAAACCATGTACGATCAGAGATCTCTTGTGGACTTTACATCCAAGTATTTCCAACATTTCCCAATGCTCCATGAAGTTTTCAAATCTTTTAATATAATTGTCAAATGCTCCATTTTTTTGGAATCTGAGATTTTGGTACTACAACAAGGACTACGCACTGACCTTTCTTCAGATGAGGTCAACTCCCTATAGAGGGAATTTGACACTAATCTGGACAAATGGGATTAAGAAAGTCAGGTGGCATTGAGCAAGAAATTTAAGTGTGACTTAATCAACTGTCAAACAAAGTGTATCACTGGAAATATTGTGGTGCAGGCAGGACACCACATTTTCTAATCCAACTCATTTGGGCTAATATTGTGGTGCAGACAAGAGGTCACATTTCCTAATCAAAATTGTTTGGGCTAATATTATAGTCAATCAATAGTAAACGTATAATGGTGTGCACTCAGTCGGTAGAGGCGAGGTGCAGGTGTAATGGACTGTAAAAGTCCCGAGTCTTACTCATAAAGTCGCTGGGAAATAAACAGAAATACGTATAAGTAACAGAACATAGGCATTAATGCATAAATATCAAGCAGAAAAAAATAGTAAAACAAAATATCCTCACATTGCAATATGATTTAACCAAAAATCCATAGAACACAATAAGTACCAATTGATCACCATAGGGAAAAGAACAAGAGGGAGATGGTGTGTAAAATCCTGGAAAGTACCAAAAGCCACCTTGTTGAAAGGTTGAAACGTTACGTGACAGACATGTATTAGGATGAAGACATAGGAAGATGCGAGACATTCATGGTGGTAGAGGGTTACCAAGGGAGAAAGGGATGGTGTTACCTGCAAAATTGGTATAATATGTAGATTTGGATAGATTCCCTAGGGCAGAGGTGTCAAACTGCATTCCTCGAGGGCCGCCAACAGGTCATGTTTTCAGGATTTCCTTAGCATTCCCCAAGGTGCTGGAATCATTGTGTGCAGGTGATTAAATTATCACCTGTGCAATACAAGGAAATCCTGAAAACATGACCTGTTGGCGGCCGTCGAGGAATGCAGTTTGACACCTCTGCCCTAGGGGATATAGAGGTTGCTACTGGAAATAATGAAACGTTAGTATATGGTAGCAAGAGGGGTACTACTACTGTATATATATACATTCTTTCACAAGTACCTGGTAAACAGAGATGGTGGTTATAGAAAAATTTGGACTGTATCCAATCAGGTGTGGGACCTACAATGGGTTAAAGCACAGACATTAGGGTAAACAGATATGCCGGTATAGTGGTTAGCATCGGGGGTGCGAAGATTGCTAGTTTGAATTACTCCCTGTTACGTATACTGTTTTACTCATCACTGTTTTTATTCCTGTAGACCTGCTGAGAATAGCACCGCCTAAGGTGAGTCTACCTTAACCCTATACTTATTAATTAGTTCTTGGCCCCCAGTACTCTATCCCATTGAGATAGCCACACCGCAGATATGTTATAAGTCCAACATAAGCCAGCTTAAATTACTATCATACAGGGTTATTTTGCTCCCATTTTTTCTTTTTTAATTTTTCTCTTATTTAATTTTATTTTTTTTATTTTTTTATTTCATTATTTTTTTTTCTTTTTCCCCCTCTCAATTCCAGATGGTGATTACCAGTATTGTTTGGGTCATTTTGCATATATATACTCCAGTTCATTGGTTGTTATCTGAACAGCATTCAACATGGCTTTCTGCACACATACTATGGTCCTCTGGGGCGACTAGTCCAGTATCCTTCCAAAACCATGTGCAACGCTATCTACAGCGTCCCTGACAACTGCACATGCGCAGTCTCACCTTCAATACACACAGCGGCATTTCTGGTCTGGCGGTTGCCACCGCTATTTATAACTCAGTGCCCCCCAACATGCAGCATGCCACCAGCAGCTAGGCGCGGGAGCACCGCTGAGACACACTAACCACCAGGTAACCACCTTCATCTCTGCATATTCATTGGCATCTGGAAACCTTTGCGGTATCGCACCCCCGACGCTAACCACTATACCGGCATATCTGTTTACCCTAATGTCTGCGCCTTAAAGGGCACCTGTCACCCCGTTTTTTCAGTATGAGATAAAAATACTGTTAAATTGGGCCTGAGCTGTGCATTACAACAGTGTATTTTGTGGACCCCGATTCCCCACCTATGCTGCCAAAATACGTTACCAAAGTAGCCGTTTTCGCCTGTCAATCAGGCTGGTCTGGTCAAAAGGGCGTGGTGTCTTCCCCCAGATCTTGCTTAGTTTTCCATTGGTGGCATAGTGGTTTGCGCATGCCCAAGGTCCCGAATCCACTGCACAGGGGAGTTAAAAGAGCGCGATGTGCACTATTTCATTGGTGATCGGTGGGGGCGGCCATATTCCTTTGGCCGCGCGTGCGCAGAAGCGGCGCTCTGCTGGCCGCGGCTTCAGGAAAATGGCCGCGGGATGCCGCGCGTGCGTAGATGGAGATCGCGGTGGCCATTTTCCTGAAGCAGAGTTCGCATCTAGGCTTCAGGAAAATGGCCGCCGTGATCTCCATCTGCGCACGCGCGGCATCCTGCGGCCATTTTCCTGAAGCCGCGGCCAGCAGAGCGCCGCTTCTGCGCACGCGCGGCCAAAGGAAGATGGCCGCCCCCACGATCACCAATGAAATAGTGCACATCGCGCTCTTTTAACTCCCCTGTGCAGTGGATTCGGGACCTTGGGCATGCGCAAACCACTATGCCACCAATGGAAAACTAAGCAAGATCTGGGGGAAGACACCACGCCCTTTTGACCAGACCAGCCTGATTGACAGGCGAAAACGGCTACTTTGGTAACGTATTTTGGCAGCATAGGTGGGGAATCGGGGTCCACAAAATACACTGTTGTAATGCACAGCTCAGGCCCTATTTAACAGTATTTTTATCTCATACTGAAAAAACGGGGTGACAGGTGCCCTTTAACCCATTGCAGGTCCCACACCTGATTGGATACAGTCCCATTTTTCTATAACCACCATCTCTGCTTACCAGGTACCAGGTAACAAGGTGGCTTTTGGTACTTTCCAGGATTTTACATACCATCTCCGTCTTGTTCTTTCCCCTATGGTGATCAATTGGTACTTATTGTGTTCTATGTTTTTTTGGTTAAATCATATTGCAATGTGTGGATATTTTGTTTTACTATTTTTTCTGCTTGATTTTTATGCATTAATGCCTATGTTCTGTTACTTATATGTATTTCTGTTTATTTCCCAGCGACTTTATGAGTAAGACTCGGGAGAGTCGAAGGTCAAAAATAGCTCAGTCGCTTTGTGTACATACAATACCATTTTTACTCCCCTTATAATGTTATGTGAATAAAACCCTATTTATTCATACAATTACCTACAGAGTGTGCGGTGTGTTTCAAATTCTTATAATATTATAGTGCAGGCAGGAGGCCATATTTCCTAATCAAAATCTTTGGGCTAATACTGTGGTGCAGGCAGGAGGCCACATTTCCTAATTTAAAATTGTTTGGGCTGATATTGTAGTGCAGGCAGGAGGCCACATTTACTAATCTAAATCATTTTGACTAACATTGTGGTACAGGCCGGAGGCCACATTTCTTAAATCAAAATCATTTGGGCTAATACAGTGATACAGGCAGGAAGCCACATTTCTTATTCTAAATCATGTGAGCTAATATTGTGGTACAGGCAGGAGGCCACATTTCCAGACATAAAATTATTTGTGCTAATGTTGTTGTGGCAACAGGAGGCCACACTTCCTAATCTAAATTGTTTGGGCTCATATTGTGGTGCAGGCAGGAAGCCACATTTCCTAATCCAAATGGTTTTGGCTAAGATTGTGATGCAGGCATGAGACCACATTTTTTAATCAAAACGGTTTGTGCAAATACTGTGGTGCAGTCAGGAGTCCACATTTCTTAATCAAAATCATTTGGGCTAATGCATTGATGCAGACAGGAGGCCACATTTCCTAATCAAAATTGTTTTGGCTAATATTTTTGTGCAGGCAGGAGGCAGCATTTCCTAATCTAAATAAGTTGTGCGAATACTGTGGTGCAGCCAGGAGTCCACATTTCCTAATCTAAATTGTTTGTGCTAACACTGTAGAGCAGGCAGGAGGCCACATTTCCTATTCAAAATCATTTGGGCTAATAATGTGGTGCTGGCAGGCCACATTTCCTAATCTAGATAATTTGCGCTAATATTGTGGTGCAGGCAGGAGGCAACGTTTCCTAATCTAAATATCTAAATTGTTTGTGTTAATAATGTGGTGCAGGCAGGAGGCCACATTTCCTAATCTAATTTGCTTGTGCTAATATTGTGGTACAGGCAGGAGGCCACATTTCCTAATCAAAATCATTTGGGATAATACAGTGGTGCAGGCAGGAGGACGCATTTCCTAATCTAACTTTGTTGTGCTAATATTGTGGTGAAGGCAGGAGGCCACACTTCCTAATCAAATTGTATAGGCAAATACTGTAGTTCAGGCAGGAGGACACATTTACTAATCTAAATCATTTGTTCTAATATTGTGGTGCAGGCAAGAGGCCACATTTCTTAATCTAAATCGTTTGTGCTACTATTGTGATGCAGGCAGGAGGCCACATTTCCTAATCAAAATCATTTGGGCTAATAAAGTGGTGCAGGCAGGAGGACACATTTCCTAACCTAAATAGTTTGGGTAAATACTGTGGTGCAGGCAGAAGGCCACATTTCCCAATCAAAATCATTTGGATTAATACTGTGGTGCAGGCCACAGGCCACATTTCTTAATCTAACTCATTTGTACTAATATTATGGTGCAGACAGGAGACCATATTTCTTAAAACAAAATCATTTGGGCTAATACAGTGATGCAGGCAGGAGGCCAAATTTCGTAATCTAAATCATTTGTGCTAATATTGTGGTGCAGGCAGGAGGCCACATTTCCTAATCTAAATCGATTGTGCTAATATTGTTGTGCCAGCAGGAGGCCACACTTCCTAATCTAAATCGTTTGGGCTAATATTGTGGTGCAGGCAGGAGGCCACATTTCCTAATCTACAGTGCCTTGCGAAAGTATTCGACCCCCTGGAACTTTTCAACCTTTTCCCACATATCATGCTTCAAACATAAAGATACCAAATGTAAATTTTTGGTGAAGAATCAACAACAAGTGGAACACAACTGTGAAGTTGAATGACATTTATTGGTTATTTCAAATTTTTGTGGAACTTCAAAAACTGAAAAGTGGGGCGTGCAATATTTTTCGTTCCTTTTACTTTCAGTGCAGCAAACTCACTACAGAAGTTCATTGTGGATCTCTGAATGATGATCCTAAATGCCTAATTATGATAAATATAATCTACCTGTGTGTAGTCAAGTCTCCGTATAAATGCATCTGCTCTGTGATAGTCTCAGGGTTCAGTTTAAAGCCCAGAGAGCATCATGAAGACCAAGGAACACAACAGGCAGGTCCGTGATACTGTTGTGGAGAAGTTTAACCCCTTAATCCCGTATGACGTACTATCCCGTCAAGGTGACCTGGGACTTAATTCCGGGTGATGGGATAGTACGTCATATGCGATCGGCCGCGCTCACGGGGGGAGCGCGGCCGATCGCGGCCGGGTGTCAGCTGCCTATCGCAGCTGACATCCGGCACTATGTGCCAGGAGCGGTCACGGATCGCCCCCGGCACACCGCGATCAAACATGATTGCAGTGTACCGGCGGTATAGGGAAGCATCGCGCAGGGAGGGGGCTCCCTGCGGGCTTCCCTGAGACCCCCGGAGCAACGCGATCATGTTTGATCCATGATCGCGTTGCTCCGAGGGTCTCCTACCTCCTTCCTCCCTGCAGGTCCCGGATCCAAGATGGCCGCGGCATCCGGGTCCTGCAGGGAGAAAGGTGGCTTACCGAGCGCCTGCTCAGAGCAGACGCTGGTAAGCCTGCACCGATGTAAGTGAGATCGGTGATCTAACAGAGTGCTGTGCACACTATCAGATCATCGATCTGTGATGTCCCCCCCGGGACAAAGTAAAAAAGTTAAAAAAAAAATTTTCCACATGTGTAAAAAAAAAAAAAAATAAAAAATTCCTAAATAAGTAATAAAAAAATATATATATTATTCCCATAAATACATTTCTTTATCTAAATAAAAAAACCAAAACAATAAAAGTACACATATTTAGTATCGCCGCGTCCGTAACGACCCAACCTATAAAACTGCCCCACTAGTTAACCCCTTCAGTAAACACCGTAAGAAAAAAAAAAAAAAAACGAGGCAAAAAACAACGCTTTATTACCATACTGCCGAACAAAAAGTGGAATAACACGCGATCAAAAAGACTGATATAAATAATCATGGTACCGCTGAAAACGTCATCTTGTCCTGCAAAAAACAAGCTGCCATACAGCATCATCAGCAAAAAAAATAAAAAAGTTATAGTCCTGAGAATAAAGCGATACTAAAATAATTATTTTTTCTATAAAATAGTTTTTATCGTATAAAAGCGCCAAAACATAAAAAAATGATATAAATGAGATATCGCTGTAATCGTACTGACCCGTCGAATAAAACTGCTTTATCAATTTTACCAAACACGGAACGGTATAAACGCCTCTCCCAAAAGAATTTCATGAATAGCAGGTTTTTGGTCATTCTGCCTCACAAAAATCGGAATAAAAAGTGATCAAAAATGGTCACGTGTCCGAAAATGTTACCAATAAAAACGTCAACTCGTCCCGCAAAAAACAAGACCTCACATGACTCTGTGGAGCAAAATGTGGAAAAATTATAGGTCTCAAAATGTGGAGACACAAAAACTTTTTTGCTATAAAAAGCGTCTTTTAGTGTGTGACAGCTGCCAATCATAAAAATCCGATATAAAAAACGCTATAAAAGTAAATCAAACCCTCCTTCATCACCCCCTTAGTTAGGGAAAAATACTAAAATTAAAAAAATGTATTTATTTCCATTTTCCCATTAGGGCTAGGGTTAGGGTTAGGGCTAGGGTTCGGGTTGGGGCTAAAGTTAGGGTTAGGGCTAGGGGTAGGGTTAGGGCTAGGGTTGGAGGTAAAGTTAGGGTTAGGGTTGGGGCTAAAGTTAGGGTTAGGGTTGAGGCTAAAGTTAGGGTTAGGGTTTGAATTACATTTACGGTTTGGATTAGGGTTGGGATTAGAATTATGGGTGTGTCAGGGCTAGGGGTGTGGTTAGGGTTACCGTTGGGATTAGGGTTAGGGGTGTGTTTGGGTTAGGGTTTCAGGTAGAATTGGGGAGTTTCCACTGTCCAGGCACATCAGGGGCTCTCCAAATGCGACATGGCGTCCAATCTCAATTCCAGCCAATTCTGCGTTGAAAAAGTAAAACAGTGCTCCTTCCCTTCCGAGCTCTCCTGTTATGACCCCAATGGCAGAGGGTCTCAAAAGTACATACCAAGTCTGCAAACATAAAAAACCAGCTCATAGGGCAGTGGTAACTGGGCTGACCGTATATCTAATCCTAGCACCACAAATAGCAGCAGCCGGGGAACGTGCCTACGTTGGTTCTAGACGTCTCGCGCCAGCCGGAGAACTAACTAACCCTAGAAGGGAAAAGATAGACCTTTCTTGCCTCCAGAGAAAAGACCCCAAAAGTTGGATACAAGCCCCCCACAAATAATAACGGTGAGGTAAGGAGAAAAGACAAACGTAAGAATGAACTAGATATTTAGCAAAGAGAGGCCCACTGACTAATAGCAGAATATAGTAAGATGACTTATACGGTCAGCAAAAACCCTATCAAAATTTCCACGCTGGATATTCAAGAACCCCCGAACCGTCTAACGGCCCGGGGGGAGAATACCAGCCCTCTAGAGCTTCCAGCAAAATCAGGAATCACATTTAGTACAAGCTGGACAGAAAATAAAAGCAATACAAATAACCAAAAAACAAGGAAGCAGGACTTAGCTTAATTTTGCAAGAAACAGGACCAGCAGACAGGAGCAAACAGAAAGGATCTGATTACAACGATGCCAGGCACTGGACTGAGAATCCAGGAAGCTTATATAGCAACACCCCTGGACTAACGACCCAGGTGGGTGCCAAACTGAGGAAAGACAATCCCAGAGTAATATCACCAGTGACCACAAGAGGGAGCCAAAAAAGTCTAATTCACAACACTCTCCCGTGCGCCCAAAAAGGGGTTTACCCCAACATATGGGTTATCAGCGTACTCGGGACAAATTGAACAACTTCTGGGGTCCAAGTTCTCTTGTTATCCTTGGGAAAATTAAAAATGTTGGGGGCTAAAAATCGTTTTTGTGAGAAAAAAAAAGATGTTTTATTTTCACGGCTCTGCGTTATAAACTGTAGTGAAACACTTGGGGGTTCAAAGTTCTCACAACACATCTAGATAAGTTCCTTGGGAGGTCTAGTTTCCAATATGGGGTCCCTTGTGGGGGGTTTGTACTGTTTGGGTACATCAGGGGCTCTGCAAATGCAACGTGACGCCTGCAGACCAATCCATTTAAGTCTGCATTCCAAATGGCGCTCCTTCCCTTCCGAGCTCTGTCATGCGCCCAAACAGTGGTTCCCCCCCACATATGGGGTATCAGCGTACTCAGGACAAATTGGACAACAACTTTTGGGGTCTAATTTATCCTGTTACCCTTGTGAAAATACAAAACTGGGGGCTAAAATATCATTTTTGTGAGAAAAAAAAGAATTTTTGTTTTCATGGCTTTGCGCTATAAACTTTTGTGAAACACTTGGGGGTTCAAAGTTCTCACAACACATCTAGATAAGTTCCTTTGGAGGTCTAGTTTCCAATATGGGGTCACTTGTGGGGGGTTTGTACTGTTTGGGTACATCAGGGGCTCTGCAAATGCAACGTGACGGCTGCTGACCAATCCATTTAAGTCTGCATTCCAAATGGCGCTCCTTCCCTTCTGAGCTCTGTCATGCGCCCAAACAGTGGTTCCCCCCCACATATGGGGTATCAGCGTACTCAGGACAAATTGTACAACAACTTTTGGGGTCTAATTTATCCTGTGACCCTTGTGAAAATACAAAACTGGGGGCTAAAAAATCATTTTTGTGAAAAAAAAAAGAATTTTTATTTTCACGGCTTTGCGTTATAAAGTGTAGTGAAACACTTGGGGGTTCAAAGTTCTCACAACACATCTAGATAAGTTCCTTGGGAGGACTAGTTTCCAATATGGGGTCACTTGTGGGGGGTTTGTACTGTTTGGGTACATCAGGGGCTCTGCAAATGCAACGTGACGGCTGCAGACCAATCCATTTAAGTCTGCATTCCAAATGGCGCTCCTTCCCTTCCGAGCTCTGTCATGCGCCCAAACAGTGGTTCCCCCCCACATATGGGGGATCAGCGTACTCAGAATAAATTGGACCCCAAAATTTGTTGTCCAATTTGTCCTGTTACCCTTGTAAAAATACAAAGCTGGGGGCTAAAAAATCATTTTTGTGAAAAAAAAATATATATATATATTTTCACGGCTCTGCGTTATAATCTGTAGTGAAACACTTGGGGGTTCAAAGCTCTCAAAACACATCTAGATAAGTTCCTTAGGGGGTCTACTTTCTAAAATGGTGTCACTTGTAGGGGGTTTCAGTGTTTAGGCACATCAGGGGCTCTCCAAACGCAACATGGCGTCTCATCTCAATTCCAGTCAATTTTGCATTGAAAAGTCAAATGGCGCTCCTTCCCTTCCAAGCTCTGCTATGCGCCCAAACAATGGTTTACACCCACATATGGGGTATCAGCGTACTCAGGACAAATTGCACAATATTTTTTGGGGTCCAATTTCTTCTCTTACCCTTGGGAAAATAAAAAATTGGGGGCAAAAAGATAATTTTTGTGAAAAAATATGATTTTTTATTTTTACGACTCTGCATTATAAACTTCTGTGAAGCACTTGGTGGGTCAAAGTGCTCACCACACATGTAGATAAGTTCCTTAGGGGGTCTACTTTCCAAAATGGTGTCACTTGTAGGGGGTTTCAATGTTTAGGCACATCAGGGGCTCTCCAAGCGCAACATGGCGTCCCATCTCAATTCCAGTCAATTTTGCATTGAAAAGTCAAATGGCGCTCCTTTCCTTCCGAGCTCTGCCATGCGCCCAAACAGTGGTTTACCCCCACATATGGGGTATCAGCGTACTCAGGACAAATTGTACAACAACTTTGGGGGTCCATTTTCTCCTGTTACCCTTGGCAAAATAAAACAAATTGGAGCTGAAATAAATTTTGTGTGAAAAAAAGTTAAATGTTCATTTTTATTTAAACATTCCAAAAATTCCTGTGAAACACCTGAAGGGTTAATAAACTTCTTGAATGTGGTTTTGAGCACCTTGAGGGGTGCAGTTTTTAGAATGGTGTCACACTTGGGTATTTTCTATCATATAGACCCCTCAAAATGACTTCAAATGAGATGTGGTCCCTAAAAAAAAAATGGTGTTGTAAAAATGAGAAATTGCTGGTCAACTTTTAACCTTTATAACTCCATCACAAAAAAAAAAATTTGGTTCCAAAATTGTGCTGATGTAAAGTAGACATGTGGGAAATGTTACTTATTAAGTATTTTGCGTGACATATGTCTGTGATTTAAGGGCATAAAAATTGGAAAGTTGGAAAATTGCGAAATTTTCAAAATTTTCGCCAAATTTCCATTTTTTTCAGAAATAAACGCAAGTTATATCGAATAAATTTTACCACTAACATGAAGTACAATATATCATGAGAAAACAGTGTCAGAATCACCAAGATCCGTCAAAGCGTTCCAGAGTTATAGCCTCATAAAGGGACAGTGGTCAGAATTGTAAAAATTGGCCCGGTCATTAACGTGCAAACCACCCTCGGGGCTTAAGGGGTTAAAGCTGGATTTGGATACAAAATGATTTCCAAAACTTTAAACATCCCAAGGAGCACGGTGCAAGTGATCATATTGAAATGGAAGGAGTATCATACCACTGCAAATCTACCAAGACCCGGCCGTCCCTCTAAACTTTCCTCTCAAACAAGGAGATACAGCCAAGAGGCCCATGATCACTCTGGATGAACTGCAGAGATCTACAGCTGAGGTGGGATAGTCTGTCCATAGGACAACAATCAGATTGTATACTGCACAAATCTGGCCTTTATGGAAGAGTGGCAAGAAGAAAGCCATTTCTCAAAGATATCCATAAAAAGTGTCATTTAAAGTTTGCAACAAGCCACTTGGGAGACACACCAAACATGTGGAAGAAGGTGCTCTGGTCAGATGAAACCAAAATTGAACTTTTTGGCAACAATGCCAAACGATATGTTTGGCGTAAAGGCAACACAGCTCATCACCCTGAACACACCATCCCCACTGTCAAACATGGTGGTGGCAGCATCATGGTTTGGGCCTGCTTTTCTTCAGCAGGGACAGGGAAGATGGTTCAAATTGATGGGAAGATGGCTGGAGCCAAATACAGGATCTTTCTTGAAGAAAACCTGTTGGAGTCTGCAAAAGACCTGAGACTGGGATGGAGATTTGTCTTCCAACAAGAAAATGATCCCAAATATAAGGCAAACTCTACAATGGAATGGTTCACAAATAAACATATCCAGGTGTTAGAATGGCCAAGTCAAAGTACAGACCTCAATCCAATTGAGAATCTGTGGAAAGAGCTGAAAACTGCTGTTCACAAACGATCTCCATCAAACCTCACTGAGCTCGAGTTGTTTGCCAAGGAAGAATGGGCAAGAATTTCAGTCTCTCGATATACAAAACTGATAGAGACATACCCCAAGCGACTTGCAGCTGTAATCACAGCAAAAGGTGGCGCAACAAAGTATTAAGTTAAAGGGGCCAAATAATGTTCTATGCTCCACTTTTCAGTTTTTGAATTTCCACAAAAATGTAAAATAACCAATAAATTTTGTTTAACTTCACAATTGTGTTCCACTTGTTGTTGATTCTTCACCAAAAATTTACATTTGGTATCTTTGTTTGAAGCATGATATGTGGGAAAAGGTTGAAAAGTTCCAGGGGACCAAATACTTTCGCAAGGCACTATAAATAGTTTTGGCTAAGATTGTGGTGCAGGCATGAGACCACATTTTTTAATCAAAACGGTTTGTGCAAATACTGTGGTGCAGGCAGGAGTCCACATTTCCTAATCTAAATAATTTGTGCTAATATTGTGCAGGTAGGATGCCACGATTCCTAATCTAAATATCTAAATTGTTTGTGCTAATAATGTGCAAGCAGGAGGCCACATTTAATAATCAAATTCGCTTGTGGTAATATTGTGGTGCAGGCAGAAGGCCACATTTCCTAATCAAAATCATTTGGGAAAATACAGTGGTGCAGGCAGGAGGACGCATTTCCTAATCTAACTTTGTTGTGCTAATATTGTGGTGAAGGCAGGAGGCCACACTTCCTAATCAAATTGTATGGGCAAATACTGTAGTTCAGGCAGGAGGACACATTTACTAATCTAAATCATTTGTTCTAATATTGTGGTGCAGGCAAGAGGCCACATTTCTTAATATAAATCGTTTGTGCTAATATTGTGATGCAGGCAGGAGGCCACATTTCCTAATCAAAATCATTTGGGCTAATACAGTGATGCAGGCAGGAGGCCAAATTTCATAATCTAAATCATTTGTGCTAATATTGTTGTGCCAGCAGGAGGCCACACTTCCTAATCTAAATTGTTTGGGCTAATATTGTGGTGCAGGCAGGAGGCCACATTTCCTAATCTACAGTGCCTTGCGAAAGTATTCGACCCCCTGGAACTTTTCAACCTTTTCCCACATATCATGCTTCAAACATAAAGATACCAAATGTAAATTTTTGGTGAAGAATCAACAACAAGTGGAACACAACTGTGAAGTTGAATGACATTTATTGGTTATTTCAAATTTTTGTGGAACTTCAAAAACTGAAAAGTGGGGCGTGCAATATTTTTCGTTCCTTTTACTTTCAGTGCAGCAAACTCACTACAGAAGTTCATTGTGGATCTCTGAATGATGATCCTAAATGCCTAATTATGATAAATATAATCCACCTGTGTGTAGTCAAGTCTCCGTATAAATGCATCTGCTCTGTGATAGTCTCAGGGTTCAGTTTAAAGCCCAGAGAGCATCATGAAGACCAAGGAACACAACAGGCAGGTCCGTGATACTGTTGTGGAGAAGTTTAAAGCTGGATTTGGATACAAAATGGTTTCCAAAACTTTAAACATCCCAAGAAGCACGGTGCAAGTGATCATATTGAAATGGAAGGAGTATCATACCACTGCAAATCTACCAAGACCCGGCCGTCCCTCTAAACTTTCCTCTCAAACAAGGAGATGCAGCCAAGAGGCCCATGATCACTCTGGATGAACTGCAGAGATCTACAGCTGAGGTGGGATAGTCTGTCCATAGGACAACAATCAGATTGTATACTGCACAAATCTGGCCTTTATGGAAGAGTGGCAAGAAGAAAGCCATTTCTCAAAGATATCCATAAAAAGTGTCATTTAAAGTTTGCAACAAGCCACTTGGGAGACACACCAAACATGTGGAAGAAGGTGCTCTGGTCAGATGAAACCAAAATTGAACTTTTTGGCAACAATGCCAAACGATATGTTTGGCGTAAAGGCAACACAGCTCATCACCCTGAACACACCATCCCCACTGTCAAACATGGTGGTGGCAGCATCATGGTTTGGGCCTGCTTTTCTTCAGCAGGGACAGGGAAGATGGTTCAAATTGATGGGAAGATGGCTGGAGCCAAATACAGGATCATTCTTGAAGAAAACCTGTTGGAGTCTGCAAAAGACCTGAGACTGGGATGGAGATTTGTCTTCCAACAAGAAAATGATCCCAAATATAAGGCAAACTCTACAATGGAATGGTTCACAAATAAACATATCCAGGTGTTAGAATGGCCAAGTCAAAGTACAGACCTCAATCCAATTGAGAATCTGTGGAAAGAGCTGAAAACTGCTGTTCACAAACGATCTCCATCAAACCTCACTGAGCTCGAGTTGTTTGCCAAGGAAGAATGGGCAAGAATTTCAGTCTCTCAATATACAAAACTGATAGAGACATACCCCAAGCGACTTGCAGCTGTAATCACAGCAAAAGGTGGCGCAACAAAGTATTAAGTTAAAGGGGCCAAATAATGTTGTACGCCCCACTTTTCAGTTTTGAATTTCCACAAAAATGTAAAATAACCAATAAATTTTGTTTAACTTCACAATTGTGTTCCACTTGTTGTTGATTCTTCACCAAAAATTTACATTTGGTATCTTTGTTTGAAGCATGATATGTGGGAAAAGGTTGAAAAGTTCCAGGGGACCAAATACTTTCGCAAGGCACTATAAATAGTTTTGGCTAAGATTGTGGTGCAGGCATGAGACCACATTTTTTAATCAAAACGGTTTGTGCAAATACTGTGGTGCAGGCAGGAGTCCACATTTCCTAATCTAAATAATTTGTGCTAATATTGTGGTGCAGGTAGGATGCCACGTTTCCTAATCTAAATATCTAAATTGTTTGTGCTAATAATGTGCAAGCAGGAGGCCACATTTAATAATCAAATTCGCTTGTGGTAATATTGTGGTGCAGGCAGAAGGCCACATTTCCTAATCAAAATCATTTGGGAAAATACAGTGGTGCAGGCAGGAGGACGCATTTCCTAATCTAACTCTTTTGTGCTAATATTGTGGTGAAGGCAGAAGGCCACACTTCCTAATCAAAATTGTATGGGCTAATACTGTAGTTCAGGCAGGAGGACACATTTCTTGATCTAAATCATTTGTTCTAATATTGTGGTGCAGGCAAGAAGCCACATTTCTTAATCTAAATAGTTTGCGCTAATATTGTGATGCAGGCAGGAGGACACATTTCCTAATTTAAATCATTTTTGTGCTAAAATTGTATTGCAAGCAGGAGGCCACATTACCTAATCAAAATCATTTGGGCTAATAAAGTGGTGCAGGCAGGAGGACACATTTCCTAATCTAAATAGTTTGGATTAATACTGTGGTGCAGGCCAAAGGCCACATTTCTTAATCTAGCTCATTTGTACTAATATTATGATGCAGGCAGGAGGCCACATTTCCTAATCTACATCGTTAATGCTAATATTGTGGTGCAGGCAGGAGGTCACATTTATGAATCAAAATACTCTCTGCTAATAGTGTGGTCCAGACACAATATTTCAGCAGATACTGATAATTTAGTGACAGGTGAGTTACAGGTCTGGGCCTAGGGTTATGAAACAGCTGGTTAAAAGAGAGGTAGGGGTACAGTCAACATGAGTGGGAAAAAGCAAGTTGAAAAGGGAATCGGCTTTGTGTTCAACATGTACCTGTGTTAGGTGGTAATGTTACTGAAAGCTCTGCTGAACAAACACAGTTTCATCCAATCCAAAGACAAACATCTGTTACTGGATGCACTACTCGACTCCCTTACTTTGGCAGCTGCACAGCGGTACGCCTTGTAGATTAGGGCCAGAAAGAGCTTGTGCTCTAGTGGATGGCAAACCCTGCATCAAGTGACCTCTTCTCCTCTTCCTCCACCTTATCACCACACAGAGTACAATCCTCAGTAAGTACCCCAGTTACCCTTGTTTCGCACCACATCACAACTCTCCAACCGCCCAACTGACTGTGGGGAACCACATTTGGGCAAGTCTGCAGAGCTGTTCACACATTATATTCCATGGGTATCAGAGGTCTGTTTCAAAGATTCACAGTATCAAGAGGAGTACAGCAACTGCACCAATGCCCCTAATTTTTTTTCAGTTTGATCTGAGTTTGGACAAAGTAGGATCCAAGCAGAATCCAGACCCTCGTCACCAGACATCAACCTTTAAGGGTGGGTGGGGTGTGATCCTGATGAGACTCAGATACCTGAGGCACGCGTGGACTGTATTGTGCAGGCAGCGAAGGAAGAAGTAGAGGGTGACTCTTGGGGCAAGGATTGGGAGAACATAAAGGATGACAATGAGGTTGTTGATGCCACTTGGTGCGAACCCAGAGGCATGCAGATGAGTAGCTTAGCAGAGGAGGTGGAGGAGGTAGAAGATAAAGAGGTTAAGTTGCGGCTTGCTGTACAGACAAAGTGATGCAACCGAGACAAAAACTGCATCCTTAGACACAACTCTGACTGTGGCCAGCAGCGGTCGCTGGTCTGCAGTATGCTGGGGTGGCAAGGGTTGCCTAACCCGGGCCTTTTTTGAGACTGCAAAGGATGACCCAACTTATGTTATCTCGCAACTTTGCAAACAATAATTCAGTAAATGCAAAAATTGCAATAATTTGACTACTATATACATTAACCATCAAATGCTCAATCAACATGCTTTTGTTTTGTAATCTCACTGTGCTAAAATGTGGACTCACCAACCACAGACCGTCCCATCAACAGCATCTGCTGTTTCTTACTGCTCCATCACCGTGGGAAGTGTTTTCACACAGGTCTCCATACGCAGACCCCCACTTGCTTACCCCCTACAGTCGGGGTAGGTGAAAGCCTGTCAGCTGTTATGGAAGCAGAGATGCCTGCTGTTTTTGTTTCACCGAGCACATCACATCTTTCTCAATCCACCATAACATCTCCACCTGCACCTCACTCACAGTGCAGCAGTTTGTCGTGTTCCCCCTACTCTACCCTCTCTCAGCACAGGAGACAGGAGACAGCCATCGGTCCCACAGTTGTGGTCATGGTAAATAATGTTTCCTCCCACACATGCCAAAGCTAAGACCTTGAACTCTACCACATCCAAACTGCTGGCTATGGAAAGGCTGCCTTTGCACTTGGTTGATAGTGATGGTTTCCAAAAGCTGATGGCTGTCGCAGTCACCCAGTGCCAGTTGCTCAGTCGACATTACTTCTCTACGAAAGCTGTGCCTGTGCTACACCAGCATGTCGCAGACAACATCACCTGTTCCTTGAACAAATCTGTCTGCCAGGGTACATTTTACCACTGACACCTGGAGGAGCAAACATGGCCAGGGGTGTTATATCTTGCTGACTGGGCACTGCACTCTGGTGGCTGTGGGGGCTGGCGGGAAAGGGGCTGCTACACAAGTCTTGGAATCCCCGAGGCTTGCAGGACAAACCTCTGTATTGAACTCTTCCTTCACTGCTTATGCTTCCTCCACCTCCTCTAGGGCCTCCACCTGTGCCATTAATGCATTAATGTCTTCCTTAATGAGACATGCATTCCAGCAGTGCAGAGAGAATCCCCCACACCTCCGTACTGCACATTCACCGCAATCAGGCAGTGTTTAAATTAATATGCCTTGGAGATTGCAGTCATACAGCTCAAGAGTTGTGGACAGCTATCCAGGCTGAGTTTGAGCAATGGCTGTCTCCACTGAACCTGGAGCCAGGAATAGCCATGCACGATAATTAGGTGTACCTGGTGACGGCCCTACGCAGGTGCAACCTCACAGACATCCCTTGCATGGCTCACGTACCCAACCTGGTGTTACAGCAATTTCTCCTCCACTCCCCTGGCCTGGATAGCACTGTGCAGAAAGCAGTGTGCTCACTTCCGCCTTTTGCACCCCGCAGGTGACCAACCTGCATTGCTACAGAGGTCTTTCGACACAGAGGAATTCCACCCTCTACATGTTGCAGCAACTGTCGCAGCAGGTTTCCTCAGGTGCAGTGGAGCAGCATGTGGGGATAGTAATCTCGCTCCTCCAGGGGGGTCCTCAAGCATGGGCGTTATCTCTCCCGTCTAACTCTCAGTCGCTTCAGTAGGTGGAGGAATTTTTTCTGGCACTGGGCATTATATATGATGACCCCGATCGTGCCTCTTTAGCTGAGTCCACACTGCATCAACTTCAGCAAGAAGACTGGCCAGTGGAGGAATATTGCTCCGAGTTTCGGATTTGGGCCACAGACACTAAGTGGACGACCCCCCCAGTTCTGTGAGAGGCTTACAGTAAGGGTGAAGGATGCTTTAGCCCTGTATGAGACTCCAGTCTCCCTGGAGGCAGCTATGTTTCTGGCGATCCGGGTTGATCGCCGACATAGGGAGTCACCTCTGTGTGAGGCAGGTCTAGGGTCAAGGGTGGTCAGTTCTGGGCCTACTGAAACCCATGTACCAAAATGCTGTACTAATAACTTAAAGTATTCAAATTCAATAAAAAAAATGCACAATAACAGCAACTGCGGATTTTAGTAAAAACATAATGGCAATAGATCTAGCCCTTGCATTCACTGCACCTCATAGTGCCATGTTCTTCACAAATGAACTTCTTGCAGTCATTGCAAACAAATCTCATCTTTTTGTCCTTTGATAGAGGACAAACATAGCACAATTTGCACTGTCCTGTAACACTGCTGGTGTCACTTGGAAGTGACTAGCCATTTTTATTTACAATTATATTACAAAAACTGTGACTAAACAGAAAATATTCAAACAAAAAGTCAGACAATAAAGGTACTATGGGGTCAGGAGAGTCCCAAACCCAGAAAAGTGAAAATAACTTTGAAGCAAAATTGAAAAACAAATTCAAAATATCATCAACATAAGCAGAAATATGTTACTTGAAAATATATAGAAGGGCAATGTCTGAGATTGACCAGTTTTAGAACTATTTCAATTTATTCAGCGCTGGGGTCTATATGACCCCATTGTTCCACAGCAGGGTTAAACCTGTTACTAATATGACCAAAGAGGGTACTGACTTTTCCTCTTGGTCTACTGAGACTGTTAATGCTTTTGTTGCTCTCAGTACAGCCTTTTCTAGATCTCCTGTTCTCAGTCAACCAGATGTTAATTTGCCTTTTTGGTTGAGGTGGACACTTCTTTTGTGGGCATGGTTGCTATTCTTTCTCAGAAAAAGAACAGCTATTTTCATCCCTGTGGTTTTTTTTCTTGGAAATTCTCACAAACCGAGTCCAGCTATGATATAGGCAATTGGGAACCCTTGACTGTTAAGAGAACTTTTGAGGAATGGAGCCATTGGTTGGAGGGTGCTAGGCACAAAATAATGGTCTTTACTAATCACAAAAAATTACTGTTTGTTGACATCAAGTGCTTGATACTAGACAGGCCCGGTGGGCTCTCTTTTTCACTTGGTTTGATTTCTCTGCAACATATCTCCCTAGTACAAAGAATGTTGAAGCTGATGTTTTGTCACAGAGTCTTGTTTCGAAGGGGAGGGACGAGAATCCAGTAAAAATTGTTAGTGAGGGGGTGGTGATGGGAGTCATGGGGATTGATCTAAACCAGTACATTATGTAAGCTCAGGTTGGCACTCAGCCAGCTTTTGATGCCATCCTCGCTTTGCACTGATATTCTTAATGAAGTACCTTCCTTTGAGCCCCTAGTCCATAAGTTAGTGCAGCGAACGCAACTATAGCTGCAGCAACCTGGGGGTTAAATGAGGGTTGTGGTATGCTGTCCAGCAGTACGGTCCACAGGGTACTGTCCTGTAACCGGCCCTGGGCTCTCTGCATGTGCACCGACTTCACTGTCATTGGGTGCACAGTGCTTCTCACTCTAGCTGTCTCGCTGGTGGCACCAGGAGCTATCTGCTGCAGTCTGTCACAGCATCGGTGATTCGGGTGCAAAGCGCTCTGCCCACCTTGCTGCTCGTGCGCTGATGGCAGAAACCTCTCTGTACCTTTGCGTGCTTTTGCCTCAGCTTCTGGCCCTGTTCTCTGTCTAAACCCGCCACCACTCCCCGGGTCATGGGGCCTGTGCAGTCCCCTATTCCTTCCCCCAGGAAACATGGAACGGAGCCTCAACAGTTCCAGACCCGTTTCAGTTTAGGTACCCGCAG
Source organism: Ranitomeya variabilis (assembly GCF_051348905.1). Lineage (NCBI taxonomy): Eukaryota > Metazoa > Chordata > Amphibia > Anura > Dendrobatidae > Ranitomeya > Ranitomeya variabilis. The sequence goes on along the minus strand of NC_135233.1, from coordinate 777,536,670 downwards.
CCTGGTCTATCTGCTTACACTCCCCTCTCCTTTAGCTCACCATTCCATGAACGAGAGTTCTTGCAGTAGACGTTGACATGCCTCCATTTCTAAAACAGTCCATTTCCAAATAAACTGATCCTGTTCATAACAAGTGGGAGGTATCCCAGCGGTTGTCCACTCAGTGTGGTGTAATTCAGGTTGAGTGTTTATTGGTAGAGTCGGGTTGGATGGTAGAAGATGGGGACACATCCAGTTCCAATGGAGCAGTCATCTCTGGAGTTTCGGGTCAACACATTTCCCCTTGACTGAGGATGATGCAAGTGGTTCTTTTTCGTCATAATTGGGAGTCGTCGGAATAGGCGCCTCGGTGGGCTTGACTCTATACTCTCTTCTTCAGGGTCCCATGACAGGCACGGATGCAACATGCTGGTGTGAACTATTCGGGTAGGCGCCCATTTTCCCCTTTGGGTTGAACTTCATACACTGGGCCAGCATTGTCAACTTGATGTTTCACCCAATAGGAGGGGTGGTGCTTCGTGGTGTCCAAGTTCCTGGAGCTTAGTCTGTACCAGCCGGTGAAGAGTCTGCAATCGATGTCTATGTTCTTGGACTCAGGAAGACACCCCCATCTGTGGGTAGTCTTCTTCTGGGTCCAGCTCCGTGATTTCCCATCCGCTCCACCCAAATAGTATACAGGGTGTATCCTGTTGTACGGTGAACCCAGTTATTGTACATCCAGACCAATTCAGCCACATACTCAGGACTTTCCGATCTTCTTACAGGGTTCTCAACATCTGGATCAGTGTCCGGTTGAAGCGTTCACAGGCTTCATTCCCTTGAGGACGATAGGAATTGTTGTCAGTTTGCACCAAGACTTCGGATTCCGACAGGTATTGAGCAAATTTTTCGGTCATCACCCAGACCAGCGCTAGCAGCTCCAGCTTGAAGGAACTGAAGTTATAGAGGTTCCGCTCGCAGTCATGGAGGGATAGGCTTGCATAGACAATCACTCGTTCTTTCCCCTCTTGCATCTGAGATGGCATGGCCCCCAGCCCATGCATGCTCCTGTCGGTGTTATGATCTGGTGGCCTAAGAGCAGCATGAGACGTACTCTGGAGAAGGTGGTACCTGTACTGACCGCAGACCCTGAACTTAACACCGCAACTAGAAGTAGCCGTGGAATGTACCTAGCGCTCCCTAGACATCTCGACACAGCCAGAGGACTAATTACCCCTAGAGATAGAAAAGGGAAAACTATCTTGCCTCAGAGAAAATCCCCAAAGGATAGACAGCCCCCCACAAATATTGACTGTGAGAGGAGAGCGAAAAAACATACTGAAATGAGAATTTAGCAAAGGAGGCCACTTCTAGCTAAATAGAAAGGATAGGACAGAGTACTATGCGGTCAGTATTAAAACACTAGAAAATATCCACCACAGAAAATACAAAATCTCCACAGCTAACTAAAGATATGGAGGATATATCTGCATCTCCAGAGATACCAGCTTGGCTAAACAAATCCTTATACAGACAAAGCTGGACAAGACAAAAACATGGAAAAGAACTGAACAATAAGGCCACAGCATGTGGACAACAAAAATCAAGGCCAGAACTTATCTTTGTTGAAATGAACTGCAAAGCAGAAGAGACCAGGCAGGGATGTGAATCCTCCAGGAACAATGGACAACTGGCACAGACTAAAGGGTGAAGCAAGACTAAATAGCCCAGTCAAAATTGCAAAAAGTGAACACACCTGATAAATGCTGCGATTCAGAGACAGCAGCGTTACCACTTACAACCACCGGAGGGAGCCCAAGAGCAGAATTCACAACAGTCGGTGTGCAGAATGAAGGGCTGGGAGAAGTCTGCATAGGCCAGTATTGGAGCTTCTGTCAGGGCCATCTTCAAGGCCTGAAAGGCCTTCTCATGGCTACTTCCCCACTGGATGGTTCAATTCTTCGCATCAGTAACTCTAACAACAGATTGGCTGAGGTTACTGAAATTCTTCACAAACCTACGGTAGTATTCAGTAAGCCGCACAAAGGTTCGAACATCCTTCACCGTCTTCGGGGTGGGCCAGTCCTGAGCTGCCGCTATCTTTTCAATGGTAGGCCTCACTCCTTCAGCAGATACAACGTGCCCCAGATATTCGATCTGCTTATGGAAGGGATGACATTTTTGAAGCTTCATCTTCAGACAATGCTTCTGCAGTCGACTCAACACTTGCTCCAGTCGCCGGAGGTGCTCTTCAAAGGTGGCCCCATAGACAATGATGTCATCCAGTTAGATAAGGGTCGCTTTGAAATTCAAATCCCTCAATCACCTTTCCATCAAGCGCTGAAATGTTCCAGGATCGTTAGTCAGGCCGAAGGGCATCCGATTGAATTCAAACAATTTCAAGGGTGGGATGAACGCCATCTTCGGTCGATCATGTTCAGCCATGGGCACCCACCAATACCCACGGGCCAGATCTAGGGACGAGAAATACCTTGCTTTCCCCAAGGCAGACACGGATCTCCCTGTTTCACTGCTAACTGGACGGCCTCTGGTTGCATCAGTTCCTCGGGCATACCCAGCACCTGTGCCACTTCTCTCTTGGGCGAGAGAGTAAGATTGTCTTCCCCCATGGTTGACACACCGCACCACTACATTGCCGTCATGGACAATGGCTAAGGTTTGAGCAATGAGGAGTCTCGGGGGTATTTGTGCATTACGGTTGGCTCGATCAGCATGAGCATGGTCTGACTGGGCATTAGGACTAGTTTAGCAGCAGCGGGGACTACCACCTTCCCCAAGACGTTCTCTTCACTGGACGTCTCTTGAGCCTGGGCAAATCGTATCAGTTTTTGAATCATTTTCCTTTGTGGAGTTCGGGGGCTTCATCAGTCTAGAAAAGCATCTGGTGACTCGCTGATCAGCAGAGTTCCGTGTTCTTTTAGTACATTCATCCTCAAAGTCACGGCGGAGCCATTGCCTAAGTCTCCAGCAGTCAGTACAATTCCTTTTCGGCCCACATCTTTGCCACACATGGTAATCTGATTCCAGACCACCCCTGCGACTGGGATGGGCAACTGGTTGGCTGCTGTTAACCTAATCACCGAGCCCCACTCGGGCCACGTCGTCTCAGAAAAATGTTGTCTGAAGTAAATTTCTGGCATGGTGGTCACCTGGGAATTGGTATCAATGAGACAGCGGACGCTCGGCCATCCATTTCAGCCCATACAAGAGGGCACATGGAAATCAAATTTGTGGTACTGCCTTCTCTCCTTCTTGGATGCTCAGGCTCCGGGCATCATCCCCCCCTGCCACAGAGCCCACTAGTTTAACGGCTGCCGGGTGAGCGGTCTTCCCTGCTTGGCGCACCCTCGGCATAATGTCCAATGTCTCCACATCGGAAAGAGATCGGCCATCTCTCTGTGTGGGGTTGTCTCATTTCCTGGAGAGGTATCGGGGGTGAGACGGGGCTGTTTCTGTCTTTGGATGGAGTCGGAGCCACAGGGGGGGCTTTTCTGAGGACAGACCACTCTTTTCGCATTTCCTGTATCTCCTTCTGGATCTCTCTGACCCATCCTGGTTCAGCTACGGGTGAAGAGGGTACCTCACCACTCTGGACATTCCCTGTCAAGGCTGCCATCCCCTGTTCTTGCTTGCGCGCTCTTACTTCCACCCCAATTTTTAAGAAGGACATGCAAATTTATACACAAGCGCTCCTGCAGGGCCTGCTTAAGCAGCGGACATCTGAAACGGCCTACTAGTTGGTCTCTTAAAATCACGTCAGGGGGCCCCACACCTACATTGTCCCGCTTGATGATTGCCGCGTGAATCTCTTGTAAGGTGTTCATGTACTGGGTCACGAACTCCCCCTCACTCTGTACGCGGCTAAACAGGCGCATGCGCAATTCCCTGACATCCGTGGGGTTCTCATGCATCTCCTCCAAAATTTGCAACACCTTAGTGAAAGTGTCCTGCTCATGCGGGGGCCGAAACATAACAGGACACCTGGCTTTTCCATCCAGGGCCATCACAGCAATCTCTGCCTGCATAGCGGGTGTCATAAGGTGCATTCTCAGCATTCCATTGACTCGCTCGGTCAAAAAAACCAGCAGTGAATTGCTTCCTGTAAATTTTGTGAGATTGCTGAGCATGGCCCTTGGGGCACCCATGGCCACGGCCTGCTGTCTCTGCACTTGTAGACCACCTGCCGACTACGCCAAATGTAAGCAGGTTGCGGGATGCAGTGACAAACGGGAGGCAGAGCAAGGGTTAACAAATTTAATTAACAATAAAGGTACTCCTCACAGGGAGATAAACAGTTAAACTGGGAAAGAATAAAGGTGAATAGCAAAAATAGCAACAGTTCATTCAAGTAAACTTATCGGGTCTATGGTTTCTTCAGCTGCAAATGTTCCAGTGAGGGTAGTAATCCTTGTAGCTGTTGACAAAATGTCCTCAAGAGAGGCCCAAGGTTAGCAATCAGTCTTCTGGCGCCAAGGGTCGGTCTCCGCTACCTTCCGCTGAGACCTTAGTCCATAAGCTGGTGCAGCCAACGTAACAACAGCTGCAGCAATCTGGGGGTTAAACTAGGGTTGTGGTACGCTGTCCGGCAGTACTGTCCACAGGGTACTGTCCTGTAACCGGCCCTGGGCTCTCTGCACGTGCACCGACTAGTGTTGAGCATTTCGATACCGCAAGTATCGGGTATCGGCCGATACTTGCGGGTATCGGAATTCCGATACCGAGATCCGATACTTTTGTGGTATCGGGTATCGGGATCGAAACAACATTAATGTGTAAAATAAAGAATTAAAATAAAAAATATTGCTATACTCACCTCTCCGACGCTGCCTGGACCTCACCGAGGGAACCGGCAGCGTTGTTTGCTTAAAATGCGCGCTTTTCCTTCCTCCCGTGACATCACGGCTTGTGATTGGTCGCGTGCCGCCCATGTGGCCGCGACGCGACCAATCACAGCAAGCCGTGACGTAATTTTCAGGTCCTCAATGCCTAATTCTAGGCATTCATGATTTTAAAATTACGTTCCGGCTTGTGATTGGTCGCGTCGCGGTCACATGGGCGACGCGACCAATCACAAGTCGTGACGTCACGGGAGGCAGGAGACGCGCGCATTTTTAAAATTATGTCACGGCTTGTGATTGGTTGCGTGCCGCCCATGTGACCGCGACGCGACCAATCACAGCAAGCCGTGACGTAATTTCAGGTCCTGATGCCTATTTCTGCATTCAGGACCTGAAATTACGTCACAGCTTGCTGTGATTGGTCGCGTCGCGGTCACATGGGCGGCACGCAACCAATCACAAGCCGTGACGTAATTTTAAAAATGCGCGCGTCTCCTGCCTCCCGTGACGTCACGGCTTGTGATTGGTCGCGTCGCCCATGTGACCGCGACGCGACCAATCACAAGCCGGAACGTAATTTTAAAATCATGAATGCCTAGAATTAGGCATTGAGGACCTGAAAATTACGTCACGGCTTGCTGTGATTGGTCGCGTCGCGGCCACATGGGCGGCATGCGACCAATCACAAGCCGTGACGTCATGGAAGGAAGTAAAAGCGCGCATTTTAAGCAAACAACGCTGCCGGTTCCCTCGGTGAGGTCCAGGCTGCGTCGGAGAGGTGAGTATAGCAATATTTTTTATTTTAATTCTTTATTTTACACATTAATATGGATCCCAGGGCCTGAAGGAGAGTTTCCTCTCCTTCAGACCCTGGGAACCATCAGGAATACCGTCCGATACTTGAGTCCCATTGACTTGTATTGGTATCGGGTATCGGTATCGGATTAGATCCGATACTTTGCCGGTATCGGCCGATACTTTCCGATACCGATACTATCAAGTATCGGACGGTATCGCTCAACACTAGCACCGACTTCACTGTCACTGGGCACGCGGTGCTTCCCACTCTAGCTGTCTCGCTGGTGGCACTGGGAACTATCGGCTGTGGTCCATTGCAGCGCCGGCACTTCGGTTGCGGAGTGCTCTGCCCACCTCTCTGTCCCTTTGCGCACTTTTGCCTCAGCTTCCGGCCAAGTTGTCTGTCTAAACCCACTCCCACTGCCCGGGTCATGGGGTCTGTGCAGTCCCCTATTCCTTCCCCTGGGAAACATGGGACGCAGCCGCGACAGTTCAGGACCCGGCTCAGTGCAGGTACCCGCAGCCCAGTCTATCTCCTTACACGTCAGCAGTTGGGGATCTCCAGTGGACCCTCATAGATAGGTTCGAACCCTTGAGCCTGTATTTTGTAGTTCTGCTTCTCTGTCCACCGAACCACAGCAACACACCTTTTTCTTTTGTGGTTAAGTTTTGCTATTCTGGCTGTAGACTGCTTAGCATAACACGTGTTTTTATTTGTCTGCCCTACCACCTTTCAGGTGCAGATTTATATTCAGGCCCCAATGGGCATTGATTCTCTAGTCTCAGTAGGAAGAAAGGGGAAAGTCACAAAAACATCTTCGAATGTGTTCTTCTCCCTAAGACATCTGTCCAAATGTACTGCCAGTGTATATGGTCTCACCCAGAGACAACAGGGAGGGACGATAAACCATCATATCCCATATCTGGCTGGAAAGACCCTGGAAAAATTGACTGCAGAGAGCTGGATCATTCCATGAAATCTCCACAGCCCAGTGTCTGAACTGAGAGCAATAGTCCTCCACACTACATTTTCCCTGAACCAACCTGCGGACCATTGATTCAGCAATTGCCACTTTATCAAGGTAAGCATAAATGAGCCCCAGAGTAGAGAAGAAAAGTGTCTAGAGGAAAAAACAGGAGAATCCTCAAGCAGAGAAATTGCCCAAGCCTAGGGATCTCTACGGAGCAACGACAGAACAATATTATTATTATTATTTATTGATATAGCACCTTTGAATCAACGTGCTGTACATGAGAGGATGTGACATATAAATTACAGATATTGCTTACAGTAAACAAACTAACAATAATAATAATAATAATTTTTATTTATATAGCACCAACATATTCCGCAGCACTTTAACAATAACAGACTGATAGAGGGGAGAGGACCCTGCCCTTGCGGTCTTACATTCTACAGGATAATACCCACATGTTGACTCTCACTTCCGGATGAAACAAGACGGAGATGAAAAAATAATTTACATGAAGAAAGAAAAATAGAAAACTTACGTCGGTCCTCGTTGAAACAATCATGCTCATTTACCTGGGGATCAGAGGGCGGTTTTAGATTTAGTCTAACCTGTATAGTGGTGGTTAATACATGCAGTTGTTGCTGCTTGATGTCGGGCACGTCCAAAGACAAGGAATGCAACTGTGCGTTGAAGGCTTCCACCTTGTCCATGTTGGCCTTTCAGTACACAGGGAATGAAGTGGGCTGGTAATAATGTCACAATGTGTCGGTCTGAAGTAAAGGAGAGGGGGCCTCAAACTGTCCCTGTAGCTGGCACCCTACCTATCCCTGTCCTGAGGGTACTCTTAAAGGTAGAAATGCCAAAGTCTCCTACCTTACTGTGCTCCTGAATGCACACTGAACCATTCCTTCACCCACCCAGGGAGGTATGGGACAGATGTGAAATGCATAGCACAAACCAGACAGAGAGAGGAATGAAAGGAAACTGCAATCAGACAAAAACGCTCATGCAACAAAAAAGTGGAGTACCAGGGAATAACAGGAACAAGCAACCAAATGGGAGGGGATCAGGAAATACACAACCAAAGCCACACAGATAACTCCTAGAGCTAGCACCAATAAATTGCCACTAAAAAGGGAACAGAGGAAGCAGTGGGGTTTAAAAAGGCCCTGCAGAGTAACAGGATAGGCCTAACAGTAAATGGAAAAAGACCAAGAGTAATCAGCACCTAGACGGAGACAGGATCTCCAGTGGCTCAGTGGACAGAGATGCCAGCAGACAACCATAAAATGGCCAGTTCGAATCCCAAGGCATAACAAGTACGACCACCACCATTAGGGCTTTTTTTTACAGCATACTGGAATGCTGTAAAAAAGTCCCCAATTCAGTATGCAGATACAAAAAAAAATAGACTTTATTATATTTACCTTACAAATGGAGCTGTCTAGTCTGATGGTCATCTGTGGTCTTGATCTGGCTCCTCCCTTCCTGTGATCGTCATCCTCCTTCCCTGCCTCATGTAAGTGAAGCATCACACATCATTCACCCAGTGTTTTCCATCCTTCTCCTGCGTGGGTGTTGTAATGCAACTGTGGAGCAGTTACGCTCAGCCACCACCAGGGGGCGCTGTTATGGGAAAAAGGGAAATCACCAAACGTACACTAAGTCAAGGATAGGGAACAGGTCAGACACACACACGGGAAGTCAGAGACAGAAGGATCACAAGGGTATATGGATCAGCTGCTCTAGCCAAGGACCAAAACTATCACTGACAAAGGCTACCAAAAATAGCACCAATAAATAGCCACCCAAGAACCAAAGAGAGGCAGGAAAGGTTATCCCCTCCATGACCAGGTCGGAGAAACAGAAGCAAGAAGCAAACCCAGACCTGGATCATGACAGTACCCTCCTCTCAAGGGGAGGTCACCGGACCCCCAGGCTTCCCAGGGTACTGAGCATGAAAGGCCCGGACCAACTGATCCGCATGTACCGATCACACCAGAACCCAGGACTGGTCCTCCAGACTGTAGCCCCTCCAGTGGATCAGATACTGGAGTGAGCGACGGACCATGCAAGAGTCCACAATCTTCTACCACACACTCATTTTGGCCATCCACCGAAATGGGTGGTGAAGGAGATGGAGATTCCCCAGAGGAAGACCACAATGGTTTCAAAAGAGCCTTTTGTTGGGAATTCATAAAGACTGGGCAGGCGCAAATGGAAGACCATAGGATTGACCAGCTCCACAATCTCATAAGAGCCAATGAACTTGGGCCCCAAATTAGCAGAAGGAACTTTAAGCTTAACCTTCCTGGTGGACACCCAAACCTTATCCCCAACCTAGAATACTGGCTCCACAGATCGCCTTTTGACAGCAAAGAATTTATACCTCCACTGAGCCTCCTCAATATTCCTCTGAAGCTCCTGCCACACCTCCCCCAAATATTGCACAGCTAGATCAGCCCCAGGGCACCCTGAATCCAGTCGGGAAAACTCCCCAAAATGAGGGTGAAACCCATAATTGCAGAAGAAAGGGGAGGTACCCTTGGAATGATTAATGTGATTGTTAAAAGTAAATTCAGCCACAGGCAAAGAGGAACGCCAATCGTCCTGCCGGGTAGAGGTAAAACAACGCAAGATTTGTTCTCTCTCTCTCTTTGATTGGTTCTCTCTGTCTGACCATTAGACTCAGGATGATATGCTGAAGAAAAGGTCAAACAGATACCCACAAAAGGCCCTCCAGAACTTGGACACAAACTGCACTCTCTTGTCAGAAACCACACTCACAGGCACACCATGCAAACGTACCACATGTTCAACAAACAATTTCACTAACGTCCCTGCATTAGGTAGACCTGTCAAAGGTACAAAATGCGCCTGCTTACTAAATCTGGACACCACCACCACCCAAATGACCGTTATATCACTAGAAGAAGGAAGATCGGTGATAAGATCCGTGGACAGATGAGTCCATGGTCTATCAGGAATTGACAAAGGCACCAATTCCCCGGCCTGCCGGCTATGGGAACTTTTAGCGCGAGCACATACATCACAGGATGACACAAACTTAACCACATCCGAAGCCAACGAGGACCATCAAAACAACCTAGAAACAGCCTTATGGGCTGTATCATGAAACTCCCAAAGTATCCTGAGACAAAATTGTATGGGCATAAAGAGCATCTTAACTGGCAATGATGGAGGAGCAAGAGACTGAGCCTCACGAATCTCTCGCTCCAACACTGAGGACGCCCCAACCACAACCACACCATGCTGAAAAATGGAGGAAGGAGGTTCAGGGGGTGTTATTGGGTCCACACTACGGGATAAGTCATCAGTAGTGTTGAGCGATACCTTCCGATATCGGAAAGTATCGGTATCGGAAAGTATCGGCTGATACCGTCAAAGTATCGGATCTAATCCGATACCGATACCCGATCCCAATGCAAGTCAATGGGACGAAAATATCGGAATTAAAATAAACCCTTTATAAACTTGTAGGTTCATTCTACATGAAGGAAAACAACTAAGAATAATGTAGGATGTATTGGGGGACGTGGCGGAGACATTAAAGGCACAGAGGTTTAGCCCAATGTAATAGAATAGCAGGATTTTGTTTTGTTTTTTATGACGTTCGGCGTTAGAAAGATTTTGACTATGTTAATTTTTTTTTTATTTTGTCAGATATTGATGTTTCACTACTTCCACGCCCTTCACCTTCTTTTTTACTTCTCCCGCACTTTCTTCTTCATTATCTTTATCATCAGCTTCTTTGACATCAACTTCTTCACCTTATTCATCTTCTTCTTCATCTTCTACCTATAATTTTTTTGGTTACATTGTTCATATTCTTTTTATTTTACTATTATCTTCATCATATTCTACTTCTTCATCATATTCTTATTTGTGACAGGCATTCCCGTAGTTGTTATCTATAAAAGTTTGAAGATTACACCTTCCGTTCTGCCTGTCACAAAACAGTTACATTTGTCCGCGTTCAGTTTGGCCTGCAGCATCAGGCTTTATCCAGGGGCACCACGAGGAGGAACGGACTCACCCCCATACACTGCTTAGTCTTCTTCTGCTTATAATTTAGATAATATTTTTTGCTCTGATATTTAGTCTTATGCTTAATGTTCTTCTGCTCTTTGTTCTGCAGCCTCTTGTTCTTCTGCTTCTCGGTCTTCCAGGTCGTCGTCGTCTCCAGGGTCGTCGTCTCCGGGGTCGTCGTCATCGGGGTGGTCTTCAGGGTCGTCGTCTCCGGGGTCGTCGTCTCCGGGGTCGTCGTCATCGGGGTGGTCTTCAGGGTCATCGTCTCCAGGGTCGTCGTCATCACGGTGGTTGTCGTCTCTGGTGTCGTCGTCATCTTAGGGGTGGTCTTCCGGGTCATCGTGTTTAGTCTCTTGAACTTGGAAATGTAGCAGAAGGTACAAGAAGGCTGAGAAAATGCCGAGAACCAGCTGATGGAACTGGAACTCGGATGGCTACCCGAAGGTCCAAGAGCCAATGGAACTACCGAGGACCAGCTGACGTTACTGGAACCCGGTTACTAAGCAGGAGGTACCCGTGCCTGAAAGCACTACCAAGGACCACCTGACATTGGTGGAACTCGGATACCCAGAGGGAGGCACCTAAGCCAAAGGCTCTGCCCGGAACCAGCTGACGGTACTGGAACCAGGATGGGGAGCAGAAGGTACAAGAGCAAAATACACTGCCGAGAACCAGCTGACGGTGCTGGAACCCGGATGGGTAGCCGAAGGTCCAAGAGCCAATGGAACTACCGAGGACCAGCTGACGTTACTGGAACCCGGTTACTAAGCAGGAGGTACCCGTGCCTGAAAGCACTACCAAGGACCACCTGACGTTGGTGGAACTCGGATACCCAGAGGGAGGCACCTAAGCCAAAGGCTCTGCCCGGAACCAGCTGACGGTACTGGAACCAGGATGGGGAGCAGAAGGTAAAAGAGCAAGTTTCTGCGTGGCTTTTGCAGGACACGATGCCGGCTGCACAGCAGGGGAACAGCTGGCGGTGCTGAACCCCACTGACACATTGGCTGGTGTTTTTCTCTGTGCAGCTAGCAGTACCGGGCCCCAACTGGCGGTGTTAGAGCCCGGGGTCAGCAGGAGGAGGAGATGGAGCAGAGTGTAGGCCGAAGCCTGCACTGGCGGCAGCTTTGGGTCTGTTGTGCCTGCGTGGCAGTTGCAGGACACGTTGCCGGCTGCACAGCAGGGGAACAGCTGGCAGTGCTGAACCCCACTGACACATTGGCTGGTGTTTTTCTCTGTGCAGCTAGCAGTACCGGGCCCCAACTGGCGGTGTTGGAGCCCGGGCTCTGCAGGGGGAGCAGAGTGTAGGCCGAAGCCTAATTGAACCAATTTCAAAGGTAACCTTTAACCCCCCCTCAGGTGTTACAAAGTAGAAGAGCCACAGCTTATGCAGCAGTAGTGCTGCACAAGTCAAAGGTTGCTCTTTTAATTTTGCTCCTTGCACACGCTGAATGAAACACGTATAACATTTAGCCCTTTATACAGTCAAACTGTGTTGGAGGCGCGAGTTCCCTTTGTAATGAGACGCAGCACAGATGTCAAGAATCCCACCTTGGTGCTGGGTGCAGCCTCCTGAGCGTTGTTATTTGCTGTACAGGAGTCTGCGCTGTCGTGTTATCCCCTGGCCTAGCGCTGTTAGCGCTGCCCATCTTCTGACATAATTTAATGTCGGCCGGTGCGGTTCACGATGACCATGAATCCCAGCCCCGCAGTGTCTTAACATTGTTAAAACACTGCGGGGCTGGGATTCATGGCCTGGCGCAGCACATATGTTCGCCTCTCACACTCGGGTCCTTACACCCGCTTCAGACTGTGCGGCGTCAGCTGATCCCTTATCGCATGCCACGGCCATGAAGCCGCACAGTCTGAAGAAGGCGGAAGGAGATGAGGGACAGGCGAACTGATGCACTGATCATGCCCATCAATCACACCCTCGCAGTCCCAATAAATAAGACACCGAGGGGCGTTGTGTGGGTCAGGGCGGCCGCAGAGGCGCAGGCAGCCAAACAATGATGCCAGAAGACGGGCAGCGCTACCAAGGGGGTTGCAGCGTGTCATTACAAAGGAAAGTCACACCACCGGGACGGTTAAATGGTCACACAGAGGACACATTTTAGACGTGTTTTCAGTTCCACATGTGCGAGGAGAATACGTTTATGAGCCACCTTGCACACATGCAGCATTACCGCTGTACAAGGTGGCTGTAAAACGTAGAAACGCCTGGGTGAGGGTGGACAGGTTCCCTTCAATTTCAGTTCTTGTGTCTGCGTGGCTTTTGCAGGACACGATGCCGGCTGCACAGCAGGGGAACAGCTGGCGGTGCTGAACCCCACTGACACATTGGCTGGTGTTTTTCTCTGTGCAGCTAGCAGTACCGGGCCCCAACTGGCGGTGTTAGAGCCCGGGGTCAGCAGGAGGAGGAGATGGAGCAGAGTGTAGGCCGAAGCCTGCACTGGCGGCAGCTTTGGGTCTGTTGTGCCTGCGTGGCAGTTGCAGGACACGTTGCCGGCTGCACAGCAGGGGAACAGCTGGCGGTGCTGAACCCCACTGACACATTGGCTGGTGTTTTTCTCTGTGCAGCTAGCAGTACCGGGCCCCAACTGGCGGTGTTAGAGCCCGGGGTCAGCAGGAGGAGGAGATGGAGCAGAGTGTAGGCCGAAGCCTGCACTGGCGGCAGCTTTGGGTCTGTTGTGCCTGCGTGGCAGTTGCAGGACACGTTGCCGGCTGCACAGCAGGGGAACAGCTGGCGGTGCTGAACCCCACTGACACATTGGCTGGTGTTTTTCTCTGTGCAGCTAAACAGGTGGTAAACCTCTCAGAGAAAATTCTAAGTGAACCCGAGATGACGGTACTAAGTAAGGGGTTGTCCTTCATCCCCACGAGTGATTTCTCCACTTTTGATTGTGTCAAAGACGTTAATTTGTTTATAAGGAAATTGAGATGGCATAAATTTTTTAAACAACAAAATAAAAAAACATGTGCTAATCTGAACATCCCAGTAGATATACTTGAGGACGTTCAGCTTCTGGCCAATCTGGATCAGGTCCCCTCTTCTGTAAGTGGATATGGCCCCTTTTCATCTTTAAAAGAAAAAAGCACTAAAATGCCGCCAGTAGGCAGTGATGTCTCGGCCATTGATGTATTTCTCAAATTGACCACTGAGGAGATTAAAGGGAGGGAAATAGCACATGGTAGGCATAATCTAACAAAAATCGAAGTGGAGGCACTTCGGACGTTGGAAGAGGATACCTCTATAATTGTCAAACCCTCTGACAAAGGGGGAAACATAGTCATCATGACTGTAGAGGGATATAGAAACATGTGCCTGTCTCTTTTGGACGATCAAACAACATACACGAGAGTAAGTAACAATCCAATAGAGGCCACAAAAAGAGAATTGAAAAATATACTTGATGAAGCTAGAAGTAACAAACTAATCAGCGGAGAGGAGTACTCCTATCTACTCCCCACACATCCAGTAATTGCGACCTTTTATGCACTGCCGAAAGTGCATAAGGGGACGTGTCCCCTCAAAGGGAGACCGATTGTATCAGGTATCGGTAGTGTGGGGCACCATGTGGGTGTATATTTAGATGAGATACTTCGGCCTTTTGTGAGCTCTTTACCGTCATATATTAGAGACACAAGCGATCTTTTAAACAAACTGAATGATATTCACATTGAACCTGGGGTACATTTAGCCAGCATTGATATCGAGTCCCTGTACTCATCCATTCCACACAAGTTTGGTATTGCAGGAGTTAAGCATTTTTTGGCAACCAGGGGATGTCAATATACCCCACACAATGATTTGATTATTTCTCTCCTCCAGTTTGTACTAAACAGAAATTATTTCAGTTTTGATGGCAAGGTCCTCCACCAGCTCAGGGGCACGGCCATGGGGAATCCATGTGCGCCGAGTTATGCCAACTTGTTCCTGGGCTGGTGGGAGGACACCGTCGTCTTTTCGGATGAATATATATACCTGACCAATCATATTGATTTGTGGGTCAGATTTATCGACGACGTGTTCATCCTATGGCGGGGGACTGTAGTGGAGTTCCGGGAATTCATCAATTTACTGAATTTAAATGAAATGAACCTGAGAGTGACATACGAAATTGATCCCAGAGAGCTAGCGTTTTTGGACGTGTTGATAACAAAATCTGATAGGGGGGATACCCTGGAAACCACCATTTTTCGCAAACCCACCTCTACAAATTCATTATTAAGGTGGGAAAGCCACCATCCTTACGCTTTGAAAAAGGGAATACCTAAAGGACAATATTTGAGGCTTAAAAGAAATTGCTCAAATAATAAAGATTTTAAAATCAAGGCGGATGATCTTCGCCAGAGATTTCTGACAAAGGGTTATCCTGATAGGATACTCAGAGAAGCCTTCAAAAATGCCAACCAAAAGGAGAGGAGAGAATTAATGATACCAAAAAGTAAAGATGAGGAATTAGAGGGTAAGGCAAGACTCATATGTACCTATGATAACGGGGCCCCAATGGTGAGAGAAGTCATTGAAAAGTACTGGGGCATACTCCAAATGGACGAGGACATCAAAGATTTTGTGGGGGAAAGACCGCAGATCACCTATAGGAAGAGTAAAACAATAGGTGATCGCTTGGTGCATAGTCATTTTGTGACGCACACGACGGACAGTATGTGGTTACCAAGTAGAGTACAAGGAAGCTATAGATGTGGCAACTGTGTAGCCTGTGAGCATATATCGGTATGTAAGAGGTTCGAGGGCCCGGATAGGTCTTTTGAGATCAGAGATTTCATTAATTGCAAAACTAAGGGCATTGTCTATTACATCACGTGCAGCTGCGGTATGGGCTACGTTGGAAAAACCATTAGAGAATTCAGGAGGAGAATAGGTGAACATATGGGGGATATTCGTAATAAGAGGGATACACCTATTGCCCGACATGTAAATGGAACACATAATGGGGACTCGAAGGTTATACAGTTTAGAGGAATTGAAAAGGTAAAACGGCCAAGGAGAGGGGGTGACTTTGATAGGTTCTTGCTACAAAGGGAAGCGAGATGGATTTTTCGCTTGGATACCTGTCATCCCCGAGGCTTGAATGAGCAACTGAGTTATAAGTGCTTCTTATGAACGCCTTTTCTCCCCTAGTTTCCTTTCCTAACTCATTCTCTTTGTCAATCAATTATAATCTTGAACTCCTCTTTTCCCTCCTATTTTCCCCTTCTCCTTTCTATTTGTATATGGATTGCTATAAACAATCATTTACCTCTGCCTGCTCGAGTAGGGGTCTTTGTTTGTGTTTTCTGTTCTCTTGTTTTGACCCTGGGTGGCAATTGGGGGTTATATTTTCGGAGGAAAGAATAAATGTTGGAGGTAGAGTTTCTGGTCCTTTGAGAGGTATCCTGGCCAAAAAAACAGTGTGTAATTGGTCTATTATGACCTTGGAACAAATAGTGGCCATTGCTACATTTGTAATATCGGTCTCTGGCTCACATTATGTGTAGTTTGAAACGGAGATTTTCTTGTAAATTTCATATATGGATAATAGCAAATGGGGACCCTCTTCCACGATATTTTATATACCCATTGCAGTGAAAATAAGATGAGACCATTATCTGCCTTAGGTGATACAGGACTACATATAGTTATGGACGACTTGGTATGTCGTTTAGAAAAACTGGTGTAAATACGGCAATAGAAAAACCAATATGAGTGGGGAAGTTACCCCCCCCCTCCTCTCCCTTCCCTCCCCCCTTCCCCCTTCTCCCTTTCTCTCCCTCCCCTCCCCCTTGTAATGTCGGCAGCCACAGAGAATATACCGTGAAGCGGGGTTACCCACATTTGGTGTGCACGTCATAATTTGGCCCGTTCGCATGCGCACTAGATGTGAATGAGTGGGACGCATATAGCGTATAGCGTGCACAAATAACATAGGGAGAATGATTGGTAAAAACAGACGCGTGCGCAAAAGGAGAGCGCTGTAGCGTCAGGAGAAGGAGAAATAGACGCGTGCGCAGAAGGAGAGCGCTGCAGCGTCGGGGGAAGGAGAAAAGTAGTACACAGTTCTCGCCGCTTTGGACATCAGCGGTGAGATATAGGGGAACGGAAGTACCGTGTGTACAGATGCCCGGAATGAACCGGAAGGATAAAAGTATACCGGTATGGGGCAAGTGATGAAGGTGGAGAAGTAAGTACAGCGTGACACACCCCCCAAATAGGGGGAAGTAGATTTGTGTGTACATTGCCTTGACCGTGGGAAATGATAATGGCGTTAGGGAAGCATAAGGGTAACCGGAAGTGAGGTAGGACGCCGAGTCCACATGATAACCTATTTAAGTGGAAGTATTGGGCCCCGCAGCTCACCCCACTACAGGTCTGATCCCACTACTGGGAACTCTGGACACGGGAGTTACCTGCGGATGCAGGGACTCTCTCTTGATAGGAATATCCCACATATATATATTTTTTTAGTTCCCCTGATGATTCTCCCCTATGGGAGAGGAAACGCGTAGGGAAGGGTACATTATTTTGGTGGGCACAAAACTTTAGACTGACTTGGGGACTGCCCTTGTCAGGGCGGGAGCTATACAGGGGCACGACTGGGGCAGTATAGAAACACATTACTTCCCCCCTCCCCCGAAAATACTGTTGGATGCTCCCGGAAAAAAGGAAAAAAGAAATAGGACCATTGGGTGAGATAAAACCAATTTTTAATCTGGCACAGGTCACATGAGCACTTTTTTGCACTTTATTGTTATTATCCATTCCATATTTTAAACATTATTTATTAAAAGCTATGTTTTAGGTTGTATAGTACAGTAATAGGTCTCCTGGCTGATTTAGGTGTTGCGTTCTGAGAACCTTAGGGGTATCATATCTAGATACACCCCATATGTGATATATCTCTGTGCAGCTAGAAGTACCGGGCCCCAACTGGCGGTGTTGGAGCCCGGGCTCTGCAGGGGGAGCAGAGTGTAGGCCGAAGCCTAATTGAACCAATTTCAAAGGTAACCTTTAACCCCCCCTCAGGTGTTACAAAGTAGAAGAGCCACAGCTTATGCAGCAGTAGTGCTGCACAAGTCAAAGGTTGCTCTTTTAATTTTGCTCCTTGCACACGCTGAATGAAACACGTATAACATTTAGCCCTTTATACAGTCAAACTGTGTTGGAGGCGCGAGTTCCCTTTGTAATGAGACGCAGCACAGATGTCAAGAATCCCACCTTGGTGCTGGGTGCAGCCTCCTGAGCGTTGTTATTTGCTGTACAGGAGTCTGCGCTGTCGTGTTATCCCCTGGCCTAGCGCTGTTAGCGCTGCCCATCTTCTGACATCATTTAATGTCGGCCGGTGCGGTTCGCGATGACCATGAATCCCAGCCCCGCAGTGTCTTAACATTGTTAAAACACTGCGGGGCTGGGATTCATGGCCTGGCGCAGCACATATGTTCGCCTCTCACACTCGGGTCCTTACACCCGCTTCAGACTATGCGGCGTCAGCTGATCCCTTATCGCATGCCACGGCCATGAAGACGCACAGTCCGAAGAAGGCGGAAGGAGATGAGGGACAGGCGAAGAAATGCACCGTTCATGCCCATCAATCACACCCTCGCAGTCCAAATAAATAAGACACCGAGGGGCGTTGTGTGGGTCAGGGCGGCCGCAGAGGCGCAGGCAGCCAAACAATGATGCCAGAAGACGGGCAGCGCTACCAAGGAGCTTGATGCGTGTCAATACAAAGGAAAATCACACCTGAGGGACGTTTTAATGGTCGCAGAGGACTCATTTTAGACGTGTTCAGTTCAACCTGGGCAAGGAGAATAAGTTTCTGAGCCACCTTGCACACATGCAGCATTACTGTCGTACAAGGTGGCTGTAAAACGTAGAAACGCCTGGGTGAGGGTGGACAGGTTTCCTTCAATTTCAGTTCTTGTGCCTGCGTGGCTGTTGCAGGACACGTTGCCGGCTACACAGCAGGGGAACAGCTGGCGGTGCTGAACCCCACTGACACATTGGCTGGTGTTTGGCTCTGTGCAGCCAGCACATCTGGGCCCCAACTGGCGGTGTTAGAGCCCAGGGTCAGCAGGAGGAGGAGAGGGATTACAGTGTAGGCCGAAGCCTGCACTGGAGGAAGTTGAAAGGGAAACTTTAACCCCCCCCCCCCAAGCGTTTGTAGCTGAAAGAGCCATAGTGTACAGCACTAATGCTGGAAAAGGTAAACTTAGCTCTTTTAATTATGGTCCTTGCACATGCTGAATCTAACACTTATGAAAAGTGTCCCCTCCTACCGTGATACCGTCCGGTTGGTGGAACTGTCCTTTGTGATGTGACGCAGCACAGCCGTCATTCTTACCCCCTTGGCGCCGTGCGCCGCCTCCTCAGCGTTGTTTGAATCAGTCCCGGAGCCTGCGCTGTTAGGTTAGCCCTTGGCCATGCACACACTTAGCGCTGCCCGTCTTCTGACATCATTTGGTGTCAGGCTGGCTGCGCCTGTGCGGCCGCGCTGGCCGAGATCCCGCCTCGTAGTGTCTTCTGATTTAATCCCACCGCGGGCCTGGGATCCGTGGCCATGCGCAGTGCATATCCTCACCTCTCACTCATCTCCCTACGGCTTCTTCAGACTGTGCGGTGTCACGGCCGTGGCATGCTATTAGGGACCAGCTGACACCGCACAGTCTGAAGAAGCCGTAGGGAGATGAGTGAGAGGTGGAGGTTCAGATATGCACTGCGCATGTCCATGGATCTCAGGCCCCCAGTGGGATTAAATCAGAAGACAGTACGAGGCGGGATCTCGTCCAGCGCGGCCGCACAGGCGCAGCCAGCCTGACACCAAATGATGTCAGAAGACGGGCAGCGCTAAGTGTGTGCATGGCCAAGGGCTAACCTAACAGCGCAGGCTCCGGGACTGATTCAAACAACGCTGAGGAGGCGGCGCACGGCGCCAAGGGGGTAAGAATGACGGCTGTGCTGCGTCACATCACAAAGGACAGTTCCACCAACCGGACGGTATCACGGTAGGAGGGGACACTTTTCATAAGTGTTAGGTTCAGCATGTGCAAGGAGCACCACAAAAAGAGTCACTTTTTCCCTTTGCATCATTACTGCTGCACAAGGTGGCTCCTTCAGTAACAAACGCCTGGGGGGGGGGACAGGTTCCCTTTAATTTAACTTGTTGTGCCTGCGTGGCGGTCGCAGTACACGTTGCCGGCTACACAGCAGGGGAACAGCTGGCGGTGCTAAACCCCACTAACACATTGGCGAGGTGTTTGGCTCTGTGCGGACAGCACTTCTGGACAACAACTAGCGGTGTTGGAGCCCAGGGACAGGTGGAGGAGGAGGAGGTGGAGGAGGTAGGAGGGATTGCCACACACACAGCAGGGGAACAGCTGACGTTACTGAACCCCAATAACAGAGGAGGGACTGTTGACTGTGCGTACAGCACTACCAGGCAACAACTAGCGGTGTTGAAGCCCAGGGACAGGAGGGGGAGGTGGAGGTGGAGGAGATAGGAGGGATTGCCACACACACAGCAGGGGAACAGCTGACGTTACTGAACCCCAATAACAGAGGAGGGACTGTTGGGACTGTGCGGACAGCACTTCTGGACGGCAACTAGCGGTGTTGGAGCCCAGGGACAGGTGGAGGAGGAGGAGGTGGAGGAGGTAGGAGGGATTGCCACACACACAGCAGGGGAACAGCTGACGTTACTGAACCCCAATAACAGAGGAGGGACTGTTGGGACTGTGCGGACAGCACTTCTGGACGGCAACTAGCGGTGTTGGAGCCCAGGGACAGGTGGAGGAGGAGGAGGTGGAGGAGGTAGGAGGGATTGCCACACACACAGCAGGGGAACAGCTGACGCTACTGAACCCCAATAACAGAGGAGGGACTGTTGGGACTGTGCGGACAGCACTTCTGGACGGCAACTAGTGGTGTTGGAGCCCAGGGACAGGTGGTGGAGGAGGAGGAGGTGGAGGAGGTAGGAGGGATTGCCACACACACAGCAGGGGAACAGCTGACGTTACTGAACCCCAATAACAGAGGAGGGACTGTTGACTGTGCGTACAGCACTACCAGGCAACAACTAGCGGTGTTGAAGCCCAGGGACAGGAGGGGGAGGTGGAGGTGGAGGAGACAGGAGGGATTGCCACACACACAGCAGGGGAACAGCTGACGTTACTGAACCCCAATAACAGAGGAGGGACTGTTGGGACTGTGCGGACAGCACTTCTGGACGGCAACTAGCGGTGTTGGAGCCCAGGGACAGGTGGAGGAGGAGGAGGTGGAGGAGGTAGGAGGGATTGCCACACACACAGCAGGGGAACAGCTGACGTTACTGAACCCCAATAACAGAGGAGGGACTGTTGGGACTGTGCGGACAGCACTTCTGGACGGCAACTAGCGGTGTTGGAGCCCAGGGACAGGTGGAGGAGGAGGAGGTGGAGGAGGTAGGAGGGATTGCCACACACATAGCAGGGGAACAGCTGACGTTACTGAACCCCAATAACAGAGGAGGGACTGTTGACTGTGCGTACAGCACTACCAGGCAACAACTAGCAGTGTTGAAGCCCAGGGACAGGAGGGGGAGGTGGAGGTGGAGGAGATAGGAGGGATTGCCACACACACAGCAGGGGAACAGCTGACGTTACTGAACCCCAATAACAGAGGAGGGACTGTTGACTGTGCATACAGCACTACCAGGCAACAACTAGCGGTGTTGAAGCCCAGGGACAGGAGGGGGAGGTGGAGGTGGAGGAGATAGGAGGGATTGCCACACACACAGCAGGGGAACAGCTGACGTTACTGAACCCCAATAACAGAGGAGGGACTGTTGGGACTGTGCGTACAGCACTACCAGGCAATAACTAGCGGTGTTGGAGCCCAGGGACAGGAGGGGGAGGTGGAGGTGGAGGAGATAGGAGGGATTGCCACACACACAGCAGGGGAACAGCTGACGTTACTGAACCCCAATAACAGAGGAGGGACTGTTGACTGTGCGTACAGCACTACCAGGCAACAACTAGCGGTGTTGGAGCCCAGGGACAGGAGGAGAAGCAGAGGAACACAATGTAGGCCGAAGCCTGATTGGAGAAAGTCGAAAGGGAACCTTAACCCCCCCCCAAGGCGTTTGTAGCTGAAAGAGCCAGCTTGTGCAGCAAAAAAGATGCAAAAGGAAAAGGTGGCTCTTTTCATGATGCTCCTTGCAAACACAGAACTAAACACTTATAAAATGTGTCCCCTGATACCGTGAGACCGTCCCGGAGGTGGGACTTTCCTTCGTAATATGACGCAGCACAGCCGTCATTCCTACCTCCTTGGCGCCGTTCCCCGGCTCCTCAGCGTTGTTTGATTCCGTCCCGGAGCCTGCGCTGTTATGTTATCCCTTGGCCAGGCACACTTAGCGCTGCCCATCTTCTGACATCATTTGATGTCAGGCTGGCTGCGCCTGTGCGGCCGCGCTGGCCGAGGGCCCGCCTCGCAGTGTCGTCTAATGTAATCCCACCGCGGGCCTGGGATCCGTGGCCATGCGCAGTGCATATCCTCGCCTCTCACTCCCCTCCCTACGGCTTCTTAAGACTGTGTGGTGTCACGGCCGTGGCATGCTATTAGGGACCAGCTGACACCGCACAGTCTGAAGAAGCCGTAGGGAGATGAGTGAGAGGTGGAGGTTCAGATATGCACTGCGCATGTCCATGGATCTCAGACCCCCAGTGGGATTAAATCAGAAGACACTGCGAGGCGGGCTCTCGGCCAGCGCGGACGCACAGGCGCAGCCATCCTGACACCAAATGATGTCAGAAGACGGGCAGCGCTAAGTGTGCCTGGCCAAGGGATAACATAATAGCGCAGGCTCCGGGACAAAATCAAACAACGCTGAGGAGCCGGGGCACGGCGCCAAGGGGGTAGGAATGACGGCTGTGCTGCGTCATATTACGAAGGAAAGTCCCACCTCCGGGACGGTTTTACGGTATCAGTGGACACATTTTATAAGTGTTAAGTTCTGCGTGTGCAAGGAGCTAAACAAAAATAGCTACCTTTTCCTTGTGCAGCATTAATGCTGTACAAGGTGGCTCTTTCAGTAACAAACGCCTTGGGGGGGGGGACAGGTTCCCTTACATTTCAGTTGTTGTGTCAGCGTGACGGTCGCAGGACACATTGCCGGCTACACAGCTGGGGATCAGCTGACGTTACTGAAACCCAATAACACTGGGTCGTATGTTTTGACTGTGCAGACGGCACTTCTGAGCCTCAACTGGCGGTGTTGGAGCCCAGGAATTTAAGTTCAGGTGGTAGAAAGATGAACACAACAGGAGACCTGGATACTGTAGACAGTCACCTAATTATTTAATCAGGAAGAGGAGTGGCAAATTCCTGCGAGATCCAGGCCTTGTTCATTTTCAGGAAAGTAAGCCGGTCAACGTTATCGGAGGATAGTCGCATGCGACGGTCAGTTAGTACACCACCTGCAGCACTAAAGACACGTTCCGATAATACACTGGCCGCAGGGCAAGACAGCACCTCCAATGCATACTGGCTTAGCTCTGGCCATGTATCCAGCTTTGAGACCCAAAACTTTAAAGGGGAAGAGCCGTCTGGGAGTACAGCAAGAGGGCAAGACATGTAGTCTGTCACCATCTGATGGAACCGTTGCCTCCTGTTGACTGGAGCTGTCTGTGATGGTGTAGACTTTTGTGGCGGGCACAGAAAACTGTGCCACAGTTGGGCCATACTGGTCTTGCCTTGGGCAGAGGCACTGCTTCTGCTCCCTCTTTGTGCAGAGCCTCCACCACTGCCTGGACGCACTGAGCTGCTTTGGAATGCACTAGCAGCACTTCTCTCAGTTGGAATGGAGAAGATGATGGAATTCACCAGTGTGTCTTGGTACTCCCGCATTTTTCGCTCCCGGTTCAACGGTGTGATGAGGCTTTCTACGTTGTCCCGGTAGCGAGGATCGAGGAGGGTGAACACTTAATAATCAGACATGTTGAGAATGTGGGTGATGCGGCGGTCGTTTCTCAGGCACTGCAGCATGTAATCCACCATGTGCTGCAGACTGCCAACTGCCCAAGAAACGCTGTCCCCTGCTGGAGGCGTGATCTCTGCCCGCTCGTCATCACCCCACCCTCGCTGTACACACTGAGTACTGGACAATTGTGTAACTCCCTCCTCTGGACGGATGTCTTCCTCCTCCATTGACTCCTCCTCATCCTCCTCACAAACTGTCCCCTGCCTACGCGTTTGTGAGGAACCACGTGGCGCTGACTGTCCAGAAGATGATGGAAATGCTGAATCCTCATCCTCCACCTCTTCCACAACATCATCCCTTAGCGCTTGCAGTGATTTTTCAAGCAGGCAGATAAGGGGGACAGTCATGCTGACTAGTGCATCATCTGCACTCGCCATCCGCGTGGAATAATCAAAGGGACGCAAACCTGGCAGACGTCATTCATAGTGGCCCACTCTGTGGTTGTGAAGTCTGTACGGCGCTGACTGCGACTTCTTTGCGCCTGAAGCAGCTGGTACTCCATTACAGCTTGCTGCTGCTCACACAACCGCTCCAACATATGTAACGTGGAATTCCACCTGGTAGGTAGGTCACATATGATGCGATGTTCCGGCAGGCGGTGTCGGCGCTGCAGAGCCGCAATGCGCGCTTTTGCCGTGCTGGAACGCCGCAAGTGAGCACACTCTAGGCGGACCTTGTGCAGCAGTGCATCAAGATCCGGATAGTCCCTCAGAAAACTCTGCACGACCAAATTGAGCACATGTGCCAGACATGGGATGTGAGTGAGGTTGCCGAGGCCCAGAGCTGCCACCAGATTTCGGCCATTATCACACACTACCATGCCTGGCTGGAGATTCGCTGGCACAAACCACACATCGCTCTCCTGCTTGATGGCATTCCAGAGCTCCTGCGCTGTGTGGCTTCGATTCCCCAAATAAATTAATTTCAAGACGGCCTGTTGACGTTTGGCCACGGCTGTGCTCATGTCGGTCGTAACAGGTACACGTTCATCACGGGTCCATGTGGAGGTGGACTGTGACGGCTCCTGCAGCGATGATTCTGAGGAACTGGTGTAGGAGGAGGAGTCAATGCGTACAGAATGGATTCCTGCAATCCTTGGAGTGGGCAGGACACGTCCTGCGCCACTCGCACGGTCTGTACCCGGCTCAACGACATTAACCCAATGGGCAGTGAGGGAAAGGTATCGCCCCTGTCCATGTTGACTGGTCCACGCATCGGTGGTGAGGTGGACCTTGCTACTGACGGCGTTTATGTGTCCCTCCACATGCTTGTGCAGGGCAGGGACGGCTTGCCTGCTGAAGTAAAAGCAGCTGGGCACATTGTACTGTGGGACTGCCAATGACATCAAGTCACGGAAGCTGTCAGTCTCCACCAGCCTGAATGACAGCATTTCCAGTGACAGAAGTTTGGCAATGCCTGCAGTCAGAGCCTGTGCTCGTGGGTGGTTTGACGAGAAAGGCCGCCTTTTCTCCCATGCCTGTACTACCGATGGCTGTAGACTGGGCTGGGAGTGTGTGGATGACTGGGAAAGTGGTGCTGCGGGTGGAATTACAGCGGGTCTCTGGACAACAGGGCCAGAGATTCTTCCACGGCGATCCTGGGAGGAAGCCGAACCAGCTGCGTGTGAGCTGGAGGAAGAGGCAACACGAGCTGAAGAGGTGGTAGCTGCCGCTGTTGGTTGGCCTAGCTCTTCAGTGTGTTTTTCTAACTCCGCCGGGTGCCTGGTGCGCACATGTTTCCACATGTTGGAGGTATTGAGGTTGCTGACATTTTTCCCTCTTTTGACTTTGTAATGACACACCTTGCATTTGACATAGCAAATGTCATCTGCAACTGTGTCAAAAAAGGACCAGGCACTGCAAGTCTTGGGAGCGCCCTTTTTGGCTTTTGGAAGAGACATGCTCCTAACGGGTGCCAAAGCGGAGGCTGCAGGATCCGCAGTCTTCCCCCTCCCTCTCCCTCTTTGGGCCGTACGGGGAATCTCTTCCTCAGAGCTGCTCCCACCACCTTCCTGTCCCTCACGCCAAGATGGGTCAAGGACCTCATCATCTACACTACCCTCTGCCCCCAACTGCTCCTCCTGGGTAGTCTCAGCAGCAGAGCACGCACCAGTAAGTGGCACCTGAGTGTCATCATCAGCTGATGCGGCCTGCGATGTGGTGAACGGAGCCACTGGCCCACCCGCCTCTTCAGAGGAAGAGAGAAAAAGCTGTTGGGCA
Source organism: Ranitomeya variabilis (assembly GCF_051348905.1). Taxonomy (NCBI): domain Eukaryota; kingdom Metazoa; phylum Chordata; class Amphibia; order Anura; family Dendrobatidae; genus Ranitomeya; species Ranitomeya variabilis. The sequence goes on along the minus strand of NC_135233.1, from coordinate 777,510,775 downwards.
TCACTGCACCCTGCCTCTTCTTCCATTTCTCCAATGCTGCTTGGCTGGCCCCCTGTTTCCAAGCCAAGAGATTCAGAGAACAGAAGTAGAGACGGCTCCTGTCCTGGGCTCTCTGTCTGCCTGGGCAATTTGGCAGGTGGTGAAGAGACAGATGGCTGCTCTCCAGTGCTCTGTGTCTGAGAGGATGTGGCACTAATTGAAGTTGATGCATTAGCTGCCATCCATCCGACAACGGCTTCAATTTGTTCTTCACGCAGCAGCGGTGTACGGCGCTCTGCCACAAAGCTGCGCATGAATGACTGTTCCCTTGTGAAAGTGGGTGCTGATGAGTCACCGGTGCCCGCAGCAGGCACAGAATCCCCACGTCCCCTCCCTGCTCTGCACCCACGCCCACGCCCTCGTGCCTTACTCACTGCCTTCTTCATCTTGGTTGACTGATAAAGATAAGCAAAAAAGTACTAACGGCTTTGTGTGCTTATTCCTGAACAACTCCTCCTAACAGGTATAAGAAACACTAATTTTCTAAAGTGTGGACTAGACTTTAATATGAGCTAATGTGGCCTACACAAATGTAAAGTGGTGTCACTGGTGTGTTTGGTGAACTTTATTATTTATTTATTTTTTTGGGGCTGAACTGACAACGGATAGAGCTGCAGTCACACGGAGACCGTGCAGACAGCCGTAAACGGCGCTGCAAGGCACAAAAACCCTCCTCTACGTTATCCTATGTAGTGTTTTTCCACAAATTAGCTGGAGACGGGTGGAAAGACACTAATAGGAATTTTTTGAAAAAATGTGCAGCAGCCTGCACTACTTAAAACAAAATGAAAATTGATTTTGCGGTATGACGCAGTGAAGAACCCTGAGCTGGATACAACCAGGCTATGGCTGCTCACAGACTACAGGGCGAGCTGCAGTCACACGGAGACCGTGCAGACAGCCGTAAACGGCGCTGCAAGGCCCAAAAACCCTCCTCTACTTTATCCTATGTAGTGTTTTTCCACAAATTAGCTGGAGACGGGTGGAAAGACACTAATAGGAATTTTTTGAATAAATTAGCAGCAGACTACACTACTTGAAAAAAAAAAAAAAGGACAGTATGAGGCAATGAACCACCCTCCCTGAATTGAATACAACCAGCTATGGATGGCCTATGGGGCTGCACTCAGACTAGAGAGTGGGCTGCACTCACACACACACACACACAGACCTTGCAGATCGCTGTGAAAACAGCGCTACAAGGCAAAAGCAAGGTGAATAGTAGGTGAACACAGCGGTTGCTAAATTAGCCTTTGGAAAGCACAAAGAAGCAAATCGCTATCTCTAAACTGGCCCTCAGTCAGCAAACAGCGTCCTGTCACTAACTGAATTCACAGCAGAGTGATCGCAAAATGGCGCCAGCAACTTTTAAACTGCATCATGACATCATTTCAGCAGCCAATCACAGCCATGTCAGTAGTTTCATGCCCTCCATGCTGAACAGGATGTGCCCACACTTGAAATCATTCTCATTGGCTGAATTTCTGCATTTTGAATCTGGGAACTTCCGATTCCGGTATCCGATACGCGGCAAGTATCGGAATCCCGGTATCGGAATTCCGATACCGCAAGTATCGGCCGATACCCGATACTTGCGGTATCGGAATGCTCAACACTAGTCATCAGCCTTGACATTTTTAGTACCGGGCCGAAAGGTAATAAAGGGACCATCTCGCATGTCTCGGTGTCAACCTATTGGCAGACTCGATGTAAGCCAGATTCTTATGATCTGTAATCACAGTGATTAGATGGACCGCCCCTTCAAAAAATGAGTCCATTCTTCAAATGCTAGTTTAATGGCCAATAACTCTCTGTTACCTACATCATAATTCTTTTCCGCAGAAGAGAATTTCTTCGAGAAGAAGGTACAAGGTCTTAAGTTGGGTAAAGTGGCAGGTCCCTGGGACAATACCGCCCCCACCTCCACCTCTGAGGTGTCCACCTCTACAATAAATGCTTCAGATAGATCCGGTTGAATGAATACAGGGGCAGACATAAAACACCTCTTTAACACCTGCTGAGGCAGGTGCAGGCCAATTCTTGATATCAGACCCCTTTCGGGTCAAATCAGTGGGCGACTTAACAATTTAAGAAAACCCCCTTATAAATTTTCTATAACAATTAGCGAACCCCAAGAAATGCTGAAGACCTTTAAGATTCCTGGGTTGGATCCAGTCCACAATGGCCTGAACCTTTCTAGTGTCCATACGAAATCCCTCAGCAGACAGGACAAACCCCAGAAAGATCAACTCCTGGACTAAAAACAAACATTTCTCTGGTTTAGCAAAGAGACAGTTCTCCCGGAGTCTCTGCTGGAGAACTGCACGTAGATGACCTATGTGGGCCTGCTTCTCCACAGAGTACACCAGAATATCATCAAAATACACTACGAAAAAGCACCCAATAAAGTCAGAAAAGACATGACTGTTAAAATTTTGAAAAACATCCGGCGCGTTAGTCAACCCAAAAGTCATAACCAAATTTTCGAACAGCACCTCAGAGGTGAGAAATGCAGTTTTCCACTCACCCCCTCTCATATACGGATGAGATTGTATGCCCCCCGAAGATCCAATTTAGAAAACCACTTAGCCCCAGACAGTTGGTTGTATAAATCGGGGATAAGTGGGAGGGGGTAAGTATTTCTCACAGTGATCTTATTCATCTCTCGGAACTCAAGGCATGGGTGCAAACCACCATCTTTCTTTCTCATGAAAAAGAACCCAGCTGCCACAGGGGACATGGAAAGGCAAATGTGCCCTTTGTGAAGACTCTCAGAGATGTATTCCTTCATGGCCGTACGCTCGGGACTGGATAAATTATACAAATGGGCCTTGGGCAATTTAGCATCAGGACAAGATCAATGGTACAATCAAATAGGCGGTGTGATGGCAAAATCTCAGACTCTTTTTCAGTGAATACATCAGTATAGTCCTTCAAGTACTCCAGAATACCATCCAGACTTATGGATGACATAGACATAATAGTAAGACAAGCTTCAGAACAATTAGGTCCCCACTAAAAAATATCCCGGGACCCCCAGTCAATCACCAGGTTATGAAGTTGCAACCAAGGAAACCCCAACACCAGGGAGATTGCCCAAGACAAAACTTGAAATACGCTCCTGGTGTAGGGCCCCCACCTTGAGAGTGAACTCTTTAGATATGAAATTAACCCCACCTTTGGTGAGGGGTGTAGAGTCAATGGCCACGATTTTAATAGGAGTCTCCAACCTAACTGTCCCTAACTTACAGCTGACCACCAATTTAGAATCAATTAGGTTCATGGATGACCCACAGTCCACAATGGCTAAAGTGGGAGTGAAACAGTTCTCTACACCAAGTTCCACTTTTCACAGTACTTTAAGGAATGAGGAAAATGGTACCTATGAGTCTGGGCAACCTCCTTGGTAGTTACCCAGTCTTAGGCATTTCCCGACAGCTTGGGAGTAGGAGGACAGGAGGGACAATCCTTCTTCCAATGTCCTGGAGCACCACAGTAAAAACAAAGTTTGCCTTCCCATCAACATGTCCTCTCCCTTTCCTTGAAGGTAATGGCCCCTACTTCCATTGTCTCAGCAGATTGTGAAAGTTCCAGTTTAACCAGAAGGAGAGGGGCTTCCCGTTGCATGACTCCTCTCTCCCGTAACCTCCGATCAAGGTGAACGGCCTGAGTCATGGCCTCTTCCAGAGAGCAAGGAGGAGAATGAAGAATCAGAGCGTCCTTTAAATGATCAGACAGTCTCCTCCAGAACTGACACCTGAGTGCCGAGTCGTTCCAGGACACCTCTGGAGACCATCTCTGAAATTCCGAACAGTATTATTTGGCAGAGAGCTTTCCTTGCAATAGACCCATAATAGTGTCCTCTGCCAATCTGACTCAGTCTAGTTCATCATAGATGAGGCCCAGAGCCTTAAAAACCTTATCAACAGATATTCTCTCATTCTCTCGGGGGTGGTCAGGGGTAAGGAAAAAGCCCAAGACTGCGGACCCTCCCTCAGTAAAGATATAATTATCCCCACCCGGTGACTGTCATCCCCTGAAGATCGGGGTCTAAGGGAAAATAATAATAATAATAATAATAATAATAATGTACTTGGTCAGTGATAATGTAATGCAACTGCGTAGCAGATGCACTCAGCCAACACCAGGGGGCACTGATACGGGTCAAAGGGAAATCACCAAACGTACACTGAGTCAGGGATAGGGAACAGGTCAGACACACATGGGAAGTCAGAGGCAGAAGGATCACAAGGGTATATCGATCAGCTGCTCTAGCCAAGGACCAAAACTATCACTGACAAAGGCTACCAAAAATAGCACCAATAAATAGCCACCCAAGAACCAAAGAGAGGCAGGAAAGAATAAACCCCTCCATGACCAGGCTGGGAAAAGAGAAACAAGAAGCAAACCTCGACCTGGATCATGACAGGTGTACTTTGCTTTGCCTTGCCTGTCCCATGCGCATTAAAGTACTTTGTTCTGCCCTTGGAAGTGCAAATCAAAATATACCTGTGCAGGAGCATGATGGAAAACACTGTATCGATGACTTAGGACAAGTCATCAACATGAAGCAAGGAAGGAGGATTGCTGTCACGACTTTGTTGTCAGGTATCCTTCCCTGTCCCTAATGTTAGTGGCGCCCTAGCTTGAACTGTTCCCCGGATTACTGCTGATGGTGAAGATGCCAGGGCCACATACTTTGCCTTAGCTCCTGAATCCTCCCTCAGTCTGTACCCTGCATCCACCCAGGCAAGAGGGGAGTAATAGTGAACCATAATATACCAACCAGACTAAGTTAATGCAAGCAGAGATAAAGATAAAGGAAAATACCAATCATTTAAATATACTCACACAAACAAAAAAGGTATAAACCGGGGAGTGGCAGATGGGGGAAAAATAGGAGAAGAAGAGGATTAGCACACACACAAAAACCTTGCAATAGTCTCAGATAAATCCACCAAATGCCTTTTCAAACAACAACCACAAACCACAATCTCAAACCATGCAGCATAAGCTAGTTCTGGCAATGAGTGCTTGCCAGGGCCCAGATCATATAGGAGATGGAAGTGGTTAACAGTGAATAGCTGAGATCCTTAATGCAGGAGCTCTCAACTGAGCAGATTAACCCCTGCACTGCTAAAAGAAACTTGCACCATTTATTATGAAGGTGAAGTGCCTCTACTGTAATCAGTGCAGGAGTAGGAGAAATCAGATGCTGCAGTCTTCTGGTTCCTCTCTGTCACGGTAAACCTGTGACAACTGAGATCTCCAAAAGGACCTTTTACCAAATTTTTCATGTTGAACTGGACACATACTGTAATATGTGCTACAGGGCTGGATAAACATTTTTTTAAAATTTTACCTCTCCATTGCGGAGATATTAGCAATCAAATTTTTTTGCGCTTAAACAGTTACATGACCAAGTGGTCATTAGCAGAGAGATTACACTAGAAGCGAGCACTTCTTCCTCTTTCTGAAGCTGTCAAATATAAAGCAGGCATCAACTCACTTGGGAAAGATGATAACACCCCTATAATAGCATTTACAAACAACCTGGAATGCCTATTACATGGCGTGTCCAATTCAATATGAGAACTTCAGAGTTCTATAAGAGTAGTTTCTCAATGATTATTTTTCTTAGTCCATTGCAGTTATAATATTTTTTTAAACCAAAGCTAGAGTTGAATAATGCAAGAATTTTGGAAAAATGCCTACATGTTTGTTTGTAGTTTTTAAAGCACTTTTTTTAAAACATAAACCAGTAGCTTTAAAAAGAATAGAAGTAGTAGAATAAAGGGATAGAAAAGAAGTAAAAATCTCTCTTAAATACTGCATAAAAAACTGCTATTTCGTTTAAAAACTTGCGACAGTTAGTCTATTCTTTCTCATTTCTTTGGATATTAATGAGCTCAGAAAGAGGGTAGGAAAGGTCAAATGGCTGGATATTCTAAAAGACAAAAATGTACAAGAAGGATGGGAGATTTTGCTAAATGAAATTCTCACCGCACAATCGGTAACAATCCCGAAAAGAAGGAAGAATTGGAAGCATTTAAAAAGGGTGACCGACGCTGCTTTAAGGGGTCCTCTGGGGTGTTGTTATGGCAGCTAGATGGTATACCTTCCCACAGGTGAAGTATGTCCCCAGGGCTTCCCGGTGTGTAGATGGTGGTATGATGAGAGGTGCAGAGAAGAACGAGGACACAAGGTTGCAGTCTCTTTACCTTTACTGAAGACTTCAGCATCCACAGTCCAGAGCACCAGATCACAGGGCAGGCAGAGTCCGGCCGGTTTGGAGGCAAGTCCACAGTTCCCTTATCCAGGTGGAAATCAGTAGCCTTCCCTTGTGCTGCGGTGGTGTAGTCCCTTACTGCCTATGGCTTCACATAAGGGTCTCACAGATGTGGTGTTTCATTCTCTCTGTCCCCCGTATAGGATAGGACAAAACCCGTATGACTGGTGACTTGAGCCTGTTTATAGGGTCTCTTAGATAACCCGGCTCTGTAGGTGTCACCGTGCTTCCTGGGTGTAGGTGCGGACAGGTAACCTGCAATTAGCTGTCCTGCCAGTCTCTGAAATAAGGCGTAGAGGTCCTTACTCCCTCGGTGTTTCGGCTATGGGATTTTGCACCTCAGAAGGAGGCAGCCTGAGCGGGGCTGGCCCCCTTCTGGTATCCTCTCCTTTGCTCCGACTTCCTTCACACTCGCTGCAATACAATTCTGCCTTTCAATGTCTCTTTCCGGGAGCTGCAGCTCTGAGGGCATGCACAGCTCCTTTAACCTTCTGTCCTCCTCAGACTACTGTCTGGAACTCCCTCCAGAACTCCTGTCTGGAGATCTGTCAGGAACTCACTTCTGTCTGGAACTGACTGACTTTCCCTACAGACTACCAGTTATATATATGTGGGGAGTGACCTAATAAATAGGAGCAGAAGCTCCCCCTGGTGGCCTGGAGTGTGAAATATGTTGCGTCTTTGTGATACCTGGATGCAGTTATCCTTCCTTGCCTCCAAACATAGCATCACTCTCCCCGAGCGTAACACAATACCACTGCGATGACCAGGACCCTGGGGCGCTGCAGAGGAGCTAAAGCCAGTAATGAAGAAAGGCTTGCAATAGAGACCAAAAGCAGTGAAAAAGGATTTTGGGGTTATATCAAAAGCAAAAGAAAAATCAAAGATGCTATAGGATTTTTACAGGATGAAAAGTAGTCAAAAATGATGTTGAGAAGGCCAAACTATTAAAGGGAACCTGTCACCCCCCTCAGGCATTTGTAACTAAAAGAGCCACCTTGTACAGCACTAATGCTGCATTCTGACAAGGTGGCTCTTTCAGTTATGCTCCCTGCACATGCTGAAATAAACACTTAAGGATGGTGAAGGAACACTTAGCTAATTTAAATAAATGTAAATCTCCTGGTCCAGATGAATTACATCCTAGGGTACTGAAAAGTTAGCAGAGGAAATTGCAGAACCACTAGCTAGAATCTTTGAAAAATCCTGGAAACCAGAAGAAGTCCCAGAAGATTGGAGAAGGGGAAACGTCGTCTCTATCATCAAAAAAGGAAAGAATACGGAGCCAGGAAATTACAGGCCAGTGAGCCTTACTTCTTTACCAGGAAAGATATTTGAACAAATTATTAACCAGCATTTATGTAAGTACTTGGATAAGAATAAAGTAGTTAACCAGAGCCAGCATGGTTTTGAAGCAAACAAGTCATGCCAGTCTAATCTAATTTCCTTCTACACAATCAAAGTCAAACACTCTTTGTACCTAGAAAAACACCACTCAAAATATTAAAAAATGTAATTTTTTTTTATTAAGGATGAAATGTAAAAAAGACATAAACCAGAGAGTAAATGGGACATGTAAGAGGATTCAAAAGGGGATAAAATCAAGTAGATAAAGGGGGGTTCACAAAAAGTAAAGGGCAGCAAGGTAGTCTATATCAGACAAAGCAGGGAATGCTAATGAACTTCCATGATTCACACAAGAATTTGCATGTAAGACATGATACCGTATATCATAGTACAGACTATTAAGACATGAAAACACAAAAAAGCACAGTAAAACCAAAAACACTCTGTTCCAAAAAAATCACAGTGAACAGCAAGTGCTAGTAAAAAGATGGAAAAAACAGGGTATTTGGTTGATACGTTTTTTGCAAAAAAATGCCGCTCTGCCAAACGTCAAGGTATACCCGTATCAGAGCAGTCCTAACTGATGTATGTAATCCCTATCAGATGTATTTTAAAAGCTGGTCATCTGTAAAATACCTGTATGAGCAGGGTTCAGAGAGGAGATGTCCAATGTGGACACACTGGATAGAACAGCTCTTGTGCGCACGGCTCAAAAAAAGAGGGGTGGAGGCCTCCCCAGTCTTGTGGACACAAGAGAACAATTATGTAAAACAGGAACACATGAGCCGTGCGCACAGTGAACAAGCCTGTAGAGACATGTTCACACCACCAAAAGACTTGAAAACACAAAAAAAGCACAGTAAAACCAAAAACACTCTGTTGCAAAAAAAGCACAGTGAACAGCAAGGGCTAGTAAAAAGATGGAAAACACAGGGTATTTGGTTGATACGTTTTTTGCAAAAAAAGTATACTAAGCCACTCTACCAAACGTCAAGGTATACCCGTATCAGAGCAGTCCTAACTGATGATATGAGCAGGGTTCATAGAGGAAATGTCCAATGTGGACACGCTGGATAGAACATTGCAATTTTTTGCAACAGAGTGTTTTTGGTTTTACTGTGCTTTTTTGTGTTTTCAAGTCTCTTGGTGGTGTGAACATGTCTCTACATACCTTGACGTTTGGTAGAGCGGCTTAGTTTACATTTTTTGAAAAAAACTTTTCAACCAAATACCCTGTTTTTTCCATCTTTTTACTACCACTTGCTGTTCACTGTGATTTTTTTTGCAACAGAGTGTTTTTGGTTTTACTGTGCTTTTTTGTGTTTTTGTGTTTTCAAGTCTCTTGGTGGTGTGAACATGTCTCTACAGGCTTGTTCATTGTGCACACGGCTCATGTGTTCCTGTTTAAGACAATTAAGACAGTATCATGACAAAAATAGTCAGTCTATATGTATGTCATTCAGTATAATATTGGAAGACATGAAAAAAAGAAGCTTAATCAGTCCATATCTAATATAAAGGTAGTATAGAGCTTACCCATATTGAGGTGAAGAGACCCCACATACAGCCACCAGTGCCCCGATGTACATTTCGCTGTTACGCTTTCTCAAGTGAAGTGTCAAGAAGAGTCAACATGGGTTTGTAGCAATCAAGTCATGCTAGACTAATCTAATTTCCTTCAATGATGAACTTACTGACTGGGTGGCACAGGAAATGCAGTAGATATAGTATATCTTGACTTCATCGAGGCATTTAATAAAGTATATCATACTATCCTAATTAAATAAATGACCAAGATTGGGAGTGATAAGGCTACGGTTAGGTGGATTCATAACTGGCTCAGTGATCACACTCAGAGAGTGGTAATAAATGGTTTCACATCCAATTGGAAACGTGATGGAAAGCTAGGAGGGATAGCTAACGCTAGAGAAGACAGAGAAATGATTCATAAGGATCTAGATAAGCTTGAACAATGGGCAGTGACTAATAGAATGGTATTTAACAGGGAGAAATGCAAGATTCTACATCTGGGCAAGAGAAACTAAAATTATTTCTATAGAATGGGAGGAATAGAACTAAGCAACAGCACGTGTGAAAAAGAATTGGGTAAACTAATAAATCACAGACTGCACATAAGTCTACATTGAGATGCAGCAGAAAATAAGTCAAACAGTTGTAGGATGTATTAAGAGAAGAATAGAGTCTAGATCACGTGAAGCAATTATCCCCCCTCTCCTCCTCCTTAGTGGCCTCATCTAGAATACTGTGTCCAGTTCTGGGCACCACATTTTAAAGAAGACATTGAAAAACTGGAGCAAGTTCGGAGAAGAGCTACCAGGATGGTAAGTGGATGGCAAATCATGTTCTACAAGGAACGGTAAAAGGATCTGAGAATGTTTAGCTTGCAAAAAAGAAGGCTAAGAGGATACTTAATAGTTGCCTACAAATATCTGAATGGATGTCACAATGTAGAGGGATCATCATTATTATTCTCTTTTTCACATGGAAACACGAGAAGCAATGAAATGAAACTGAAAGGGAGAAGATACAGATTAGATATTAGAAAAAACTTGTTGACAGTGAGGGTGATCAATGAGTGGAACAAGCCTTCAGCTCGTCTGCATTATTGTCTCTGGTGTCTCTCATCTTCCTTTTGACAATACCCCATAGATTTTCTATGGGGTTAAGGTCAGACGAGTTTGCTGGCCAATCAAGCACAGTGATACTTGTTGTTTTTAAACCAGGTATTGGTACTTTTGGCAGTGTACACAGGTGCCAAATCCTGCTGGAGAATGAAATTTCCATCTCCATAAAGCTTGTCAGCAGAGGGAAGCATGAAGTACTCTAAAATTTCCTGGTACACAGCTGCGCTGACTTTGGTCTTGATAAAACACAGTTGACCTACACCAGCAGATGACATGGCTCCCCAAATCATCACGGATTGTGGAAACCTCACACTAGACCTCAAGCAGCTTGGATTGTGTGCCTCTCCACTCTTCCTCCAGACTCTGGGACCTTGATTTCCAAATGAAATGCAAAATATACTTTCATCTGAAAACAACACCTTGGCCACTAAGCAACAGTCCAGTTCTTTTTCTCCTTGGCCCAGGTAAAATACTTCTGGCATTGTCTATTGCTCATGAATGGCTTGACACAAGGAATGCGACACATGTAACCCATGTCTTGGATATGTCTGTATGAGGTGGGTCTTGAAGCAATGACTCCAGCGGCAGTCCACTCTTTGTGAATCTCTCCAAAATTTTTCAATGGGCTTTTCTTAACAATCCTTTCAAGGCTGTGGTTATCCCGGTTGCTTGTGCACCTTTTTCTGCCACACTTTTTCCTTCCACTCAACTGTCCATTAATATGCTTGGATAAAGCACTCTGTGAACAGCCAGCTTCTTTAGCAATGACCTTTTGTGGCTTACCCTCCTTGTGGAGTGTGCCAATGACTGCCTTCTGGACATCTGTCAAGTCACCAGTCTTCCCCATGATTGTGGAGCCTACTGAAACAGACTAAGGGACATTTTGAAATGCTTTGGAAGCCTTTGCAGGACTTTTTTGTTAATTATTCTAGTTTACTGAGATAAAGACTTTTGGGTTTTCATTGGCTGTAAGCCATAATCATCAATATTAACAGAAATAAACACTTGGAATAGATCACTCTGTTTGTAATGAATCTATATAATGTATGAGTTTCACTTTTTGTATTGAAGCATTGAAGTAAAATAACTTTTTGATGATATTCTAATTTTGTGAGAGGCACCTGTATTCGCTCATCTGTACTCCCATTGACTCCAATGGTGTTTGGCGAATATTGCAAATACCGCGATCATAATGTGAACCGCATATTGAGATATTCACTCCTCTCTAGTGGTGAATTCTCCTTCGGCGGAAGTCTTCAAACAGACGCTGGACAGACATTTGTCTGAGATGGTTTAGTGAGTCATGTACTGAGCAGGGATTGGACACGATGACCCTTGAGGTCACTTCCAACGCTAACATTCTATGATTCTGTGAATACACTTCTGGCTGTGGCTAAGAAAAAGCAAAACACTGCTTAATGTTTTTCCACTTTTTCATTTGCATAATCGTAAAAAAAAGAAAAATAACACATTTATGTTTAGGAGTTTTTTTGGCAGCAAATCCTATCAATTTTCTCTGATGCTGACCTACATTCTAAATCATTCTCTGCTACTAAGACTTGCTTAACATTTTAACCTTCATGGTTAAGATCATAAGAAATGGATAACCAATAAATTATATATACATTTGGTGATGATGATGATGATGATGATGAGAATATACATTTAGCTTAATATATTTTCTTCTTATTTCAGAACAATACATTATTAGAATCTGTCACAATGCATTTTTATCAAATTCATTCCAGCCCAGCTGAATGCTTGGGGCTTTTTACATCACATTTTTATATCAAGCGTGCTGCCTTAATTACATGGTATGGATGGAAACGTTCACAATTTTCTTACCATTTTACTACAGTACAAGGAATCAGTAAATAAGCACCATGTCATTCTTATTGGCTTTAACAGGAAAAGTATTATGTTTGTCACTTTTGCTTTTAAAGTACTGTATAACATATTTATAGCTACTGAAGAATTGAGAAAGAATATTTGTTGACTAACAAGTTATTACCTATTCCATCCCAACATTCTGTTAAGCTCACAGTAAGAGCTCAAGCACAAACACATATTATGGCTCAGTTTTCCATTGATCAATAATCAGCCTAACACTATGAAGCTTTTACTGTACCGCTGCATACCTCCAACATCCCATAGAATGAATAGAGAAAAATGTGCTGTGCTCCTTTAAATGCTGTTTGTATAGCGATATTTTCCCATTGAAGCATTCTTCCAGAGTCAAACATTGCCATACATATGGCGTAAAATCACCAAAGCATAGTACTATATTTCTTTCAAGTCCTGATAATTTTTCTCTATTGCTCTTTCATTTCTTCGTCCCCGCTTTTTCAAGAGCCATAACTTCATTTTTTTATCTCATTAATGTAGACTTATGAGGATTTGTTTATGTGAGATGAGCTGTAGTTTTGAATAAACCATTCATTTCACTACATATTGTACTGAAAATGGAGGGAAAAAAATCCAAAATACAAAAATTAAATTCTGCCATTGGTTTTTGGGTTTTGTTTTTATGGCGTTTACTGTGCGTTATTAGAGACCTAGCAAAATGATTCTTCATACTGTACTTATGATGTCACAGTTTAAGTGGTTGTCTCAACATCAATAGTGTTAAAAATTGCAAAGTGCTTGTACAAACAAGCTACTATTCAATTTAAATCTTATTAAAAAATCCTTTCCGTTCTCAAATACTAAGGCGTTTTTAATTCAATTGTTTAATGCTTGCTATGTAGTGTTCCCGACCATCTCTACAGTCTGGAAGCCTGGTCAAACATGGTCAAGCATGCACATTAATTACAGGCTCTTTTCGATTAGAGCCATGGAAGTACTGATCTAAAGATGGCTGGATTGCTTGATAACATGATCCAGACAGCTGTAGTGTCCTTGCACGCCTCTGTAGTTATGCCAACATCGGTGAGTACGTAGGTCAGGCCAGAGGTGCTACTATGCTACTAGTCAGAACTGTCAATCTTCAGAAGCTCACCAGCCACTTTAAAAGGAAGCCAGAAGACAGGTGAACTGTTAGGGCATCAATTTTTCTATAAAAAAAAAAAGTTCCCTTTTAAAGATGAAAATCTGCAGAAAAAATATTCCCATCATTAAAAATTATTACCTACCTAAAGGATAGGGTATAACTTGGGTCCAACTGCCAGGGCCACCACTGGACTTAAGATGGAGCAGCCCCTTCTCACATGGCCAGATTTCCTTTTTTGCACTTTCACTTTTTCCTCTTTCACTTTTTCCTCTCCCTCTTCAAAGATCAATAACTTTTTATTTTTCAGGCAATATAGTCGCATAAGGATTTGTGTTTTTGTGGGATGGATTGTAGTTTGGAATGACACTATTCAATTTACCATATAATATACTGAAAAATGTGAATACAAATTACAAGTGGGCTAAAATATTGAAAACAAAAATACAATAACTCTATTGTTTTTTATTATTTTTTTTATTTTTAGAATTCATTGTGGGGTAAAAATGACCCGATGAAATGATTCTCCAGGTCAGTACGATTACAGCAAAACCTAACATGTAATTGTTTTATTAGTTCAGTGGCTTTCTGAAGTTTGTAAAAATAAAAAAGCTATTTTTTTTGTTTGTGGTGCTATTTTCTGAAACCTTTTAATTTTCCTACCCATGGAGCTGGGTGAGTGCATGTATTTGTGTGCCAAACTGATGGTTTTATTGATTTCTTTTTGGAATGTATATTATGCTTTTTTATTGCATTTTTGTGCATAATGCATAGGATGAAGAACTGCAATTCTTTTGAGATTTAAGCTATGGTTTATTTTTTTTTATTTTGATAGAAAATGTCTGGATGTGACAAAACAAAATATATTCAGCTACTGTGGTCTTCAGGAGGTCCTAAGCTGCAATGGCTATCCACTCATGATCATGTTGCTTGTAGGTGGCGATGGATGAAGGGGCACCTGGACAGGATAGCACCATGTTCACATTGGCCATAGAACATACAAAACTTACAAGAAACAAAATGAGCAAAAATCTTGCTGTAATTAAATATGTAAAAAGCAAAAGTGCATTTAAATAAAACAGAGTTCTTAGTAATATTGTTTTTGATCAAAAATAGCATAAAAGCCATCCCACCGTGGCAACGTGACTGTAATCGGGTTGGTCCTATACTGTCTAATATTAAAAAATTAAAAACATTAGGGCAGACAAAAGGACCGAGTCCCAACCAGTGGACACCAGTCTGGGGAAGCCTTTAAATGTGATTTCCAGGTCAGAAAAGGGAGGCCATACCCTTGCTTGCACAGAATGCAAAAATACAAAGAAAAAACACACAAAAATTGAGCTTGGTTTTAGTTGGTACACATTCAGCACATAAACGCATGTTCACATTAGCTATAAAATATAAAAACCTACAAGAAACAAAATTAGCAGAAACCCTGCTGTAATTAAATAAGTGGAGCGCCCTGCCTGGGAAGCAGGGTACTCGGTACCAGGTCCGGTCTTAAAGGGGATGTCACAGCGGCTGCGAACTGGTCCGTGGCCCTGGGCACCCAATAAAGGCTCAACGGTCTTTAAAAGAGAATTGTGAATACGCCTGTCGTGACGCCACCTGTGGTGTTCGGTCAATAGGGGGACCGATGCTGCTTTAAAGGAGTCCTCTGGGGGATGTTGTCACAGCAATGATGGCAACGCTTCCCCCAGGTGAAGAGGGGTCCCCAGAGGTCCTGAAGTGTATGGCGATGATGGTGTAAGCTGGCAAAATGAGTAAAATACACAAGTTGTAAGTCTATACCTGGTTTACTGTAGTTAGCAGGCCAAAGTCCAGGGTACCAGGCACGGGTGGTGGTATGGCCCGGCAATGGAAGATTCCCTTTTTCCAGTCGAGGTCCATGAGACTTTCCAACTAGCGCTTGCTGAATATGAAGACCCTGCTGCCTGAAGCTTTCTGCAGAGTCCTCTATTCCCCCTTTCCTGAGACAGGTACCTGTATGACGGGCAGCTTGAGCCTTTTTACAGGGACTCTATCATGACCCGGGCTCCTTAGGTGCTGCTGCGTCTCAGGTGTGGTGTGGGCCAATCCCATAAAGTTCTTAGCCCTCTGGTTCTGCCAAGTGTCCTACAGTTCCACTAAGGCGTCGGGCTCCCGTACACGGTACTGCGCTTCGGCTCTGAGGGTGCCCGGTGACAGTTCCCCCTCTGAGCCTTGTTCCTCTCCTTTGCTCCTTTCCTCTGAAGCTCCACCACATACAACCCCTCGGGTTATCTGTCCTTTTGGAGGCTGCAGCTCCCTCGTGGCTGCCAGGCCTCTCTGTCTGCTCTCTCAGACTTCCCTCTCCTTCAGTGTCTCTATCAGACTGGCTAACTCTTCCTCCAGACCAGGACATATATCCATATTTGAGGGAGGCTCCCCTGAATCCGGGTCTTGAGCCCCCCCTCCTGGCCTGGATTCAGAATGTATTGCATGCACATGCCTTACCTGGTGAAGAGAACTCCATTGCCTCTGAGCATGATATTACCCTCCCCGAAGGGAAAGCAACATCACTGTAACAACCGGTTACCTGGGGTGTTACACTAGTAAAAAGCAAAAGTGCATTTAAATAACAGAGTTCTTAGTAATACTGTTTTTTATCAAAAACAGCATAAAAGTCATCCCACCATGACAAGGTGACACTGATCCAGAGGTCCTACACTGTCTAATATTAAAAACCTTACCATGTGTCAAAGTTGACCTCAGTGTGTGAATAAGGGCAGACAAAAGGACCAAGTCCCAACCAGTAGACACCAGTTTGGGGAAGCCAGACCTCCCTTTTCTGAGCTGGAAATCACATTTAAAGGCTATTTCTGACTGCAGAATTCAAATAAATTTATAGAATTTATACAATGTGATTTTCTAGATTTTATTTTTGATATTCTATCTCTCAATGTTAAAATTAACCTACCCTTAACATTTTAGATTGTTCATATTTTTGTCAGTGGGCAAACTTACAAAATCAGCAAGGGATCAAAGACCTATTTCCCCCACTGTATATTCTCTCCTCTGAGAGAATCAAGTTTGATCCGAGTGTTGGCTTACTGTAATCTGATTCTGAGGAGAAGATGGAGAGCAAAATTTCTCCATCTACTCTATTATGCATGTCAGTGGTATTTGCATTGCCCTTAGATATCACTCGAGTGAAGGACAATGTTTTCAGATACTTTAATGAGTGATTGGCTTCTGATTTCGGAATGAAGTCGCACCATGATATTATTTTCACAGACATGGTCGGTCATTGAAAAGAATAATCAACACTGCCCCTGTAAATAAAATAAAAATCCTATAGAATTTGTCTGATAAATACTGTGGTGTGAGAGAGCCCTTACTGGTAATTCAGGAGGGGGGATGGGGCTAAGGGAGGTGGGGGGCAGGAGTGGCACATAAATGGAGAAAGAAACAGATTATTATTATTATTTATTTATATAGCACCATTAATTCCATGGTGCTGTACATGAGAAAGGGGTTACATACAGAGTTATAGATATCATTTACAGTAAACAGGTTTACAGTGACACACTGGTACAGAGGAAAGAGGACCCTGTCCTTGCGGACTTACATTCTATGGGATAGTGGGGAAGAGACAGAAGGTAGGGGTGAGGCGGCGGCTCTGGCGGTGGTGAGGCGGCGGCTCGGTTATTGTAGGCTGTAGGCTTTCCTGAAGAGATGGGTTTTCAGGTTCCGTCTGAAGGATTCGAGGGTGGTGGATAATCGGACGTGTTGAGGCATGGAATTCCAGAGGATGGGAGATATTTGGGAGAAATCTCGGAGGCGATTGTGTGAGGAACGAATAAGTGAGGAGGAGAGTAGGAGGTCTTGAGATGAACGAAGATTACGTGAGGGAAGATATTGGGAGATTAGTTCAGACATATAGGGAGGGGACAGGTTGTGGATGGCTTTGTAGATCAGTGTTAGTAGTTTGAACTGGATTCGTTGGGGAATTGGGAGCCAGTGGAGGGATTTGCAGAGGGGAGAAGCAGGGGAGTAGCGAGGATTTTTCTGATATGTTATAATCTTTCTAATATCTTTTTACAATTTGATTTATGCAAAGTTTGTTGGAATAACAGCTTCTAGTTACATACCAAACAGCTCTTCTACAATTCAAGCTTTCTCAGAACCCCATTCATTTAAGATTAATCTACGTAAATCTTCCTAAATTGAACTATTGATCTGAAAATACTGGGCTTTGTTCTGTGACCTTTGTAACTAAGGTCCTATATCACTATGTAGCTACATGTTTATTTATTTTGGAAAGGCCGTTATGTTACAGTTTAGTAAATGTAATCCCTAGAATGCATTATGGATGATGTTATTTAGATGACAGATGCATAAAAGATAAATGGCAAGATGTCTCTGCAGATATAAACTAACCATATAGGAAGTTGTTGGTAGTTTTTTGATTTATGTAAATTATTAAAAATATCTCAGGGACTTGACAACTTCATCATACAGACTATAGAAACGTACATAATAATGTGCTCTTTTGTTACTCTTGCCATAATGTTGTGGTCTTACTTGATGTATGATATAAAACATAAGTATTCTAAATTATCACTATTTTGAGAAGAAAATAAGAATAATATAATCTACAATTTAATGGTATTATCTAATAATGTACGAGCACTAAAATGCTCGAATGCTCATTACTCCAATCGAGCAAATCATAATGAGTTCTTAAACAAGGATCTGGGGAGGTAGTTGTGCTAGTAAAGGGTGTGACAGGGTCACTGGCACTGTATGTGAGGGGAGATATGTGTCGTAAAATGCTGCAACAAATGAAAAAGGCAGCAAAACAGTAATAGGATTCCTATTATGGGTTATATTAACTATCCAAATATTCAATGAGACAAAATCTTCGGGTTGTGCTAAAAGCTGTAATTCGTTATCCACAGATCAGGACAATTACACACAAGGTCAAAATTGTTGGTACCCCTCGTTTAAAGGGAATCCGTCACCCCAAAAATTGTATATGAGCTAAGGCCACCGGCATCAAGTGCTTATCTACAGCATTCTGTAATGCTGTAGATAAGCCCCCAATGTAACCTGAAAGATAAGAAAAACAGGTTATATTATACTCACCCAGGGTGAGGGTGCGGTCCGGGTCCGATGGACGTCGCGGTCCGGGTCCGGCACCTCCTATCTTCATAGGATGATGTCCTCTTCTTGTCTTCCTGCCGCGGCTCCGGCGCAGGCATGCTTTGTCTGCCTTGTTGAGGGCAGAGCAAAGTACTACAGTGCGCAGGTGCCGGGAAAGGTCAGAGAGGTGGTGGTGTGAAGGAGAAAATGGCTAATGAAATCAATTATTAAACCTTATATAAGTCTGTTCAGATATGGTGTAGCAAGATGGAGTCTATTTCCTGATCAGCAGCACACTGGAAGGAACTTTTGGAATGTGAAGACGTCACTGAATATTGGACAATGAACTGAATACCATATATGGAAGTGAAGTTGGAAATGAAGTTGGAATGAACCAATCAGAGTGACACTAACTATTCAGAAGTTGTGCGACCTCCCCCATTTCCTGTTTCTAGTATCTTCCTTTGTTCAGAATAAAGCAGTTGTGTGTAAGCCTTTGCTGAGAGAGGAAGTGTGTGTCTGATACATTCTTTGGCCTCTAAGCTAGCACTCAGCCTATATTTTGTCAGGTACAAGCAATCTCACTTAAAGAGATCACCCTCACAGTGGCCTTAGCTCATATACGTTTTTTTGGGGTGACAGATTCCCTTTAACGACAGAAAAACTCATAATGGTCACAGAAATAACTTGAATCTGACAAGAGTAATTATAAATAAAACATCTATGAAAATGAACAAATCAAAGTCAGACATTGCTTTTCAACCATGCTTCCACAGAATTAAAAAAAAATAAAACTCATGAAATAGGCCTGGACAGAAATGATGGTACTCCTGAAAATAATGTGACAAAAGGGACATGTTAAATCAAGGTGTGTCCACTAAGCTCTCTCAGATGGTAGATGAACCAACCAGGAGAGGTAATCTGCTGGATGTGGTCCACAAGTCGATTCTGAGACACAAAGCACCTAACATAAGTCTCAAGATTTTGGTTAACCTATGCAGTTTGCCCATTAAATTGCGGGTGAAATGTTGACAAGAATGACAGGTGGATCCCCAAATGAGTCCAAAATGCCCTCCATAAATTGGGAATAAACTGCACCACCCGGTCAGACACAATTTCGATAGGGATCCCATGTAATTTTACTATGTCACTGATAAAAGTTTGCGCCAAGACCATTAGGTAACTAAAATGTAACATCTTGATGAATCTGTCCACCCCTTTATATGAAATCTCACCCAGCCCCATTACAATAAAAACTCCTATATTAAATCTCCCCACACAATAAATACCCCCCAAACACAGTGAATACCCCTCTCACACACACACAGAGAATACACCCCCACACACAGTAAATACCCACCTCTCTCACACACACAGTGAATACCCCCCCACACACACACAGTAAATACCCACCTCTCTCACACCCACACACAGTAAATACCCCCTCACACACAGAGTAAATACCCCCCACACATACACAGTAAATACCCCCCACACAGTAAATATCCTCCCATCTACACACAGTAAATACCCACACACACAGTAAATACCCCCCAACACACAGCAATTACCCCAACCCACCCAGCAAATACCCCCCACACATTAAATACACCACCCCCCAGTAAACTTGCTAACCCCCCAGCAAACCCATGCTGCTTAGTTTTCTGCCAGCTGTTTACCGTGAGATAGAGAAGGACACGTGCCCACGATATGGCCCTTTCTCCCACAGTAAAAACATACTCCCCTTTGCTCAGAACAACAGACTGCATTCCAGAATGAGTTGTCCCATCCAACTGCATAGATTCCTCAAATGTCTCAGACCAGGTTTCCCTTGTCCCCGTACCTCCAGCACATTGGGGTGTCTTTTTATGTCTCTGGCCATGACGGCGATCCAACCAGAGAGCCAAAGACATGACCGCCTGAAGGGAAACTGGAGTCTCATATAAGGCTAAGGCATTCTCCACAATTACTGATAGCCCTTCACAGAACTGGCTATGGAGTGCAGGGTCATTCCACTTAGTGTCAGTGGATCACCTCTGAACCTCAGAGCAATCAGAAGCTGGCATAGAGTGGACATGGTCGGGCTCGTTGTATATATGATCCAGCACCAGAAAAAATCCACTGTATGGAGTGACAGAGTGAGACTGGAGAGAGAATGTCCATGCTCGTGGGGTCACCCCGAAGGAGTGAGATTATTATCCCCACTCCTTGCTCCTCGGTCCCTGAAGAAAAAAGATGTAACCTGAAGTAAAGCTTACAGGCCTCCCTGAAAACAACAAACTTGTCATGCTCCCAGAGAACCTGTCAGGCAAAGCTATCTTGAGCTCCACTAAGGGTTGCCTGGGAGCCATGGTCCCCAACCCATCTGTTAGGGTGCTTCAAAACGACAGTGCATAGATCTGCTACCTCCAGGCTGAGCTTCTGCAGTTACCCTGTCAGAGTAGTGACAGGATCCATAATGGATCAATAAACGGTTTTGGTCAAAGCTAATGTCATGACTCTGTTGCCAATTCTCCCGGGACAAGGGTCTCCTCTTGTCCCTAATTCTAGGGGCACCCTAGCTTGCCCTGTTCCTCAGATTACTTCTGATGGTAAAGATGCCGAGGCCATGTACCTTGCCTTAGCTCCTGAATTTGCCCTTAGTCTGTACCCTTCTCCCACCCAGGGAAGAGGGGAGTAGTAGTCTACTGTAATAGACTCAAAACCTAGCAACAGTCACAGAGAAATCCACCAACCACCTTCTCCTATAAACCAACAACCTCCAGCCATGCAGCATAAGCTTGCTCTGACAATGAGTGCTAGCCAGGGTCTAGTTTATATAGTAGATGGGAGTGGCTAACAGTGCACAGCTGAGAGCATAAACGCTCCAGGAGCTCTCAACAGGGCAGATTAACCCCCGCACTGCCAAAAGAAATGTACACTGTTTAATAAGAAGGTGAAATGCTTCTAATCAGAGCAGGAGAGGGAGAAATCAGGCGCCGCGGTCTTCTGGCTCCTCTATGTTGCGGTAAACCTGTGACAGCACCGACCCAAAGAATAAAGTCATCCAATTGCTTATACCGTTTGAGAAACAGCATAAAAAATAAATAAACCAATTCTTCATTAGCTGTTGATTTTTTCATTCTGCCTCACAAAGATTGCAGTAAGGCCCGGCGCACATTTATTCTGCGCTCTACACTGAGCGCTTACACCAGGTTTCAATGTAATTCTCTGAAATGTGTGATTCATATTGAGTCCCTGGTGGAAGATTCCCTATAATGAGGCAGATGGAGGCACAGTGGTCATCGTCTGGACGCCTATGATCCAGTGGTATCCGTCATTTTAGGCGTGTAAAAAAGCGTAGTCCGCCACGGTTTTGTGCACTTCTGAAAAGAAGGAAAGAGCTTAACAGAGGCCATATGGAGTCTAGAGTAACTCTGCTGCCTCATTATAGTGAATGGCTCCCTCGGGGGTTTCATCTAAATCACGTCACTCGGTGATTTAGATGGAAACCCGGCAGTAAGTACTGAGCATAGAGCGCCAGATGAATGTGATCCCAAACATTATGTAAAATGTTCCTAATAAAAGTTTCAACTCAAACCACAAAAACAGCTGTAATGATTCTGTCATTGGGTGTCCAGGGACTAGGGGGACTAAGCTTGCCCTGCTCCCCAAATTACTTCTGATGGTGAAGACGCTGGGGCCATGTACCTTGCCT
Source organism: Ranitomeya variabilis (assembly GCF_051348905.1). Taxonomy (NCBI): domain Eukaryota; kingdom Metazoa; phylum Chordata; class Amphibia; order Anura; family Dendrobatidae; genus Ranitomeya; species Ranitomeya variabilis. Next base: position 777,488,666 of record NC_135233.1, on the reverse strand, counting down.
TAGCTCCTGAATCTTCCCTCTATCTGTACCCTTCCTTCCTCCAGGGAAGAGGGGAGTAGTAGTATACTGTAATACACCAACTAAACTTGATAAGATAATACGAACAGGGGTAATGAAAAGTACCAAACATACAAATATACACACACATATAAAAGAGGTATGCACCGGGGAGTGGAGGATGTGGTTAAACCAAAGTAAGAGAAGAAAGGTAATTATCACAAACTCAAAACCAAGTGATAGCCACAAATAAATCCACCAACAGCCTACTCAAATGGCCACCAACAACAACCTCCAAGCCATGCAGCAAAAGCTTGCTATGACATGAGTGTTAGCCAGGACCCAGTTATATATGAGAAGAGAGTGGCTAAGAGTGCTCAGATGAGAGCCTTAACTTCAAGAGAAGATTAGCCCCTGCACTGCCCAAAGAAATTTACACCATTTAATATGAAGGTGAAGTGCTTTTATTCAGTGCAGGAGCGGGAGAAATCAGAAGCTGTGGTCTTCTGACTCCTCTCTGTCACGGTAAATCCATGACAATAGCAAGTCCCCACTCAGGTCCAACATATGTCAATGGAAATATAGGGGGATTCCATGTTACTGGTAGCATAAAGGCTCGGCAAAAGCGCTATGGCTCCTCGCACCCCAAAAGAAATCCAGCAAAATCTGCTCTCCCACATGTAAATGCCCCCCTCCCTTCTGAGCCCCACAGAGTGCATAAGCCACATTTAGCATCCATATGTTTGGCAATTCTGTAGTGATGAGTGTCCACCTAATTTATGGGTGCGTGTCTCCAGAAGCATGAGTTGGGCACCACAACATACTGGTCACTACTAGAAATGAGCAAACTTGTTCGGAAGACATGCGCCAATCTCAAATTCGGCATGAATGTAGCACATTCAGATTTGTGTTTGGTTTCCCGAGCATTTTTTCTCAAAGTAGGCACAGATTCGGTCACAGATCGGTAAATTATCGCGTTACCACTAATGCTTTTGTTTTGACTTTGTCTAGGATAATGGTGTATGATGATGTTTTTATGAGGGGAGTGGAAGTGTCTAGGTCAGAGAAACAGAATTTTTTTCCGGTAATAACTTAATGTGTGTACATGGCGGCAGCCAATCAGGGTGCAGAAATCATCCACAAGTCATAACACAAGGTCTTCTGTGATTGGCTGCCGAAGTCACATGTTCCCGGTTCATATAAAAAGTGGAAATCTGGTTTTCCTGGTGCCATTTTCTCAGTTTTGCAGAGCAGAGAGGCTGCTCCTGCTGCTGCTGAAATTGAACTTGTCATTTAGTTACATAAGATCCTGTGAAATCGATCTTCCAGCATCTAACTAGATTGTGCTAAAACTGTGTTGCAGTCAGGAGGCCCCAATTGCTAATCCAAATCATTTGGGCAAAAACTGTGTTAGGCCAGGTTCACACTACAGCGTAATATGGATGAGAGTTAAGCGATAAAAAATCGCATAGCACTCGGACCAATGTTAATCTATGGGGCAGCTCCCATCATCCGTTTTTTTCTCATACGTATTATACTTGCGAGTGAAATCGCAGCATGCTGAGATTGTCTGCGTATCTCAGCTGAGAAACGCCAATGCAAGCCTATGGGTGCAATAAAAAAATCGCACAGCACACGGACCATGCGTGTGACTTGCGAGAAATTCTCAGGCATTGGCCAGGTGACAGGAAATTGCCTCAGCCATTATTCAGGAAGCTTTGATATGGTAATTAGCCTGGGAAGTTCAACAACAAGCCACCAGCATGCCTCCACAGAGTACAGCAAGATGTCAAGGCAAATTAACTTGGATCTTCTGATAGATTTGGTGCAGGAGAGGCCTGAAATATGGGATGTACGTGATGCACATTATGCCGACCGTGCCCTCAAGGACGCCTTATGGAAGCATATCTGCCAGCAAATGTTTGCTACATATGAAGAAAGTACACCTCAGGTGCAGCATGAAATGAATAAGTACTACCCTAAATTTGGATAAAAAATATGTTGCTTAAAAGGAAGCAACAAATGCAAAAACCATCATCATATGTGATGTTATGCTTGCTAGCCTGGCTGTTTTAAACTTTACACTTGTCAAGTAGCATGCCACATTAGGCTTTAACCTACATTTGCCTATAGTTGCTCTGTCATCCTAATGTCACAAATTTTTGGGTTAACTTTGTAGTGTCTGATGTCATGAGACGGTGGCGGAGCTACCGTGACCAGTTCCGCAGAGAGCGTCAGAATCGGGCCAGGAGTGGGTCAGAGGAACCCAAAAAGAGAAAATATATTTACTATGATCGGTTAAATTTTCTGGCTCCAGTTCTTGATCTCCGTCCGAAAGTGCTTGAGTCAGCACACCACACATTTGACACGTGGTGTTACAGTATGAATTTTTTTTTTTTTTAATGAAAAACAGAACAGAATCAAACATAACTGAGCGGGAGACTGGCTCAGATTCGGAGGTCCACATCAACCCAGTTGGTGAAGGGGAAGAACAGGCTGGAGCATCTTCACAACCGTCATAGAGTCACCAAGAACCACCACCAGCACTGCCTTCTGCGGGACAGGAGCCAAATGAAGAACAGGAGGATCTTGGGATATACTCCCAATTGATACCTCACCACAGCCTGCAGTAGTCTCACACCGTGGCCGCCGCAGGAGGGAGCTTTCCACCACTGGAACCAAATGGCAAGTGGATACTGGGGTATTGAACTACCTGTCCCGCACTGCCAGTGATGAGAAGAGGCGTATGCACAGAGTCTGGCACGCTATCTCCGCCCAGTCCCCAGAGAAGTGAGGCTGGGGGCCAGAGGTGCACTTCAAATAGTTTTAGATGCATGTACCCCACCCAATAACCCCATTCCAATATTGTCTTACCTTGAAAGATGGCAACTTTCAAGGCAAAACATTCTCCAAATGGCTGCACAACCAGAGGAGAACACAAGATCTGATAATGAACCCCCTCCCACACAGAGTCCTTCACCACAAATACCTGAAGGCCCAATTCAACATCGGCCACAACATGGCCAATTCATGCCACCAGCTGCACATCACCAGTATGGCCACTTGACCATACCCAGTGTAGGAGAGTGGCCACTACATGGGTATGGTCAACATGGACATTCTGGGGGGTATCCACAAATGGGTACTGCCAATTCCCAGGATTATTATCTTCAGCAGAACCAAAATGCTCAGTACCAGCATGTCCCACGCTCAGTCCCTTCCATGCTCCATCATGCAGCCTCAGGCACCACTCAGGCTCATGGTCAATTGGGCACACAAAGTATCCAAAACACTGATGCTGCTGTACCGCCATCTCCTCCACCTTAATACATAAATTTGTAATTTAAAAAATACATATTTTTATGGTTTGATGTTTTTTGATTATTATAATTTATTATCTTAAAAAAACCTGGTTTGAGGGCTGATAATAGTGCCCATAACTTCCATATGTTGTGAATATGGTTATTGTGACATGCAAACATTATGCCTGTAAACTGAGTTAGTTAAAAGTGTGTGTTCCTTTTTTTCAGATAAATAGATGATGTTTATATCAATTTTGTGAACACATTTTTAAAAAACATCACAATTTTGAAAAGGTAACATCATTTTATTTTACACACATAACCAAACAAAATTATAACATGGACACTGCATTCTCTTGCCACAGAGTAGATCCCGCAGGAGAAACAAAATAGTTAGTAAAGACATCCCGCACTTTCAGTCAAGAGGGCAGACGATGGGCATGATGTCCAAGTGAAGTAGCCTGGACATTATTTGCATCCTCAACATCATTACCAGCATTTGCACTACAGTCGTGAATTCTTAAGAAGTTGTGAAGAACAACACATGCTTTGATAACTTGATTCATATTTTCTTCACTTAATTGAATTGCAGTCTGCAGAACACGCCATTTGGCACTCAGAATGCCAAAGGCACACTCCACCAGGCGTCGTGCATGGGAAAGGCGGAAATTAAAGATTCGACGCCGGTGGTCCAGGGATCTACGTGGATAGGGCCTCATGAGGTTCCTAGTTAATTGGAAGGCCTCATCACTAACCATTACATAAGGGACAGCTTCAAGATTAAAGCATGGTAGCTGACGTAGGGGTGGGAAGTCCAACTGATTACTGCGCATACGACGACCCATAATGGAAGAATGGAACACTTGGGAGTCTCCTGTTCTACCATAGGCCCCAATATCAACAATTCGAAACATGTATGAGCTGTCGACCAGGGCCAACAGCACTACCAAAAAGTATTCTTTATAATTAAAATATTGGGAGCCAGAGTTGGGCGGCTTACGTACACGGATGTGCTTCCCATCCAGGGCTCCAATACAGTTAGGAAACTGGCATGTCTCCTCAAACCCACGGGCAATACGCAGCCAGTCTTGTTGTTTTGGCTCAGGCATGACAGATTCATGCAATCGTGACCAAATTTTTAACATGTAGCCCGAACAATGCCTGAAATTGTTGATTTGCCTATTAGGAACTCCAGATGTAGTGTCACATAGGACAGGCCAGTTGATAGAAAGCTAGAATTGGAAAAAAAAAAAAAAAGGGTTAGGACTTATCCATGCATCATCATACCAAGGTTACTGCAACTTAACATTTAATGGAGAGTGCAAACTAAGCCCTGCCTCAACAAGTTACAGCAGGTATACAGTGCCTAGGGAACATAGCAGAAATACAAAGAGCAAGTAATGTGAAAGGCATAATTATATTACAAAAAAAAATGTATGTGTAGAAAATACATCAAACACATACGCAACATACAGTTTTAGGACATACCGTAAGGTAAGTAGAAGCCACTCATCTGCCGAAATAGACTTGCGCATCAAAGTGTCCTTATAGGTGATACTAGGGCGCATAGTATCAAGTAGAATATGAAATGTCACCAGGCTCATCCGAGTATATTGGTAAAATTTGTCTGGATGTTTGCGGAATGAAGTGTAGAGACGATGAAAATGCCCTTTAGTCACCCGTTGCCTCATAAGTGGATGGACCCACATTCTTCTCCACCTCCTCGGATCCACAATCACTGGGTAAGGTGCCCCAAAACGCTGGGACAAAACCCAGTGTAAAAGCACCTGCTCAGTGTGGTTAAAGGTTAGCCTATATGACATGTTGCAGACAAATCAGCTCACAAAATACACTAGCAAAAACTCTCAAGCCAAGCAAGGAGGAGGGGACTTGTTATTGAGCCAATAAATAGGGTCCCACATTAATTTCTAATGATTTTCAGGCCAGGGATCCTTCATTTGCTCATTTTGCAAGTGTGCAAGAAAATCTCGCCATTCGGATGACATACGGATGACACACGGATAGCTTTTTGAGAAAAAAATCGCATCCTCACATTGCACACGGATGACATACGGATCACCATACGAAGAACATTTGTGCGATTCTCAGCAGACAAAATCGGACAGATTTTTATACATTGTGTGTGACTCCAGCCTTATAGTGAGAAATCAGGATGACACATTTGCTCATAAAAATCATCAGGGCTAATATACGGATTCAGCCTGGAGGCCCTATTTGCTAAGCCAAATCATTTAGGCAAAAACTGTGTTGCAGTGAGGAATCAGGAGGCCCCATTTGCTCTTAAAAATCACTAGGCCTAAGATAGGGGTTCAGCCTGGAGGCCCTATTTGCTAATCCAAAGGATTTTGGATAAAACTGTGCTGCAGTGAGGAATCAGGAGGCCCCATTTGCTCATCAAAATTGTTAGGCTTAATATAGGGGTTCAACCAGGAGGCCCTATTTGCTAATCTAAATTGTTTGGGCTAAAACTGTGTTGCAATGAGGAAGCAGTAGTCCCCATTTGCTCTTAAAAGTCATTAGTCCTAACACAGGTGTTCAGCCAGGAGGCCCTATCTGCTAATCCAAATTATTTGTACTAAAGCTGTGCTGCAGTAAGGAATCAGTAGGCCCCAGTTGCTAATCACAATTGTTAGGTCTAAAGGTACCGTTACACTAAACGATTTACCAATGATCACGACCAGTGATACGACCTGGCCGTGATCGTTGGTAAGTCGTTGTGTGGTCGCTGGAGAGCTGTCACACAGACAGCTCTTCAGCAACCAACGATGCCGAAGTCCCCGGGTAACCAGGGTAAACATCGGGTTACTAAGCGCAGGGCCGCGCTTAGTAACCCGATGTTTACCCTGGTTACCATTGTAAATGTAAAAAAAAAACCCAGTACATACTTACATTCCGGTGTCTGTCACTTCCCCCAGCGTCTGCTTCCCGCACTGACTGTGTCAGTGCCGGCCGTAAAGCACAGCACAGCGGTGACATCACCGATGTGCTCTGCTTTTACTTTACGGCCGGCTCTCACAGTCAGTGCGGGAAGCCGCCGGCGGGGGACGTGACAGACATCAGAAGGTGAGTATGTAGTGGGTTTTTTTTTAACATTTACATTGGTAACCAGGGTAAACATCGGGTTACTAAGCGCGGCCCTGCACTTAGTAACCCGATATTTACCCTGGTTACAAGTGAACACATCGCTGGATCGGTGTCACACACACCGATCCAGCGATGACAGCGGGTGATCCAGCGACGAAATAAAGTTCTGGACTTCTAGCTCCGACCAGCAATGTCACAGCAGGATCCTGATCGCTGCTGCGTGTCAAACACAACGAGATCGCTATCCAGGATACTGCAACTTCACGGATCGCTGTCGTTCTCGTTCAAAAGTTGCTCAGTGTGACGGTACCCTTAGACTGTTGTTCAGGCACACTATCTAAGAAAATAAATAGTGATTGTTCATTTAGTGACAGGTGACTGATAGCTGTGGGCCTAAAGGCCCCGTCACACACAGCGACGCTGCAGCGATACAGACAACGATGCTGATCGCTGCAGCGTCGCTGTTTTGTCGCTGTGTGGTCGCTGGGGAGCTGTCACACAGACAGCTCTCTCCAGCGACCAACGATCAGGGGAACGACTTCGGCATCATTGAAACTGTCTTCAACGATGCCGAAGTCCCCCTGCAGCACCCGGGTAACCAGGGTAAACATCGGGTTACTAAGCGCAGGGCCGCGCTTAGTAACCCGATGTTTACCCTGGTTACAAAAAAAAAAAAAACAGTACATACTCACCATCTGATGTCCGTCAGGTCCCTTGCCGTCTGCTTCCCGCTCTCACTGAGTGCCGCCGTACAGTGAGAGCAGAGCGCAGCGGTGACGTCACTGCTGTGATCTGCTCTCACTGTACGGTCGGATCTCAGTCAGAGCAGGAAGCAGACGGCAAGGGACCTGACGGACATCAGATGGTGAGTATGTACTGTTTTTTTTTTTTTTACATTTACGCTGGTAACCAGGGTAAACATCGGGTTACTAAGCGCGGCCCTGCGCTTAGTAACCCGATGTTTACCCTGGTTACCAGTGAAGACATCGCTGGATCGGTGTCACACACACCGATTCAGCGATGTCAGCGGGACCTCAACGATCAAAAAATGGCCCAGGCCATTCCGACACGACCAACGATCTCGCAGCAGGGGCCTGATCGCTGGTACGTGTCACACATAGCGAGATCGCTACTGAGGTCGCTGTTGCGTCACAAAACTTGTGACTCAGCAGCAATCTCGCTAGCGATCTCGCTATGTGAGACGGGGCCTTAAGGTTGTGAATCAGCAGGTTAAAAGAGGGGAAGTGTACATACAATATGAATGGGAAAAAGCGAGGTCATGGTGAAAGTTGGAAGAGGCTTGGTGTTCGACATGTACGTGGGTTAGGTGTTAATGTTAAAGGAAGCTCAACTGAACAAACACCATCTCATTCTATACCATGACCACTGACAATAAATGTTACTGGACGGGCTACGCCATTCCCTTTCTTTTGTAGCCACACAGCGGTACACCTTGTAGATGAAACTCAGAAAGTGCATATGTTCCAGTGGTCGGTAAGCGCTGCATCAAGTTGCCTCTCCTCCTTGTCCTCCACCTTAACATCACACACAGTACAATCCTCAGAGGTGGTGCCCCAATGACCCTTGTTTCCCCCACGCGTCACAAATTTCCAAACGCCCAGCTTACTGTGGGGAACCAAAGATGGGCCATTCTGCAGAGCTGTTTGCACATTCTATTCCATGGGCATCAGAAGTCTGCTCCAAAGATTCACAAAATCCAGAGGATAACAGCATGTGCAACGATGGCCAAAAATTTGTTCAAGTTGGATCCGGAGCCGGATGAAGTAGGGTCCGAGCAGAATCAAGACCCTCTTCACCAGACGTTAACCCTCTGTTATGGAAGTGATCCTAATGAGACTCAGATACCAGAGGCACACGCGGACTGTACTGTGGTGTTAGGGCGGGAAGAGGAGGAGGGTGATGCCCAGGGTGGGGAGTGGGAGAACAGAAAGGATGACAATGAAGTTGTAGATCCCACTTGGTGTGAACTCAGATGCATGCAGCTGAGTAGCTTATCAGAGGAGGTGGAGAAGGAGGAAGATGAGGAGATTACATTTTTGCTTTCCGCACAGACACGGAGTTGTACAACCATGACAAGCACTGCATCCTCAGCCACAACTTTCGCTTTGGCCAGCACTTGGTCGCGAGTCTGAAATTCGTAGGGGCAGTGCGCGCGGGACCAACCACATGCCCCCCCCATAATTTTCAGCAACCTCAAAAGACCAGGATTGCTCCATGGTACCTGGCCCGAGCCCTAGCTCCAGATGCTGTCGGAATGTCCATCAGGGAACTTCATTTGGCCTTTCACTGTGTCGAATAGTTGGCTGATGCCTCTTGCAAACCACAGCACCTGAACTTGAACTCTACTATACACTTCATTAGCTGACACTGAACTCCCTCAAACCAGGAAGTGCCTCCTTCTTATCAGCACTAGTGCCCACAAACTGAGCTAGCGCTATCCTTAAACATCTCCTATCTTATATGCTAAGTCTATTATCCTTATTTTATATCCTATGCTGTCCTAAGCTTATCATTATGTTATACTCACATTATGTATTAACATCTTATATACTGTTCACCACCATAATACGTTATATTACATTAGACACATGTTACTTTTACATTAAAAAAAGCATGACGGCATGACTCCCAACTTTTAAAGATTCAAAAGAGGGACAAATTATGCCCACCCCAATGAACACTCATTTTTACCATTTGTTTCTACCCTGGAAGGAGGAGATGTCAGAGGGGCGGTGGCAGTGAGGGACATTCAGCAGATGCCAGAGACTGCCCTGCTTAGACACAAATCCGGACCTGTCTGCTGTATCCGGCACAGATGGGACTAAAGATGAGCGGATGGATTCACAGGACTCTGGTCCAGCGTCCAGATCAGTGGTACCTGGTGGCTGGACAGAAGGCTGCAAATTTATTTCCTTCTGGCATTCCCGGCTCAGTTTTTGATTAGCGCGGGCTGGTGCGACATCTTTCATGTGTTCTGCTCATCTCTAGTTGGGACCTGTGTATTTAATTTTTGTTCCTTCAGTCATAGTCGTAGCTGCTAGAACTTTCTCATCTTTATGTAGCTTCACTACATGACATCTGGATGACATCTGGCTTTTCATTGTCACACGTAGCATATATACTGTTTCTTGCTTTCTGCAGATGTCTGCACCAAACTACACACTAACAATCTTCTCCAGTTATTGCATTTTGCTGATTTTTTATGCCTTGCCCCATACTTGATGTGTTTTTAGTGCAGATGTGAAGCTACTATTTTATTGTGCTATTTACAGTGGGTACAGAAAGTATTCAGTCCCCTTTGCATTTTTCACTCTTTGTTTCATTGCAGTCATTTGGCAAATTTTAAAAAGTTCATTTTTTCACATTAATGTACACTCCGCACCCAATCTTGACTGTAAAAAACAGAAATGTAGAAATTTTTGCATATTTATTAAGAAAGAAAAACTGAAATATCACATGGTCATAAATATTCAGACCCTTTGCTCAGACACTCATATTTAAGTCACATGCTGTCCATTTCCTTGTGATCCTCCTTGAGATGGTTCTACTCCTTCATTGGAGTTCAGCTCTGTTTAAGTAAACTGATAGGACTTGATTTGGAAAGGCACACACCTGTCTATATGGGACCTCACATCTCACAATGCATGTCAGACCAAATGAGAATCATGAGGTCAAAAGAACTGGCCAAGGAGCTCAGAGACAGAATTGTGGCAAGGCACAGATCTGGCCCAAGTTACAAAAGAGTTTCTGCAGTACTCAAGGTTCCTAAGAGCACAGTGGCCTCCATAATCCTTAGATGGAAGAAGTTTGGGACCACCAGAAGACTTCCTAGACCTGGCTGTTCAGCCAAAGTGAGTAATCGTGGGTAAAGAAGAACCCCAAGATCACTGTGGCTGAGCTCCACAGATGCAGTAGGGAGATGGGAGAAAGTTTGACAAAGGCAACTTTCACTGCAACCCTCCACCAGTCGGGTCTTTATGCCAGAGTAGCCATACAAAAGCCTCTCCTCAGTGCCTGACATATGAAAGCCCACATAGAGTTTGCTAAGAAACACATGAAGGACTCCCAGACTATGAGAAATAAGATTCTCTGGTCTGATGAGATGAAGATAGACCTTTTTGGTGATAATTCTAAGTGGTGTGTGTGGAGAAAACCAGGCACTGCTCATCCCTTGCCCAATACAATCCCAACAATGAAATATGGTGGTGGCAGCATCATGCTATGGGGATATCTTTCAGCTGCAGGCACAGGACGACTGGTTGCCATCGACAGAAACATGAATGCGGCCAAGTACAGAGATATCCTGGATGAAAACCTTTTCCAGAGTGCTCTGGACCTTAGACTTGGCCGAAGGTTCACCTTCAACAAGACAATGACTCTAAGCACACAGCTAAAATAACAAAGGAGTGGCTTCAGAACAACTCTGACCATTCTAGACTGATCCAACCAGAGCCCTGATCTAAATCCAATCCAACCTGATGGAACTGGAGAGGATCTGCAAGGAGGAATGTCAGAGGATCCCCATATCCAGGTGTGAAAAACTTGTTGCATCATTGCATCATTGCATCATCATGAGAAAACTCATGGCTGTATTAGCTCGAAAGGGTGCTTCTACTCAATACTGAGCAAAGGGTCTGAATTCTTATAACCGTGTGATATTTCAGTTTTTCTTTTTTAATAAATGTGCTAAAAATTCTACACTTCTGTTTTTTTCAGTCATGATGGGGTGCAGAGTGTACATTAACCCCTTCCCGACCTGTGACACAGCGTATGCGTCATGAAAGTCGGTGCCTTCCCGACCTGTGACGCATATGCTGTGTCACAGAATGATCGCGTCCCTGCAGATCGGGTGAAGGGGTTAACTCCTATTTTACCCGATCTGCAGGGAGAGGGGGAGTGGTACTTCAGCCCAGGGGGGGTGGCTTCACTCCCCCGTGGCTACGATCGCTCTGATTGGCTGTTGAAAGTGAAACTGCCAATCAGAGCGATTTGTAATATTTCACCTATGAAAATGGTGAAATATTACAATCCAGCCATGGCCGATGCTGCAATAGCATCTGCCATGGCTGGAGACCCCGATCTGCCCCCCCAGTCGTCCTTTTTGCCCCGATCTCCGTTCCGCTCCCCTCCTCCCTCCTGTCGGCTCCCCCGGTCCTCCTGTCCGCTCCCCAGGTCCTCCGATCCCCCCCCCGTGTTCCGGTCCCACCCCCCCATACTTACCTAGCACCGATGTCCCTCCCGGTGTCCGGCCGTCTGCTTCATGGGCGCCGCCATCTTGGAAAATGGCGGGCGCATGCGCAGTACGCCCGCCGAATCTGCAAGCCGGCAGATTCGTTCCTGCACATTTTGGTCGCTGTGATAAGTTCTATCACAGCGATCAAAATAAAAAAAATAGTGAATAAATCACCCCCTTTATCACCCCCATAGGTAGGGATAATAATAAAATACAGAAAATATAATTATTTTTGTTTTTCCATTAGGGTTAGGGGTAGGGTTAGGGGTAGGGTTGCACTTAGGGTTGCACTTAGGGTTGCACTTAGGGCTAGGGTTGCACTTAGGGTTGCACTTAGGGCTAGGGTTGCACTTAGGGTTGCACTTAGGGTTTCACTTAGGGCTAGGGTTGCACTTAGGGTTGCACTTAGGGTTGCACTTAGGGTTGCACTTAGGGTTGCACTTAGGGCTAGGGTTGCACTTAGGGTTGCACTTAGGGTTGCACTTAGGGTTGCACTTAGGGCTAGGGTTGCACTTAGGGTTGCACTTAGGGCTAGGGTTGCACTTAGGGTTGCACTTAGGGTTGCACTTAGGGCTAGGGTTGCACTTAGGGTTGCACTTAGGGTTGCACTTAGGGTTGCACTTAGGGCTAGGGTTGCACTTAGGGTTACACTTAGGGTTGCACTTAGGGTTGCACTTAGGGTTGCACTTAGGGCTAGGGTTGCACTTAGGGTTGCACTTAGGGCTAGGGTTGCACTTAGGGTTGCACTTAGGGTTGCACTTAGGGCTAGGGTTGCACTTAGGGTTGCACTTAGGGTTGCACTTAGGGTTGCACTTAGGGCTAGGGTTGCACTTAGGGTTACACTTAGGGTTGCACTTAGGGTTGCACTTAGGGTTGCACTTAGGGCTAGGGTTGCACTTAGGGTTGCACTTAGGGCTAGGGTTGCACTTAGGGTTGCACTTAGGGTTGCACTTAGGGCTAGGGTTGCACTTAGGGCTAGAATTAGGGTTAGAATTAGGGTTAGAATTAGGCTATGTGCACACGGTGCGGATTTGGCTGCGGATCCGCAGCGGATTGGTCGCTGCGGATTCGTATCAGTTTTCCATCACGTTTACAGTACCACGTAAACCTATGGAAAACCAAATCCGCTGTGCCCATGGTGCAGAAAATACAGCGTGGAAACGCTGCGTTGTATTTTCCGCAGCATGTCAATTCTTTGTGCAATTCCGCAGCGTTTTACACCTGCTCCATAATAGGAATCCGCAAGTGAAATCCACACAAAAAACACTGGAAATCCGCGGTAAATCCGCAGGTAAAGCGCAGTGCGTTTTACATGCAGATTTTTCAAAAACTGCGGAAAAATCCACACAAATCCGCAACGTGAGCACATAGCCTTAGGGTTGGAATTAGGGGTAAGACTAGGGTTAGGGGTGTGTTGGGGTTAGGGTTGTGGTTAGGGTTGGGATTAGAGTTAGGGGTGTGTTGGGGTTAGTGTTGGAGTTAGAATTGAGGGGTTTCCACTTTTTAGGCACATCAGGGGGTCTCCAAACGCGACACGGCGCCACCATTGATTCCAGCCAATCTTGCGTTGAAAAAGTAAAATGGTGCTCTCTCCCTTCCGAGCCCCGACGTGTGCCCAAACAGTGCTTTACCCCCACATATGGGGTACCAGCGTACTCAGGAGAAACTGATCAAGAACTTTTGGGGTCCAATTTCTCCTGTAACCCTTGGGAAAATAAAAAATTGCGGGCTAAAAAATTATTTTTGAGGAAAGAAAAATGATTTTTTATTTTCACGGCTCTGCGTTATAAACTTCTGTGAAGCACTTGGGGGTTCAAAGTGCTCACCACACATCTAGATAAGTTCCCTTGGGGGTTTAGTTTCCAAAATGGGGTCACTTGTGGGGAGTTTCTACTGTTTAGGCACATCAGGGGCTCTGCAAACGCAACGTGATGCCCGCAGAGCATTCCATCAAAGTCTGCATTTCAAAACGTCACTACTTCACTTCCGAGCTCCGGCAAGTGCCCAAACAGTGGTTTACCCCCACATATGGGGTATCACCGTACTCAGGAGAAACTGGACAACAACTCTAGGGGTCCAATTTCTCCTGTTACCCTTGGGAAAATAAAAAAATCAGGGCTAAAAAAAATTTTTTGAGGAAAGAAAACGTATTTATTATTTTCACGGCTCTGTGTTATAAACTTCTGTGAAGCACTTAGAGGTTCAAAGTGCTCACCACACATCTAGATAAGTTCCCTTGGGGGTTTAGTTTCCAAAATGGGGTCACTTGTGGGGGGTTTCTACTGTTTAGGCACATCAGGGGCTCTGCAAAAGCAACGTGATGCCCGCAGAGCATTCCATCAAAGTCTGCATTTCAAAACATCACTACTTCACTTCCAAGTCCCGGCATGTGCCCAAACAGTGGTTTACCCCCACATATGGGGTATCAGCATACTCAGGAGAAACTGGACAACAAATCTTGGGGTCAAATTTCTCCTGTTACCCTTGGGAAAATAAAAAAATCAGGGCTAAAAAATTTTTTTTTGAGGAAAGAAAACGTATTTATTATTTTCACGGCTCTGCGTTATAAACTTCTGTGAAGCACTTAGGGGTTCAAAGTGCTCACCACACATCTAGATAAGTTCATTTGGGGGTCTAGTTTCCAAAATGGGGTCACTTGTGGGGGGTTTCTACTGTTTAGGCACATCAGGGGCTCTGCAAACGCAACGTGATGCCCGCAGAGCATTCCATCAAAGTCTGCATTTCAAAACGTCACTACTTCCCTTCCGAACCCCGACGTGTGCCCAAGCAGTGGTTTACCCCCACATATGGGGTATCAGCGTACTCAGGAGAAACTGGACAACAACTATTGGGGTCAAATTTCCCCTGTTACCCTTGGGAAAATAAAAAATTCAGGGCTAAAAAAAATTTTTTGAGAAAAGAAAAAATATTTTTTATTTTCATGGCTCTGCGTTATAAACTTCTGTGAAGCACTTGGGGGTTCAAAGTGCTCACCACACATCTAGATTAGTTCCTTGGGAGGTCTAGTTTCCAAAATGGGGTCACTTATGGGGAAGCTCCAATGTTTAGGCACACAGGGGCTCTCCAAACGCGACATGGTGTCCGCTAATGATTGGAGCTAATTTTCCATTCAAAAAGCCAAATGGCGTGCCTTCCCTTCCAAGCCCTGCCATGCACCCAAACAGTGGTTTACCCCCACATATGGGGTATCATCGTACTCAGGACAAACTGGACAACAACATTTTCGGTCCAATTTCTCCTGTTACCCTTGGGAAAATAAAAAATTCTGGGCTAAAAATCATTTTTGAGGAAAGAAAAATTATTTTTTATTTTCACGGCTCTGCGTTATAAACTTCTGTGAAGCACTTGTTGGTTTAAAGTGCTCACTATGCATCTAGATAAGTTCCTTGGGGGGTCTAGTTTCCAAAATGGGGTCACTTGTGGGGGAGCTCCAATGTTTAGGCACACAGGGGCTCTCCAAACGCGACATGGTGTCCGCTAACGATTGGAGCTACTTTTCCATTCAAAAAGTCAAATGGCGCGCCTTCCCTTCCGAGCCTTGCCATGCGCCCAAACAGTGGTTTACCCCCACATATGAGGTATCGGTGTACTCAGGAGAAATTGTCCAACAAATTTTAGGATCCATTTTATCCTGTTGCCCATGTGAAAATTAAAAAATTGAGGCTAAAAGAATTTTTTTGTGAAAAAAAAGTACTTTTTCATTCTTACGGATCAATTTGTGAAGCACCTGAGGGTTTAAAGTGCTCACTATGCATCTAGATAAGTTCCTTGGGGGGTCTCCTTTCCAAAATGGGGTCACTTGTGGGGAAGCTCCAATGTTTAGTCACACAGGGGCTCTCCAAACGCGACATGGTGTCCGCTAACGATGGAGATAATTTTTCATTCAAAAAGTCAAATGGCGCTCCTTCCCTTCCGAGACTTACCATGTGCCCAAACAGTGGTTTACCCCCACATGTGAGGTATCAGTGTACTCAGGAGAAATTGACCAACAAATTTTAGGATCCATTTTATCCTGTTGCCCATGTGAAAATTAAAAAATTGAGGCTAAAATATTTTTTTTGTGAAAAAAAAGTACTTTTTCATTTTTACGGATCAATTTGTGAAGCACCTGGGGGTTTAAAGTGCTCACTATGCATCTAGATAAGTTCCTTGGGGGGTCTAGTTTCCAAAATGGGGTCACTTGTGGTGGAGCTCCAATGTTTAGGCACACGGGGGCTCTCCAAACGCGACATGGTGTCCGCTAAAGATTGGAGCCAATTTTTCATTCAAAAAGTCAAATGGCGCTCCTTCCCTTCCGAGTTCTGCCGTGCGCCCAAACAGTGGTTTACCCCCACATATGAGGTATCAGCGTACTCAGGACAAATTGGACAACAACGTTCGTGGTCCAGTTTCTCCTTTTACCCTTGGGAAAATAAAAAAATTGTTGCTAAAAGATCATTTTTGTGACTAAAAAGTTAAATGTTCATTTTTTCCTTCCATGTTGCTTCTGCTGCTGTGAAACACCTGAAGGGTTAATAAACTTCTTGAATGTGGTTTTGAGCACCTTGAGGGGTGCAGTTTTTAGAATGGTGTCACTTTTGGGTATTTTCAGCCATATAGAACCCTCAAATTGACTTCAAATGTGAGGTGGTCCCTAAAAAAAATGGTTTTGTAAATTTTGTTGTAAAAATGAGAAATCACTGGTCAAATTTTAACCCTTATAACTTCCTAGCAAAAAAAAATGTTGTTTCCAAAATTGTGCTGATGTAAAGTAAACATGTGGTAAATGTTAGTTATTAACTATTTTGTGTCACATAACTCTCTGGTTTAACAGAATAAAAATAAAAAATGTGAAAATTGCAAAATTTTCAAAATTTTCGCCAGATTTCCATTTTTTTCACAAATAAACGCAGAAATTATCGACCTAAATTTACCACTATCATGAAGCCCAATATGTCACGAAAAAACAATCTCAGAATCGCTAGGATCCGTTGAAGCGTTCCCGAGTTATTACCTCATAAAGGGACACTGGTCAGAATTGCAAAAAACGGCAAGGTCATTAAGGCCAAAATAGGCTGGGTCATGAAGGGGTTAATGAGAAAAAATGAACTTTTTTGAATTTACCAAATGGCTGCAATGAAACAAAGTGAAAAATTTAAAGCGATCTGAATACTTTCCGTTCCCACTGTATAGTACGGAAAAGCTTTGATTCTTTGATTACTTAGAAACGTAACTGTAGATTTTTAAACACACTTTTTACAGCTTAACAAGAAGCTTCCAGAGAAAAAAAAAAGCATCAAAACCGCACAGTTCAGTAGCGTCTTAGATGGACAAGGGGCGCAGTTTTCATGAAATCACGTCCACTTTGCTTGGACAGTTAAACACAGCAGAATTTCTGTGCAACAAAGCAGCATTTTTGCAACATTATTATGAGGAGGGGTATACATAATAAAAACAAGTACAATAATCTTGAACAATACAAGTCATAACTGGTACAGTAGGAGAGAGGACCCTGCCCGCGAAGGCTCACAATCTACAAGGGATGGGTGAGAATACAGTAGGTGAGGATAGAGCTGATCGTGCAGCGGTTGGTTGATCGGTGGTTACTGCAGGTTGTAGGCTTGTCGGAAGAGGTGGGTCTTCAGATTCTTTTTGAAGGTTTCGATGGTGGGCGAGAGTCTGATGTGTTGTGGTAGAGGGTTCCAGAGTAGGGGTGATACGCGAGAGAAATCTTGTATACGATTGTGGGAAGAGGAGATAAGAGGGGAATAGAGAAGGAGATCTTGTGAGGATCGGAGGTTGCGAGATGTGAGCATGGTCTAAATATCCAAGCATAGTATGATTCCATGAAATCTTCGCGTTCAGAGCATCTAGAGATGCTGCTGAACTCTGTGGTTTTGGTGCTTTTTTCTCGATAGGCTTCTTCTGAAAAAATTGTACAAAGAAAAAAATTGCTGTTGCATTTTTAAGCACAGAATCAAAGCTTTCATGTAGTACTAGATGGAGGCCCGATGCTATAGCATCAGGAGGGCGGTAATGTCACGATGGGGGCAGGCTTTGCAGCATTGAGAATCTCTCCCCCCATGTGCTCACCCACCTATCCACTCTCTCTTTCCCCATGTGCGGACTTCTCCCGTCTGTACTCTCTTCTTTGACCTGTCTACTCCGTGTGCTTTCTTCCTTATCTGTTGTGTTTCTCCTTCCTCTGCTGTGTTCTCCCCTCATATGCTGTCCCGTTTGAGCTGTCTCCCCCCTGTGCTCTGTCTCTCTCACTCCTGTGCACTTTCTCTCTCCCTCATCTGCTGTCTTCTTCTCTCATATCATCTCTTCTTTGACCATGTGCTTGACGACTGCTCTTATATGCATTGTTTTTGTCCCAGTGATGCTGTTGCTCTTCAAGAGTCTCATTTGGCCGTTGTTGAATTCGACGTTGTGCCTTTGCTGGTTTCCTTTCATTGTCATTGGCATAATTTTTAGGAGGAGCCATGTTGGCATTGATATTTGCTTTTTAAAGGGGTTTTCCCATTAATTAAACTTCATTTTAAAAATTGTCTGTGTCTGACCGTGTACAGAACATACCACAGCTCCTGGGCATGGGAGGAAGCAAAAACAATACTGACATTACAGCAGGAGATCGCAGAGGATACATTTTGTGAGGTAAAATATTGTTTAAAAACAGTCAGTGAAATATTTTACCTAACAAAAGAAATCCTCTGTGATCCCCTTCTTTAATGTCAGTATTGTCTTTTGCTTCCTCCCCTGCCCAGGAAATGTGGTATGCTCCATACACGGTCAGACATAGACAATTTTTAAAATGAACTTTCGTTCATGGGAAAACCCCTCTAATGTGACCAGCTTCCTCTGCCTGTAGACACGTGGCCCAACTGCCGCCGAGATCAGCAGAATGATTCACTGCACCTGCACGGAATTCACGCAGGTGCAGTAAATCAGACCGCCGCCATCTTTGTGCAGACAGATAGTGGCTGTCACATTAAAACTGCTCATGCGCTCCTCCTGTACAAAGATGAATCATTGGGCTGATTCAGTGAATCATTCGGCTGATCCTGGTGGCGGCATGTTTGCGACGGTGTTCCACTGATGGTACCGCAAAAGAGGCTGCGTACAGTGTATACATTGTATATGTGTGTGTGTATGTGTGTGGTGCGTACGGCATATACAGTGTGTGTGCGGTGTGTACAGCATATGCAGTGTTTGTGTGTGTGTGGTGCAACGGTGTTCCGCTGGTGGTCCTCGCAAGAGGCTGGTACCACCAGCAGTTTCCATATTTAGACACCCATCACTTGGGTGTCCCAATATGGAGGTCGGTGAACTTCCGCAGCTTGGAATTCTGGGATCCGGACACTTCTGGACGGAACAGGATGTGAAAATATTACAAGTATATATTTGTTATGGATCTGCAACACAGGTGTTAGGGTTGGCAGAACGGACCAAATATATATATTTATTAGAAGAAGTTGGTGCATTCGCAACCCGGGATCCACCGTGCAGGAAAGCACCTGCAGATAGATATGGCGGTACAATTTAGTAATATAAACAGACTCTGTTACTTCACAGAGTCTGTTAGCAAGGATAACGCTGTGCCCTGTTTGGCTCACAGAGGAACACAGCTACTTAGTAGAGCAGATGGTGGTCATGCAGTCAAATGCAAACACGCAGCTCCTCGCCGGAGGTGCCAGCATTCTAGGGGCTTATTTCAGCAGGGTCCCTGAATACACACACATCAAACTCCTCGCCGGAGGTGCCAGCATTCTAGGGGCTTATTTCAGCCGGGTCCCTGAATACACACACAAACATGACCACACTGGCGCTGAGCTCGTACATAAATTGACAAAAGCGCATGGCCATGCGGTCATGAGCACTTCTTATAGCTGCAGCAAGTACAGGACCTTCCTAGAAGGACCAATGAGAGACTGCCACAGACGTTGAACACCTTCAGGACCTTCCTAGAGGACCAATAGGATTTTCTGCAGTACCTGAGCATGTGACCCTTGATCTCCAATGAGAGATCTTACCCTGGGCATGCTCAGAAGAGGAAAAGTAGGACTTAGTCCCAAAGACATCTGCTCACTGCTGACCAGTACTGGACACAATGGCAGAAGCTGGAAGGACAGCAGTAACCCTTCGCACAGTGTCAGACTGAGCATGACGCTGCGACCGACGCCTCCGCTGAGCAGGCTCCACTGCGGCAGGAGAAGAATGGGAGACCAAAGCGGAGATGGATCGAGATTCCCCCTGTGCAGAGGCAGGAACTCGACCCCTAACATGGCCCCCCCCTCATTGGACCTCGCCACGCTCGAAGGCAGCAATGAGCTTCGGAGCCAGAATATTCTCAGCAGGCTCCCAGGACCTGTCTTCAGGACCATAACCCTTCCAGTCCACCAAATAAAATTTTTTGCTACGTACCACCTTGCACCCCAAAATAGCATTCACTTCATAATCATCCGTAGACGAACCCGATGTCCCGGCAGATGACTCGGAAAACCGGGACATGTATACGGGCTTCAAGAGGGACACATGAAAGGTGTCGGTGATACCCAGACGGTAGGCCACTGGGTTAACCTGTTCAAGGACCTTGAAAGGACCCAGGTAGCGAGGAGCAAACTTAGTGGACTCAACTTGCAGCCTGATGTTACGGCGGAGAGCCACACTAAGTCGCTAGCAGCAAAGGTCGGAGCGGGGCGCCGATGTGCATCGGCGGAGGACCTCATTCTCTCCTTGGAGGCCCGAATGGCATCCTGAGTGCGGTCCCAAATGTCCCATGCCTCCACAGCCCAGTCTGCCACCCTGGAGTCGGCGGAAGACACGGGCATAGGCACAGGTACCCGGGGATGCTGACCATAGTTTAGAAGGAATGGGGTCTGTCCGGTGGAGTCGGCTGCGGTGTTATTCAGCGCAAACTCCGCCCACAGTAGCAAGGATGCCCAGTCATCCTGCCTGGCTGAGACAAAATGTCAAAGATATGTGACCAAGGTCTGGTTGGCCCTCTCTACCAACCCATTCGTCTCGGGATGATAAGCTGAAGAGAGATTCAACTCAATGCTAAGTAGACGACAAAACTCTCTTCAGAAAAGAGACGCAAACTGGGGACCCCGGTCACTGACAATTTTGTCCGGCATACCATGTAGGTGAAATATGTGTTTGATAAACAACACCGCCAGAGCCCGTGCAGAACGTAGCCGTGGAAGAGGCACCAAGTGCACAATTTTGGAAAAATGGTCAGTGATAACACAAATAATGGTGCAGCTACGAGACTTAGGTAAGCCCACCACAAAATCCATCCCGACCATCTCCCAGGGTCTGTCTGCCACCGGCAGGGGATGAAGCAACCCAGCTGGCCGTTGATGAGGAAACTTGTTCCTGGCGCAAGAAACACATGCCCGAACATAGTCTGCGACATCACGGGCCATATGCGGCCACCAATATGTCCTCGCTAGGAGCTCAGATGTCCTTTTGGTCCCAAAATGTCCACCCACCCTAGACGAGTGAGCCCAAGAAAGAACCTCCGGACGCAAACTGGATGGTACAAAAGTCTTGCCTGGAGGCACAGACTCTAGCGAAACCGGGGCCACAGTTCTCAGGCTCTCGGAAGGGACAATAAGCCGAGGCTCCTCTTCCTCCTCCTCAGATGATACAACGGAGCGAGAGAGAGCGTCTGCACGAATGTTCTTCTCCCTGGAAAGAAAATTGAGGGTGAAATGGAACAGAGAGAAGAACAAGGACCATCTGGCCTGGCGAGAATTTAGCCGCTGGGTGGTCTGTAAATAAACCAAATTCTTGTGGTCTGTGAATACTTGGAAGGGAAAACGAGCCCCCTCCAGGAGATGTCTCCACTCTGAGAAGGCTAACTTCATTGCTAGCAACTCCCTGTCCCCGATGGAATAATTCCTCTCTGCTGGTGTGAAGGTTTTGGAAAAGAAGAAGCAAGGATGCTTCCCACTTTGAGCATCCTTTTGGAAGAGGACTGCTCCAGCACCAACGGAAGAGGCAACCACCTCCATTATAAACGGCTTATCTACATCGGGGCGATGTAGAATGGGAGTGCTAGCAAAATGAGATTTAATAGAAGTGAAAGCCTTGGAGACCTCCACAGACCACAATTTGGGATTTGCTCCCTTCTTGGTGAGGGCTACCAAGGGAGCTACCAAGGTTGAGAAATGAGGAATAAACTGGCGATAATAGTTAATGAACCCCATAAAGCGCTGCACCGCTTTAAGGGAATGGGGTTTTTGCCAGTCCATCACAGCCTGTAATTTGGCAGGATCCATAGCCAATCCTTGGGCGGAGATGATATAGCCCAGGAAAGGTAAGGACTCCTGCTCAAACACACATTTCTCCAACTTGGTGTAGAGGGAGTTAGTTCGTAAGAGGTCGAAGACTCTGCAAACATCTCTCCGGTGGGAGTCAATATCTGGAGAGTAGATGAGAATATCATCCAGATAAACTACGACTGAGGTGGAGAGCATATCCCGGAAGATATCGTTTACAAAGTCTTGGAAAATGGCTGGGTCATTACAGAGCCCAAAGGGCATCACTAGATATTCATAGTGCCCATCCCTGGTGTTAAAAGCCGTCTTCCATTCGTCCCCCTCACGGATGCGAATCAGGTTGTAAGCACCCCGCAGATCTAGTTTAGTAAACACCCTTGCTCCACAAAGCCTATCAAAAAGCTCAGATATCAGGGGCAGAGGATATTTATTCTTAACGGTGATGGCGTCAAGACCCCTGTAGTCTATGCATGGACGCAGTTCTCCACTCTTCTTCTGCACGAAGAAGAACCCAGCCCCTGCGGGTGACACTGACTTTCTAATGAATCCTCTTGCCAGATTTTCCTGGATGTACTGAGACATTGCCTCCATCTCCGGGAGAGATAACGGATAGACTCAACCCCGGGGAGGCTCAGCACCAGGCAAGAGGTCAATAGGACAGTCATAGGGGCGGTGAGGCGGAAGGGTCTCCGCAGCCCTTTTGGAGAACCCATCAGCATAGGACCAATACTGCTTGGGCAGAGAGGAAAGATCTGCGGGTACCTCTGTTGTAGCAACCTGAACGCTCTCCCTCTGACATCTACCCCCACAAGATTCACCCCATCCCAAAATTCTGCCTGTGGACCACTCGATATGAGGAGAGTCGTACCGTAGCCAAGGCATCCCTAACAGGACCTCATCAATTCCTTCAGGAATGACGAGCAGAGAAATAATCTGATGAGACGGCGACAAGGACAGAGTGAAAGGGATGGTCTGGTGTGTAATCTGTGAGGGCAGTGTCGACCCATTTACCACACGTACTGTTACTGGTTGAGGTAACATTACCAGGGGAATTGCGTGACGTTGGGCGAAGGCAGAAGACATAAAATTGCCCTCTGCCCCAGAATCCACGCAGAGCTCTACCGAGTGGGTAAATGAGCCTATAGTAATTGTCCCCTTAAAGGACAATTTGGAGGCAAACGTCGCCGTGTCTAGTGTACCTCCACCTACTACCACTAGACGCTGACGTTCCCTTGACTGCTGAGGACATCTGGTGGCAAGATGTCCTGACTGCTGGCAAACATGACAAGCCTGGAGTGCACGAGCGGTCCGGGACTTAGATCCCGCTCGTGACCCTACCATGGCCTCATGTGACTCAGGAACCA
The DNA here is from genome assembly GCF_051348905.1 of Ranitomeya variabilis. Classification (NCBI taxonomy): domain Eukaryota; kingdom Metazoa; phylum Chordata; class Amphibia; order Anura; family Dendrobatidae; genus Ranitomeya; species Ranitomeya variabilis. The sequence goes on along the minus strand of NC_135233.1, from coordinate 777,465,358 downwards.
GGACCGGAGATTCCAGAGGTTTGGCAAAGGTGGGTGCCAGCCGAAACCTCTGCCTACACTGGGCTCGCTCTAACCTCCGCTCGTGAAAACGGAGGTCAATACGAGTGGATACAGTTATTAACTCCTCCAGTGTGGCGGGAATCTCCCTAGTGGCCAGAGTGTCCTTCACGTGGTCAGCCAGCCCCCTCCAAAATATCGGAATAAGGGCCTTATCCGCCCACTCCAGCTCAGATGCTAGGGTGCGAAAGTGGACGGCAAAATGGCTGACCAAGGACGAGCCCTGAGTCAATGCCAACAGCTAGAGCGCAGTATCATGGGTGACACGAGGTCCTAAAAAGACCTGTTTTAGAGTGCTCAGGAACAACAGAGCACTCTGCACCACATGATCGCCACGCTCCCACAGCGGCGTAGCCCACTCCAACGCCCTGTCTGACAGGAGCGACACAATAAATCCCACCTTAGCCCGCTCTGTGGGGAAACGTGCGGCCAGAAGCTCGAGATGTATAGAGCACTGGCTCACGAAACCCCTACAAGATTTACTATCACCAGAAAATTTTTCCTAACAGGACCTCATCAATTCCTTCAGGAATGACGAGCAGAGAAATAATCTGATGAGACAGCGACAAGGACAGAGTGAAAGGGATGGTCTGGTGTGTAATCTGTGAGGGCAGTGTCGACCCATTTACCACACGTACTGTTACTGGTTGAGGTAACATTACCAGGGGAATTGCGTGACGTTGGGCGAAGGCAGAAGACATAAAATTGCCCTCTGCCCCAGAATCCACGCAGAGCTCTACCGAGTGGGTAAATGAGCCTATAGTAATTGTCCCCTTAAAGGACAATTTGGAGGCAAACGTCGCCGTGTCTAGTGTACCTCCACCTACTACCACTAGACGCTGACGTTCCCTTGACTGCTGAGGACATCTGGTGGCAAGATGTCCTGACTGCTGGCAAACATGACAAGCCTGGAGTGCACGAGCGGTCCGGGACTTAGATCCCGCTCGTGACCCTACCATGGCCTCATGTGACTCAGGGACCAGGACCGGAGATTCCAGAGGTTTGGCAAAGGTGGGTGCCAGCCGAAACCTCTGCCTACACTGGGCTCGCTCTAACCTCCGCTCGTGAAAACGGAGGTCAATACGAGTGGATACAGTTATTAACTCCTCCAGTGTGGCGGGAATCTCCCTAGTGGCCAGAGTGTACTTCACGTGGTCAGCCAGCCCCCTCCAAAATATCGGAATAAGGGCCTTATCCGCCCACTCCAGCTCAGATGCTAGGGTGCGAAAGTGGACGGCAAAATGGCTGACCAAGGACGAGCCCTGAGTCAATGCCAACAGCTGGAGCGCAGTATCATGGGTGACACGAGGTCCTAAAAAGACCTGTTTTAGAGTGCTCAGGAACAACAGAGCACTCTGCACCACATGATCGCCACGCTCCCACAGCGGCGTAGCCCACTCCAACGCCCTGTCTGACAGGAGCGACACAATAAATCCCACCTTAGCCCGCTCTGTGGGGAAACGTGCGGCCAGAAGCTCGAGATGTATAGAGCACTGGCTCACGAAACCCCTACAAGATTTACTATCACCAGAAAATTTTTCTGGCAGCGGGAGGCGAGATAGAGTCAGAACAGGGGTGGCAGTGGACATGGTTGCTGCAGCTACGCTAGCAGCCTGTACAGCAACTGCGGTTACGTCCACAGCTGAGGTTATGCGCTTGAGAGCCGCCAACCTACCCTCCAGCTGCTGGATGTCCCGCATGGATTGCTGTGTGTCCGCCATAACTAGCCAGATCCTGGCGCTAATGTACTGTTAGGGTTGGCGGAACGCACCGAATATATATATTTATTAGAAGAAGTTGGTGCGTTCGCAACCCGGGATCCACCGTGCAGGAAAGCACCTGCAGCTAGATATGGCGGTACAATTTAGTAATATAAACAGACTCTGTTACTTCACAGAGTCTGTTAGCAATGATAACGCTGTGCCCTGTTTGGCTCACAGAGGAACACAGCTACTTAGTAGAGCAGATGGTGGTCATGCAGTCAAATGCAAACACGCAGCTCCTCGCTGGAGGTGCTAGCATTCTAGGGGCTTATTTCAGCCAGGTCCCTGAATACACACACACCAAACTCCTCGCCGGAGGTGCCAGCATTCTAGGGGCTTATTTCAGCCAGGTCCCTGAATACACACACAAACATGACCACACTGGCGCTGAGCTCATACATAAATTGACACTAGCGCATGGCCGTGCGGTCATGCGCACCTCTTATAGCTGCAGCAAGTACAGGACCTTCCTAGAAGGACCAATGAGAGACTGCCACAGACGTTGAACACCTTCAGGACCTTCCTAGAGGACCAATAGGATTTGCTGCAGTACCTGAGCATGTGACCCTTGATCTCCAATGAGAGATCTTACCCTGGGCATGCTCAGAAGAGGAAAAGTAGGACTTAGTTCCAAAGACGTCTGCTCGCTGCTGACCAGTACTGGCCACAATGGCAGAAGCTGAAAGGACAGCAGTAACCCTTCACACAGTGTCAGACTGAGCATGACGCTGAGACTGAGCATGACGCTGGGACCGACGCCTCCGCTGAGCAGGCTCCACTGCGGCAGGAGAAGAATGGGAGACCGCAGCGGAGATGGATTGAGATTCCCCCTGTGCAGAGGCGGGAACTCGACCCCTAACAACAGGACTAAGGTAGAAGGGGGAAAACTGACCCTACAATATGACTAGGCTGAAACCCTACGATGGAATGGGTGACCCATTCCTTGCGAATAGACCCACCGACGATTCTAGGTTAATCTCAATCGAAGACCTATAGATAAGGGGAAGGGGTTCCCTAAAAGAACTAAGGACTGGGTATAAAAACGGGTCACCTCCTAATAGAAAACACAGAGAAGGCTGCAGAAAGTGATAGAAAACAGAAACTAAAGCTAGCAGAACTGCAGAAATAACACACACAGAACACAAAGCAAAGCACCAAGCTAGAGCTCAAGCAGATTTGTCCAGCAAGGACTGGGAGGCAGGTGCTGGTTAATAAAGAGTGATACAAACACCTGACCCAAGACAAACCCAGCACCAGAGGAAAAAGACCAGCAGCCAGAACTCCACAACAAAATGGCGGATAGTCACAAACTAAACAGATTCTAGCAATATTAAGATTAAAAACGTGGATCCACATTGCACCAAAAATGCATCAAATATGGGGCAACATCCTTAAAAGAAACAAACATGCCATAATCAGAGAACATTGTTAATTATAATTATTACTCTTTTTATGGATTTAACCCCTTCCTGACATCTGACGTACTATCCCGTCGAGGTGGGGTGGGCCCGTATGACCGCCGACGGGATAGTACGTCATCACCGATCGGCCGCGCTCACGGGGGGAGCGCGGCCGATCGCGGCCGGGTGTCGGCTGCATATCGCAGCTGACATCCGGCACTATGTGCCAGGAGCGGTCATGGACCGCCCCCGGCACATTAACCCCCGGCACACCGCGATCAAACATGATCGCAGTGTACCGGCGGTATAGGGAAGCATCGCGCAGGGAGGGGGCTCCCTGCGGGCTTCCCTGAGACCCCCGGAGCAACGCGATGTGATCGCGTTGCTGCGAGGGTCTCCTACCTCCTTCCTGGCTGCAGGTCCCGGATCCAAGATGGCCGCGGCATCCGGGTCCTGCAGGGAAGGAGGTGGCTTACCGAGTGTCTGCTCAGAGCAGGCGCTTGGTATGCCTGCAGCCCTGCACAGCAGATCGTCGATCTGGCAGAGTGCTGTGCACACTGCCAGATCAATGATCTGTATTGTCCCCCCCTGGGACAAAGTAAAAAAGTAAAAAAAAAAATTTTCCACATGTGTAAAAAAAAAAAAAAAAAATTCCTAAATAAATAATAATAAAAAAATATATATTATTCCCATAAATACATTTCTTTATCTAAATAAAAAAAAAAAAACAATAAAAGTACACATATTTAGTATCGCCGCGTCCGTAACGACCCAACCTATAAAACTGCCCCACTAGTTAACCCCTTCAGTAAACACCGTAAGAAAAAAAAAAAAAAACGAGGCAAAAAACAACGCTTTATTACCATACTGCCAAACAAAAAGTGGAATAACACGCGATCAAAAAGACTGATATAAATATCCATGGTACCGCTGAAAACGTCATCTTGTCCCGCAAAAAACAAGCCGCCATACAGCATCATCAGCAAAAAAATAAAAAAGTTATAGTCCTGAGAATAAAGCGATACCAAAATAATTATTTTTTCTATAAAATAGTTTTTATCGTATAAAAGCGCCAAAACATAAAAAAATGATATAAATGAGATATCGCTGTAATCGTACTGACCCGAAGAATAAAACTGCTTTATCAATTTTACCAAACGCGGAACGGTATAAACGCCTCTCTCAAAAGAAATTCATGAATAGCAGGTTTTTGGTCATTCTGCCTCACAAAAATCGGAATAAAAAGCGATCAAAAATGGTCACGTGTCCGAAAATGTTACCAATAAAAACGTCAACTCGTCCCGCAAAAAACAAGACCTCACATGACTCTGTGGAGCAAAATGTGGAAAAATTATAGGTCTCAAAATGTGGAGACGCAAAAACTTTTTTGCTATAAAAAGCGTCGCTGGTTTCACACTTGCGTTTTTGTCTGCAGCGTTTTTTGCACAAAAAAAGCATGCGTTTTTTCCCTATATTTAACATTGAAAACGCATGCAGTTTTTTTGTACGCGTTTGGTCGCGTTTTCAAATGCATGCGGTTTTTTTCTGCATGCGTTCATTTTCAGAAATACAACCTGCAGTATTTTCTTGCGTTTTTAAGCACATGCGTTTGCGTTAAAAACGCATGCATTTTTATCGGAAAAAAACAGAAAACACACTGAAAAGCCACCCACCACCATCAAGGTGATAAAGGGATCCAAACCCTAACCCTAACTCTACCCCTAACCTCACCCCTAACCGTTTAATGAACATTTTCTGACAGTCATAGTGCCACGTATTTCAGTGCCACGTATTTCAGTGCCACGTATTTCAGTGCCATGTATTTCAGTGCCACGTATCACGTATTTCAGTGCCACGTGTTTCAGTGCCACGTATTTCAGTGCCACGTATCACGTATTTCAGTGCCACGTATCACGTATTTCAGTGCCACATATTTTAGTACCACGTATTTCAGTGCCACGTATTTAAGTGCCACGTATTTAAGTGCCACGTATTTAAGTGCCACGTATTTCAGTGCCACGTATTTCAGTGCCACGTATTTCAGTGCCACGTATCACATATTTCAGTGCCACGTATTTAAGTGCCACGTATTTCAGTGCCACGTATTTCAGTGCCACGTATTTCAGTGCCACGTATTTCAGTGCCACGTATTTCAGTGCCACGTATTTCAGTGCCACGTATTTCAGTGCCACGTATCACATATTTCAGTGCCACGTATTTAAGTGCCACGTATTTAAGTGCCACGTATTTAAGTGCCACGTATTTCAGTGCCACGTATTTCAGTGCCACGTATTTAAGTGCCACGTATCACATATTTCAGTGCCACGTATTTAAGTGCCACGTATTTAAGTGCCACGTATTTCAGTGCCACGTATTTCAGTGCCACGTATTTCAGTGCCACGTATCACGTATTTCAGTGCCACGTGTTTCAGTGCCACGTATTTAAGTGCCACGTATTTCAGTGCCACGTATTTCAGTGCCACGTATTTCAGTGCCACGTATCACGTATTTCAGTGCCACGTGTTTCAGTGCCACGTATTTCAGTGCCATGTATTTCAGTGCCACGTATTTCAGTGCCACGTATCACGTATTTCAGTGCCACGTGTTTCAGTGCCACGTGTTTAAGTGCCACGTATTTCAGTGCCACGTATTTCAGTGCCACATATTTCAGTGCCACGTATTTCAGTGCCACGTATTTCAGTCACGTTTAGGGTTAGGGTTAGGGGTAGGGTTAGGGGTAGGGTTAGGGTTAGGGTTGGAGGTAAAGTTAGGGTTGGGGCTAAAGTTAGGGTTGGGGCTAAAGTTAGGTTTGGATTACATTTACGTTTGGATTAGGGTTGGGATTAGAATTATGGGTGTGTCAGGGCTAGGGGTGTGGTTAGGGTTACCATTGGGATTAGGGTTAGGGGTGTGTTTGGGTTAGGGTTTCAGGTAGAATTGGGGGCTTTCCACTGTCCAGGCACATCAGGGGCTCTCCAAGAGCGACATGGCGTCCAATCTCAATTCCAGCCAATTCTGCGTTGAAAAAGTAAAACAGTGCTCCTTCCCTTCCGAGCTCTCCCGTGCGCCCAAAAAGGGGTTTACCCCAACATATGTGTTATCAGCGTACTCGGGACAAATTGAACAACAACTTCTGGGGTCCAAGTTCTCTTGTTATCCTTAGGAAAATAAAAATTTGGGGGGCTAAAAATCATTTTTGTGGGAAAAAAAAGATGTTTTATTTTCACGGCTCTGCGTTATAAACTGTAGTGAAACACTTGGGGGTTCAAAGTTCTCACAACACATCTAGATAAGTTCCTTGGGAGGTCTAGTTTCCAATATGGGGTCACTTGTGGGGGGTTTGTACTGTTTGGGTACATCAGGGGCTCTGCAAATGCAACGTGACGCCTGCAGACCAATCCATTTAAGTCTGCATTCCAAATGGCGCTCCTTCCCTTCCGAGCTCTGTCATGCGCCCAAACAGTGGTTCCCCCCCACATATGGGGTATCAGCGTACTCAGGACAAATTGGAAAACAAATTTTGGGGTCCAATTTATTCTGTTACCCTTGTAAAAATACAAAGCTGGGGGCTAAAAAATCATTTTTGAGAAAAAAAAATATATATATTTTCACGGCTCTGCGTTATAATCTGTAGTGAAACACTTGGGGGTTCAAAGCTCTCAAAACACATCTAGATAAGTTCCTTAGGGGGTCTACTTTAATGGTGTCACTTGTAGGGAGTTTCAATGTTTAGGCACATCAGGGGCTCTCCAAACGCAACATGGCGTCCCATCTCAATTCCAGTCAATTTTGCATTGAAAAGTCAAATGGCGCTCCTTCCCTTCCAAGCTCTGCCATGCGCCCAAACAATGGTTTACACCCACATATGGGGTATCAGCGTACTCAGGACAAATTGCACAACATTTTTTGGGGTCCAATTTCTTCTCTTACCCTTGGGAAAATAAAAAATTGGGGGCGAAAAGATCATTTTTGTGAAAAAATATGATTTTTTATTTTTACGGCTCTGCATTATAAACTTCTGTGAAGCACTTGGTGGGTCAAAGTGCTCACCACACATCTAGATAAGTTCCTTAGGGGGTCTACTTTCCAAAATGGTGTCACTTGTAGGGAGTTTCAATGTTTAGGCACATCAGGGGCTCTCCAAACGCAACATGGCGTCCCATCTCAATTCCAGTCAATTTTGCATTGAAAAGTCAAATGGCGCTCCTTCCCTTCCAAGCTCTGCCATGCGCCCAAACAATGGTTTACACCCACATATGGGGTATCAGCGTACTCAGGACAAATTGCACAACATTTTTTGGGGTCCAATTTCTTCTCTTACCCTTGGGAAAATAAAAAATTGGGGGCGAAAAGATCATTTTTGTGAAAAAATATGATTTTTTATTTTTACGGCTCTGCATTATAAACTTCTGTGAAGCACTTGGTGGGTCAAAGTGCTCACCACACATCAAGATAAGTTCCTTAGGGGGTCTACTTTCCAAAATGGTGTCACTTGTAGGGGGTTTCAGTGTTTAGGCACATCAGGGGCTCTCCAAACGCAACATGGCGTCCCATCTCAATTCCAGTCAATTTTGCATTGAAAAGTCAAATGGCGCTCCTTTCCTTCCAAGCTCTGCCATACGCCCAAACAGTGGTTTACCCCCACATATGGGGTATCAGCGTACTCAGGACAAATTGTACAACAACTTTGGGGGTCCATTTTCTCCTGTTACCCTTGGTAAAATAAAACAAATTGGAGCTGAAATAAATTTTGTGTGAAAAAAAGTTAAATGTTCATTTTTATTTAAACATTCCAAAAATTCCTGTGAAACACCTGAAGGGTTAATAAACTTCTTGAATGTGGTTTTGAGCACCTTGAGGGGTGCAGTTTTTAGAATGGTGTCACACTTGAGTATTTTCTATCATATAGACCCCTCAAAATGACTTCAAATGAGATGTGGTCCCTAAAAAAAAATGGTGTTGTAAAAATGAGAAATTGCTGGTCAACTTTTAACCCTTATAACTCCGTCACAAAAAAAAATTTTGGTTCCAAAATTGTACTGATGTAAAGTAGACATGTGGGAAATGTTACTTATTAAGTATTTTGCGTGACATATGTCTGTGATTTAAGGGCATAAAAATTCAAAGTTGGAAAATTGCAAAATTTTCAAAATTTTCGCCAAATTTCCATTTTTTTCACAAATAAACGCAAGTTATATCGAATAAATTTTACCACTAACATGAAGTACAATATGTCATGAAAAAACAATGTCAGAATCGCCAAGATCCGTTAAAGCGTTCCAGAGTTATAGCCTCATAAAGGGACAGTGGTCAGAATTGTAAAAATTGGCCCGGTCATTAACGTGCAAACCACCCTTGGGGGTGAAGGGGTTAATAGAAAAAAAGATCAATAATGCAATTTTTTACGCCATTTACTGATACCTGATAATAATTTAATCACTGTGATGTGCAGGTCATTACAATTACAGGGACACCAAATATGTCTGTTTTACTTGCTTATTTGTGATGTTCAATATTTTTTGAAGAAGCGCATAAAAAATGATAATATTTTAACTATTTTTCATTTTTTTTAGTAATTTTATAGGAAAAAAAGTCTCTTTTATTCTCCCTTCAGAATACAAATACACGGCTCAAAAAAATAAAGGGAACACTTAAACCACAGAATACAAACTACAAGTAAATCAAACTTCTGTGAAATCAAACTGCTCACTTAGGATACAACACTGTTTGACAATCAATTTCACATGCTGTTTTGCAAATGGAATAGACAATAGATGGAAATTATTGGCAGTTATCAAGACACACTCAATTAAGGAGTGGTTCTGCAGGTGGGGACCACAGACCACATCTCAGTACCAATGCTTTCTGGCTGATGTTTTGGTCACTTTTTAATGTTGGTTGTGCTTTCACATTCATGGTAGCATGAGACGGACTCTACAACCCACACAAGTGGCTCAGGTAGTGCAGCTCATCCAGGATGGCACATGAATGCGAGCTGTGGCAAGAATGTTTGCTGTGTCTGTCAGTGTAGTGTCCAGAGGCTGGAGGCACTACCAGGAGACAGGCCAGTACACCAGAAGACATGGAGGGGGCTGTAGGAGGTCAACAACCCAGCAGTAGGATCGCTACCTCAGCCTTTGTGCAAGGAGGAAACTGGAGGAGCAATACCAGAGCCCTGCAAAATGACCTCCAGCAGGCCACAAATGTGCATGTGTCTGCACAAATGGTTAGGAACCGACTCCATGAGGATGGTCTGAGTGCCCAACGTCCACAGATGGGGGTTATGCTCACAGCCCAACAGTGTGCAGGATGCTTGGCATTTGCCACAGAACACCAGGATTGGCAAATTCGCCACTGGCACCCTGTGCTCTTCACAGATGAAAGCAGGTTCACACTGAGCACATGTGACAGACGTGACAGAGTCTGGAGACGCCGTGGAGAGCGATCTGCTGCCTGCAACATCCTGCAGCATGACCGGTTTGACAGTGGGTCAGTAATGGTGTGGGGTGGCATTTCTTTGGAGGGCCGCACAGCCCTCCATGTGCTCGCCAGAGGTAGCCTGACTGCCATTAGGTCCCGAGATGAGATCCTCAGACCCCTTGTGAGACCATATGCTGGTTCGGTTGGCCCTGGGTCCCTCCTAATGCAGGACAATGCCAGACCTCATGTGGCTGGAGTATGCCAGCAGCTCCTGCAAGATGAAGGCATTGTAACTATGGACTGGCCAGCCCGTTCCCCAGACCTGAATCTGATTGAATACATCTGGGACATCATGTCTCGCACCATCCACCAATGTCACGTTGCCCCACAGACTGTCCAGGAGTTGGCAGATGCTTTAGTCCAGGTCTGGGAGGAGATCCCTCAGAGCTCAGGAGACCATCCACCGCCTCATCAGGAGCATGCCCAGGCATTGTAGGGAAGTCATACAGGCACGTGGAGGGCAAACACACTACTGAGCATCATTTCCTCGTCTAGAGGCATTTCCACTGAAGTTGGATCAGCCTGTAACTTTATTTTCCACTATGATTTTGTGCATCATTCCAACTCCAGACCTCCGTGGGATATTAGTTGTGATTTATGTTGATAATTTTTAGGTTTTATTATTCTCAACACATTCCACTATGCAATGATGTCTAGGATGTGGGATTTTAGTGTTCCCTTTATTTTTTTGAGCAGTGTACATAGATATACTCTGCTGTGTACAATGTATCAGTACAATCTGCCTTTGGAGTCAGAGCCTGCAATACAGATCAAGTATGCAAAATTCTTCTCTTGAAGTCACCAGAGCTTGTGTATTAGCATCTTTAGCCCCTGCCTGTAGAGCCGAACATTGTGAGTTTGATTTCCAAGAAGACTCACAAAAAATGATATTTTTGTAATTGCTTTTTATTATTTTTATCAATTTTATAGGAACAAAAAAAATCTGAATTTTTCTTCCCCTCAGTTTACAGGGAACATAAAAATACATTCTTTTATACAATGTATCTCTATGTACATTCATATGATGCAGTAGATTAAGAAAATACAAATAATTTAATTTATGCACTGTGCAGAGAATAAAACAAATATTTTATGTCCAGAGAATAATCATTAAAGGGAACCTGTCATGTAAAAAAAATGCTATTTACCTGCAGATATAGGGATAATCTGCAGGAAATAGCTTAAAATGCTGCTGGTCTCCTTACTGAAACCTCAGCAACTGGGAGGAAATTAACTAATGTCCTCATTCTAGCTGCTTTTTTTTCAGTAATTGGGGACCGGGTCGCTGCCACCATGACTACCCCTTTAATGACCACTGGATTCAGCCCGAGTACCCCAGGGTCCTAGCGGGCGCTCCACTTGCACTGAGGAGAGTCTTCCGTCAGGCCACTCTGCCATAAAGGCCCAACTGGTGGAGGGCTGCAGTGTTAGTTGACTTTGATGAACTTTCTCGCATCTCCCTACTGCATCTCTGGAGCTCAGCCACAGTGATCTTGGGGTTCTTCTTTATCTCTCTCACCAAGGCTCTTCTCCCACGATTGCTCAGTTTGGCTGGACGGCCAGGTCTAGGAAGACTTCTGGTGGTCACAAACTTCTTTCATTTAAGAATTATGGAGGCCACTGTGCTCTTAGGAACCTTGAGTACTACAGAAATTCTTTTGTAACCTTGGCAAGGTCTGTGCCTTGCCACAATTCTGTCTCTGAACTCCTTGACCAGTTCCATTGACCTCATGATTCTCATTTAATCTGACATGCACTGTGAGCTGTGAGGTCTTATATAGACAGGTGTGTGCCTTTCCAAATCAAGCCCTATCAGTTTATTTAAACAAAGCTGGACTCCAATAAAGGAGTAGAACCATCTCAAGAAGGATCACAAGGAAATAGACAGCATGTTACTTAAAAATGAGTGTCTGATCAATGCGCCTGAATACTTATGACCATGTGATATTTCAGTTTTTCTTTTTTATTAAATTTGCACAAATTTCTACATTTCTGTTTTTTTTCAGTCAAGATGGGGTGCAGAATGTACATTAAAAACTGAACTTTTTGAATTTACCAAAAGAAGTGGCCAGAGCTGAACCGCCCCTCCCCCCACGGCGTAGGCAGAGGACAACATGACAATGGGATGGAGGGTGGGTAATGAAGGTGGGCAGCTTAGAATGGGATAGTATTTAGGGCATGGTGGGGGTGTGGCCTCCTCAGTTCCCGCTCTCTGGGTACAGCGATTGTGCTACTTAACATGTCGGCTGCCGATAGGATCCTATAGAGCTTGAGGGCTGCGGTGGCATCGCACCCTCAAGGCTGGCTGGAGGAGCAGGTGGCGGGCATTATCGGCAGGAGCACAGGGTAGGCAGCCCCATCAGCATCCCCGGTACATCATTCATGGCGGATTAGGCCTCCCGAATGTTTGTCCCCGGATTCAGCTCCCCGGGCAGGGACCCTCCAGGCCAGGCGCCAGTACATCGCGGTGTCAGCAGGCCCTGGCCTGGGAGGAATGCTAATGCCAGGCGGGGTCCGTCGGCGGCTGCTAGGCCTTTGCCTCGCCGTGCTGTGGGGGCAGAGCCAGCGCGCGCCAGGCAGCAGTTGCGGCCTTACATGTCGGGGGCCGCGGCAGTGATTTTCTTGCCGCGTGGCCTGCCTTAGCACCATCAGATAACAGGCGGGGAGGTGAGGCGATTTCGGGGGTGGGTGGCCCTGGGCTTCGAGGAGATGGGCTTTCCCCTTCTACTGCGGCAGGGTGTTCTCCGGCGCCAGGGGATCCAGATGCAGTTGCGGACTCTTCACTGCGGTGTGTGGCTGATGGGGGCCCGTGCACTGCAGCGGCATCCTCGCAGGTGCGGCAACAATTTGGCAATCAGCATCCTGCTCCCTCTTCCTCGATGGCTGAAGCATATCAACAGGGGTCGTACTCGGGTTCAAGTCAAGGACCCCAACAGCAGTCTTCCTTGGATGAAGACTTCTCTGGACAGTGGCATAGGGATCCCTGTATTCCGGCTGGAGGGATCACAGCTCCCTCGCAGCCTGGTGAGTATGCGTCATTGTCTTTACTATCTCCACAAATTTACTCTTCCCCTGCTGTTAGGGGTAATCAGGGGGATTTAGGTTATGTCAATTTAGCAGGTGTCCCGGGTGGTGTTGAAGGGGTTGGAGTTAGTGCAGTGTTAGCCAATGTACGGAAAAGCATAGGTGGCTTTTGATTCCTCAGACTTTTATAAATTGGCTTCAGGCCTTTGCAATTTAAGCGAGTATTATTGGGGAAAGAGCGCCGTAAAATTGTTCCAGGCTATTTTGTAGATGGCGGTCCAACAGGTATCGCAGTTACGTGAGGCCGTAGGGGGTTGATGTCGGGTTATCTTGTGATGTCAATTGTGTTTTGGCATATCTAGTTTTATTAGCTTGTTTTTGTATTTTTAGGTCCCTTGCCGCTATTGGTGTGGATTTTCGGCCATTCAAGTGTCCATTGGGGAGCCCTGAGAGCAGATGTACGGTAGGAGGGTAGACTGTTGTGAATTCCGTTCTCGAACTCCCTCCTGTGGTCATGAATGGTACTTCGGTGAGTTCTGTCCGTGGACTCCCTCTGGTGGCTGTGAGTGGAGTTGCTGGTTCTGAGATTCCTTCTCCAGCTGCCCTCGTTTAGGGCTAGGCTGGATTCTCTATTTAACTCCACTCAGATTGTTACTCCATGCCAGCTGTCAATGTTCTAGTACTGGTTCAGATCTCTCCTGGATCTTTCTGAGGACCTGTCTACTCCAGCACAAGCTAAGTTCCTGCTTGTTCATTTGTTACATATGGTTTTTCTTGCTAAGTTCTAGTCCAGCTTGCTATCATGAAACTACCTGGCTAGCTGGAAGCTCTGGGGGTGCAGAGTGGCACCACCGCATCGTGAGTCGGTGCGGGGGTATTTTTTGTACACTCTGCGTGGTTTTTGTAGCTTTTTGTGTTGACCGCAAAGATCCCTTTTCTATCCTCAATCTGTTTAGTTAGACTGGCCTCTCTTTGCTAAAACCTATTTCATCCTGTGTTTGTGATTTCCTCTTATCTCACAGTCAATACTTGTGGGGGGCTGCTTTTACCTTTGGGGAAATTTCTCTGAGGCAAGTGAGGCTTTTTTTCCTTTCTTTAGGGGTAGTTAGCTTTTAGGCTGTGAAGAGGCGTCTAGGCAGAGTCAGGCACGCTCCACGGCTATTTCTAGTTGTGTTGATAGGAGTAGGGTTTGCGGTCAGCAGAGTTCCCATTTCCCCAGAGCTCGTCCTGATTCCGTGTTTAACTATCAGGTCATTCCTGGTGCACCTAACCACCAGGTCCATAACAGTACAGCTGGACCACAAAGTGTTAATGCATCTCAATAGAGGGAAAAGAGAAGTTCTGAGACCATTTTTTTTTCTCTGCAGTGTGTTTTGCCTTTCTTTTCCCCTTAAACTCTGGGTGGTTCAGAACTTAGGTGTGGATATGGACATTCAAGGTCTGTCCTCTAGTGTAGATCAACTCGCTGCAAGGGTACAAAACATTCAAGATTATGTAGCTTAGAATCCTATGTTGGAGCCTAGAATTCTAATTCCTGATTTGTTTTCTGGGGATAGATCTAAATTTCAGAATTTCAAAAACAATTGTAAACTGTTTCTTGCTCTGAAACCCCGCTCTTCTGGTGACCCTATTCAGCAAGTAAGAATCATTATTTCTTTGTTGCGTGGCGACCCTCAAGACTGGGCATTCGCCCTGGCGCCAGGAGATCCTGCATTGCGTAATGTAGATGCGTTTTTTCTGGCGCTGGTTTTGCTTTATGATGAACCGAATTCTGTGGATCAGGCAGAGAAAATTTTGCTGGCTTTGTGTCAGGGTCAGGATGAAGCGGAGGTATATTGCCAGAAGTTCAGAAAGTGGTCTGTGCTTACTCAGTGGAATGAGTGTGCCCTGGCAGCAATTTTCAGAAAGGGTCTTTCTGAAGCCCTTAAGGATGTTATGGTGGGGTTCCCCACGCCTGCTGGACTGAATGAATCAATGTCCTTGGCCATACAGATCGATCGGCGCTTACGTGAGCGCAAAACTGTGCACCATTTGGCGGTATCCTCTGAGCAGAGGCCTGAGCCTATGCAATGTGATAGGACTTTGACCAGAGCTGAACGGCAAGAACATAGACGTCAGAATGTGCTGTGTTTTTACTGTGGTGACTCCACTCATGCTATCTCTGATTGTCCTAAGCGCACTAAGCGGTTCGCTAGGTCCGTCACCATTGGTACTGTACAGCCTAAATTTCTTCTGTCCGTTACTCTGATTTGCTCTTTGTCATCCTATTCTGTTATGGCATTTGTGGATTCAGGCGCTGCCCTGAATTTGATGGACTTAAGAGTTTGCCAGGCGCTGTGGTTTTTTCTTGGAGCCCTTGCAGCATCCCATTCCTTTGAGGGGAATTGATGCTACGCCTTTGGCCAAGAATAAACCTCAGTACTGGACCCAGTTGACCATGTGCATGGCTCCTGCGCATCAGGAGGATATTCGCTTTTTAGTGTTGCATAATCTGCATGATGTGGTCGTGTTGGGTTTGCCATGGCTGCAGGTCCATAATCCAGTATTGGATTGGAAATCAATGTCGGTGTCCAGTTGGGGTTGTCAAGGGGTACATGGGGATGTTTCATTATTGTCAATTTCTTCCTCCACTCCTTCTGAAGTCCCTGAGTTTTTGTCGGATTACCGGGATGTATTTGATGAGCCCAAGTCTAGTACCCTACCTCCTCATAGGGATTGTGATTGTGCTATTAATTTGATTCCTGGTAGCAAGTTCCCTAAGGGACGACTTTTCAATTTGTCTGTGCCAGAACACGCCGCTATGCGGAGTTATATAAAGGAGTCCTTGGAGAAAGGGCATATTCGCCCGTCGTCGTCACCATTGGGAGCAGGGTTCTTTTTTGTGGCCAAGAAGGATGGTTCTCTGAGACCTTGTATAGATTACCGCCTTCTTAATAAAATCACGGTCAAATTTCAGTACCCTTTGCCTCTACTGTCTGATTTATTTGCTCGGATTAAGGGGGCTAGTTGGTTCACCAAGATAGACCTTGGAGGGGCGTATAATCTCGTGCGTATTAAACAGGGCGATGAATGGAAAACAGCATTTAATACGCCCGAGTGCCATTTTGAGTACCTGGTGATGCCATTCGGCCTTTCTAATGCTCCCTCTGTGTTTCAGTTCTTTATGCATGACATCTTCCGAAAGTATCTGGATAGATTCATGATCGTATATTTGGATGATATTTTGGTCTTTTCGGATGATTGGGAGTCCCATGTGAAGCATGTCAGAATGGTGTTCCAGGTCCTTCGTGCTAATTCCTTGTTTGTGAAGGGATCTAAGTGTCTCTTTGGAGTTCAGAAGGTTTCCTTTTTGGGCTTCATTTTTTCCCCTTCTACTATCGAGATGGATCCTGTTAAAGTCCAAGCTATTTATGATTGGACTCGGCCTACATCTGTGAAGAGCCTTCAGAAATTTCTGGGCTTTGCCAATTTTTACCGTCGCTTCATCGCTAATTTTTCTAGTGTTGTAAACCGTTGACTGATTTGACCAAGAAGGGTGCTGATGTGGTGAATTGGTCCTCTGCGGCCGTTGAGGCTTTTCAGGAGTTGAAGCGTCGTTTCTCTTCGGCCCCTGTGTTGTGTCAGCCAGATGTTTCGCTCCCTTTTCAGGTCGAGGTTGATGCTTCTGAAATTGGAGCAGGGGCTGTTTTGTCTCAGAGAAGTTCTGATTGCTCTGTAATGAAGCCATGCGCTTTCTTTTCGAGAAAGTTTTTGCCTGCTGAGCGTAATTATGATGTTGGCAATCGGGAGTTGTTGGCTATGAAGTGGGCATTCGAGGAGTGGCGACATTGGCTTGAAGGAGCCAAGCATCGCGTGGTGGTCTTGACAGATCACAAGAATCTGACTTATCTCGAGTCTGCCAAGCGGTTGAATCCTAGACAGGCTCGTTGGTCGCTGTTTTTCTCCCGTTTCAATTTTGTGTTTTCGTACCTTCCGGGTTCTAAGAATGTGAAGGCTGATGCCCTTTCAAGGAGTTTTGTGCCTGATTCTCCTGGGGTTCCTGGGCCGGCTGGTGTTCTCAGAGAGGGGGTAGTTCTGTCTGCCATCTCCCCTGATTTGCGGCGGGTGCTGCAGGAGTTCCAGGCTGATAGACATGACCGTTGTCCAGCGGAGAAACTGTTTGTCCCTGATAGATGGACTAATAGAGTTATCTCTGAGGTTCATTGTTCGGTGTTGGCTGGTCATCCTGGGATTTTTGGTACCAGAGATTTGGTGGCTAGGTCCTTTTGGTGGCCTTCCTTGTCGCGGGATGTGCGTTCTTTTGTGCAGTCTTGTGGGACTTGTGATCGGGCTAAGCCCTGCTGTTCTCGTGCCAGTGGGTTACTTTTGCCCTTGCCGGTCCCGAAAAGGCCTTGGACGCATGTTTCCATGGATTTTATTTCAGATCTTCCTGTTTCTCAAAGGATGTTGGTCATCTGGGTGGTTTGCGATCGCTTCTCTAAAATGGTCCATTTGGTACCCTTGCCTAAATTGCCTTCTTCCTCTGATTTGGTTCCATTATTTTTCCAACATGTGGTTCATTTGCATGGCATTCCGGAGAACATCGTGTCTGACAGAGGTTCCCAGTTTGTTTCAAGGTTTTGGCGGTCCTTTTGTGCTAAGATGGGCATTGATTTGTCTTTTTCTTCGGCTTTCCATCCTCAGACAAATGGCCAAACCGAACGAACCAATCAGACTTTGGAAACTTATCTGAGATGCTTTGTTTCTGCGGATCAGGATGATTGGGTGACCTTCTTGCCATTAGCTGAGTTCGCCCTTAATAATCGGGCCAGTTCGGCTACTTTGGTTTCGCCTTTTTTTTGTAATTCTGGTTTTCATCCTTGTTTTTCTTCAGGGCAGGTTGAGCCTTCGGACTGTCCTGGTGTGGATTCTGTGGTGGACAGGTTGCAACAAATTTGGACTCATGTGGTGGACAATTTGACCTTGTCCCAAGAGAAGGCTCAACGTTTCGCTAACCGCCGTCGCTGTGTTGGTCCCCGACTTCGTGTTGGGGATTTGGTTTGGTTATCATCTCGTTATGTTCCTATGAAGGTTTCTTCTCCTAAGTTTAAGCCTCGTTTCATTGGTCCTTATAAGATTTCTGAAATTCTTAATCCTGTATCATTTCGTTTGGCCCTTCCTGCTTCTTTTGCCATCCATAATGTGTTCCATAGGTCGTTGCTGCAGAGATATGTGGTGCCTATGGTTCCCTCCATTGATCCTCCTGCTCCGGTGTTGGTCGAGGGGGAGTTGGAGTATGTGGTGGAGAAGATTTTGGATTCTCGTATTTCGAGACGAAAACTTCAGTACTTGGTCAAATGGAAGGGCTATGGTCAGGAGGATAATTCCTGGGTTGTTGCCTCTGATGTCTATGCTGCCGATTTAGTTCGTGCCTTTCATTTGGCTCGTCCTGATCGGCCTGGGGGCTCTGGTGAGGGTTCGGTGACCCCTCCTCAAGGGGGGGTACTGTTGTGAATTCCGTTCTCGAACTCCCTCCTGTGGTCATGAATGGTACTTCGGTGAGTTCTGTCCGTGGACTCCCTCTGGTGGTTGTGAGTGGAGTTGCTGGTTCTGAGATTCCTTCTCCAGCTGCCCTCGTTTAGGGCTAGGCTGGATTCTCTATTTAACTCCACTCAGATCGTTACTCCATGCCAGCTGTCAATGTTCTAGTACTGGTTCAGATCTCTCCTGGATCTTTCTGAGGACCTGTCTACTCCAGCACAAGCTAAGTTCCTGCTTGTTCATTTGTTGTTCATTGTGTACTGAATATGGTTTTTCTTGCTAAGTTCTAGTCCAGCTTGCTATCATGAAACTACCTGGCTAGCTGGAAGCTCTGGGGGTGCAGAGTGGCACCACCGCATCGTGAGTCGGTGCGGGGGTATTTTTTGTACACTCTGCGTGGTTTTTGTAGCTTTTTATGTTGACCGCAAAGATCCCTTTTCTATCCTCAATCTGTTTAGTTAGACTGGCCTCTCTTTGCTAAAACCTATTTCATCCTGTGTTTGTGATTTCCTCTTATCTCACAGTCAATACTTGTGGGGGGGCTGCTTTTACCTTTGCGGAAATTTCTCTGAGGCAAGTGAGGCTTTGTTTCCTTTCTTTAGGGGTAGTTAGCTCTTAGGCTGTGAAGAGGCGTCTAGGCAGAGTCAGGCACGCTCCACGGCTATTTCTAGTTGTGTTGATAGGAGTAGGGTTTGCGGTCAGCAGAGTTCCCATTTCCCCAGAGCTCGTCCTGATTCCGTGTTTAACTATCAGGTCATTCCTGGTGCACCTAACCACTAGGTCCATAACAGTAGACAGCTTGGCTTTGATCGGAAGTTGGCGGTGGTCAGGAGGATTGGTTTCAGGAGGATGGCCTGGAACAGGGTATTGCAGGAAGTCCATAACGCGGTTATTTTCGGCAAGTCCCCGGTCATATTGGTGCTACATGTGGGAGGTAACGATTTGGGTGTGCGGCCTTTTAGAGAATTGATTAGGGATGTGAAACAGGATTTGTTACGCTTGTGGCTTTTGTATCCCAGATTGTCCGTTGTCTTGTCGGAGATTGTACCACGTAAACGGTGGAGGAATATGTGGTCTTTGGATAAAATTAACAAGGCTAGGATAAAAGTTAATAGGGCTGTGTCGTCTTTTGTGGCCAGAAATGGTGGGGTTGCCGTGAGGCATTTTGAGTTGGAAAAATGGGATGGTGCTTTCTGGCTGGCTGATGGGGTGCATTTGAATGCGGTTGGCATGGATTTTTGAGCGCTTGGTTTGCAAGAAGGTGTTGAGAAGGCTATAGCTTTTCGCTTTGGTGGGGTCTCAGGCCTTTGAGGTGTTCAAAGTCCCTTGTTGTGGTGGCTGGGTGGAGTCCTTGGAGTTGGTGGAAATTGGGTTGGGGATCCATTGACATATGGCTCCTCTGTCTTTGGAGTTCAACTCGTTTTGGATCTGGTGAATTGTGGAGAGTTTCGGCAGGGGTGGTCGGTTCTCCTAGAATTTAGCGTGAACAGTGTACCCGCTGGGTTTTGGTGCTCCCGAGCCAGTGTGGTAATGGCTGGGAGTAAATTGGTTTGATGTATGTTCACGTTATGCTGTGTTAATCACCAGATTCCTGGGAGGAAGGACTCCAAGGACTCCTCCTAGTTTAAAATGTTAATGATGTGTATTTCAATGTATTAAGTTTTATGTTAAATAAAGGCTGCTGTGGCCTATAATATTCCAAAGAAATTGTTGTCCATGTTTTATTTGGGGTTAATGGCAAATTTCAGATGGTCTTTAAGGGGGTGGGTGGGTTATCTCTCCTTACCCCAATTACTCGACAATACCAGGGTCATGGCTGCAATTAAACAAAGAGTGAAAAATTTAAAGGGGTCTGAATACTTTCCGTACCCACTGTATTTCTAAATTTGGGCTTTTTTCAGTGATGTTATTCCAAAGGTACAAGAAATAAGTGATTGCTTTTTAACATATTAGTGAAGTATAGAAAAGAACAGAAATGCCTGGCAAGTAGAATTGCAAAGAGAACTGCTGAGAGACAATTATAAAGTAACAATAAGGAGTAATGTTGACTGAAAACTCTTGAAATTCTATTATACAAATAGCAATACACTCAAAGTAGGAAATTGCTGTGCTGGAAATGCTGTGTAACTGTTTATTTAAGTATCAACAACAAGCACTGTAGATATTATACTTACCAGGTATTGTGCTTTCCTCTAACCCCTACAGCAGCTCTTCACAGTGCTGAGCTATAATGCCAATAATGTTCCACTGGCACTGACGAGCTTTTGTGGTCATGTTTTATTTTTCTCGTTAGATATTAACGGCTATTAAATTCAGTAGCTATCCAACTATTTTTTGGGATTATTCTATTGTCCCTGCTATCCTCCAATGCAAGCTGCCATCTTGTAAATGGCACCACTTTCAACAGTCCCTTTTCCAAATGAGCTCACACTGTTTAGGGCAGAGAGATCTTTCATTAGATGATTGACACAGATGCAGAGTGTATCCATTCTCATCCCCACATATTACTGCCCTAAACAGTATGATCTTACCAGTTATCATGGGATCTCACTGTTCTGGCAAGATCAAGCTGTTTAGGGCATGAAGAACTGTCTTTAGCAGTTTTTGAGCTACAGCAAAGTGTAGCACAGCAGAGTGTAGCGCAGCAGATCAGCAGCTGGTTTGGCAACTCTCCAGAAATTCCTGGCAGTCAGTAAAAATAGCACAATTTTTTCCTTCGTCTGTGAAAAGGTTTGTCCATGTGATTTGGGTGTGAAATGGAGGATAGAGAAATTTCTACTTTAATCATTATCATTTTAAAGTTCACAGTGAATGCAGCTAATGTTTTTGTTTCAGATTTCAGATTTGTTGCAGACATGTATCACTTAAAATCTTAATAATTTATTATGGGACCCCAATGTGTTCATAAAAACATGCTCTGCCTGTGATTTTTGGATAAACTGTCGAGTAAAAATTAAATATCAAGTTGGCAACCCTGGACAGCAGCCGGGCCTCAAACTAGCCTAACCCTAATGAGGGGAGGTTCCTAGTGTGTCTACCCCTTGAGTTTCAGTGCCTTTGCCAGGATTGATTCCCACTAAAGAGAGGCCATTAGCTATTTAGTCTCACCAGAGATGTATCTTTAGGTGTTCCTGAGGATACCACAAAATCTGCACTATTTTTGGGGAGTCTCATTTCATCATATATCCCGACACAGATAGAAACTATCATTGATATATTGTGTGAACAGGAGTCATATTATCTAAAAAGAATGAAGAGAAACTTTAGGATAAGCACAAAGTACAAAAGTTTACCATCTCCTGTAGTTTGGCTGTGAAGATCCTTGACACAGAAAGTAAAAGCCCCTAATTGGCTTGAGATGCAGACAAAGGATATGACGCTATCCAGGTATAAAACTTCATTAATTTATTAGTACAGATTAAAAAACTACATTGACATTAAAAATATTGTAACCACGAAAAAACTTATGCATTTTGGGCATGGAACTGTTCTTAGTCATGATGTACATACATACATACATACATACATACTATGACTAAGGACAGTTCTAGGTCCGAAACATGTTAATTTTTACATTGATGGTTCATTATTAAATTGGTGAAGTTTTATATCCAAATGGCTGAATGGTTTTGTTTTATTTTGTCTCCTGAGAAACTTTACCCTGAATATCACCAAAAACTTAATTGGCATCATCAGTTCTTCCAGCAGGACAATGACCCCAAACATACTTCAAGAACCACCCAGAAATGGATTGAAACAAAGCACTGGAGAGTTCAGAAGTTTAAATTCCAGCTCCAGTAGTGTAAAGTTCCACCACTACCTGTTACATACAGATGCTACAGAGAAATTGTGAATGTACGCATGAAATCAGTTAATTTTGCCTACTATGATACATTTTTGAGTACAGATCACAGTAAAAACACAAATCTGTCAAAAAATGTATGGAAAAAAGGCAATCAAGTTATGGACTCTGGAAGAGATGTACAGTTGAATCCAGAAGTTTATATACCCTATATAAAAAGACACATATGCATGTTTTTCTCAATATCTGACATGAAATCAGAATAAACCTTTCCCGCTTTAGGTCAGTTAGGATTACCATTAGTGATGAACCACTGTGCTCGTTACTCAAGTTTCCCCTAGCATGCTGCATGATTTGCGACTGCTAGACAGCTTGAATACATGTGGGGGTTGCCTGTTTGTTAGGGAATTCCCACAAGTGTTCAACCTGTCTAGCAGTCGCAAATCATGCAGCTGTGGCGAGGAAAAGTAAATCTCCGAGCACATCCAAATACTCGGAGACCACCCGAGCATGCTCGGGGAAACCTGAGCAACGAGTATACTCGCTCATCACTAATTACCATAATTATTAATATTTGCCAAATGCCAGAATAATGAGAGAGAGAAAATGTTTTAAGGCATTTTTACCACTTACTGCAAAGTCAAAAGTTTACATACATTTCATTAGTATTTGGTAAAATTGCCCTTAAACTGAATTACTTGGGTCAAACTTTTGGGATATCCTTCCACAAACTTCTCACAATAGTTTGTCTGAATTTAGGCCCATTCCTCCAGACAAAACTAGTGTAACTGATTCAGGTTTTATAAGTCACCTTACCCATACCTGCCTTTGTAGCTTTGCCAATACATTTTTAAACATGGATTTGAATCGACCCTGAAAATATTTTTTTCTTGTACATGGCAGCATTAAACTTTGGAGGAAAACAAGCAACCCTGCCTGCTTGATGAATTTCAGAATACTTATCACCATAAAAAACATTAATCTGTCTGAATGTATGGACAAAAGCAATCAACTTATGGACTGTGGTCTGTATGTGACCAGAATGAACACTCATTAAAGGCAGATGAAACCTAGCATCTATCTCTACAGTAAGCACAGCTAACAGCAGTTTTAAAACCGAACCAGAACAGATGTTACCTTGATATATTTTTTTTAGGTTGCAGCAGTGATGATTATAATTTTTAAGGAAATAATCCCTGACTTAATGCTTGTAATACGCTATCACTACTGCGACAGCTAACCTTACAAGATTTGCTGATAAGAGCGGTTTTATTGCGAATATACAATGGATTTGAATCGGCCTTGAAAATATATATTTTTTTACATGGCAGCAACAAATTCTGAAGGAGCACAAGCAACCCTCCCTGCTTTGATTAATTTCTGAGTATAGGTCATCATAAAAAACATGAATCTGTCAAAGACTGTTTGGAAAAAATAATCAAGTTTTGGACTGTGGAAGAGATGTATGTGACCAGAATAATCACTCATTACCAGCAGATGATACCCAGCACCTTTCCCTACACTAAAGGCAGCTAACAGCAGTATTGAAAGGGAATAGAATATGTTACCTTGATATTTTTGTTAGGTTGCAGCAGCAAGGACTATAAGGCAATAATCACTGACTAGATGCCTGTAATATGCTATCCCTTCTGTGGCACTTCGCCCTATACAAATTGCAGAAAAGAGCAGTTTTACTAGAGAAGAGAATCTATTTGAATTATCCCTAAAAAGGCTATTAGTTTAATATAGCAGCATCAGGGACTGTTATTTTATCAACCCTGCTGGGGAATATAGCGGAGGGTTTTACATCTACGCAGCTTGATATGGAGGAGACCAGGATCTTCTGTACAAAGTCTTCTGTTCCAGCTGTGAAATCCTGTATGTAGTGTGAGAACTACTCTCTATGCCATGACCACCTGACAGCCCACAACAAGGCACTACATCATGTACTAATCGAACCTACAGACTCTTATGTTCCCTCAACTAGAAAATGGAGCCTCAAAAAAGCATTTTGTTCTCTTTACTAAGGAGTGGGTTTCCTAGACTGGTAAAGCATATGTACTAAGTGCAAGGGATGCCAAAAAATAGAAGGAGGCACTCCAATACCCTTTTGAAGAGAAGTAGTGGAGGGCCTGAGAAAACATTTACCCCTGAGGGGTATACATATATAACAAAGAATGTTATAAAAATTTATAGCGAGGGTAGCATGAACACCCTGTTGGTGGAGGAGGAGAGTGACACAAAAACCACAAAATCCTGGAGCGTATACCCATTAAGGGGTGGGAATAGGTGCATAGGGATACACCAGAAGAAAAGCAAAACACTTGCATTGAGTTTATGTTCCGCTGCTGTCCCCCGGTGGTGTTGAGAAGTCTGGGTCAATCCAGCCCTTGTTCATTTTGATGAGTCAGCCTGTCAGCATTTTCAGTTGACAGGTGGATGCACCTATCAGTTATAAAACCCCCGACGGTACTAAAAACCCGCTATGACAAAATGCTAGTGGCAGGATAGGCCAGGTCCTCCAATGTGAAGAGAGACAGTTCAGGCCACATGTCTGGCTTGGATACCCAATAGTTGTAAGGCATAGAGGAATCATGGAGAACGCTGGTACAGTCAGCAAAGTACTCCTTCAGCATCTTCCAAAACTTTTCCCTCCTTGTTAGAGTACCCTGTGCATCAGGGTCTGAGAAATCTGTCTCAGACTTTCGATCATGTTCCCCTGCCTCAGCTGAATCAGGTGTGTGTCTCCCTCGTCCAGACTCCTTGGTTGTGCAAGGAACTGTGACCTCTGCAGCCAGAGTCATCAGATGGGAATTTTTTTTAATAATTCCGGGTTTATCATGGTGTGCCATGTGAAAAAAACTGATTAACCTGGCTGCATGGACGTCAGATGCTGGTACCCACATCCTCTTTTCAGGACCGTATCCGTTCCAGTGTACTAGATACTGAAACGAAAATCAACAATCTTAGGTATCCAAATTTTCAGCTACAATGACCGGAGATGGTGGTAGCGTTGATGGTACAGAGGATGCAACATATTTTTTGAGTAGAGATTGATGAAACACATTATGAATCCTAAAGGTGGGTGGCAAAGCAAAGCGGAATACTACAGGATTGACAACGGTCACAATCTTATAAGAATCAATGAACCTGGAACCCAGTTTCCAAAAGGGAACCTTCAACTTAATGTTCTTTGAGGACAACCACACCAAGTCTGTTGTGAATTTGGATTCTGGGCTCCCCCGGTGGCCGCTTGTGGAATTGGATTTGTCATCCTCTTTCCTGTTTCACCTGGTTCCATCAGTAGTGGGTGTCGCTATTTAAGCTCATTTCTCTGGTGGTTTCTTGCCGGTCAACAATGTTATCTGATGCCTCTCAGTGCTTGTTCCTGCTTCTAGACAACTACTAGATAAGTTGGACTTTTGTCCATGTTTCATTTTGCCTATTTGTTCCAGTTCACAGCTGAAGTTTTGTTACTGTGTCTGGAAAGCTCTCGTTGATCAGGGATTGCTACTCTGGCGTTATGAGTTAATGCCAGAGTTTAAGGTAATCTCTGGATGGTGTTTTGTTAGTGTTTTTCTGCTGACCATGAAAGTATACTATCTGTCTTCTGCTATCTAGTAAGCGGACCTCAAATTTGCTAAGACTATTTTCCTGCTGCGTTTGTTGTTTCATCTGAACTCACCGTCATTATATGTGGGGGGCTACTGTCTTCTTTGGAATATTTCTCTAGAGGTGAGCCAGGTCTTATATTTCCCTCTGCTAGCTATTTAGGTCTTAGGCCAGAGCTGGGCATCTAGCTATAAATAGGAAATGCTACCTGGCTATTTCTAGTTGCGCGGCAGGCTTAGTTCATGGTCAGTATAGTTCCATCTTCCGAGAGCTTGTCCCTCTATAGGCTTGCTATGATCTCTGCCTGCAGAGATCATGAAAGTTTGACCGGCCCATAAAGTGTTAAAGACCCAGGTTGAGAAAGGAGAGTTATAAGAAGTCTGCTGGAATTTTTTTTTTTTTTTTTTTCCTCCAGTTTGCCTTGCTGCAGTCTTTTTTCTCTCTCTCCTCCTAATCTCTGTATGGCTCTGTGTGCACCTGACAATAATGGATCTTCAGAGTGTAACTGCGGGTTTGAATAATCTCATCATGAAAGTACAAAATTTACAAGATTTTGTGGTACATGCTCCGGTATCTGAGCCGAGAATTCCTTTGCCGGAGTTCTTCACAGGGAATAGAGCTAGCTTCCAGAATTTCCGAAATAATTGTAAGCTTTATTTGTCCCTGAAGTCTCGTTCAGCTGGAGACCCTGCTCAGCAGGTTAGGATTGTGATTTCCTTGCTCAGGGGTGACCCTCAAGATTGGGCCTTCTCATTGCCAGCAGGGGATCCTGCGTTGCGCGATGTGGATGCGTTTTTTCTGGCCTTGGGCTTGCTTTATGAGGAACCTCATTTGGAACTTCAGGCAGAAAAAACTTTGATGGCACTATCTCAGGGGCAAGACGAAGCTGAAGTTTACTGCCAAAAATTCCGTAAATGGTCTGTGCTTACTCAGTGGAATGAGTGCGCCTTGGCGGCAACTTTCAGAGAAGGCCTCTCTGATGCCGTTAAGGATGTTATGGTGGGGTTCCCTGTGCCTGCAGGTCTGAATGAGTCCATGACAATGGCTATTCAGATTGATAGGCGTCTGCGGGAGCGCAAACCGGTGCACCATCTGGCGGTGTCTTTGGAAAAGACGCCAGAAAGTATGCAGTGTGATAGAATTCTGTCCAGGAGCGAGCGACAGAATTTTAGACGGAAGAATGGATTGTGCTTCTATTGTGGGGATTCTACTCATGTTATATCAGCATGCTCTAGGCGTACAAAGAAGCTTGATAAGTCTGTTTCCATTGGCACCATTCAGTCTAAGTTTATTTTGTCTGTAACCCTGATTTGCTCTTTGTCATCCATTGCCACGGACGCCTATGTTGACTCTGGCGCCGCTCTGAGTCTTATGGATTGGTCCTTTGCCAATCGTTGTGGTTTTGATTTAGAGCCTTTGGAGACTCTTATTCCTCTGAAGGGGATTGACTCCACCCCATTGGCTAATAATAAACCACAATACTGGACACAAGTAACCATGCGTATCAATCCGGATCACCAGGAGATTATTCGTTTCCTGGTGCTGTATAATTTACATGACGATTTGGTACTGGGATTGCCATGGTTGCAGTCTCACAACCCAGTCTTGGACTGGAGAGCAATGTCTGTGTTGAGCTGGGGATGTAAGGGTATTCATGGGGACTTACCTTTGGTTTCTATTTCGTCGTCCATTCCCTCTGAAGTCCCTGAGTTCCTCTCTGATTATCAAGACGTCTTTGACGAACCCAAGCTTGGGTCGTTACCTCCGCACCGTGAGTGCGATTGTGCCATAGATTTGATACCGGGTTGCAAATATCCAAAGGGTCGTTTGTTTAATCTGTCTGTGCCGGAACATGCTGCTATGCGGGAATATATAAAGGAGTCTTTGGAAAAGGGACATATTCGTCCATCTTCTTCTCCCTTGGGAGCTGGGTTTTTCTTTGTCTCAAAAAAGGACGGCTCTTTGAGACCATGTATTGATTATCGGCTTCTGAATAAGATCACTGTTAAGTATCAATACCCATTGCCATTGCTTACTGATTTGTTTGCTCGTATAGAGGGTGCTAAGTGGTTCTCTAAAATTGATCTTCGTGGGGCGTATAATTTGGTGCGGATCAGGCAGGGGGATGAGTGGAAGACCGCATTTAATACGCCCGAGGGCCACTTTGAGTATTTGGTCATGCCTTTTGGTCTTTCTAATGCCCCTTCAGTTTTCCAGTCTTTTATGCATGATATTTTCCGCGATTTTCTGGATAAATTTATGATAATATATCTGGATGATATTCTGATTTTTTCTGATGACTGGGACTCTCATGTCCAGCAGGTCAGGAGAGTTTTTCAGGTTCTGCGGTCTAATTCTTTATGTGTGAAGGGGTCTAAGTGCGTTTTTGGGGTCCAGAAAATTTCCTTTTTAGGGTATATTTTTTCTCCCTCTTCCATTGAGATGGATCCCGTCAAGGTGCAAGCTATTTGTGACTGGACTCAGCCCTCCTCTCTTAAGGGTCTTCAGAGATTTTTGGGCTTTGCCAACTTTTACCGCCGATTTATTGCTGGTTTTTCGGATGTCGTTAAACCACTGACTGATTTGACCAGACAAGGCGCTGATGTTGCTAATTGGTCCCCTCATGCTGTAGAGGCCTTTCAGGAGCTTAAGCACCGTTTTGCCTCTGCCCCTGTGTTGCGTCAGCCTGATGTGAATCTGCCTTTTCAGGTTGAGGTTGACGCTTCGGAGATCGGAGCTGGGGCAGTGTTGTCGCAGAAAGGTTCCGACTGCTCCGTCATTAGGCCTTGTGCCTTCTTTTCTCGCAAATTTTCGCCCGCAGAGCGGAATTATGATGTTGGGAATCGGGAGCTTTTGGCCATGAAGTGGGCGTTTGAGGAGTGGCGCCATTGGCTAGAGGGGGCTAAGCATCAGGTGGTGGTATTGACTGACCACAAAAATTTGATTTATCTTGAGACTGCCAGGCGCCTGAATCCTAGACAGGCGCGCTGGTCTTTATTTTTTTCTCGCTTTAATTTTGTGGTGTCATACCTACCGGGTTCTAAGAATGTTAAGGCAGATGCCCTTTCTAGGAGTTTTGACCCGGACTCTCCTGGTAATTCTGAACCCACAGGTATCCTTAGGGAGGGAGTAATTTTGTCGGCCGTTTCTCCTGATCTGCGGCGGTCCTTGCAAGAGTTTCAGGCGGATAGACCGGATCGTTGTCCGCCTGATAGACTGTTTGTTCCGGATGATTGGACCAGTAGAGTCATCTCTGAGGTACATTCTTCTGCATTGGCAGGTCATCCCGGAATTTTTGGTACCAGGGATTTGGTGGCAAGATCCTTCTGGTGGCCTTCCCTGTCACGAGATGTGCGAGTCTTTGTGCAGTCATGTGACATTTGTGCTCGGGCCAAGTCTTGTAGTTCTCGGGCTAGCGGACTGCTGTTGCCCTTGCCTATTCCTAAGAGGCCTTGGACACACATCTCGATGGATTTTATTTCAGATCTGCCTGTTTCCCAGAAGATGTCTGTCATCTGGGTGGTCTGTGACCGTTTCTCTAAAATGGTCCATTTTGTTCCTCTGCCCAAGTTGCCTTCTTCTTCTGAGTTGGTTCCTCTGTTTTTTCAGAATGTTGTCCGATTGCACGGTATTCCTGAGAATATTGTTTCTGACAGAGGTACCCAATTTGTGTCTAGATTTTGGCGGGCATTCTGTGCTAGGATGGGCATAGATTTGTCTTTTTCATCTGCTTTTCACCCTCAGACTAATGGCCAGACCGAGCGGACTAATCAGACCCTGGAGACATATCTGAGGTGTTTTGTCTCTGCTGACCAGGATGATTGGGTTGCTTTTTTGCCATTGGCAGAGTTCGCCCTCAATAATCGGGCCAGCTCTTCCACCTTGGTGTCCCCGTTTTTCTGTAATTCGGGGTTTCACCCTCGATTTTCCTCCGGTCAGGTGGAATCCTCGGATTGTCCTGGAGTGGATGCGGTGGTGGAGAGATTGCATCACATCTGGGGGCAGGTTATGGACAATTTGAAGTTGTCCCAGGAGAAGACTCAGCGTTTTGCCAACCGTCATCGTCGTGTTGGTTCTCGGCTTTGTGTTGGAGATTTGGTGTGGTTGTCTTCTCGTTTTGTCCCTATGAGGGTCTCTTCTCCTAAGTTTAAACCTCGGTTCATCGGCCCTTATAGAATATTGGAGATTCTTAATCCTGTTTCTTTCCGTTTGGACCTCCCTGCGTCCTTTTCCATTCATAACGTTTTTCATCGGTCGTTATTGCGCAGGTATGAGGTACCTGTTGTACCTTCAGTTGAGCCTCCTGCTCCGGTGTTGGTTGAGGGTGAGTTGGAGTACGTTGTGGAGAAAATTTTGGACTCTCGTGTTTCCAGACGGAGACTCCAGTATCTGGTCAACTGGAAGGGTTACGGCCAGGAGGATAATTCTTGGGTCAATGCATCTGATGTTCATGCTTCTGATCTTGTTCGTGCCTTCCATAGGGCTCATCCTGGTCGCCCTGGTGGATCTGGTGAGGGTTCGGTGCCCCCTCCTTGAGGGGGGGGTACTGTTGTGAATTTGGATTCTGGGCTCCCCCGGTGGCCGCTTGTGGAATTGGATTTGTCATCCTCTTTCCTGTTTCACCTGGTTCCATCAGTAGTGGGTGTCGCTATTTAAGCTCATTTCTCTGGTGGTTTCTTGCCGGTCAACAATGTTATCTGATGCCTCTCAGTGCTTGTTCCTGCTTCTAGACAACTACTAGATAAGTTGGACTTTTGTCCATGTTTCATTTTGCCTATTTGTTCCAGTTCACAGCTGAAGTTTTGTTACTGTGTCTGGAAAGCTCTCGTTGATCAGGGATTGCTACTCTGGCGTTATGAGTTAATGCCAGAGTTTAAGGTAATCTCTGGATGGTGTTTTGTTAGTGTTTTTCTGCTGACCATGAAAGTATACTATCTGTCTTCTGCTATCTAGTAAGCGGACCTCAAATTTGCTAAGACTATTTTCCTGCTGCGTTTGTTGTTTCATCTGAACTCACCGTCATTATATGTGGGGGGCTACTGTCTTCTTTGGAATATTTCTCTAGAGGTGAGCCAGGTCTTATATTTCCCTCTGCTAGCTATTTAGGTCTTAGGCCAGAGCTGGGCATCTAGCTATAAATAGGAAATGCTACCTGGCTATTTCTAGTTGCGCGGCAGGCTTAGTTCATGGTCAGTATAGTTCCATCTTCCGAGAGCTTGTCCCTCTATAGGCTTGCTATGATCTCTGCCTGCAGAGATCATGACACAAGTCACAAACACACAGTTCTGGACCCACTAAAAGTGTCCGATCAGCCACACTGTGTAGACCCCATCTTGCTAAAATTAACAAGAACCCCTTAACACATAGATGTAATAGATAATGAAAACCGTTCTTCTACAAATAAACTGAAGAACAATTTCTATTAAATGAGCTGAACTGAGGATGAAATCCGTCTGCCCCGAAGAACGGGGACTTACCAGTAGACTTGTGACAACGATTAATTACTGTGAATTCAGCTAGACGTAAGTAGGTAAGACAATCCTTCTGATTTTCAGACATGAAACACCTAAGAAAAGTCTCAAGATTGTGGTTAACACATTCAGTTTGCCTGTCAGGATTCAGGTTTGGATTCGTAGCAGCTCTGATTCTGCTATAATTTAAGTGTAGCTTTTTTCCATTCAGACCAGCAAGGGTTAATGTCTGTTTCCTTGCCCGCAGGTGCTGTTTTGCTGGTCAGCTGATGTGGGTGGTGACTACTCCCACCATCCTTTAAATAGTCACCTGACGCATCAGCTGATTGTTGGTAATAGAGTTTTCTATGTAGACCAGCCTTGCAGTTGCAGCTCTCTGGTGTCAGTGCTGAATTTGCTTCTTCTGTGGATTTCAGGGTCCTATTTCCATTTTCTCTGTGGTGTGGAGTTTGGCAGCGGAGTCTGGAGCTGCGTTTTGTGCATTTACTGTCATGCCCCAGCTGTACAAGTAGATGCATGCTCCACTAGATGGCAGTAGAGTGAAGGGAAGACTGCAACACTTGCCACAGCAGACCTGTAGTGCTGCAGCGAGGCCACCACCAGATGGCAACAGGGTAGTCGAACAAGCCACGTAAAAGCCAGGAGAGTAACGAAGTACAAAGGGCAAAATCAACTCAGAATCATAGACACACCAGAGGGTCAATACCAGACAGAAGCAGAAGTACCAGGAGCAAAAGACAGAGTCAGGTCAGAGACAAAGCCTAGTCAAGTACCAGAGAGTCCAAACACAAAGGGAAAACACTGAGTTGGAACGGGGGAAGGGGAATAAACAGACAAGGGAACAGTCAGGGATCACAGCAGGACAGATCAGGATATAACCAGAGTCAGCTACTTACGCCGTAGGCAGAAGCTATAACTGACATCGCCTGCAGGATGCAATGGAGCTAAATAGCAAACCTGAACCCAGAATGAGGCAGAGCAAAGTTAAGCCTTGACATGATCAGCCCGAGAAAAGGGCAGACAGGACTAAAACCCTGACTGGATCGTGACATTTACCTTGTCTGTCTCCTGCTTGTCACTATCCCCTGTGTTTGTACCATCAGCAGTGGTGAGACTAGCGCCATTGCTGGCCAGTGCACTAGCCAGGGCATTAAGGTGACAGTTAGGGATGAGGTACGTGACGGTGGTGAGGGGAAGGACCCGCTTAGGGCATTAGTGGAGTTTAGGGACAGGCTCAGGTTGGAGCTCAAGAGGTTCCCTCTCCCTATTGTTTGGGCCTTCCTCCCCCCTTTACCATTCCATTGTGTGGGTTTTGTCGTCCACTAGACTGACCACTGTTGGTTTGTGACATTGCCTATTAGACTGAGGGTGAAATTCTGAAGAGAATGAAAAATGTATCTCAAAACGAGTGCAAAGTGCACTCCAAAATTTGGAAATAAACTGCACCGCCCAATCAGAAACAATATCAGTAGGGATCCCATGTAATTTTACAATCTCTCTGCTGAAAATTTGCGCCAAATTCTTGGCGTTAGGGAAAGTGGGTAGTGCAATGAAATGTGACATTTTACTGAATCAATCTACCACCAAAATTACAGTATTACCTGTCCACATGGGTAGATCAGTGATAAAATTGACCGATTAAATGAGTCCAAGATGGAAATCGCCAATGGTTGGAGAGAGACACAGACCGACAAGAATGAGTGGTTTTAGAATGTGCACAGATACGTATACATACTCCGAAACATCCTGATGTACAACTGACCATCCCAAACACAGAGTAAGAAGATCTGTGGTGGCTTTATTAAAGGGATGTCTGGCCAAAACCGAATCATGTTGTTCACTAAGAACTCTCAGACGAAGATTTACAGGTACAAATAATTTACCTTGCGGACAGGCAGCAGGGGCAACCCACTGACCCTAAACAACCTCTTTCTCAGTATCAAAACATATAAACACAATAACAACCCCCTTTAATAGTGTAGGAACTGGTTCACAATTATCTCCACACCCATGAAAACAATGAGATAAGTGCCAGCCTTACTGTTCTTGTTCCCCGGCCTATATGTAACAAAAAGTTAAACCTGGTGAAGAACAATATTCATCTTGCCTGTCAAGGCATAAGTTGTTTAGTAGACTCTAAATATGCAAGATTCTTATGATCCGTGATTAGTTTACTGTAACCGGATGAACTACCCCCTCCTGAAAATGGAGATCCCTGCTATCAATGTCATAATTTTTCTCTGCAAATGACAGTTTTTGCGAAAAGTATGCCAGTGGATGCCATTATTTGAGTGCCTCCATGGCAGGAATGGACCATTTGGAAAAGTCTGTCCCTTTCCAGGTCATATCCGTCAGAGGTTTGGCCACTACTGAAGTTTTTGATGAACTTAAGGTAGTAGTTGGCGAAACCCCAAAAACTTTGTAATGCTTTCAGATCCTCTGTATCCCAATCCAGTACTGCCCATACTTTCGAGGATCCAAAACCGGTGGACGATAAAATATATCCTATAAAAGAGATCTCTTCAACCGAGAACATACATTTCTCTGGTTTGACAAATAATTTATTGTCTGTGAGTATCTGTAAGACCTGCCTGACCCGTACCTGATGTGACTCAAAGTCAGGTGAACAAATTAACATGTACTCAAGATATATTACAATAAATCTACCTATCAGGTGACTAGAGTTTTCATTTACAAAGTGCTGAAAGAATGCGGGAGCATTAGTCAGCCCAAATGGCATAACAAGATTCTCATAGTGTCCATCAGGCATATTGAAAGCGGTTCTCCACTCATCCCCCTCTTTAATATGAATGAGATTATATGCCCCCCTGAGATCCAGTTTATAAAAACATTTTGCTCCTATGATCTGATTAAAGAGGTCTGGGATGAAAGGGAGCGGATACAGTTTCTGGAAGTTGATCTAATTGAGTTTGCAGAAATCTAGGCAGGGGAATAATGGGGGATGTGGATGGTCTGTCTCTCTGGACCAGAGATATTATATAGTCTGCTCTTTGACAGCTTGGCCCCAGGGACGAGATTAATGGTGCAGTCATAAGGACGATGGGGAGGATGTACTTGGCACTCCTGCTCTGAAAACACATGCCCAAAGTCAGAGAGGTATTTAGGCACAGACTGGGTAGGTATACACCATTGGTAGCCAGGTGCCCAAACAGTGTAATTGACAATACTCGCTTCACTTTACCAACTCCTGCCAATCTACCACATGGAGCGACTGGGAGTTGGACAGGAGAGAGAATACCCATGCTTGGGGGTCATCTTAAAGGAAAGATTATTATCCCCACCCATTGCTCCTCGGTTCCTGAGGAAAAAGGACGTAACGTGAAGTATAACTAACAGGCCTCCCTGAAAACAACAAGTTTATCATGCCCCCCAGAGAACCTGTCAGGCAAAACGATCTTCGGCTCCATTAAGGGTTTCTTGGGAGTCACAGTCTCCAAACCAGATGTGTTAGGATGCTGAAAAATGTATGTATGCAGTGTGTAGGTCTGTCACCTCCAGGCTGAGTTGCTGCAGTTGCCCTGTCAAAGCAGTGATAGGATCCATAATGGATCAAAAAATGGTTTAGGCCAGAGTTTATGTCACAACTCTATTGTCTGATGTCCCAGAACCAGGGGCTCCTTCCTTGTCCCTAACACTAAGGGCACTCTAGCTTGCCCTGTTCCCTGGATTACTTTTGATGGTGAACACGCCGGGGCCCACATCACCTTGCCATAGTTCCTGAATCCGCCCTCAGTCTGTACACTTCCCCCACCCAGCGTAGAGGGCAGTAGTAGTGTACTGTAATTCAAACAACAGAGGTAAACAACAGGGAGTGGATATTGGGGTAAAACCAAAAAAGGAAGAGAATTAGCACACAATCAAAACCTAGCAACAGTTTCAGATAAATCCACCAAACTCCTTCTTAAACAACAACAAACCACGATCTCCTAGCCATGTAGCATGAAGATACATCTGGCAATGAGTGCTAGCCAGGGCGCAGAATATATAGGAGAGGGGAGTGTTCAACAGTGAAAAGCTTAGAGCCTTAATGCAGGAAAGCTTCCTGGAGCTCTCAACTAAGCAGATGAACCCCTACACTGCTAAAAGAAACCTGCACCGACTAACCCATTCATGACATGCACGGCAAATGTCAGGTCTCCCCTTTGATGTGGGCTTCGGCGCTGGGCTATAATATCCATGTTTTCATTTGATTTTGTCATATAAATTTCTTGAGAAAAGAAAAATTATCTAAATCAAAATGGTGCTGGCGGCTGCTCCTGCACAGTAGCATAATTCGGAATGCAATAGATGCTACTGCCCAGGCACCACCACCATTTTGCTAGAGAAAAAAAATTTCCACCATCAAAATGATGCCGACAGTGGCACCTTCCTAGTATCATCTATCGGCGATCCGATAGATGCTACTGAGCAGGAGCTGCAGGTGCCATCTTGATGGAGCCAATTTTTTATTCTGTAGTAGAATGGCAACGGCACCTGTGCAGTAGTACTATCACTTTCCAAATGACACTACTGCGCAGACTTGGCCGCTGCCACCATTTTGATTAAAATATTTTTTTCTCAAGTAATCTCTGTGATAAAATCAAATGAAAATATTAATATTATAGATCATATCATGCTACAGCACCAGTGCCACTGTCTTCACCTGCATGATGAATGTAATTTTTTACGTAGTTCCTTTATGGGACTTTAATTTTTATTACTGTGATCACTGGTATAATGATGAATTGCAAAGCACCAGCACTGCAATACATTATACCTCTCAGCATTACACTGAAAGAAGACTCTTAGATCATGCTCCTGCTATGATCTAAACAGGCCACCATCACTGGCAGATGTGACCTCAAGTTGCCATGGTGACCAATCAGACGGGAGCCCCCTCCCTCTACTAGCTTCCTAAATAGTGCGATCGATATCTATCGTGGCAGTGAGGGGGTAAAACAGCCAGGGGCAGTGCAGGTATTAGACCTGGTAGTGACAGCCGGGCTTTGGCTATCACGTAAACCAATCTCCTGGCGACGATTCTGCTTGCATAGATCCTGTGCCATGCACAATTGCCATCACATATCTATACATCATCAATCAAGAACCCTTATCCGACTATGTCGAATAGGTACTTCAAATGTCATGAAGGATTAAGCCACATCTGCTTCCTGGGCTGGCGAGTGCCTGCATTCTTTATTCCAAACACCGACGTCTGCATAGACAGATATGTTTCACTCCTTTTCCACTGTTTCTGTGTGGTGAGCCACAGGGGTGGCCCATTTAATGGACAGCATCGGGCCTCATTGTTTCCATATCTGTGGCAGTACCTACAGAAAGGTCTCCTACAGCAAACAGCTCTGCCTGGAGGTAGTCGTTTGGGTGGAGGCTCAGAAGAGAGAGTTCTATGAGATTATTTGCTGGAGTGTGAAGATGGAATCAATAGGTTTTTGATCTGATGAAAACTTGCTCAAGTGTTCTGGCAATGTCGTCTATGCAAGCCTCAAGAGGTGTCTTGGTTTCTGCAGCAGGTGTCTGTGCAACTTGTGTAGCCTGCATTGTACCTGGTGATGTAATCATGAAAGATGGAGATGTAACCGAAACAGACCCAGCTAGGAGTGCAAAAGCGATAGAGTTTTACCGATACTGTTGATTTCCCAGGACATGGATGGCTTGGGTGAAGTCTGCAAAAGTGAAGCTGGGATGTTGAGCAGCAAGCATGCGGAGTTGGCCCTGCAAAAGTTCAGAACCCACCCCCTCTATGAAGCGAATTTTGTCCACACTTTCACTGGGGTCAACCTGTAGCACAGCAAAGAAAGCCTCTTGGAGTGATAGAGCATAGTCCCATAGGGTCTTCCCAGGCTTCTGTTGTCTGGCAAAGAATCGCATCTTGACCTCAGAAATGGATCTCAAATCAAATGAATCCTTCACTTTTGCAAGAATTTGCTCAGACGTTTTTTTCTCAGATAGAGGCCAAGGTATGACTTCCCTATCAACAGCACCCTCAAGCTGACCCAGCAGGACCTGCACTTGCTGTTCTGGAGAGAGGTGGCAAAACAGAATGAGCACCACGGCGATTGAGTGTGGATGTCAGCTCTATGTGAGACCTGACACCCTGCAGCGATGCCCAAGATTGTGCTAATGTAAGGAGGTTGCTTTCCCTGCTCCTTACCTGGAACCACTTAGTCAGACAGCTGGGTTGTCGGGGGGAAGACTTTCTGCCCTGGAGAGAAGGGACCATGTGACTGCAGGGGGAGAGAGGAAGAGAAGGGGGCGAGGTGAGAAAAGTGCGGGAGAGGAGAGCGCGCCAGACAGAGGGGACAGCGTGCCAGGGAGAAAGCAGGCTGCAGTGCCGCGCTCTCCATGACAGAGTGCTCCCCGTGAGGGCAGTAAGGCTGGAGTGAGAGTGGGGACTTGGAAGCCTCCATAATCAGAGACGACGTATCTCCTTACAGTGACCTGAGCGCGCAGCCCCGGTGACCGCACTGACAAGCCAGGACACCTGAGTGTGACTAAGGAAACTGCTTAGTGTGTGTGTATTCTTGCTGCAGAGAGAGAGAGAGAGACTGTCAGCCTGGTGTACAGATACTCGCAGCAAAGTGGCTGTGTGATTTCCTGCTTGCAGCTTCACTGGGAGAAAAGTCTTAACCCCGGAGTTGCCAGTTCCCAGGAAACAGAGAAGAGACTTCGATCTCCTGGTCCCCGTAGTATCAGTACAGAGACTGTGATTCTTGGTGAGAGACTTAACAGTGCGGAGCCCCTGATTCCTGGCTGTGCTGTAAAAGCTAAAGATTTGTGAGTACATGAAAGCGGACTCTGCTGGTGACTGTACCCACGCTGGAATTAGGACCCTCCAGTCAGGACCTCCCTGGACTGATAAGTTACAAGAACACTCGTTAACCCTTTTGTTTTCACTTAACTGTTTATGCAGCGCCCCCACTGTCGCAGGGCCGAGGGGTACCCGGTACCGGGCCTCTGAGTCTCTGTTCTGGGTTTGTCACGGTGGCTAGACCCGGTCCGTGACCCTGCTGAGGGGCGCCCAATAATAGGTGCGGATGGTGGTGGTAGTGCGGTGCAGTGCTGGTCGCAGTAAATAACGAGGACACCAGGTTGCAGTCTCTTTACCTTTTTACTGAAGGTTTGGAGGTACCCAATCCAGAGCACTGTTAACAGGGCTAGCTGAGACTGGCCGGTCCGACGGCACATCCAGATTTCCCTTTGCAGGTGGGAATCAGTGTCTACCTTCTAGCGCCTGTGTGTTGTAGTCCTTCCTTGCTGAGCTCCCCAGGATAGTCCTCACAACTGGTTCTGTCTGTCTCTGATGTTCGTTCTCTCTCCGTCCCCCAGTTGATATGGTTAGGAGGCACCCGTATGACGGGGTAGGCCTGGAGTTCTTCCGGGACTCCAGAGTCGCCCCTCTCCCACAGCTACCTCCGTTGTCTGCTTAGGTGTTTTAGTGAGACAGCCAACCTATAATTGACTGTCCTGCCGTGGTTTGAAGTAATGCTTAAAGTCTCTTACTTTCTCGGCGTTCCGGCCACCGACTGTTTGCGCCTCAGAAGGATGTTGCCTCGATCTTACAGCACGACTCCTTCTGGTCCTATCGCCTCTTTGCTGTATTCCCGTTTTTCTCTCTTTTTGTCCTTTCTTAGGAATCTGTCAGGATCCCATCCCTGACAGGTCCTCTCTCTAGCTCTTCCTAGTTACTTCTCACTGTCTTCCTGTCCAACCCCCCAGTTTTACCAGAGTGTGAGGAGTGGCCTACTAGATAGAACCACGCCCCCTGGTGGCCGGAGTGTGAAGTGTAGTGTGAGTGTTACCTGGTCAGGTGAACTCCTTTAGTGCAATCAGACGCAACATCGCCCCCCTTAGCGGCAGAGCGACATTACTGCAACGACCAGGACTCTGGGGCGCTGCACTTACTGTTTGATTTACCTCTATTAACCCTCTGTTTACTCCCTGCGAGGAGAATCCTACTCCTGTTAATGAATTCCCCTCAACAGTTGGTCTGTCTGTTCCGTGGTGACATATTGTCATGTCGGACGCTGT
The DNA here is from genome assembly GCF_051348905.1 of Ranitomeya variabilis. Classification (NCBI taxonomy): domain Eukaryota; kingdom Metazoa; phylum Chordata; class Amphibia; order Anura; family Dendrobatidae; genus Ranitomeya; species Ranitomeya variabilis. Next base: position 777,426,180 of record NC_135233.1, on the reverse strand, counting down.
TCAGACCAGGTCATTCGACAGACAGCGGTAATTCCGCTTTTGACCACTATTTGCTCATTGGCGTCGGCTAGATTTTATCTAGCTGTTCCGGGGTTAATTTACCTGATCCTCGGATTGGAAGCTGGGCCATGCCCATTGCCTTTAAATAGTTCTCCTGATCATTGGGCGTCACCGATTATAGCTTCTGTCTTGTGCGTTGTTATCTCAGTCTGGAGTGGAGAGCTGGTTGTTGGAGATTCGTTGCTGGTGGTGTATTTTCCTTAGTCTTATTTACTCCTTCCTATATTTGTATTTATTTTGCCCTGCACATTTATAGTGTATTCCTGAGTGACTGCGGCGTGGTGTATATTTTCCTTTATCCTTTTCTGTGCTAACTGTGGGTATTGGTGTATTACCTCTTCACTGGGTGGTGGGCAGAGGTTTCAGCCTAGGGTTGAAACAGGAGACAGGGTGAGGTTCGAGGCCTGGACATGCACACCATCAGTGTAAACTCCAGGTAGAGGGTCAGTCAGGATTTCCCTAGTCTGAGGGAAATTGCAGGGGCCCGGGTTATTAGCTCTCGCTCACCTAGTTCCCCCGTGACATTATAATCGGCCCAACAAAAAAAAAAAAAAGGGTTTCTTTTTTTCTTTTGTCATGGATCCCATGACTTCCATAACCCGCCAGTTGGAGGCACTGTCCCTATAGGTCACTGAGTTGAGGGGGGCAGTTCAGCAACAGGGACTAGCAGTATCTAATGTGCAAGCTGTAGCGACAGGAAAAGTTGCTGAGCCTAAATTCCCTTTGCCTGAAAAATTTGCTGGGGAACGCAGTAAATTTGTTTCTTTTCGTGAAGCTTGCAAACTATATTTCCGTATGCGCCCGATCTCCTCAGGTAATGAGGCTCAGTGTGTGGGCCTGGTGTTGTTGGTGGTGTTGTTAAGCGGGGATCCCCAAGCATGGGCGTTTTCTTTGCCATCTGATTCTGCTGCATTTGACTCTGTGGAGAGTTTTTTTTCCTCTCTTGGAAAAATCTACGATAAACCTGACAGAATGGCTCTAGCAGAATCTATGATACGCACTATTCGCCAGGGGGAGCGAGTTGCAGAGGATTACTGTTCTGAATTTCGTCGCTGGGCGATCGATACACAATGGAATGATCCAGCATTGCGGAGTCAGTTTATTCATGGGGTTTCTGGAAGGGTTAAAAAAGCTCTTCTGATGTACGAGACTCCTGCTTCTCTAGATTCCGCTATGAGTCTGGTTGTCCGCATTGATCGCCGTTTGCGTCAGGGGGAGCATGAGACACCGCCTATGGGAGAGGGTTTAGGTTCACGTGAGGTTGCTGCAGGTGAGCCCATGGAGCCTATGCAAATCGCAGGGGTGTCACATGTGATGCGTCGAGCCCCTGAGCTCAGGAAGCAGGGAGCCTGTTTTTACTGTGGTAAAACTGGTCATTTTATTAACAACTGTCCTCTGCTGTCTAAGAAAAATGCAACGGCTTAAAACTTCTAAGCTCAGAGGGTGTGGAGGAGACCAATCTGAGCTTATGTATATCCTCCATGGTGGTTTCTCAATGCATGCTCCCTGCTAAGGTTTTTATCGCTGGCAGTGAGCTGCCAGTTACTGTTTTTGTGGATAGTGGTTAAGCCACAAATCTCATTGATGAGGAGTTTGCGCGCACAGCAGGTTTTAGGATTGAAAAACTGTCTCATCCTATCCGCGTGATCACCACCAATGCTGCTCCTTTCTCTCAGGGGGAGATTACTGAATTTGTGGCTGAGGTGAAACTCCACATTGGGGTTCTACATTTCGAGCGGGTTACATGTAAGGTGCTCAGGAATCTTCCTGCTCAGGTGGTTTTGGGTTTTCCTTGGTTGTCCATGCACAACCCGGTAATTGACTGGAAAACTCAGGACATAATTCAGTGGAGCGAGTTCTGCCAGGAGAATTGCCTGGCCACATGTGTGGCTGCGGTGACTTCAAGCGTTCCGGAGTCACTTCTGGATTTTGTGGATGTGTTCTCTGACAAGGGTTGTTCGGAGTTGCCGCCACATCGTCCCTATGACTGTTCTATCAGGTTTAAACCAGGGGCCAAGTTGCCTAAAACAAGGATGTTTAACATCTCCGGTCCGGAGAGACAAGCGTTAAAAGATTATATTGCTGAAAGCTTGAGCAAAGGGCACATCAGGCCGTCATCCTCGCCGGTGGCAGCAGGGTTCTTCTTCGTGAAGAAGAAAGATGGCGGATTACGCCCATGTTTGGATTTCAGGGAGTTGAACCAGATTATGGTTCGTGATCCATACCCGATGCCACTGATACCAGATTTGTTCAACCAGGTGGCGGGTGCTAAGTGGCTACCAAGCTTGACCTCAGGGGGGCGTACAACCTCATAAGAGTCCATCAAGGTGATGAGTGGAAGATGGCTTTTAATACCCCTGAGGGTCATTTTGAAAATTTGGTGATGCCTTTTGGGTTGACTAACGCACCTGCAGTGTTCCAACATTTCATCAATGATGTGTTTTGGGGAAATTCGTTATCGTGTACCTAGATGACATCCTCATATATTCTTGCGACCGTGATGCTCATTTAAATCATGTCAGGCAGGTGTTACAGCTTCTCAGAGAGAATAAGCTGTATGCTAAACTTGAGAAATGTGTATTTTCTGTTCAAGAGTTGCCTTTCTTGAGTTATATTGTGTCTGCTTCTGGTTTTAAAATGGACGCCGCTAAGGTGCAAGCGGTGCTGCATTGGGAACGTCCTGATAACCTGAAAGCACTTCAGCGGTTCCTTGGTTTTTCTAACTACTATAGGAAATTTATCAAGGATTTTTCCATCATTGCTAAACCGCTAACTGACATGACTAAAAATGGTACCAATTTCTCCGTTTGGCCTGAGGCTGCTGTGCGCGCATTTGAATTCCTTAAGAACAGTTTTGTTTCAGCCCCCATTCTTGTGCAGCCAGACGTATCAAAACCCTTTGTTGTGGAAGTCGATGCGTCTGAGGTTGGTGTGGGGGTGGTACTATCTCAAGGCTCATCTTTGAGTGGTTTGCGTCCGTGCGCCTATTTCTCCAAGAAACTGTCGTCCGCCGAACGTAACTACGATATCGGCAACAGGGAGTTGTTGGCAATCAAGTTGGCCTTTGAGGAATGGCGACACTTCTTGGAGGGGTCGGTACATCAGGTTACTGTTATTACCGATCATAAGAATCTGCTGTATTTGGAGTCAGCCAAGCGTCTGTCCCCCAGGCAGGCTCGCTGGGCATCGTTTTTCACGCGGTTCAATTTTGTTGTCACTTACAGACCGGGGTCTAAAAACACTAAGGCGGATGCTCTGTCCAGGTGTTTTCCGGGGGTGAGCCTCGGGAAGATCCAGTACCCATCCTCCAAAAGGGTGTTGTGGTTTCGGCTCTCACTACCGAGGTTGAGGCTGAGATTGCCGAGGCTCAGGAGGAGGTACCATCTGAGCTTCCCATCAACAAATCTTTTGTACCGCTTCATCTCCGCTTAAAGGTTTTGGCGGAGCATCATGATGCTGTCCTGGCTGGCCACCCAGGGGTTAGAGGTACCTTGGAGTTGGTGTCACGTCGGTTTTGGTGGCCCAAGATCCGACAGGACGTGGTCTCATACGTGTCAGCTTGTACCACGTGCGCTAGGGCTAAGACACCCCGCTCCCGTCCTGTTGGCACACTACTTCCTCTTGAGGTACCTAGTAAGCCATGGACGGAAATCTCCATGGATTTCATCACTGAATTGCCCTCATCAGCTGGGAACACGGTCATCTTGGTGATTGTTGATCGGTTTTCTAAAATGTCGCACTTTGTGTCTTTGCCTTCGTTGCCTAACGCTAAGACTCTGGCTCAGGTATTTGTGCAGGAGATGGTCAGACTTCATGGGCTTCCGTCTGACATCGTGTCTGATAGGGGGTCTCAGTTTGTGGCAAAATTTTGGAAAGCATTTTGCTCACGGCTGGGGATCAAGTTGTCTCATTCTTCGGCATTCCATCCTCAGTCAAATGGTCAGACTGAGCGTATGAACCAAAATTTGGAATAGTACCTACGCTGCTTTGTCTCTGATAACCAGGAGGAGTGGTCTACCTTTCTTCCTTTGGCTGAGTTTGCCATCAATAATCACCGCCAGGAGTCGTCTGGGGAGTCTCCGTTTTTTTGTGTTAACGGGCTACATCCTCAATTTTGTACCTTGAGTCAGAGGGGCTCTTCTGGCATTCCGGAGGAGGATCAGTTAGGAGCACAATTGTCATCAGTCTGGAGGAGAGTTAAATAGCGCCTGTTGAGTGTGGGTGCTAGGTACAAACGTGTGGCTGACAGTAGGCGTGTGCCAGGTCCGGACCTGAGTGTGGATGACTGGGTGTGGTTATCCACAAAAAACATAAGACTCAAAATACCTTCCCTTAAATTGGGTCCACGGTTTATTGGTCCAATTAGGGTCACCGCCGTCATTAACCCAGTAGCGTACCGATTGCAGCTCCCTACGGTGTATAAGATACACAACGTGTTCCACAGGTCTCTTCTAAAGAAGGTGGTGGGTTCTGTGGACGCGGCGCCTATGCCACCTCCAGTCTTGGTGGATGGTAATTTGGAGTTTGAAGTCTCCAAGGTGGTTGACTCTCGTGTAGTGCATCGCACTTTACAGTACTTGGTACACAGGCGTGGTTATGGGCCTGAGGAGAGGTCCTGGGTACCAGCCTCGGATATTCATGCGGATCGGCTGGTCAGGTTTTTTCATCGTCGCCATCCAGACAAGCCGGGTCCTATAAGCCGTGAGGGCCCTGGGGTCCCTCGTAGAAGGCGGGGTACTGTCATGTCGGACACTGTTCAGACCAGGTCGTTCGACAGACAGCGGTAATTCCGCTTTTGACCACTATTTGCTCATTGGCGTCGGCTAGATTTTATCTAGCTGTTCCGGGGTTAATTTACCTGATCCTCGGATTGGAAGCTGGGCCATGCCCATTGCCTTTAAATAGTTCTCCTGATCATTGGGCGTCGCCGATTATAGCTTCTGTCTTGTGCGTTGTTATCTTGGTCTGGAGTGGAGAGCTGGTTGTTGGAGATTCGTTGCTGGTGGTGTATTTTCCTTAGTCTTATTTACTCCTTCCTATATTTGTATTTATTTTGCCCTGCACATTTATAGTGTATTCCTGAGTGACTGCGGCGTGGTGTATATTTTCCTTTATCCTTGTCTGTGCTAACTGTGGGTATTGGTGTATTACCTCTTCACTGGGCGGTGGGCAGAGGTTTCAGCCTAGGGTTGAAACAGGAGACAGGGTGAGGTTCAAGGCCTGGACATGCACACCATCAGTGTAAACTCCAGGTAGAGGGTCAGTCAGGATTTCCCTAGTCTGAGGGAAATTGCAGGGGCCCGGGTTATTAGCTCTCGCTCACCTAGTTCCCCCGTGACACATACTCAACCCTGCACCCTATTACACTCGGCGTAGTCGGCAGGATGTCACACGGTAGCGCGGAAGGGGCAGACCAAGCATTGAGGGAGGCCCCAGGTCTAGCATCTCCCTGGGAGCCATGTTGGTTAACCTGCCAAAATTCTCGGGGAGCGATGTCATGTTGTGGAGTTGGACGGAGCGCATCCGAGGGATGATGCGGATGCATCCTATGACACCGGCTCTGCAGGCGGAAATAGCGGTGATGGCCCTAGAGGGGGATGCACGGGACTCTGTTATGCTCAGACCCCCCCAGGCGAGAGATACCTTGGACAAAGTATTACGTATACTTGAGGAGATGCATGAGGATCCCACTGACGTAGGGGAGCTGCGCATTCGACTGTTCCGCCGGGCACAAAGAGAGGGGGAGACCGTGACGCAATATATGAACGCACTGCAGGAGCTTCATACTGCCATTATACGGGAGGATGGCGTAGGTGTGCACGGGAGCCCACGCCAATTTTTTCCGCCATTTAACCCTTTATTTTAGCAGCTACAGCGCCCAAATTTTGCACATACACACTACTAACATTAGTAGTGTGGAATATGCAAAAAAAAAGGGGATATGAGATGGTTTACTGTATGTAAACCATGTCTCATATCCTGTCGGGTTTGGGAAGGAGAAATAAAAAGCCGGCAATTGAATTACCGGCTTTTCACATATATCGCGCTGAATTAAATATAAATACAGAATATATATATATGTGTCTCAACGATATAACATATATATAACAACGATTTGATGGATTGTTTTTGGTCTTACGGTGGTGTTTTGATTTTAGGTGTTTAGTGTTTTTATTCATTGTTTCTTCTTTTTATTCCATTTTATTTAGATTCATGGCGATCGTTATGTATTTATGGCTGGCAACCTACCACATCCATCAAATCGTTGTTCACTATGAAGATCATGTTCACTTAATTGTTCTTTCCAAATATATTTATTATGCCTTTTTAAAAAAATTCATTCACTAATATACATATATATATATATATACTTTTTGTATCAAGAATCACATTTGTTATTCATGGCACATGGAATTCATTGTTATTTCATTATCATCACTATCTTTTTTCTATATATGTGTTCTCTGTGTTCACTATGCACTTTAAACAAGTATTGCTGTCCATATTTTCTGATTGTCTTTTTAGCCTCTTTTTAATGTTTGAATTCAATGTTTTGCATGCATATGGAAACAGTGTAAATATTACCTGATCGTCCATACTTTTAGTGTATTTGTGCCGTTGTCTTCCTCTGCGCTGATTTTTGGTGATCCCCTGTTGCTCGTCGGGTGTCATGCGTCTCAGTACTGGCCGCTGCTCCCGGCGGGTGCATTGGGATCGCTGATAGGCGGTGGAGAGCTTGGGAACGGCACTTACACCGGCGATCAGAGGCGTCATGCTATTTGCCGGTCTGTTATCATGTGATCGGAAAAAGGTGGTATTTAATGCTGACGCGTACCCCTGTAAGACCACGCCCCCTTGAGGAAGCGAGAGTCCTTCTCGCGAAACGCGCGTTGGGGAGAGTGATCGCTCCCAGGTCTGACTTTTCTACAACATGGGTAAATAATCTTGATACTCCTTTACTTTTTATGTGCGGTTCCTCCTTTTTTGGATATTAGGTGTGACACTTATGGTTTATTGGATTAGCGCTGCCATTTGAAACAGCGCGGTCAGTACCGCTACACTTTTTTTGTTGTCATACTCATTCAATATAGGACTATTCAGGGTCATTTGGCATACGCCCACCTGGTAGTTGGTAATTGTTTAGGAATCTTAGCACAGTGTCAGCCCTGCTTTTCAGCGATCACGCTGCGCTATCACCAAGCTGGATCATCTACTTTTCCATATTGACAGATTGTCTTTGTATTTATAACGATGAACATTTATTAATATTATATGTAATAAAATAAATACTATTTATACGCAAAAACTCTTGATTCTCCTTATTATTCAATCCGCAAAATATAGCAAGTTCCCACTCAGCTCCATCATCTGTTACCGAAAATATAGGGGGTTACGGGGTTACCACATTACTGGTAGTACAAAGGCTCTGGAAAAGAGCTATAGCTCCTCACCCCTCAAAAGAAATTCAGCAAATTCTGCCCTCGCAAATCCAAATGTCCCCTCCCTTCTGAGCACCACTGTGTGCCCAAGCCACATTTAGCATCCACACGTTTGGCAATTCTGTAGTGATGACAGCCTGTCTAATCTACAGGTGCATATCTCCAGAAGCATGAGATGGTCACTACCACATACTGGTGACTACCACGCACTAGTGACTGCAAGGTACTGGTGACTGCAACCTACTGTGGACTACAATTCACAGGCTCCATAACGACAGTTTGCAATTTTCACTCAGCAACATCCACTGCTGCTTGTTTCTGGAAAATACGCATGGAGTCAAAATCGTCACTACAGCTCTAGGTAAATTCCCAAAGGTATATAATTTCCAAAATGGGGTCACTTGAGGTGGGATTCTGGTACTTAAGAGCTCTATATATGGAGTCCGCAAACTATTCTAGCAAAATCTGCGCTCCAGGAAGAAAACAGCACTCCAACCCTCCTGAGTCTTGCTGTATGGCTAAGTAATACTGTATAGCCACGTATTGGGTAATTCCACGTTCAGCAGAAATTGTGACACACACTTTGGTGCAATTTTTACCCATTTCCCAGTGTGAAAATGTAAAACAAAATTTTAGTGGTAAATATTTAATTATTTTTCTTTCACGTCTTTACTTTGCCCAGTGGTATAAAACTCTGTGAGACACCTGTGGTGTCAGTATGATTGGTGCACCCTTAGATGAATTAATTGAGAGGTATAGCTTGTAAAATGGGGTCACTTATCAGGATTCTGCTATTCTGGCATCTCAGGGGCTCCAGCAAAATTTGGCCTCCAAAACATCATTCCATCCTTTCTAAGCCCTGTCATGCTCCCAAACAGTAGTTTACCCCCACATATGGGGTATCTGTGTACTCAACAGAAGTTGACCAACAAATCTTGGGGTCCATTTTTTCCTGTTACCCTTTAGAAAATATACAATTTAGACTAAAAAATATTTTTTGTGGAGAAATATTTTTTTATTTTCACCTCTCAACGTTATGTCTATGAAGCAACTGGGTGTTCAGGGAACTCACCACACATGTAGGTAAGTTCCTTGAGGGGTCTAGTTTCTAAAAAGGGGTCACTTGTGTGGTGTTTCCACTCTTTAGGCACATCAGGGGCTCTCCAAACTCTACATGGCGTTATCGCTAATGATTCCAGCAAATTTTGAATTCAGAAAATCAAATGGCACTGCTTCCATTCCAAACCCTGCCATGCGCACAGACAATAGTTTTCCTCCACATTTTGAGTATCAGTATATTCAAGAGAAATTGCACAACACATTTTATGGTGCATTTTCTCCTGTTACCCTTGTGAAAATAAAAAAGTTGAGACTAAAAAAAATGAAATTTTTTGTGGGAAAAATGTGATTTTCTATTTTCACAGCTCAACATAATAAACTTCTGTGAAGCACCTAGGGGTTCAAGGTGCTCACCTCACATCTAGATAAGTTTTCTGATGGGTTTAGTTTCCAAAATGGGGTTACTTGTGGGGGATTCCCACTGTTTAGGCACATCAGGGCTCTCCAAACGTGACATGGCATCCGCTAATGATTGCAGAAAATTTTGCATTTAAAATGTCAAATGGCGCACCTTCCCTTCTGAGACCTGCTGTGTGCCTAAACAGTAGTTTTTTCGTACTCAGGAGAAATTGGACAACAAATTGTATGGTGCAATTTCTCCTGTTACCCTTGTGAAAATACAAATTTTGGGGTTGAAAACATTTTTGTGAGGTGAAAAATTAGATTTTTCGATTTTCATGGCTTAACGTTATAAATTTCTGTGAAGCACCTAAGTGTTCATGATTCTAATCACACATCTAGATAAAGTCCCAGAGGGGTCTAGTTTCCAAAATGGTGTCACTTCTGAGTGGTTTCCACTGTTTAGGCACATAAGGGGCTCTCCAAACGCAACATGGTGTCCCCTAATTATTCCAGTTAATTTTACGTTCAAAAAGTCAAATGGCACTCCTTCCCTTCCAAGCTCTGCCATGTGTCCAAACGGTGGTCCCCCATATGGAATATTGATGTACTCAGGAGAAATAACACAACAAATCTTTTGGCCCATGTTTTCCTATTTCCCTTGTAAAAAAAAAATGGGCCTAAAGTAACATTTTTGTGAAAAAAGTTAAATGTTTATTTTATTTTGTTTACTTTTGTAACACCTCAGGAAGCCAGTTGTTACAGTGGTGTTGCCTTCCTCTCGGGGAGGGTGATGCCATGCCTGGAAACGAGGAGGAGCCCTTTAGCAGGTGGCACATACATGCAACATGTTCTGATCCCAGGCCAAAAGGGGGAGCTCTGACCCAGTTTTAGGGTGACTTCCCTGGATATTCTGGCTAGGGGGAGGAGTTAGGGAGTAGTTAGAGAGAGAGAGAGTGGAGTTGGAGAGGAGAGCTGGAGCCGTGCAGATGTGAGGTTCTGCAGCTCCTGACCAGGAGCGGAGGAGTCATACAAAGTTGTATTTGTGGAACATGTGAGGGGAAAGAAAGCACAGGAGAAGTGAGGAGCTGGATGGGAGCTGTGACTGGGCTCCCTCCATGCTGAAGCGCAGGAACCTGACCCTGGGAGTCCGACACTGTGTGGGACTGTATGCCCCTCAATTGATACTGGAGGGCAGGAGATTTCAAGTCGTTTGTCTACAATCACACTCGAAGGCACAGCAACATATAGAGCCTGGAGTCGCAATCAGAGACACCTGTAAAAAGGCTCGCATTGCCTGCCATGCGGGTACTGTCCTACATATAGGACAGAGAGAGAAGACCTTGTGAGAAGCCATAGGCAGCAAGGGATGCACACAACAGAGCAGGAAGGAAGGCTTTCAACCCCACCAGCAAGGGGGATTCCTAATCGCTTCCAGGCTGGCCGGACCTCAACATCACCTGTGATCCGTACCCTGGACTGTGTACTACCACCAGTAAAAGGTAAAGAGGCTGCAACCCTGTGTCCTCTGAATCCTTCTTGGCACTGCACCATCTTCCATCTGTACATACTACACTGGGAGCCCTGGGGATCCAGCTTCACCTGTGGGAAGCCATACCATCTGTCACGGCCTCAGGTCTTTACCCGTCTGTCTCCATCCCTCACCGCATTCCCGACATGGTCACTCGCCTTGCAATGCATGGGCGGTTCTCGCATGGGCGGTCATGCTTCCTCCATCGCTGGGTTCCCTGGGAGGTCTTGACCCAGTGGCTCTGCCCCATTATGGCAGCACCCACCCAAGTATTTCAGCTCAGTGTCTACAGAGGTAAGACGCCTGTATATTGCGGTGGCGCTAGCATCCTTGCTGGCGTCCTTCATCCTCAGGCCCCGTGTCACTTCTTCCCTAGCTCTTCCTTTGACTCTGCCAAGTCCGCCTTCCCATGCCTCTGCCTAGCGGGTCTTCCTGACTTTTCTGTCTACCATGTCTGTTTAGTTCTGTGTCTCTGCCCCCACTGCTAGTCTGGTGTCTTCTCCTTGTCTGCCTGCCTTACTTCCCAGCTACACCTGTCAGTTCTGTGTCTACCGCAGCTCCCGTTCCAGCATTCTGTGTGTCTCTGTGTTCTCCTAACCTTGTCTCCCTGCATTTTACTACAGTGCCTTGCGAAAGTATTCGGCCCCCTGGAACTTTTCAATCTTTTCAGTTTTTGAATTTCCACAAAAATTTAAAATAACCAATAAATTTCATTCAACTTCACAATTGTGTTCCACTTGATGTTGATTCTTCACCAAAAATTTACATTTGGTATCTTTATGTTTGAAGCATGATATGTGGGAAAAGGTTGAAAAGTTCAAGGGGGCCGAATACTTTCGCAAGGCACTGTATTTACTTGTTCTCTCTCTTGCTGCATCGAGCCGCTGCCAGTCTCAGGTCCTTCTGGTTCTGCTTGCCTCCCATATTTCTCAGTTCCTGTTAACTCTCTGCCTCATATTTACTTCGTCCTCACCTCGATCCCCTCTCTTCCTATATAGCCCTTAGTTGTCCCTTTGGCTCCAGCCGTTGTGGTTTCATACCCCTTGGGCCGGCCCCTAACACTCCCTGTATAGGGGGTGGTTCCACCTGGTCCACTCACCCTCGCGGGCTCTGGAGCCGCGACCCAGAAGGCCACTTCCAGGTTTTCTCCTAATACCATCCCTGCTGCAGTACCATCATTCCCAGTGGACCCCTTTAAGCAGTGTCGGTCATCTCTGACCGAATACCACAGGTGGCATCAAGAACATTCTTTATTCCACAACTCCTTTAAAGTCCTTCCCTTTAACTTGGACGCCCAGGGCCACAGACCAGGTCGCTGCCACCGTGACCACCCCTTTAAAAACCAGCGCACCTGGCCCGAGTACCCCAGGGTCCTAGCAGGGCGCTCCACTTATGCAATACATATATCAGACAGCCACCACCTGTGTATTAATGATAATGCATATAATTAAACATAGAGGCTCAAACAAACGACAGCAAGATTAGTGCACCCAGCTCTTTCCAAACAATACATTTAGCATTTTTTTTCTGAAAAAGAAAAATGGTCAAAATAAAAAAAAAAAACTGTGCTTTCAGACCTCAAATAATGCAAAGAAAACAAGTTCATAATCATTTAGAAACAGCAATACTAATGTTTTAACTCAGGAAGAGTTCAGAAATCAATATTTTGTGGAATAACCATAATTTTTTAATCACAGCTTTCATGCGTCTTGGCATGCTTTCCACCAGTCTTTCACACTGCTTTTGGTTCAAAAATTTAAGCAGTTATTCTTTGTGACTATCCATCATCCTCTTGATTACTTTCCAGAGGTTTTCAATGGGGTTCAGGTCTGGAAATTGGGCTGCCCATGACAGATTTTTGATGTGGTGGTCTCTTAATTTTTGCCAGAGCTGTATAAGATTGTCTTGATGCATGATGATGCACCCTAACATTATATACTAGCTGTGCATCATTCAATTACTTGTCTCTTTTCAGCTTCAAGACACATCCAGTCTGGTCAGCTTCCCTCAGCTGACTGACTCAGTGAACAGCTAGCTTGTTTATATATATCCTGCAGAGCTATGATTTAATCATAGCCTACCTTGCATAACTTCATAATCTCACCTTCTACCCAAAGCTGAGGATTTGGCACCATCTGCTAACCCCCCCAGTGGCTAGATTGGGTCATGTTAATACAACTGACTTTATGAGGGGGTGTGGCCAGTTTTGTATTACCTAATCTAAGACTCTAAGACCTCAGGAATTCTACAGGGCTTTACATTGACCAGAGTCGGAGGCTCTTGTTTGATGACATTAAGTGTGGCTTGGTATTTATGGGCACTAATTTCCATCCCTTTTGTCTTTGAGAAGAAATTTCTGTCTGTGACACATTTGTCATGGCTTTTGTGCCTGCTGTTGCTACTGCTGCTGATGTTACAAATAATCAATTTTTGGAAATGTGGATACTCCAAGCTGGGTCTCCATCTGGTACTGTATGTAGTCTGTAGTGGAAGGGGTGTCACAGAGGCCCATTATACTATTTCTAATCTGGGGAAACTGATGCCACTTTAGTGGTGTGTGGCAATAATTTTTTGAAATGTGGAAACTCCAAGTTGGGTCTCCATCTGGTGAATTGTCTGTAGTGGAAGTGGTGTCAGAGGCCCATTATACTATTTCTACTCTGGGGAAATTGATGCCACTTTAGTGGTGTCTGCCAATAATTTTTGGAAATGTCGAGACTCCAAGTTGGGTCTCCTTCATGTGTGTTGCCTGCAGCAGTAGGACTCCTAGATCGGCAGGTCTGCACTTACTTTCAGTCAGCTACCTGTGTTACTATCCTTATATGTTTCTAACAATAGAAGTCTACAAAGCTGATATTTGTAACACCTGAGTGTGGCTGAGCAAAAAAGCGGTTTGAGCTATTGCATGAGGTATCATGGCTCCTAGCAATGCAGGCTTACATTGGTCCCTCACTCACCTTGTCTTAATTCAAACTTAATTTCAAAGCTCTAAATGCTGGCCCAGTCCCTGATGCCTCATGCATGGCCCATGGCTGACTGCTGCTGTCCAAGCCCTGTCCTATGCATCCATGCTGTGCAATTATACTATTTGTACTATGGATCAATTGATTCCACTTTTCCTGGTGTCTTCCCCTAATTTGAGCTGTTTTGACAGCTTTTGTCCCCCTTATGGTGTTGTTTATGCATTTAATTTAGCCTCCAATTGATTTCAATGGGACGTTCGCAGAACCGAACCATCAAAGGTTCGCTCAGCTCTAGCTAATTCAAAAAAGCGCAATAAGAAATAAAATCACTTTTTTGGGCTTTTTTTTCTTTTTTTCATCTGGCTATATGTAATATAGCCTCGAGTCCTTACACATACGAGTCAACGGACTTCCGGACAAGTGAAGTTAAGCAGAACTAACAATATGGGAATGGGAGAAAACAGTTGTGACAGTTAGTATTGGAGCAGTTCATAGATAAATAACTTACCATGAACCTGTATAACAATGACACCATTATGGTGCAAGGGACTGAGGACAATCTACAGCAATTTGAAAACAGTATTTCACATAACAGAGACCAAGCTCAAATTCACAAAGAACAACAAACCCCAGCCACTTCTGATGTTCACACATCTACAGAGACCTCCAGAGACACCACTGCTGACCCTAATGCTTCATACCTCTTGCTAGAAACTCTCAGAGACTGTCTATCTCAATGAGGCCAAGGACACACTTGCAGTGTTTGATCAGCATTTCTATCAGTGTTTGAATGCCAAAATCAGGAACGGATTAATCAGAGTAAAACTATAATAGAAACACGTCACCACTTCTACATTTTTCACCCACTCCTGGTTTTGGCTTACAAATACTGATGTAAAATACTGACCAAATACTGAACATGTGAACATTGCCTGAGAGAAATACTTTGTATAATTTAAAGTACTAAAATAATTCCACTATACAAAGCATAAATAATGCCAAAATACTGTGATCACATAATAAAAAACAAATCACACCAATACACAGTGAAAAAATTAACAACAGCATACAGTGCCCCACTGTATGAATTGTGTATTTGTGGTGTGTATTGTGCTTTTGTTGTCTGTATTATGTATCTGATGTCTGTATTGTGAAATCGTTGTCTGCATTGTGTATCTCATGTCTGTATTGTGTATCTATGTGTAAATTGTGTTTTTGATGTCTACATTGTGTATTTGTTGTGTGTATTTATATGGGTTACTGCTGTTGAAAGCTATGCTGTCGGCAGTGTATTTTGCCATCAGGGACACCCCAGGTGGACAGGTTTCAACCGAGGTGTCAAACTAAGCATACTGCCAAGTGCCAGCAGCAGCAGCAGGATGTTGCACGACAAGGAACTTTGCATTGAAAACATACAGCACTGATTCTGTGTACCTCCTTCACGGGTGCCAAATTAGTGCATGAAAGAAAGTCCTGGCAATCTACTTCTGTATTTTGGCACAAAAACATGATGGAGAGTACAAGTAAAGAAATTCGATTTAGTGCTGGAGGAAATACCCATAGGCTGGAGATTACTCAACAAGCTACTGAGAAAGAGCTGATGGTCAACCTGAATGTGATCAATGCTCATTACGCGCCATGTCACAAGGATGTCTTTTTGCTGATATCGCTTGGTAGAAAGGGAAGATCGATAGCTGTAGAGATATCAAAGTTCGGATCTTGGAATGTACGAGCCACGAACTAAGGCAAACTTGACAAAGTCAAAGCGAAATGGACACAACAGGACTTGACTTAGAGAACCAAGATGGACTAAATCCAAACATTTTCAGTCAAATGAACATTGGTTCTACTATTCTGGAAATGATAACTGAAGACGAAACAATGTTGCTTTTATTCAGCACTGTCCTGAAGTACAAGGCAGTCAGTGATAGACTCATCTCGATACAATTACAAGGAGCACCAATCCATGTCACTGTTATACAAGTCTACTCACCAACAACAGATGCCAATGTGCAGAACATTGAACTAATCTATGATCAAGTTCAAGAAGAAATCAACAAGACACCAAAACAGCAACTATCCATCATGAACATCTTCTACCAAAATCACAAACGGAGACTCTACACATGGACATCACTGAATAGGGCCTATAAGAATGAGATTGATCATGAACTTTTGACATAAAAAATTAGAGTCAAGCTACGCAGGCCGTTTCCAACTACGATATAACCAACATACCTGAAATGTTTTGGAACTGTCTGCACAACCGATTTGAATCACTGGATACGGATGATAGAAAACCTGAGACACAAATAAAGACTAATATTACTGAAAAATCCAGTAAGGTAATAAGCAAGTGGCAGAAGAAAGCCCCGCAGCAATGGTTAACAGAAGACACCCTAAAAGATCATTGAAGAAAGACAAATGGCAAAAGCAAAAGGTAACACACTAACTGAGCCAGAACAGATCAAGGAACGATGGAAAGAATACACAAACTACATCTACAAGGATGACTCAGTGATATGAGAAGAAACTGAGACTGGAAATGATAAAGAGCTGAGCATCCTGAAAGAAGAAGTTGTTGCTGCGATAAAGCTTTTGTCAAACAAAACAGCGCCTGGATGTGACAATATTCTAATAGAGGTAATAAAGTCTTTTGAAGCAGCAGTTGATGTCTTCACATGCCTGTGTCAACAGATATAGACAACTGGTAAGTGGCCCAAGCACTAGATAAGATCCGAATTTATTCCTATTCTGAAGAAGGAAAATATTACCGACTGTGGAAACTATCGGACAGTTGCACTAATTTCTCATATCAGTAAAATATTATTGAAGCTAATACAAAAATGGTTACAGCCTTACTGTCATGATCCAGGCCAGAGTTTACTTTCTGCCTTCACTTCTCCTGTCTGGTCATGGCGGGCTTTCTTTGATTTTTGGGTGGCTATTTATTGGTGCTGTTGCTGGCAGCCTTTGTCAGCGATAGTTCTGGTCCTCGGCTTGACTTCTTGCAGTGCTGTTGCATACTGAGAAATTCCTTCTTCTTCCCGCTGCAGCCTAGAGAAAAATTTGGCGCAAAGGTGTCCGGTGCTTGCAGTTTCGCCATAGATCTCTTTCAGGAACTTCACTAGCTCCTTCAGGGTACTGCGGGTGAGTTCTGGTTGTAGGCAGACGTTTCTACGGGCTTCTCCCTCTAGGGCAGTTAAAGCAATGTCCACTTCAAGGTCTGCACTGATGTTATAAATATTCAGGGTGCTTTGCAGCCGGGACACCCAGTCGGACAGTGGCATATTTTTGCCGTCAAACTTTGGTAGCACACTAAATATGGTGCCCATAGGGAGTGTCCTTACAGGGGTTCCACCAATGCCCACAGCATCTCCATTAACATTCCTGCCGCTGCTGTCTGCTGCCTCCATCTTGGCTACAGTACCCTGCTCGCAGTGCCACTTGAAGCGATGGCCGTGGGACCACCACGGTGCAGGAAGACTACCGTACACAAGATGAGGTGCAAACAACAATGGGTAGATTTATTGAAGGCAAGGAATGAAGTGGATGAGGAAGATGCAAACAGGGGTATGCAATGGCAAAAGATAATTTACAAGAGTTATATTCTTTAGCTTGTCCGTAACATAGCACGGTGCTCCAACTGTTACAGATTCAATATATGCCCCACAAACAAATGCAAACAATAAACAAATAATGATGCTACTCTATGTATAACCTCCCTGGCCTCTACTAAGCAGGCCACACGGCTCCCATGTACTGACTATTGAAGCCTACACTAGGCCCTGACATGTGCACAAAACAGGAACAAACTCACGGTGATGTTGGGGACTCAGATCCAGTCCCGGGGGCCCCCAGCAGTCTAGTATGTTGGTGCGCACGGCTTTCTGACAGCTCTGTGGAATGTGGTCTTCTCCTTGCTTCGGGGTCCTGGAGGTGCTCCTGAAAACTGTAAATCCTTTTCTCGGTATCTTCATGGCTTCTCAAACTCACACAGGACAGCCACTCTTGCTGCACCTGGAAAAGTCTGTCAAATTTCACAAGTCCACTACGTTACAGGCTGTGGGTCCTCTCTTGCAGCTATAACCACAAAGTTCTCTCTGCAGCAGCTCCAGCTCCAACATGCTGTCCAGGCTCCACCCCCACCCTCTGCTCAGTCCAGTTCATTCACACAGTCTATTGCAGGGGAGAAGCAGAACATTCCATCACGCCAGACAAGGGGGTGCAGTCTCTTAAAGTGACAGCGTGTTCCTTACTGTCCATAACAGCACCACCCTCTTACACAGCTGACCTGTTATTCCCTAGTGATCCTTCTGTATCTGACTTCCTATATTGATGTCTGACCCATTCCCTATTCCTGACTTAGCTCTCGTTTGGTGATTTCCCTTTAGTGTATGACTCGGCTTGAACTTTAAACCCCACTTCTTGTTTCCTGTTTTTGATACTATGCTCTCTGACTAGCTTTTGACTTACTGACTCATAATCTGACTCTGACTCCCATCTCTTGCTTTGGATACCGCATTCCTTGTCTGGCTTCGACTCTCTGGCTGGTACCCTGACTCTGCTTTCTGTCTTCAGTCTCTGGCATGGCGCTCTCGGCAGTTAACGATCTGGTTAGTTTGACTTCTCTTTGGATGTCTCGTGGTGGCGCCCGTCGCGGCCCTCTACTCCTCTGGAGGTGAGCTACGGTCATCCTCTGGTGGTTGCCGGTGGTACTGAACCCTTGGCAACACGACATTACTTTGACAAAGAGCTATCAGAGAACAAACACGATTCAAAATAAGCAGAGGAACAAGAGATGTGATTGCTAACATTATATAAATAATGGAAAAGGCCAAAGAATACAACAAGATCCATTTTGTCTTCATTGACTGCAGCAAAGTCTTTGACTGTGTTGATCACCAGAAACTTTGGAATTCCATGAAGTATATGGATCTAAAACATCTGATCAACCTCTTTAGTATCCTTTACATTGAATGAAAAGCAACAGTCTGAAACGAACAAAGCAACAAGCATGGTTCAAAGTAGAGTGATGAGTCAGACACAGCTTTATCCTGTCACCATTTCTTTCAATGTATATGCAGAAACTATTTTCAGGTAGGCTGCAGTAGCCAAAAAAGGAAAAGGAATCAAAATTGATGTAAAATTCATCAACAACTTTTAATACGCAGACAATACAACATTGATACCAACAAGCGTAGATGTAATCAATTACTTATTACAAATTGTCAAGATGGAAAGCTTGAACATGGAACTTCTACTCAACACAAAGAACACAAAGATATTGACTATTGCCAGGTAAGACTGGATGTTATTTGACATGGACGGTGACGTACTGGAAGTTGTAAAGGGTTTCAATCTACTAGGATCAATGATCGCTCAAGATGCATCGAAGGCACCAGAAGTCAATAAAAGAATAGCTATGGGCAAATCAACAATGAAGTAATTGGACAAGGTATTCAAATCAAGGAGCATTTCACTGGTGACGAAGACATGAGTCGTACATAGTTTGGTCTTGGCTGTACTAACATATGGATGTGAAACCTGGAAGATAAAGAAACATGACAGAAGAATCAACACCTTTGAAATTTGGTGCTGGAGAAGGATATTATCAATAGGTTGGCAAGAAGAACAAACATATCAATCTTGGAACAAATCAAGCCAGATATGTCACACGAAGCAAGGATCACTAAACTACAACTTGTCTACTTTGGACACACCATGGACTTTGGACACACCATGGGGAGAGAAGAAAGAGGAGAGATCAGTCCCTGGAGAAGTACATTATGGACGGAAGAATAGATGGAACAAGGTGAAGAGGAAGACCAGCATCCTGATGACTTCATACAATCAAGATGATAGCGGAGAAGACCCTGGTGGACATATCTACCCTTGCATAAGATTGATCTACCTATAGGGCTTTCACCCGTCAAGTCGGGCCGTAAAAAATAATAATAAAACTAGGTAATATGCAATAAGAAGCATCCAAAATAAATGCATACAACTATTTGGATTTTATTAGGTAACTAACAAGACACAGTTGATGGCTACATTCACACATCTATTGTGTGTTACCGTGAACACGCAAAGTATATTTGAGTCTCCTGAATGATGAGTTTGGGTCAGGTGATTCATGTATTGTGGTCTGAACTCAGACCACGACACATTGAGATGTAAATGTAGCATAAAGTAAGGTTTTTTAAATCCATTTTAAATTCTGAATAAATAAAATATACACAATATATGTATGCATTATTATTTATTACCTTACGTATATAAAAGCGAAATATGCTATTGTGCTGAATAAGTGGTGAAAGGGTTGTTATGAGGAATTGGTTTCAATGACATCAAAACCATTTGGATACAATTAAAGCTCTTGCAATATAACAGAGTTCATATACATACTATTTATAGTAGCTATATAATTTGTACCCAGTTGTGATCTATTTTTCTAGGCAATTGAAGGCATACTTTAACATACTGGAAGTGTACAAAATTGTACATAGTAATTGTGTGTTTGAACCATATTGTTTCTCACACTATGTTGTCTGCTTTGTAAAGAAATGTTTTTTTATTGGTTTCTGTAATTATAGAGGGATAAAAGCATATCTATGTGAGATATATTTATCTATAAATAAACAAAAACAAAGATGCTGAAAAGTTTACAGTGAAATCAGATATCTGTAGCTCTTTAGAGAAGTTAGAAGACTTTCAAGAACACATTGAAAAGTGACTGACACATTCTGGAGAGGTTTTTAGCTGGTCTCTGAATCCTGCTGACAAACCCATTGGGCTCATCTCTCTTGTAATAGATCATGGTAGTTTTTTCTGCATTGCAGCACCCTTCTAGAGAGTTTCAAGTTTAGAACATCAACACTGCTTGATACACAGGGGAGGCAATTAACATGTTGCGGTATGTGTTGGCACTGTAGAAATAATTATTATTACTTGGCAACTATAGTTATGCTTGTCAGAGAGATTTTTGAAGGTGTCTGTTTTCTACTGCTTATTGTCCATTTGGATGCCAGGACAATATTTGACAATGGAGCATACTGGCGTTACTCTTTTCTGTGAGTTTTCCGGAGACTTTTGCATTCATCTGGTAGTTTTGTCAAATTCACGGTCTCCTCTTCAGGACCGGTTTTTGACAAACGGGAGCCCTGGGCAACAGTTTAAAGTGGGGCCACAAATGCTAACATATTGCACCATCACACTGTCATGATATGTCAGAAGCTGCAGACAGTCACATTGTATCTAGCTGCAGAAGGTCTCTGCATTTGGCTTTGGAGACACCTTCTTAACCCTTATGGCTCTTTGACCCAGTGGCAACCTTTCTCCAGCTCTAATTGACACACCTGGACCGGGGAGTTTATAGACTCCCAACCTGCTGCTGGGGGTAGTGGGGGCCCTAGGCAAATGCCTAGTTTGTCTGCCCCTAATGCCGGCTCTGTTCCTATTTTTCTGGAAGCTACCTGAAGATATTTGAAGAGTTTGCCTGCATGAAATTAAGGGTTTTATATCACTCATAATGTGCTACACGTGCATATGCTTTTAGTGACATAAAGGGTTGTCTGCCCTCAGCAAAGTTTTGTAAATAGGATGTACCACAGGCCACTTCTGTTGTCTCCACTGGGACAGGAAGTGATGAGTTGCATGATTGCTGAGTTACATCTGGTGATGGAACCATCCCTTTAAACTATTGCTGAAATTTTGTCTTGTCTTATTTGTGTGCTTTATGTGCATGTTAGTAACAGTTTGTTTATTTTTTTATCATATAACCTGCTTTATTGATCCCCTGCTCCTATTAAGAGTTATATGACAGATAGGCGATTGGTCTGTGGAGGATCCAACTTTAGTCTTATTACCTGAAAGTCACAGGTACCTGTGAAATCAAACACTCTGCAATTCAATTCATGATGATCATCATCCCCCCCCACCCATGAAAAAACATTTGCTGCATCATTTCAAATACTGCTGAAGACTCAGACAGTGGGAGGATGACATCAGGCGATGTCTGCATGGGTTTACCCTTGATGTTTTGCAGCAATGATATTACATTGGTGCAACCAATCAAGTGGAATGGAGGCTGGCCAAGGAGTGCCATTTTATGCTTGCACTGTGTAAGAATAGGAGATCAAAGCACACTGCTCATTCCACCAAGGGATAGAATAAGACCTAATCTATGTTACACTCGCTCGTGGACCCTCTGTGCCGTGGACCGAAGAAAGCATTGAGGGGCGTGGCCAAGCAAACACCTGTCTCTTCACTAGAGCCGATGATGGCGGGGTAAGACTTGGTTCCGGTTGGACGTATGGTGTTACTCCAGGACAGACCTCGGATGCAAGGCAGCTTGCCCCTAAAAGGACAGGAAGCTTTAACGACAGGTGCTGGCAGAAACTGCAGAGATACAGGAGAGCATGGCTAGTGCAGGCAGGTATGGCTGATATACAGGAAAGTATGGCAGTTGCAGGCTGGTAAGGCCGGTGTACTGGTAGGCATGGCAAGTGTAGGCAAGTGCTGCAGTTATACTGACTGACACGGCTGATTCGCAGGCAGGCAGGAACTCAAAAACACAGCTGGTATATAGACAGGTGCTGGCGGGTATATACAGCCAAGTAGGTACTGGCAGACACGGCTGGTATACAGACAGGCAGGTGCTGGTGGACATGACTGATACACAGACAAGTAGTAACTGACAGACATGGCTGATATGCAGGCAGGCCAATAATGGCAGATACCAGCTGGTACGACTGAAGTACAGGAACGTATTGGACTCAGTTTGAACTAGAAAGACAGGAACAGCTTCAGGAAGATCTGGGTTACTGGCAGAAGAGATACTGGATGGCAAGGAGTGGTCAGGCAAGGAACTGCAGATGCTGTTAGGCAGAGAACTGTAAGAGTGGCCAGAAAAGGAACTGCAGGTGCAGACAGTTATGGAACTGTAGGTGCAGATGGGTATGGAATCGTAGATGCGCACAGGTACGAAACCGCAGATGCAGGGAAATGCGAATAGTGAAATATTCTGATTCGGGAAAATTGGCAAGAATAATTTCTAATGTCCGTGTATTTGTAGTGAATAACGAATCCAATGCAAGTCAATGGGAAAGCCAAACATTTTTCTGCTGGACCCAACAAACAGGTCTGGGGGTATGAGAAAAAAGGTGAAATGGATGGGAAAGTGCTAAAACTAAATGGGAACAGCATGGAGAAGATGCCTGCATGGCTTTCTGACTCATATATGGTATCTGGGAATAATGTTGTCAGACTATTGCGCTAGTTTTATGGATTTAAATGAAAACCTAACAAACCAAACCTTCATTCTTTTAAAGGAAAAAATGCTAAGAAACATTTTTTTCCTTCATAATTACATGTATAAAATGCAAAATAATAAAAAATGATACCTCCCATTTAGGATATGTTCACATGGAGCATTTTGGCTTTAGTTTTTCCTTTAACATTTGTGAGGGCTCTTACTCCTACATTTGGGAGGTCCCTCCTTCATTCCAAATTGTTAGCTACATAGTGGAATACATATTCCCCAGCACTTGACAATGCCAGCTAAAACATGCCTATTTGAATTTTGGGATTCACCCACCACCAGCATATCCACCGCCATGTCCTTACACCGCTCTCGCTTCACATTTTCAGAGGACCAGCAGGTGCCGTGAAACCTGGAGTTTGAGAAGGGCCCTCAGGTGGCCTTGTATCAGACATTTGGGAGAGATTTCACTCCTACATTTGAGAGGTCCCTCCCTCATTCAAAATTGTTAGCTAGATAGTGGAATACATATTTCCCATACACCTGTATTGTGATCAGTCTTTCAGGCCTGAAACCCATATCAGAACATGTATAAGCTTCATTTTATTTGGAAGCAGCCTCATCAAGTGAAAGAAACAGGAGTTCCATTTACCACAAGCCTACACACTTCTTCTGGAAACTACCCAACCAGGCAGAACTTTTCTTTTGCATGGTTTTGAGCAACAATGGAATAATTACAGGATATGTCCCATAAAGTCACGAGGTCTGTGGAGGGTATTACTCAGGTGACAGGCAGTGCTACAGAGCTCAGGTAAAGGCCTTAGCGTGGCAATGACCATGTTCCAATATGTGTAAGGCAGCAGCCTGAAGAGATCTGTGGAGCATATTAACCCAGTCCCTTAGATGTGCTTAACATGCACAGAAACTGGGCAATACCCCACCACCAATTTTTTTTTTTATCCAAATTTAGAAAATTTAAGGGAAGCGATAGTTTAATAAAGAGACACAAGTCTCATTTGGGAGCCTGGAAAAGCCAGCAAGGTCTTTGTTCAGTTCCAGACAATGTAAAGTGCTAACAATTACCGTATGTATGCCCTATCTAACTAACAATTTAGGAAGAGACATATATACTGACAAGGGACAACTGAACACTGCGCTGGGACATCAAACTGGACGTGGTTGCTGACTAATGTCTATGTGCAACTGCAGGTTGTGGGCAAAAGCCATCAGCGCCTCCTTCCTGGACAGCAGATTGGGAAGGATGTAACACAAGGGAAAGGGCCAGTGGTTTCGCCTTCAGTCACAGATTTTGTACCCTGGTATTGCACCCACCTACTGAGGTGCTGATTATGTGAGCAGTATATGACGTATGCTAACAGAGGTATTATGTCAAATTTCTCTTTATAATGGGATGTGTCGGTAAGATTTTCAAACTAGCAGCATATATATAGAACATATTTCATTACTCATATTATTATTCTGTGAAAGGCTGACACCTGAAGACGTGTGTGGAGCATATTAATGCATTGATGTTACACAATGTCCAAGTGCAGACCCAAAAATCAACATCAGGCTCCCAGATACACGCTTAAAGAGACAGAGAGAAGGGCAACACAATAATAAAATTATAATAATAGAATATACAGAGAATGAGAGTACAAGTTTCACCATTGCACAATGTGCAAAGTTTTCCAAAAATTACCCAAGGGGTCTCTATCATTCACGCTGAAAGAGACTGTGATGGGGACCTCACAATACATTTTGCAGTTATTAGAATAGGTAGAGATATGGAGTACACGTTTCACCACTGCACAATGTGCAAAGTTTTCCAAAAATTACCCAAGGGGTATGTATTATACACTCCTAAAGAGACCGTGATGGGGACCTCACAATACATTTTGCAGTTATTAGAATAGATTCAATACAATAATGTCCAAAAAAAATATAGAAAATGGCACTCCAAATAAATGACTCAACCCAATTTCAGACTAACAAACTCACAGCCGAACGACGAGAACCATTAATAGCACAAATCTTTATTAATTACAAGATAAAAGCAATATTTTATAAACAAGATAAATACAGAGTGAACATAGTAGCAGAGTGCCCAATAGGGGGTATGATCAATATGTGCTGTGGAAATGATGTAATATAAATTCAATATGTAATAACGAAGATGTAAAATAAATAAATAAAATATATAAAATATTATATACATCGGTGATAACCACACATGAAAAGCATGTGGCCAAAGAATAGAGATTTGATCCTGAATGGATTTGAACAAAGTTACATATATAAGATGGAGGTATAAAATATTACTGCTGTTGGGATAAATGCACACCTGTATAGGGTTATGCACTAGTGCACTGGGTTACAGACCAAATGGTATTTAAATACACAAGTTAAGTAACTGATAGAAATTAGCTTGAAGAACTGTTACATCAGTAAAAAGCCAGGAGGGATCACCTGCAAGACAAACCAGATGTTTCACCCTCACCCCTACACACATTTCTCAATTCTTCTTCCTGGGTTGTGTTGGGGAAAACTGAATTGTGAAATGTGTGTCAGGGTGAAGGGGGAATGTCCGGTCTGTCCTGTAGGTGATACCTTCTGGCTTTTTACTGAGGTAACAGTTCTTCTAGCTAATTTCTATCAGTTACTTAACTTGTGTAATTAAATACCATTTGTTCTATAGCCCTGTGCACTGTATAGCACTATACAGGTGTGCTTTAATTCTGGAAGTACGCAACTGGGACCTGGAATTCTAGGTTGATCGGGCCGTATCGGGTGTCAGCCATTCTCAGCATGGGGACTTTCCAGCTGGAGTTACCCCTAGTAATGCACGTACACAACATAATCCACAGGTTGGCGCTCTGGAGATTTGTCGCACCTCCGGAGCCTACGTTATTGCCACCTCCAATGAAACTGTCATGATCCATTTTTGGATTCGTGGCAGCTCTGGTTCCACTATGTTTTAAATATTGCTTTTTTCCTTTCAGGCCAGCGGGGGGTTAATGTCAGTTTCTTTTGCTGACTTCTTGCTGCAACTGCAGAGTTGCTAGGTTAGCTGAATGGGTGGTGACCACTCCCACCATCCTTTAAATGAGTGAGGAGCTTTCTGGTGTCAGTGTGCATCAGCTGTTTGAGGTCCTTTGAGGTCCTGGTTTCGTGTCCTCTGCAGTGTGGAGCCTGGCACTGGCAGCGAAGTGTGGAAGCTAAGTGTTGTGTCCGGCCAGTGCACTAGCCAGAACAGTGTGAGTTGATAACGAGGGACAAGGTTCGTGATGGTGGCAGGGGGAAGGACCCGCTTAGGGCATTAGGAGAGTGCAGGGACAGGCTCAGATTGGTGCAGGAGGTGTCCAACCCTCATTCCCTATTGGTAGTGCCTTCCTCTACCCATTTCCATCCCGTTGAGTGTTTGTTGTACAGTCTGCTGACCGACCCCCTGTTAGGTCGTTATATTTCATGACACTAAGTTTCACCATTGCATAATGTGCAAAGGTTTCCAAAAATTTTAAAACATTGCCCACGTGGGGTATGCATATAATACCACTAAGTACTTGTTGCAGAAGCAGGAGGAGTAGGACGTGATCTCCTGAACAAAATGGATTTGGCTGATAAGGCATGGACGTTAAGACAATTTCCAAAAACGAACATTTGGACTGCATTTACATTATTTTCCTGTCATTTGTAGGGCTTACAAAGCCGAAGGAAATCCAGCCCTTGTTCAATTTTAGAAGAGTCAGCCTGTCTGCATTTTCCATTGACAGGTGTGTGTGCCTGTTCGAGATGATTGCAGCATCCTAACATAAAACCCACTCAGACAACACACTTGCGACAGGACATGGAGTACAAGGTAAGGTCGGGCCAAGTGTGTAGCTTGGACAACCTATAGTTAACACTAGAAGTCCCAGAAATTTCGAGCTCCCCCCTGAAGTCCTGAAAGAGGGTCCAATGACCCTTAGTCCAAACTGACAACACTGATGGCTCCAATTAGCATCCTTTCATTTGTAAATGTGGCCATTACCTGAGGAATCTGCAGGGGGCAATCGTGTTGATCCACCTCAACAAAGGTCTTGTAAGAGAGTGTAAATAAAAGAATGTAAACTGCTCCTGAGTGTGTCTTGTGCATTGAAGAATCAGGAAGGACGCTGGAATGGTCACTTAAGTACTCCTTCATCATCTTGGTCATCTTCTCCCTCCTCGGCATAGTTACATCCACAAATAGCTCTTGCTGATATGATGGTTTCATGGAAATGGTCTAGTTGGTGGATATATGCCTCCCCCTGAGTTGCACCTGGTGTGTGTGTCCCTCTCCTGTAATCTTTGTGGGTGAAAAGAGACAGTACCTTTGCCAGTAGCGTTGTCTGAGGGTAATCTTTTCAGCAAGTCTTCCACAGCGGCCCTCTGGCAAGCATGCACTAAAAATGGCACTTCTGGCTCCGACAAGAGGGAAGGAAATTTCTCCTTGTATCGTCGGTCAAGAAAGGTGCACAGCCAGTATTTCATGGTGGACAAAATTTCTTTCACCTGAGGGTCTTGGGAAAGGCATCTGGAAAAGAACTGTGCCTTATGTGGGAGACTACAAAGAGTCAAATGTTCAGTGTCCCCACCAGGATGAACACTAACCATCCTCTCCTCCTCACGATGCATTGCCTCCTCCTCCTCTTCTTCAGGCTATCCATGTTGGACAGGCATGAAGCTGGGATTGGGAGTCCACTCTGTAGTGCAGACCAAAAATTCCTGTTCCTCCTCCTCCTGTTCCTCATCATCACTCACTGTGATCTGAGAAGATTGTGTGAGACTGGTGTTGTGGATTCTGTTTTTGGGCTCCCTCTGGTGGTTACAACTGGTACTGGGTGACTTTGGTGGGTTGCGGTTTCTGGTTTCCACCTGTCCATCAGTGGCTGGGTGTTTCCTATTTAACCTGGCTTTCCTGTCATTCCCTTGCCGGCTATCAATGTATCAGTGTGTGTCTCTGTTACCTGCTCCTAGGCCTTCAAGACAAGCTAAGTCTGTATTTCCCTGTTTCATGATTGCTTTCATGTTTTTTAGTCCAGCTTGCAGATATGTAATTCTCTGCTGCTGGTTGCTCTAGTGGGCTGAAATTACCACTCATGTACCATGAGTTGGCACATGAGTTCAAAGTAATTTCAGGATGGTATTTTGAAGGGTTTTTCAGCTGACCGCGCAGTTCACCTTTTGTATCCTCTGCTATCTAGCTTAAGCGGGCCTCATTTTGCTGAATCTGTTTTCATAACTACGTTTGTGCCTTCCTCTCATTTCACCGTCATTATATGTGGGAGGCTGCTATCTCTGTGGGAATATTTCTCTGGAGGCAAGTGAGGTCTGTTATTCTTCTGATAGGGGAAGCTAGATCTCCGGCTGGCGCGAGACGTCTAGGGGCCCCCCAGGAACATCCCCCGGCTACTGTTAGTTGAGTGTTGAGGTTCAGGATCGCGGTCAGCTCAGGTTCCATCACCCTAGAGCTCATCCTGTTTTTGCCCGTGTTATGTTGACAAATTCCCTGCCATTGGGAATCATGACAGTATAGCCGGCCCACAAAGTGTTAATTGTTTGGGCTGAAGCAGGAGAAAAATAAGTGTTGAAGGGAAATTTTTTTTTTTTTCCCCCCTCAGAGTTTTGCTGCCTAGCCCTTAATTGCTGTCTAGCTGCTTCTTACCTCCTCTTAACCCTTGAATGGCTCTGACCTTAGCTGTTTATCATGGATGTCCAGAGTTTGGCTTCCAGCCTGAATAATCTTGTTGCAAAAGTTCAAAATATACAGGATTTTGTTGTTCACACTCCTATGTCTGAACCTAGAATTCCTATTCCAGAGTTTTTTCCTGGAGATAGATCTACCTTCCTGAATTTCAGGAACAATTGCAAATTGTTTCTTTCTTTGAAATCTCGCTCCTCTGGAGACCCTGCTCAGCAGGTCAAGATTGTAATATCTTTCCTGCGGGGCGACCCTCAGAATTGGGCATTTGCATTGGCACCAGGAGATCCTGCATTGCTCAGTGTGGATGCGTTTTTTCTGGCACTGGGATTGCTCTATGAGGAACCTAACCTGGAGATTCAGGCTGAAAAGGCTTTATTGGCCCTCTCTCAGGGGCATGATGAAGCGGAAGTATATTGTCAAAAATTTCGGAAATGGTCGGTGCTTACTCAGTGGAATGAGTGCGCCCTGGCTGCAAACTTCAGAGATGGTCTTTCTGAGGCCATTAAGGATATTATGGTGGGGTTCCCTGCGCCTACAGGTCTGAATGAGTCTATGACTATGGCCATTCAGATTGATCGGCGTTTACGGGAGCGCAAACCTGTGCACCAGTTGGCGGTGTCTTCTGAACAGGCAGCTGAGACTATGCAATGTGATAGAATTCAGTCCAGAAGTGAACGGCAAAATTATAGGCGTAAAAATGGATTGTGTTTTTATTGTGGTGATTCAGCTCATGTTATATCAGCATGCTCTAAACGCACAAAAAAGGTTGATAAATCTTTTGCCATTAGTACTCTGCAGTCTAAGTTCATTTTGTCTGTAACTCTGATTTGTTCACTGTCATCCATTTCCGTCGATGCCTATGTGGATTCGGGCGCTGCCCTGAGTCTTATGGATTGGTCTTTTGCCAAACGCTGCGGTTTTAGTCTGCAGCCTCTGGAAGTTCCTATTCCTTTGAAGGGAATTGACTCTACACCATTGGCTATGAATAAACCGCAGTACTGGACACAAGTGACCATGCGCATGACTCCCGTTCATCAGGAGGTGATTCGCTTCCTTGTACTGTATAATTTACATGATGTACTAGTGCTTGGTCTGCCATGGTTACAAACTCATAATCCAGTCCTGGATTGGAAAACAATGTCTGTGTTAAGCTGGGGATGTCAGGGGGTTCATGATGATGCACCTCTGATTTCAATTGCTTCATCTACTCCTTCTGAGGTCCCTGCGTTTTTGTCTGACTATCGGGATGTTTTTGAGGAGCCTAAGCTCAATTCGCTCCCTCCTCATAGGGATTGTGACTGTGCTATAGAATTAATTCCTGGCAGTAAGTTCCCTAAGGGTCGTTTATTTAATCTGTCAGTGCCAGAGCATACTGCTATGCGGAATTATATTAAGGAGTCCTTGGAAAAGGGACATATTCGTCCATCTTTGTCCCCTCTGGGAGCAGGTTTTTTTTTCGTGGCTAAAAAAGATGGTTCCCTGAGGCCTTGTATAGATTATCGCCTTCTGAATAAGATTACAGTCAAATATCAGTATCCATTGCCATTATTGACTGATTTGTTTGCTCGCATTAAGGGGGCTAGGTGGTTCACTAAGATAGATCTTCGCGGTGCGTATAATCTTGTGCGGATAAAGCAGGGTGATGAGTGGAAAACCGCATTTAATACGCCTGAGGGCCATTTTGAGTATTTGGTAATGCCTTTTGGACTTTCTAATGCTCCTTCAGTCTTTCAGTCCTTTATGCACAATATTTTCCGTGAATATCTGGATAAGTTTATGATTGTGTATTTGGATGATATTTTGGTGTTTTCTGATGACTGGGAGTCTCATGTTCTACAGGTCAGGAAGGTGTTTCAAGTCCTGCGGACCAATTCTCTGTTTGTGAAGGGCTCAAAATGTCTCTTCGGAGTCCAGAAGATTTCTTTTTTGGGGTACATTTTTTCTCCTTCTACTATTGAGATGGATCCCGTCAAGGTTCAGGCGATTTGTGACTGGATACAACCTACATCTGTTAAGAGTCTTCAGAAGTTCTTGGTTTTTGCTAATTTTTATCGTCGGTTCATTTCTAATTTTTCCAGTGTTGTTAAACCTTTGACTGATTTGACTAAAAAGGGTGCTGATGTTGCTAATTGGTCTCCTGCGGCTGTGGAGGCCTTTCAGGAACTTAAGCGCCGGTTTTCTTCTGCTCCTGTGTTATGTCAACCAGATGTTTCACTTCCTTTTCAGGTTGAGGTTGATGCTTCCGAGATTGGAGCGGGGGCGGTTTTGTCACAGAGAAGTTCCGATGGCTCGGTGATGAAGCCATGTGCGTTCTTTTCTAGAAAATTCTCGCCCGCCGAGCGCAATTATGATGTGGGTAATCGGGAGCTTTTGGCCATGAAGTGGGCATTTGAGGAGTGGCGTCATTGGCTTGAGGGTGCTAGACATCGTGTGGTGGTCTTGACTGATCACAAAAATCTGATTTACCTTGAGTCTGCCAGGCGTTTGAATCCTAGACAGGCTCGTTGGTCGTTGTTTTTTTCTCGTTTCAATTTTGTGGTTTCATACTTGCCACGTTCAAAGAATGTGAAGGCAGATGCTCTTTCCAGGAGTTTTGTGCCTGACTCTCCTGGAGACTCTGGGCCTACTGGCATCCTTAGGGATGGGGTAATATTGTCCGCCATCTCCCCAGACTTGCAACGTGCATTGCAGGAGTTTCAGGCGGATAAACCTGATCGGTGTCCACCAGAAAGACTGTTTGTTCCGGATGATTGGACCAGTAGAGTCATCTCCGAGGTCCATTCTTCTGTGTTGGCTGGTCATCCTGGAATATTTGGTACTAGAGACTTGGTGGCCAGGTCTTTTTGGTGGCCTTCCTTGTCAAGGGATGTGCGCACCTTTGTGCAGTCTTGTGAAGTGTGTGCTCGGGCTAAGCCTTGCTGTTCTCGGGCCAGTGGGTTGTTGTTATCCTTGCCTATTCCGAAGAGGC
Organism: Ranitomeya variabilis; assembly: GCF_051348905.1. Classification (NCBI taxonomy): domain Eukaryota; kingdom Metazoa; phylum Chordata; class Amphibia; order Anura; family Dendrobatidae; genus Ranitomeya; species Ranitomeya variabilis. The sequence goes on along the minus strand of NC_135233.1, from coordinate 777,394,774 downwards.
CTTGGACGCACATTTCCATGGATTTTATTTCAGATCTCCCTGTCTCACAGAAAATGTCCGTTATCTGGGTTGTGTGTGACCGCTTTTCTAAGATGGTTCATTTGGTACCCTTGCCTAAGTTGCCTTCCTCCTCTGAGTTGGTCCCTTTGTTTTTTCAGAACGTGGTTCGTTTGCATGGGATTCCGGAGAATATCGTTTCGGACAGGGGATCCCAGTTTGTGTCTAGATTTTGGCGGACGTTTTGTGCTAAGATGGGCATTAATTTGTCTTTCTCGTCTGCATTCCATCCTCAGACGAATGGCCAGACGGAGCGAACTAATCAGACCTTGGAAACTTATTTAAGGTGTTTTGTTTCTGCTGATCAAGATGACTGGGTTGCCTTTTTGCCACTGGCCGAATTTGCCCTTAATAATCGGGCTAGTTCTGCTACTTTGGTTTCTCCTTTCTTTTGTAATTCGGGGTTTTATCCTCGTTTTTCCTCTGGTCAGGGGGAGCCTTCGGATTGTCCTGGAGTGGATGTGGTGGTGGATAGGCTACATCAGATTTGGAATCAGGTGGTGGACAATTTGAAGTTGTCTCAGGAGAAGGCTCAGCAGTTTGCTAATCGTCGTCGCCGCGTGGGTCCCCGACTTCGTGTTGGGGACTTGGTGTGGTTGTCTTCTCGTTTTGTCCCTATGAAGGTCTCTTCTCCCAAGTTTAAGCCTCGGTTCATCGGTCCTTATAAGATCTTGGAGATTCTTAACCCTGTATCTTTTCGTTTGGATCTCCCAGCATCGTTTGCTATTCATAATGTGTTCCATCGGTCGTTATTGCGGAGGTATGAGGTGCCCGTTGTTCCTTCGGTTGAGCCTCCTGCTCCGGTGCTGGTAGAGGGAGAATTGGAGTATGTTGTTGAGAAGATCTTGGATTCTCGTGTTTCCAGACGTTAACTCCAGTATTTGGTTAAGTGGAAGGGTTATGGTCAGGAGGATAATTCCTGGGTGGTCGCCTCTGATGTTCATGCGACTGATTTGGTCCGCGCCTTCCATAGAGCTCATCCTGATCGCCCTGGGGGTTCTCGTGAGGGTTCGGTGACCCCTCCTCAAGGGGGGGGTACTGTTGTGGATTCTGTTTTTGGGCTCCCTCTTGTGGTTACAACTGGTACTGGGTGACTTTGGTGGGTTGCGGTTTCTGGTTTCCACCTGTCCATCAGTGGCTGGGTGTTTCCTATTTAACCTGGCTTTCCTGTCATTCCCTTGCCGGCTATCAATGTATCAGTGTGTGTCTCTGTTACCTGCTCCTAGGCCTTCAAGACAAGCTAAGTCTGTATTTCCCTGTTTCATGATTGCTTTCATGTTTTTTAGTCCAGCTTGCAGATATGTAATTCTCTGCTGCTGGTTGCTCTAGTGGGCTGAAATTACCACTCATGTACCATGAGTTGGCACATGAGTTCAAGTAATTTCAGGATGGTATTTTGAAGGGTTTTTCAGCTGACCGCGCAGTTCACCTTTTGTATCCTCTGCTATCTAGCTTATGCGGGCCTCATTTTGCTGAATCTGTTTTCATAACTACGTTTGTGCCTTCCTCTCATTTCACCGTCATTATATGTGGGAGGCTGCTATCTCTGTGGGAATATTTCTCTGGAGGCAAGTGAGGTCTGTTATTCTTCTGATAGGGGAAGCTAGATCTCCGGCTGGCGCGAGACGTCTAGGGGCCCCCAGGAACGTCCCCCGGCTACTGTTAGTTGAGTGTTGAGGTTCAGGATCGCGGTCAGCTCAGGTTCCATCACCCTAGAGCTCGTCCTGTTTTTGCCCGTGTTATGTTGACAAATTCCCTGCCATTGGGAATCATGACAGACTGGGTCCTGTGGTATCAGCCACTGTAAAATCTTGCTCCATAGCTACCTGCTCGGCATTCAAAGCTTCCTCATTGAGATTCTGCACTGTACATTTTAAGAGGCAGAGCAGTGGGATGGTTACGCTGACAATAGCGTCATCAGCGCTCACCATCTGGAGCAGTACTCAAAGTTTTGAAGAACCTCACATAGGCTGGTTTCACATTTGCATTTTTTGCCGCTGCGTTTTAGCGCAAAAAAGCATGCGTTTTTTTCCTATATTTAACATTAAAAACGCTTGCGTTTTTTTTGTATGCGTTTTGCCGCGTTTGACGACGCATGCGTCTTTTCTATGCTTGCGTTTTGCTGCAGAAATGCAACATATAGTAATTTCTAGAGGCGTTTTTTTGCAGCAAAAAAAGCATGCGTTTTTTTTCGGCAAAAAAAGTATTGCTGTCTATGTAAACGCATGCGTTTTTAAGCACATGCGTTTGGTTGCGTTTTAAACGCATGCGTTTCCATAGAAAAAAACAAGAATACACACTGATAAGCCACCCCCCACCATCAAGGTGATAAAGGGATCCAAACCCTAACCCTAACCATCAAGGTGATAAAGGGATCCAAACCCTAACCCTAACCCTAACCCTAGGGATCCTAACCCTAACCCTAACCCTAGGGATCCTAACCCTAACCCTACCCCTAACCCTAACCTTAACCCCAACCCTAGCTATTTCTATTTATAGTGGGTTTTCTAGATGATTTTGATGATTGGCAGCTGTCACACACTTCTCAGCATGGGTTTCAAAAACGCAAACGCAGGAAAAAACGCATGTAAACGCGTCAAAACGCCGCTTTTTTTACCGCATGAGAAAACGCATGCGTCTAAAAAATGCAGCGTTTGCACGCGTTTACATGAGTTTTTTTCACCACCTGCATTTGCGTTTTAAACGCTGCGTTTTTAAACGCAAATGTGAAACTAGCCTATGTCAGCAATCTACACCCACTTAGCAGTTGTTTTGTGTGGGGGCTGAGTGTTACTCTAACGGGCATTTAAAAGCTGAATTTCAGACACTGCCCCCTGCTGCTCACTAAGCCTTGCCAACATATGAAAGATCAAATTCCAGCATGTGCGCAGGTCACAAACCAGTTGGTAATGAGACAAAGTAAAGCGCTGCTGCAGTGAAACCAGACCGGCGAAAGCCTGAGATGACTTTGGAAATGGATGCTGACACATTGTACCTTGGCAAGTAGGTTCAGCAAGTCAAGATATGTTTTAAAAGAATGCTGTACAACCAAGTTTAGCACATGGGCCATGCATGAAACGGTACCAGCTTGCTGAGCTTTAAAGAAGCTACCAAGTTACGCCCATTATTGTACACAACCAGACCTGATTGTAGGTTCAACTGGAAGAGCCACTGATTGGTCTAGTCTTTTATCCTTTTTAACATCTCTCCTGCCTTATGAAATTTATCACCTAAACAGATGAGGTTCAGCAGAGCCTGCTGCCACTTTGCCAAGGTGGTGTTGCAGACCTCCCAACTGGGGAGTAATGGGAGGCTAGTTCCACTGAGGATAAGAAAGAGAAGAGACAGAAACTGATATACGAGGAGACTGAAACCCGAGGAGACTGAAAAGAAGTTGGGCCCTTTATTCTTGGTGTGGGTAAGATGTGTGGTGTCCCATCATCTGACTCTGTCCCAGACTCCACCAGGTTCACCCAGTGTGCCGTCAGGGAAACGTAGCATCCCTGTCTACAAGAATTTGTCCACGTGTCTGTGGTTAGGTGGACCTTACCTGTGGATGCGTTGGCCAGACCACGGCTGATATTGTGTAACACGTGATTATGTAACTTGGGGACGACACACCTGGAAAAATAGTGGTGGCTGGAAATTAAGTACCGTGGGGCTGCCACCACCAAGAGGTCGCAGAAAGACTCAGTTCCCACAAGCCGAAATGGCAACATTTTCAGGACTAGCAATCTGGCAAAGTGGGAGTTTAGTGTTAGGGCCTGTGGGTGAGTGGATATTTCTGCTTCCTTTGAAACATCTGGGGCAGGGACAACTGAACTCTGTGCTGGGGCAATGAACTGGACGTGGTTGCTGACTCGTGTCTGTGCAACCGCAGGTTATGGGCAGGAGGCATCGGTGCCTGCTTTCTGGACAGCAGATTGGAAAGGCCGTAACACAGGGGAAGGGGCAGTGGTTTCAACCTCAGACACAGATTTAGGACCCAGGTGTTCCACCCACCTACTGGGGTTCTTGGCTGCCATGTGCTTCTGCATTCTGGTGGTGCTCAGGTTGGCAGTGTTCTTGCCTTTTCTCAGCTTGGTATGGCAGATGCTGCAAATTACAGTTGTTTTGTCTGAAAGACTTTCAGAAAAACTGCCATACAGGGGAACAACACACCCTTGTCCTGTTATCTAGCCGAGTGGAGGTTCTCTGTGGACCAGTTGAGCGAATTCTCCCCTGATCAAACCACTACCACTTCTTGCCTGTTTTTGTGCTACATATCCATCCATCTCGGCACTGCTGTGCTTCCTAGGCATGCCACTGTACCAGGTTGGATCAGTGGCCTCATCAATCAATCTGATCCTCCTTCTGAGTTGCGATTCTAGACTGTCCTGATGGCAACTGTGCATCATGATTGGCATCCACATCTTCAGACATGAATTGACCATCCCCAACATGACTTTCTCCTGCCCGTGTGTGCTCAAATGTTTGTGCGTCAGTGCACTCCACCTCCTCATGATCCTCTTTAATGGTGCACATTGACAGGCCTGAATAATTACAAATGAATGTAAATAGTTCCTCTGAGTTGCCAGAATCAGGGTCATATGTCACCTGGGACTCTTGATGGGGGGACGCAAGAGGACCAGGCTGAGGATTGTGAGGCCCAGCCTCTTGGCTATTAAAACTGGACCATGTGAAAGACTTGGTGGTACTGCTTGTCAACACACTGGAGCCTTTATCTGCCATCTAACCCACAACATCTTGCACTTGTCTGGGTTTGAAAGTGGTGTAGAGCTGACTGAATTTTGACAGGAAGCTAGACCGAGATACAGTCACCTTATGACAGGGCATTGGCGGGCACCACCACATCCACATCTACGTTCCTTAACATCACCCTTTTCCATATTGAATGTATTATGAAAATAAAAATTCCTGGCTTTATTTTTCACAAGTACCCTCACAGAGTTGTCAAATACAATTCCCGATATCTAGCAATGTGTAGGTTTTTTTTTCAGATATCAGTTTTATTACACACAGCAACAGCAGAATCACGAAAATTACAGGTAAATAGTGACGTTTGCGTATCTCAGCAGGCTTTGCGCCAGTTGCTCAACTGCTACATAAAGCTACGCTATTTATTTAACCAATAGAAAATTAGAACTTTTTTATATCGCCTTTATGACACACGGCAATAGCAGAGTAAGGAACATTATTGGCACTGGTAAATTGTGATGTTTGCATATTCCTGCAGGCTATGCAGAAGTCACACAACTGCTAGATAAAGATACGCTATTTATTTAACCCATAGAAAATTAGTATTTCTTTTATATCACCTTTATGACACATGGCTACAGCAGAGTAAGGGAAACTACTGGTTAATAGTGACATTTGAGTATCAATTCTATTTTACATCACTGTATAACACATGCCAACAGCAGACTCATAGAAATTACTGGTAAATAGTGATGTTTGCGTAGCTCAGCAGGTTTAGCACACAACTGCTATATAAATATTAGCTACTTCAGCAATAGTTGAGGAATATTATTTGACAATTAGCTTTTAAAAAATATGTTTACTATATGCTGGCACTGAGGAATGTTATTTAGCTGTAAAAAAGTGTTTTTATATGCTGTTGTGTAGGAATATTATGTAGCTCAAAAAAAATTTGTTTAGTATATGCTGATACGAAGTAATATTATTTTGTGCTAAAAAGATCTGCCTTGTATATTATGGTAGTGGATGAAACCCTGACTTTATTTTTGATCCCACTGTCTGTTCCTACACTATACAACACAATGCAAACAAGCAGAGATCTGCAGCATGTACTTGCAATGATAACACCCAGGTGCATTCCTTTCCCTCATATTAAATCTCTCTATACACTATCTTAACCTAACAGAGAGCTAATCTTCACTCTCAGAAGCTCTTGAAATAGCTTTTTGCAAACACAAACTCTCCCAATACACTGCTTTCACTCTCCCTACGCTTACAATATGCTGTTTCCCGCCGTAATATGCGCAATATTTCACCAGCAGAGATTAAATATCCCCTATGACTCTGCAAGGCCAGCCAATCACAGTAATGCCACACCAAAGATGGAGCCAGCATTACTGTGATTGGCAAGCCAGCCCAGCATGTTCATTCATTGCAAATAAAGCACCAAACATGCTGAGGCAGGTCACTCAAATATACTGAGGTGAATAGCAAATTACTTGCCAAGTAACGAATAGCCCAAAAACTGTACTATCCGTGCAAGTAACGAAAAGTGCTGAATGTATTCGCTCATCATTAGTAGGGAATCATTGACAGATACGACCAGGTTCACACAAGACAAGTACACCCAGGAGATCTAGCAGCTACCTCGTTATGTTTGCATAATGTTCACATTTCCCTTTGCAGATAATGTACTTTAGAATTCACTACATACTGTAGAAGTGGTTTATATATGTTATATATGAGTGATGGACTTATTATGTTCTGCTATCAGGAGGTTATCAAAAGTTAACAAATCAGCCATGCTTTCCATATATGGCCATAAGGTCACATGGTTAGAGGAGACATTTTGTGTCCATTGTGTGCTGATCAGGAAACTGAAGGAACAGGTAGGAAAGGAGCAAAACTACTGTAAAAGAGAAACCATAGAATCAGTTCAGACAGCTGTGTGATCAAAACTGTGTATATAAACAGAAGTTGAGACTCAGGAATTATTTACTGTACCATTGTTATATCTGCATGACTATGCTGGAAAGTACAGTAGTGTTCAAAATAATAGCAGTCCAAAATGGCTAACCATTAGTGATGAGTAGTGTTGAGCGATACCGTCCGATACTTGAAAGTATCGGTATCGGAAAGTATCGGCCGATACCGGCAAAGTATCGGATCTAATCCGATACCGATACCCGATACCAATGCAAGTTAATGGGACTCAAGTATCGGACGGTATCCCTGATGGTTCCCAGTGTCTGAAGTAATTTTCAGGTCCTGAATGCAGAATTAGGCATTCAGGACCTGAAATTACGTCACGGCTTGCTGTGATTGGTCGCGTCGCGGTCACATGGGCGGCACGCAACCAATCACAAGCCGTGACGTAATTTTAAAATGCGCGCGTCTCCTGTCTCCCGTGACGTCACGGCTTGTGATTGGTCGCGTCGCCCATATGACCGCGACGCGACCAATCACAAGCCGGAATGTAATTTTAAAATCCTGAATGCCTAGAATTAGGCATTGAGGACCTGAAAATTACGTCACGGCTTGCTGTGATTGGTCGCGTTGCGGCCACATGGGCGGCACGCGACCAATCATAAGCCGTGACGTCACGGAAGGAAGTAAACACGCGCATTTTAAGCAAAGAACGCTGCCGGTTCCCTCGGTGAGGTCCAGGCTGCGTCGGAGAGGTGAGTATAGCAATATTTTTTATTTTAATTCTTTCTTTTACACATTAATGTTGTTTCGATACCGATACCCGATACCACAAAAGTATCGGATCTCGGTATCAGAATTCCGATACCCGCAAGTATCGGCCGATACCCGATACTTGCGGTATCGGAATGCTCAACACTAGTGATGAGCGAATATACTCGTTACTCGAGATTTCTCGGGCATGCTCGAAGCGTCCTACGAGTATTTTTTAGTGCTCGAAGATTTAGTTTTTCTTGCCACAGCTGAATGATTTACATCTGTTAGCCAGCATAAGTACATCCATCACTGGGGGGCCGCCCCGCTGCATCTGTGATGAAAACCCTGCAGGCAGTAAGATACCCCCAGACCAGACCTCTCCCTGCCCATCTGCTGTCTTACCTAGGGTTGAGCGAAACGGATCGGACAAATTCAAAAATCACTGACTTTTGGCAAAGTCAGGTTTCATGAAACCCGACCGAATCCCAGTGTGGGATCGGCCATGCGGTCGGCGATCTTCACGCCAAAGTCGCGTTTCGTATGACGCGTTCAGCGCCATTTCTCAGCCAATGAAGGAGGACGCAGAGTGTGGGCAGCATGATGACATAGGTCTCGATCCCCACCATCTTAGAGAAGGGCATGACAGCGATTGGCTTGCTTTCTGCGGCATCACAGGTGGTGTAAAGGGGCGTGCTGTTGTGGATTCTGTTTTTGGGCTCCCTCTGGTGGTTACAACTGGTACTGGGTGACTTTGGTGGGTTGCGGTCTCTGGTTTCCACCTGTCCATCTGAGGCTGGGTGTTTCCTATTTAACCTGGCTTTCCTGTCATTCCCTTGCCGGCTATCAATGTACTCAGATGTGCTCAGTTTGGTTCTGACTACCTGCTTCCAGATCTCTCAGGATAAGCTAAGTTATGCTTTTCAGTTGTTTTGTTTTTTTGTCCAGCTTGCTAAATATTTCTCTATGCTAATTGGAAGCTCTAGTGGGCTGAGGTGCTCCCCATGTGCCATGAGTTGGCACATGGGTGCTTGTAATCTCAGGATGGTTTTTGATTAGGGTTTATTGCTGACCGCTCAGACCCCTTTTGTATCCTTCTGCTTTCTAGTTATAGCGGGCCTCGTTTTGCTAACTCTATTTTCATATCTATGTGCGTGCCTTCCTCTCATTTTCACCGTCAATACATGTGGGGGGCAACTATACCTTTGGGGTTTATTTCTCTGGAGGCAAGTTAGGTCTTTATTTTCTCTGCAGTGCTAGTTAGCTCTTAGGCTGGCGCGAGGCGTCTAGAATCAACGTAGGCACGCTCCCTGGCTATTTCTAGTTGTGTTTGTCAGGAGTAGGGCAGCGGTCAGCCCAGGTTCCATCACCCTAGAGCTCGTCCGTTATTTGAGTTATTTTTTGCTTGTCCAGTGCGATCCCCTAGCCATTGGGATCCATAACAGTATAGCCGGCCCACAAAGTGTTAATTGTTTGGGCTGAAGCAGGAGAAAAAGAAGTGTTGAAGGGAAATTTTTTTTTTTTTTCCCTCAGAGTTTTGCTGCCTAGCCTTTAATTGCTGTCTAGCTGCTTCTTACCTCCTCTTAACCCTTGAATGGCTCTGACCTTAGCTGTTTAATATGGATGTCCAGAGTTTGGCTTCCAGCCTGAATAATCTCGCTGCAAAAGTTCAAAACATACAGGATTTTGTTGTTCACACTCCTATGTCTGAACCTAGAATTCCTATTCCAGAGTTTTTTTCTGGAGATAGATCTACCTTCCTGAATTTCAGGAACAATTGCAAATTGTTTCTTTCTTTGAAATCTCGCTCCTCTGGAGACCCTGCTCAGCAGGTCAAGATTGTAATATCTTTCCTGCGGGGCGACCCTCAGAATTGGGCATTTGCATTGGCACCAGGGGATCCTGCATTGCTCAGTGTGGATGCGTTTTTTCTGGCACTGGGATTGCTCTATGAGGAACCTAACCTGGAGATTCAGGCTGAAAAGGCTTTATTGGCCCTCTCTCAGGGGCATGATGAAGTGGAAGTATATTGTCAAAAATTTCGGAAATGGTCGGTACTTACTCAGTGGAATGAGTGCGCCCTGGCTGCAAACTTCAGAGATGGTCTTTCTGAGGCCATTAAGGATATTATGGTGGGGTTCCCTGCGCCTACAGGTCTGAATGAGTCTATGACTATGGCCATTCAGATTGATCGGCGTTTGCGGGAGCGCAAACCTGTACACCAGTTGGCGGTGTCTTCTGAGCAGGCACCTGAGACTATGCAGTGTGATAGAATTCAGTCCAGAAGTGAACGGCAAAATTATAGGCGGAAAAACGGATTGTGTTTTTATTGTGGTGATTCAGCTCATGTTATATCAGCATGCTCTAAACGCACAAAAAAGGTTGATAAATCTTTTGCCATTAGTACTCTGCAGTCTAAGTTCATTTTGTCTGTAACTCTGATTTGTTCACTGTCATCCATTTCCGTCGATGCTTATGTGGATTCGGGCGCTGCCCTGAGTCTTATGGATTGGTCATTTGCCAAACGCTGCGGTTTTTGTCTGGAGCCTCTGGAAGTTCCTATTCCTTTGAAGGGAATTGACTCTACACCACTGGCTATGAATAAACCGCAGTACTGGACACAAGTGACCATGCGCATGACTCCCGTTCATCAGGAGGTGATTCGCTTCCTTGTACTGTATAATTTACATGATGTACTAGTGCTTGGTCTGCCATGGTTACAAACTCATAATCCAGTCCTGGATTGGAAAACAATGTCTGTGTTAAGCTGGGGATGTCAGGGGGTTCATGATTATGCACCTCTGATTTCAATTGCTTCATCTACTCCTTCTGAGGTCCCTGCGTTTTTGTCTGACTATCGGGATGTTTTTGAGGAGCCTAAGCTCAATTCGCTCCCTCCTCATAGGGATTGTGACTGTGCTATAGAATTAATTTCTGGCAGTAAGTTCCCTAAGGGTCGTTTATTTAATCTGTCAGTGCCAGAGCATACTGCTATGCGGAATTATATTAAGGAGTCCTTGGAAAAGGGACATATTCGTCCATCTTTGTCCCCTCTGGGAGCAGGTTTTTTTTTCGTGGCTAAAAAAGATGGTTCCCTGAGGCCTTGTATAGATTATCGCCTTCTGAATAAGATTACAGTCAAATATCAGTATCCATTGCCATTATTGACTGATTTGTTTGCTCGCATTAAGGGGGCTAGGTGGTTCACTAAGATAGATCTTCGCTGTGCGTATAATCTTGTGCGGATAAAGCAGGGTGATGAGTGGAAAACCGCATTTAATACGCCTGAGGGCCATTTTGAGTATTTGGTAATGCCTTTTGGACTTTCTAATGCTCCTTCAGTCTTTCAGTCCTTTATGCACAATATTTTCCGTGAATATCTGGATAAGTTTATGATTGTGTATTTGGATGATATTTTGGTGTTTTCTGATGACTGGGAGTCTCATGTTCTACAGGTCAGGAAGGTGTTTCAAGTCCTGCGGGCCAATTCTCTGTTTGTGAAGGGCTCGAAATGTCTCTTTGGAGTCCAGAAGATTTCTTTTTTGGGGTACATTTTTTCTCCTTCTACTATTGAGATGGATCCCGTCAAGGTTCAGGCGATTTGTGACTGGACAGAACCTACATCTGTTAAGAGTCTTCAGAGGTTCTTGGGTTTTGCTAATTTTTATCGTCGGTTCATTGCTAATTTTTCCAGTGTTGTTAAACCTTTGACTGATTTGACTAAAAAGGGTGCTGATGTTGCTAATTGGTCTCCTACGGCTGTGGAGGCCTTTCAGGAACTTAAGCGCCGGTTTTCTTCTGCTCCTGTGTTATGTCAACCAGATGTTTCACTTCCTTTTCAGGTTGAGGTTGATGCTTCCGAGATTGGAGCGGGGGCGGTTTTGTCACAGAGAAGTTCCGATGGCTCGGTGATGAAGCCATGTGCGTTCTTTTCTAGAAAATTCTCGCCCGCCGAGCGCAATTATGATGTGGGTAATCGGGAGCTTTTGGCCATGAAGTGGGCATTTGAGGAGTGGCGTCATTGGCTTGAGGGTGCTAGACATCGTGTGGTGGTCTTGACTGATCACAAAAATCTGATTTACCTTGAGTCTGCCAGGCGTCTGAATCCTAGACAGGCTCGTTGGTCGTTGTTTTTTTCTCGTTTCAATTTTGTGGTTTCATACCTGCCAGGTTCAAAGAATGTGAAGGCAGATGCTCTTTCCAGGAGTTTTGTGCCTGACTCTCCTGGAGACTCTGGGCCTACTGGTATCCTTAGGGATGGGGTAATATTGTCCGCCGTCTCCCCAGACTTGCGCCGTGCATTGCAGGAGTTTTAGGCGGATAAACCTGATCGTTGTCCACCAGAAAGACTGTTTGTTCCGGATGATTGGACCAGTAGAGTCATCTCCGAGGTCCATTCTTCTGTGTTGGCTGGTCATCCTGGAATATTTGGTACTAGAGACTTGGTGGCCAGGTCTTTTTGGTGGCCTTCCTTGTCAAGGGATGTGCGCACCATTGTGCAGTCTTGTGGAGTGTGTGCTCGGGCTAAGCCTTGCTGTTCTCGGGCCAGTGGGTTGTTGTTATCCTTGCCTATCCCGAAGAGGCCTTGGACGCACATTTCCATGGATTTTATTTCAGATCTCCCTGTCTCACAGAAAATGTCCGTTATCTGGGTTGTGTGTGACCGCTTTTCTAAGATGGTTCATTTGGTACCCTTGCCTAAGTTGCCTTCCTCCTCTGAGTTGGTCCCTTTATTTTTTCAGAACGTGGTTCGTTTGCATGGGATTCCGGAGAATATCGTTTCTGACAGGGGATCCCAGTTTGTGTCTAGATTTTGGCGGACGTTTTGTGCTAAGATGGGCATTAATTTGTCTTTCTCGTCTGCATTCCATCCTCAGACGAATGGCCAGACGGAGCGAACTAATCAGACCTTGGAAACTTATTTAAGGTGTTTTGTTTCTGCTGATCAAGATGACTGGGTTGCCTTTTTGCCACTGGCCGAATTTGCCCTTAATAATCGGGCTAGTTCTGCTACTTTGGTTTCTCCTTTCTTTTGTAATTCGGGGTTTCATCCTCGTTTTTCCTCTGGTCAGGTGGAGCCTTCGGATTGTCCTGGAATGGACGTGGTGGTGGACAGGCTACATCAGATTTGGAATCAGGTGGTGGACAATTTGAAGTTGTCTCAGGAGAAGGCTCAGCAGTTTGCTAATCGCCGTCGCCACGTGGGTCCCCGACTTCGTGTTGGGGACTTGGTGTGGTTGTCTTCTCGTTTTGTCCCTATGAAGGTCTCTTCTCCCAAGTTCAAGCCTCGGTTCATCGGTCCTTATAAGATCTTGGAGATTCTTAACCCTGTATCTTTTCGTTTGGATCTCCCAGCATCGTTTGCTATTCATAACGTGTTCCATCGGTCGTTATTGCGGAGGTATGAGGTGCCCGTTGTTCCTTCGGTTGAGCCTCCTGCTCCGGTGCTGGTGGAGGGAGAATTGGAGTATGTTGTTGAGAAGATCTTGGATTCTCGTGTTTCCAGACGTAAACTCCAGTATTTGGTTAAGTGGAAGGGTTATGGTCAGGAGGATAATTCCTGGGTGGTCGCCTCTGATGTTCATGCGACTGATTTGGTCCGCGCCTTCCATAGAGCTCATCCTGATCGCCCTGGGGGTTCTCGTGAGGGTTCGGTGACCCCTCCTCAAGGGGGGGGTACTGTTGTGGATTCTGCTTTTGGGCTCCCTCTGGTGGTTACAACTGGTACTGGGTGACTTTGGTGGGTTGCGGTCTCTGGTTTCCACCTGTCCATCTGAGGCTGGGTGTTTCCTATTTAACCTGGCTTTCCTGTCATTCCCTTGCCGGCTATCAATGTACTCAGATGTGCTCAGTTTGGTTCTGACTACCTGCTTCCAGATCTCTCAGGATAAGCTAAGTTATGCTTTTCAGTTGTTTTGTTTTTTTGTCCAGCTTGCTAAATATTTCTCTATGCTAGTTGGAAGCTCTAGTGGGCTGAGGTGCTCCCCATGTGCCATGAGTTGGCACATGGGTGCTTGTAATCTCAGGATGGTTTTTGATTAGGGTTTATTGCTGACCGCTCAGACCCCTTTTGTATCCTTCTGCTTTCTAGTTATAGCGGGCCTCGTTTTGCTAACTCTATTTTCATATCTATGTGCGTGCCTTCCTCTCATTTTCACCGTCAATACATGTGGGGGGCAACTATACCTTTGGGGTTTATTTCTCTGGAGGCAAGTTAGGTCTTTATTTTCTCTGCAGTGCTAGTTAGCTCTTAGGCTGGCGCGAGGCGTCTAGAATCAACGTAGGCACGCTCCCTGGCTATTTCTAGTTGTGTTTGTCAGGAGTAGGGCAGCGGTCAGCCCAGGTTCCATCACCCTAGAGCTCGTCCGTTATTTGAGTTATTTTTTGCTTGTCCAGTGCGAAATCCTAGCCATTGGGATCCATAACAGCGTGCACGCCGACCGCCATCTTACTTCTGCCGATCTTAGCATAGGGAGAGGTTGCTGCAGCTTCATCAGAAGAAGGGCTATAGTTAGGGAGGGAAGATTAACCCCCAAACCGCTTGTGCTGTAGCGATTTCCACTGTCCAACACCACCTTTGTTTTGCAGGGACAGTGGAGGCTATATCTTTGTGCATCAGCTCTGTAGCTTATTAGGCTGCCTTATAAGGCTCCCTGATAGCTGCATTGCTGTTTGCACTGCTGCTGTGCAAACCAACTGCTTTTTTAAAAGCAAAGATCCTGTTGCTCCTTTCTGCAGTTATCTTGTTTATTTGTCCACACTTTTGTGTGCAGCAGTCCTTTTTCTTGCTGCCATACTTGTCCTGAGATCATTGTAGGGAGATTGAAATTGTACTACAGTCCTTTGATTTTTTTCAGATATCTTCCAGCCACTTTCTGCCACTTACATTGTGTTGTGTTACACACTGTGCCTGAGTTGTGGTGCTGTCTCCCCCCGAAAAAAGGGAGATTCAAAGTGTCACAAAGTGGATATACGTCAGTTCTGTTAGTTTGTCATATATCAGCCAGCCACGTTCTGCCACTTACCTTGTGTTGTAAAATACACAGGGCCTGAGTTTGGGTTCAGTCTCCCCCCCAAAAAAGTGAGATTGAAATTCTCACAAAGTGGATATACCTCTGTCAGGACTCTGAACATTTTTATTACCTTTTTGTGCATTACTGCCCTTTTCCAAGATGGCGTCTTTGGTCTCATGTGCACTGTGTCTTCCTGCTATAAAACTCCACCCCAGCCTTCAGTCTGTGCTAGAGTATTCTGCCTTGCATCCAGCTCCTGACCTCTGGTGACTCCCTGGCTATATACCTGCTCCTGTGAACCTGTGGGGTTATCCTGCTACTCTGCTCTGAGTTCCTGCTGCATACACCAGTTCCAGTAATCCTCCTTCATCTGCTGCTCGTGTTTGCTTCCATCTGCATTTGCTGGACATGTAAGATGTCTCTGCAAGAACCTGAGACTATTACCCAGACCTCCCTGGTTGAGCTAAGATATTATTTGAACTGCCTTATAAGCATATCTATCTGTGTTGTGGACTAAGCAAGGACTTATTCGTGTCAAGTATCCTCAAGAATGATTGTGCTTCATAGACTTTCTGCGTGATTGCATTTTCCTCTGAAGTTTCCTATAGACTGCTGAGCTGCATTTGATATTTGCACCAAGTGTTGTGGATTTGAGTTTCTCTCTGCACCTGTTTGAATCACCGTGTGATAATATAGACTTTACCACTTATAAAACTGTGTCCTGTAGTTGTCTTGTTCCACGCAAAGAGTCTCCTGAGTTATCCCCTATAATTATTACAGGATACTGTAGCCTAAAAAAAAAAAAAGGAGACTGCTGGAACAATGACTGCAGAAAGCAGACTAGAGCAGGTGTTTTGCATAATTAGATCACTAGCAAAACAAAGGAAACCCAGACAAAAAGGTCCAAAAATATGAAATAACAATATTTATTTGTGAATAAACAATGAGTCGGTGGGGGACTACCAAAGAGACACAAAACCAGGGACATATGAATAATGAAAATAATAATAACTAACAATGTGTGATGGTAAATATACAGGTTAATACATCATAAAAAGGGGACCATATAGCAGCATGGGGATCCAGATGGCAATATAAATATATCATAAAGTGCATATGCAAAAATGTATGTAAACAATAGACTGGCTGAAGTAACCCGAAAAATGAGTGTAAGGTCAATAGTGACCGATGCTTATAAGTAAGCAAAATGAGGGTCGAAAGAATCCAAAAGCCAAATAGATAGAAAGCAGCATAGTGGCAAGTGCCAAAATCAGATAGAGTGCTACTATAATAAAGCAACCGCGGCCATGAGTATTACCTGCTATATGGTGGATATGTCCAGGGATGTGCCTGACCCCGACGCGCGTTACGGCGTCTGCCTTCGTAAGGGGGCCCCTTACGAAGGCAGACGCCGTAACGCGCGTCGGGGTCAGGCACATCCCTGGACATATCCACCATATAGCAGGTAATACTCATGGCCGCGGTTGCTTTATTATAGTAGCACTCTATCTGATTTTGGCACTTGCCACTATGCTGCTTTCTATCTATTTGGCTTTTGGATTCTTTCGACCCTCATTTTGCTTACTTATAAGCATCGGTCACTATTGACCTTACACTCATTTTTCGGGTTACTTCAGCCAGTCTATTGTTTACATACATTTTTGCATATGCACTTTATGATATATTTATATTGCCATCTGGATCCCCATGCTGCTATATGGTCCCCTTTTTATGATGTATTAACCTGTATATTTACCATCACACATTGTTAGTTATTATTATTTTCATTATTCATATGTCCCTGGTTTTGTGTCTCTTTGGTAGTCCCCCACCGACTCATTGTTTATTCACAAATAAATATTGTTATTTCATATTTTTGGACCTTTTTGTCTGGGTTTCCTTTGTTTTGCTATTCAAATTCCGGATTTGTCCATCACTTTTTTCCATTGGTGCACATTGGTTGATATATATATGCATGTGTCTTCCTTTGTAATTTGTGCACTGTGCCTTGAGGCTCATTTATATAATTAGATCACTGCAGAAAGATGTGGAAAGTCTGCAAAAGAAGTTTGGAAGCTTTGAACTCAATCGACAAGTGTTTGGACAGACTTTGCAGGACTTAAGCACCTGCATGGCAGCTCACGAAAACAAACTTGCTGGCATAGAGTCCCAGTATGGACGGGCTTTTCAGGACATAAACACGCAAATAGCTGCACAAGCGACTTTTCCCTCTGGGCAACCGCCACCAGCTAGCCCACCTAAGTTGCCCCCATTCAGATTTAATGGTGATCGCGACAAATTTAGTGGCTTTGTGAATCAATGTATGCTATATTTTGATGTGCATGCTGACCGTTTTCCTAATGATAGATCCAAAAGTATCGGCAAATCCGATGATTGAGTCTCGTGACCCACGGTTAAATAACTTGGATGATTTCTTGGCAGCTATGGCATTAATGTTTGATGATCCTAATCGCCGTGCAACCGCTGAATCTGCTTTATTGTCTTTACGCCAGGCAAAACGTTCTGTTATTGAGTATGCTACTGATTTCATGAGATTAGCGGTAGATACCAATTGGGACAGTTATGCACAATTGCCTATTTTTAAAAGGGGTCTGTCTAGTATTGTAAAAGATGAACTAGCTCGCTCTGAGTCACCACAAGAGCTAGAGACATTTATACAGCATTGTGTGCGCATTGACATTTGCCTTACTGAGCGTAGGCAGGAGAAGTTTGCTGCATATAACCGTATTTCTAACTTTTCCCTTCTTTCCAAAGAGCCTGCAGGTAAAACATCTCGGGATGTGGAGGAGGTGCCCATGCAAATTGATTCCGTTCAGAGGCGCGAGATCAATGAGCGTGGGAGGATCGCCTTCGTGAAAGTCTATGTTTCTACTGCGGCCAGTCTGACCACTTCTTGATCAATTGTCCTAAGTGTCCTAGATGGCCTAACAAGGTGCTAGCAGCAGTAGGGGAGTATGACAACTGTGATGATGAATCTGACATCTCTGAATGTAGCCTGCCTTTAAACGCTGTATTCCATTCACTTTCTATGACTTCACCCCCCAAGGAGCTTAAGGAAAAGAACTCTCATTGTTCTCTCCCTATTAAGATCCTGTGTCATGAATCCCCAATGGCGAGGGATAGCACAGGACAAGCAAAGTCTAACAAATATCGGAGGAGCTCTAGGGTGATGGAACCTGGGCTGACCGCTGCCCTACGCCTGACAAACGCAACTAGAGATAGCCAGGGAGCGTGCCTACGTTGGTTCTAGACGCCACGCACCAGCCTAAGAGCTAACTAGTACTGCAGAGAAAACATAGACCTCACTTGCCTCCAGAGGAATTAACCCCAAAGGTATAGTTGCCCCCCACATGTATTGACGGTGAAATGAGAGGAAGGCACACACATAGAGATGATGTATATAGCTTTAGCAAATAGAGGCCCGCTGAAAACTAGAAAGCAGAATGATACAAAAGGGGACTGAGCGGTCAGCAAAAAACCCTAATCAAAAATACCATCCTGAGATTACAAGAACCCATGTGCCAACTCATGGCACATGGGGAGAACCTCAGTCCACTAGAGCAACCAGCTAGCATAGAGACATTCTAAGCAAGCTGGACCAAAAACCAAACAACTGAAAATCAGCACTTAGCTTATCCTGAAAGATCTGGGAGCAGGTAGGCAGGAACCAAACAGAGCACATCTGAACACATTGATAGCCGGCAAGGGAAATGACAGAAAGGCCAGGTAAAATAGGAAACACCCAGCCTCTGATTGACAGGTGGAAACCAAAGGCCGCAACCCACCAAAGTCACCCAGTACCAGCAGTAACCACCAGAGGGAGCCCACAAACAGAATCCACAACAATCCTGTGTTCAGGACAGTGGATTTCCAGTGCAGCTATGATTGACTCTGGTGCAGGTGGCAATTTCATGGATATCGCATTTGCCAAGGAGCATGGTATTGAAATTCAGCACCGTACCCCTTGAAATTTTGTTGGAGCCTAATCATCAGGAGCAACTTTCTTTCTTGCTAATTTCTTCTCCTCATTTTCCTGTGATGTTAGGCATTCATTGGTTGCATTCTCAGAACCCAATTATCAAGTGGGAGACAAAGAAGATTATCTTTCCAACAAGGAGCAACTCAGCGTTAACAGAAGCTGTCCCTGAGTCCACGGCTACGGAACCACATGTACAGGTATTTTCTTTACCTCCAGCATATAAAGAGTTCTCTGACATCTGTGACAAGAAGAATGCAGATCAGCTTCCTCCACACAGGCATTATGACTGACCCATTGAGTTGCTTCCTGGGGCAGCTATTCCTTTTGGTAACGTATACCCTTTGGCGGCACCTGAGCTTCAAGCCTTAAAGGAGTATATTGATGAAAATCTGGCCAAAGACTTCATACGTCCTTCTTCCTCACCAGCAGGGGCACCTATCTTTTTTGTAAAGAAGAAGGATGGGACCCTGAGACCCTGTGTTGACTATCGGGAACTCAATAAGGTAACCGTACGAAACCGTTACCCTTTGCCTCTGATTCCCGAATTACTGGAAAGAGTCTGCCATGCTAAGGTGTTCTCTAAACTGGATCTCCATGGGGCTTATAATTTGGTGCGTATTCGTCCAGGGGATGAGTGGAAGACAGCATTCTGATGCCGGTATGGGCACTTTGAATCTCTTGTGAAGCCCTTCGGGCTTTGTAACGCCCCTGCAACATTTCAACACCTTACTAATGACATTTTCCGAGATTTGTTGGACCAGTTTGTAGTGATCTATTTGGACGATATACTAATCTTTTCTGACTCTCTACAGGGACATGAAGAACATGTCAAAACTGTTTTAAGACGTCTGAAAGAGAACCATCTGTATATTAAGCCGGAGAAATGCGAGTTCCATCGTTCTGAGATACAGTTCTTAGGTTATATCATCTCTCCCCAGGGGCTGAACATGGAATCTGGTAAGATTCAGGCTATCCTTGACTGGTCGGTACCCAAGAACGTTAAGGAGTTCCAACGTTTTGTTGGTTTTGCAAATTTCTACAGACGCTTCATTCGAAATTTTCTGATATTGTCCATCCAATTACTTCCTTGACAAAGAAGGAAAAGCCCTTTAAGTGGTCATCACAGGCTCAAGAAGCTTTTGATCGGCTTAAGATCTGTTTCACATCAGCACCGCTGTTGATACACCCAGATCCAACACTTTCTTTCATTGTGGAGGTGGACGCTTCTGATAATGCTTTGGGGGCTATTCTCTCCCAAAGAACTGGAGAGAAGGGTCTGCTACATCCTTGTGCCTTCTTTTCCCATAGACTAACCTCGGCAGAGAAGAATTACGACGTGGGAGACAAGGAATTGCTGGCTATTATTGCGGCTTTCAAAGAATGGAGGCATCATCTGCAAGGAGCTGCACAACAGATCATAGTGCTAACTGACCATCGCAATCTAGAGTTCCTTAGATTCGCTAGATGTCTTTCTCCTCGTCAGGCTCGTTGGAACTTATTTTTAAATCAATTTAACTTTGTTATCTCGTACCGTCCAGGTTCTCGTAATGGGAAGGCTGATGCTTTATCCCGAATCCATGCTGCGGATTCCGTACCTGGAGCCCCGTCCAAGACCATTCTATCTGACGCCAATTTCATCGGAATTATCCACGATCAGGACTTGTGGAAGGAGATCAGGGAGGCCTATGAAGGTGATGTATTTCTGGCCAACCCACCTGTGGATATTAATCTTGTCTTTAAGGGTGGCATGTGGTTCAGAGATCGACGTATCTACTTCCCTGAGGTCGTCCGTCTGCAGATCCTCAAGTTGAACGAAGAAAAAACCACGACAAAAAATTCCCATGATAAAGATGTATAGTATAAATTTTTATTGAACTAAATACAAATGACAACAGGAGGAAGGGGAGAGAGAACACGCCCGCTCACACATGTCCAGAACTGGAAGCCCACAACAATAGCAGCAAACGTACAGGTAATGTACAAAATATATAGCAAAAATCTATTGCATACTTGCCCATATAAATCAGTGCATACACATCCCAAAAAAAGGTTTATAAAAAATGTAACACAGAACAGCAACAAAGGCTGATGATATTTACCGGTATAACTGGGAAACAGTGTGGGCGTCCTCACTGTTTCCCAGTTATACCGGTAAATATCGTCAGCCTTTGTTGCTGTTCTGTGTTAAGGAATACCAAGGACTATGTTCTCTCTTACGAGGTATGTGCCCGTTACAAGACTCATCATGTGGCACCTACAGGTCCTCTACAACCATTACCTGTTCCGTCCCACCCTTGGGGGTCTATATCAATGGACTTTATTGTGGAGTTGCCTACATGAATACAATTATGGTGGTAGTTGATCGCCTGACTAAAGCTGCTCATTTTGTTCCGTGCACCGGCCTCCCCTCAGCTAAATATACAGTGAACTTGGTTATACAGAATGTCTTTCGGTTGCACGGGGTTCCGGATGAGATCATCTCTGACCGTGGAGTACAGTTCACTTCAAGATTATGGAAGGGGTTTTGCTCTGCACTCAATATTAATGTCTGTCTCTCTTCTGCTTACCATCCCCAGACAAATGGTCAGACTGAGCGTACCAACCAGATGCTGGAACAATATCTAAGATGTTATGTCAGCCATCTCCAGTATGATTGATTGGAGTTGTTGCTGTTAGCCGAATTTTCATATAATAATTCTCAGAGCGCCTCCACTAAATTTACACCTTTCTTTGCCAATCTGGGTTATCATCCGTGTATTTTACCTAGGTCTCCAATTAATTCTCCGGTTCCGGCAGTGG
Source organism: Ranitomeya variabilis (assembly GCF_051348905.1). Classification (NCBI taxonomy): domain Eukaryota; kingdom Metazoa; phylum Chordata; class Amphibia; order Anura; family Dendrobatidae; genus Ranitomeya; species Ranitomeya variabilis. Next base: position 777,373,528 of record NC_135233.1, on the reverse strand, counting down.
AGGAAAGGCTGACTGCGATGAGACAAAATCTGGAGGTTCTGAAGGAATCCCTGACCACAACTCAAGAACGTTATAAGAGATCGACTGATAGATTCTGTAAACCTGCATGTTATGATCTGGTGGCTTAGGAGCAGCATCAGACGTGCTCTGGAGGAGGTGGTACCTGTACTGACCGCAGACCCTGAACTTAACACCGCAACTAGCAGTAGCCGTGGGATGTACCTACCAGTCCTAGACACCTCGACACAGCCGGAGAACTAATTACCCCTATAGATAGAAACGGGAAACTATCTTGCCTCAGAGAAAATCCCCAAAGGATAGACAGCCCCCCACATATATTGACTGTGAGAGAAGAGGGAAAAAACATACGCAGACTGAAAACAGAATTTAGCAAAGGAGGCCAATCTAGCTAAATAGACAGAATAGGATAGAGTACTATGCGGTCAGTATTAAAAAACACTAGAAAAATCCACCACAGATAATACAAAAATCTCCACACCTAACTAAAGGCATGGAGGGAAAATCTGCTTCTCCAGATCTTCCAGCTTGACTGAATAAATCCACACTGACAAAGCTGGACAAGAAAAACATAGAAATGCACTGAACAATAAAGCCCTCAGTATGTGGACTGCAAAAACCAAGCCAGGACTTATCTTTGATGATTTGAACTGATAAGCAGGAGAATCCAGGAAGAGATGTGAATCCACCCAGGAACAATGAACAACTGGCACTAACCAAAGGATCTGGCCAGACTAAATAGCCCAGTCAGAATTGGTAATAAGTGGAAGCACCTGATGACTGCTGAAATCCAAAGGAGCAGCAGTACCACTTAAAACCACCGGAGGGAGCCCAAGAGCAGAACTCATAACATTACCACTTATAACCACCGGAGGGAGCCCAAGAGCAGAATTCACAACACCTGCACCCATGTTCAAGGTAGGAGATTCGGTGTGGTTAGCAACTAAGAATCTGAAGTTACACGTTCCTTCACAAAAACTTGGACAGAAATTCATTGGCCCTTTCAAGATCAACGGTATTGTGAGCTCTGTTGCCTGCCGGCTGAAGCTGCCTAGGACTATGAAGGTACACCCAGTTTTTCATGTATCTTTACTAAAGCCTGTATCTCCTAATACCTTCCAGGGACGTGTTGTGCCACCTCCGCAGCCTGTGGTGATTGATGGGCAAGAACAATTCATGATGGAGGAAATTATTGATTCCAGGATTCGCAGGAATCGGCTCCAATATCTGATAAGATGGCAGGGATATCCCCCTGAGGAAGACTCTTGGGAACCTGTCATGGTTCTCAATGGCAAGAGAACGTAGTAAAGCATACAAAAAGGACTAGCTCTTGGAAGATGGGAACTCGAGCTGACTGTGAGCTAAACCTACCGCACAAATAACAGTGGCCGGGTAGCGTGCCTACGTTTTATCCCTAGACGCCCAGCGCCAGCCGGAGAACTGACTGACCCTAGCAGAGGAAAATACAGACCTGGCTTACCTCTAGAGAAATTTTCCCCAAAAGGCAGACAGTAGCCCCCACATATATTGTCGGTGATTTCAGAGGAAATTGACATACGAAGTATGAAGATAGGTTTAGCAAATTGAGGTCCGCTTACTAGATAGTAGGAAGACAGAAAAGGGAACTTCACAGTCAGCTGAAAACCCTTTCAAAACACCATCCTGGAATTACTTTAAGACTCTAATATCAACTCATGACACCAGAGTGGCAATTCCAGCTCACAAGAGCTTCCAGCCTCAGAAATAAACAATCACAGAGAACTGGAACAAAAATGCAAAACAAACTTAGGACTACAAGTCCAACTTAGCTGATAGTAGTCTAGGAGCAGGAACATGCAACAGAAAGGCTTCTGGTAACATTGTTGGCCGGCATAGAAATGACTGAGGAGCAAGGCTAAATAGACAACTCCCACATCCTGATGGAAACAGGTGAACAGAGGCGATGAAGCACACAAGTTCAGTACCACCAGTGACCACCGGGGGAGCCCAGAAACCAAATTCACAACAGGAACCTGTGGAAAACATCAATGCCCAACAGAAGATTTCTCATTTTCATCAGAGATTTCCTGAGAAACCAGGTCCAGGATCGTCCTGAGGCCGCTTCTAAGGAGGGAGTAATGTCCGGACTCTGAACATTTTTTACCTTTTGTGCATTACTGCCCTTTTCCAAGATGGTGTCTTTGGTCTCATGTGCACTGTGTCTTTCTGCTATAAAACTCCACCCCAGCCTTCAGTCTGTGCTAGAGTATTCTGCCTTGCATCCAGCTCCTGACCTCTGATTACTCCCTGGCTATACACCTGCTCCTGTGAACCTGTGTGGGTATCCTGCTACTCAGCTCTGAGTTCCTGCTGCATACACAAGTTTCCAGTAATCCTCCTTCATCTGCTGTTCGTGTTTACTTCCATCTGCATTTTCCGGACATGTAAGCTGTTTCTGCTTTGCAATAACCTGAGACTATTAACCAGGCCTCCATGGTTGAGCTAAGATATGATTTGAACTGCCTAATAAGCATATCTATCTGTGCCTGGACTAAGACAAGGATTTATTCGTGTCAAGTATCCTCAAGAATAACTGTGCTTCATAGACTTTCTACTTGATTGCATTTTCCTCTGATGTTTCCTGTAGACTGCTAAGCTGCGTTTATTATTTGCACCAAGTGTTGTGGATTTGAGTTTCTCTCTGCACCTGTTTGAATCACCGTGTGATAATATAGACTTTACCACTTATAAAACTGTGTCCTGTAGTTGTCTTGTTCCACGCAAAGAGTCTCCTGAGTTATCCCCTATAATTATTACAGGGGTGTATCAGCCAGCCACTTGCTGCCACTCACATTGCATTGTAAAATACACAGGCCTGAGTTTGGGTTCAGTCTCCCCCCCAAAAAAGTGAGATTGAAATTCTCACAAAGTGGTAATACCTCAGTCCTCTTAGTTTGTGGTGTATCAGCCAGCCAATTGCTGCCACTCACATTGCGTTGTAAAATACACTGGACCTGAGTTTGGGTTCTGTGTCAAAAAAAAAAAAAGTGAGATTGAAATTCTCACAAAGTGGATATACCTCAGTCCTCTTAGTTTGTTGTGCATCAGCCAGCCACTTGCTGCCACTCACATTTCATTGTAAAATACACTGGGCCTGAGCTTGGGTTCTGTCTCCCCCCCAAAAAAGTGAGATTGAAATTCTCACAAAGTGGATATACCTCAGTCCTCTTAGTTTGTGGTGTATCAGCCAGCCACTTGCTGCCACTTACATTGCGTTGTGTTATACACTGGGCCTGAGTTTTGGTGCAGTCTCCCCCCCAAAAAATGGAGAATTAAATTCTCAACAAGTTTATATACACCTTCTACCTTGTTTTACAGTACCATATAACGGTTGTTATTTTGTTTAGATTTTCATTACAAAGCATAAAGTGGGTATAATAAAATGTAACTTTTAATGAATCAAAGAAACATAAAAAAAAATAAATATAATATAGTCACCCAAGTGAAAACACAAATAGAGGCAACGTCTCAGCCATATAGTAAATGGTTACAGAGACCAGCAAACCTTTTATAGGATTAAAAGATTCCGACTACGTCACTGTTTACGGAATCAAAGGAACTATGGTGTAGTATTATTAAGACGCTGTAAACAGACTACACAAGTAAAGCAGCATCAATTTATATACACACATAGCCGCATACGAGGACAAATGATTGACTACCTTCAACCATAGCAAAAAATGTAAGGCTGTTCATAATTGAGAAAGGATAAAAAAGTGGAACAGTCTCACCAATTCCGTGGGCATCAGAGCACCGGATATTTCCTGGTCAGGCGATAATCCGGAAAAAGGAAGAGATGAAAATCCCTATAGGGCTACCGTTAGGCTATCCCCAAGACTTATTTTGGTTAGATTTTCCCAAAAATGAGGAAGTCTGGTGGAAGAGGCCATGGGCGGTCGTTGCCAGCTGGTACTGATGGTGGTGGTGGTGGAGCATCTGGTGGTAGTGGGAAAAGCAAAATAGCAGCTAAGGCTGGAGGTGTTGAGCCAGCGTCATCGTCTGCCTACACAAGATCTCGAAGGCTCCCTTATCTGGGAGTAGTAAAACAAGTTTTAAAGCCGGAGCAGCAGGAAAAAGTTTTGGCTTTCATTGCTGACTCAGCCTCTAGCTCTTTTGCCTCCTCTTCAGAAAGTTCCAAATTTAAAAGCAGCGAGTCGTCAGTGGATGCTCCCGGTCAGGAACAAGTTGCTTCCTTGTGTCCTTCACACAAACCAAAAGTGAAGGATGCGTCAGGCGACACAACAGGTTACTCCATGGAGCTCTTTACACATACCGTGCCTGGGTTCGAAAGGGAAATTGTTAACAGCCCATTACAAGATGAATCGGACATGGAGTGCACTGATGCACAGCCACAGCTAGATTATTATGCTGTTCCATTGACTCAGATCACTACATTGCCCTCGCAGTGTACTGAGCCAGAATCTGACCCTGATGAGACTATGGTGCCCCGTCCCGAACGCTATAGCACCTTACACGGTGACACAGAGAAAGGTGCACATGACATTGAAGAGGAGGTGATAGATGACTCAGTTGTTGACCCAGATTGGCAGCCATTGGGGGAAGAGGGTGCCACTGACAGTAGCTCAGAAGCGGAGGAGGATGATCTGCAGCAGCCATCAACATCACAACAGCTTTCATCTGGCAGGCCCATCTCAGGCCAAAAAAGTTTGTCAACCAAAAAAACAGTTTTAGGACAGCGTGGCCATCCAGTGAAAGTAGCACAGCTGTTGTGAATTTGGATTCTGGGCTCCCCCGGTGGCTACTGGTAGAATTGAACTGGTGTCTTCATCTTCTCTGTTCACCTGTTCCCATCAAGATGTGGGAGTCGCTATATAACCTTGCTGCTTTGTTAGTTGCTTGCCGGTCAACAATGTTATCAGAAGCCTCTCTGTGCTTGTTCCTGCTCCTAGACAACTACTAGATAAGTTGGACTCTTGTCCATGTTTGTTTTTGCATTTTTGTTCCAGTTCACAGCTGTAGTTTCGTTACTGTGTCTGGAAAGCTCTTGTGAACAGGAATTGCCACTCTGGTGTTATGAGTTAATGCCAGAGTTTTAAAGTAATTTCTGGATGGTGTTTTGATAGGGTTTTTAGCTGACCATGAAAGTGTTCTTTCTGTCTTCTGCTATGTAGTAAGTGGACCTCAAATTTGCTAAACCTATTTTCATACTACGTTTTGTTATTTCATCTTAATTCACCGCCAATACATGTGGGGGGCCTCTGTCTCCTTTCGGGGTATTTCTCTAGAGGTGAGCTAGGACTTATTTTCCTCTGCTAGCATTATTTAGTCCTCCGGCTGGTGCTGGGCATCTAGAATCAACGTAGGCATGCTACCCGGCCACTGCTAGTTGTGTGTTAGGTTTAGTTCATGGTCAGCTCAGTTCCCATCTTCCAAGAGCTAGTTCCTATATATGCTGATGCTATGTTCTCTTGCCATTGAGATCATGACAGTTTGACCGGCCCACAAAGTGTTAATTGTTTGGGCTGAAGCAGGAGATAGAGAAGTGTTTAAGGGAAATTTTTTTTTTTTTTTTTTCCCTTCAGAGTTTTGCTGTCTAGCCCTTAATTGCTGTCTAGCTGCTTCTTACCTCCTCTTAACCCTTGAATGGCTCTGTGTCCACCTGTTTGTAATGGATCTTCAGAGTGTAACTGCAGGTTTGAATAATCTCGCCACGAAGGTACAAAATTTGCAAGATTTTGTTTGTCATGCACCTGTATCTGAGCCGAGAATTCCTTTGCCGGAATTTTTCTCGGGGAATAGATCTGGGTTTCAGAATTTTCGAAATAATTGCAAATTATTTTTGTCCCTGAAATCTCGCTCTGCCGGAGACCCTGCACAGCAGGTCAGGATTGTGATTTCCTTGCTCCGGGGCGACCCTCAAGACTGGGCTTTTTCATTGACACCAGGGGATCCTGCGTTGCTCAATGTGGATGCGTTTTTTCTGGCCTTGGGGTTGCTTTATGACGAACCTCATTTGGAGCTTCAGGCAGAAAAAACTTTGATGTCCCTATCTCAGGGGCAAGATGAAGCGGAAATTTACTGCCAAAGATTCCGTAAATGGTCTGTGCTTACTCAGTGGAATGAGTGCGCCCTGGCGGCGACTTTCAGAGAGGGTCTCTCTGATGCCATTAAGGATGTTATGGTGGGGTTCCCTGTGCCTGCGGGTCTGAATGAGTCCATGACAATGGCTATTCAGATCGATAGGCGTTTGCGGGAGCGCAAACCAGTGCACCATCTGGCGGTGTCCACTGAGAAGTCGCCAGAGAGTATGCAGTGTGATAGAATTCTGTCCCGAAGCGAGCGGCAGAATTTTAGACGGAAAAATGGGTTGTGTTTCTATTGTGGTGATTCTACTCATGTTATATCAGCATGCTCTAAACGCACTAAAAAGCTTGGTAAATCTGTTTCCATTTGCACCTCACCGTCTAAGTTTATTCTATCTGTGACCCTGATTTGCTCTTTGTCATCTATTACCACGGACGCCTATGTCGACTCTGGCGCCGCTTTGAGTCTTATGGATTGGTCCTTTGCCAAACGCTGTGGGTATGATTTAGAGCCTTTGGAGACTCCTATTCCTCTGAAGGGGATTGACTCCACCCCATTGGCTAATAATAAACCACAATACTGGACACAAGTAACTATGCGTATTAATCCGGATCACCAGGAGATTATTCGCTTTCTGGTGCTGTATAATCTACATGATGATTTGGTGCTAGGATTGCCTTGGCTGCAATCTCACAACCCAGTCCTCGACTGGAGAGCTATGTCTGTGTTGAGCTGGGGATGTAAGGGGGCTCATGGGGATGTACCTGTGGTTTCCATTTCATCATCTATTCCCTCTGAAATTCCTGAGTTCCTGTCTGACTATCGTGACGTCTTTGAAGAATCCAAGCTTGGTTCGTTACCTCCGCACCGAGAGTGCGATTGTGCCATAGATTTAATCCCGGGTAGTAAATACCCAAAGGGTCGTTTATTTAATCTGTCTGTGCCTGAACATGCTGCTATGCGAGAATATATAAAGGAGTCCTTGGAAAAGGGACATATTCGTCCATCGTCATCTCCCTTAGGAGCCGGTTTTTTCTTTGTGTCAAAAAAAGACGGCTCTTTGAGACCATGTATTGATTATCGGCTTTTGAATAAAATCACTGTTAAATATCAATACCCATTGCCGTTGCTGACTGATTTGTTTGCTCGCATAAAGGGGGCCAAGTGGTTCTCTAAGATTGACCTTCGTGGGGCGTATAATTTGGTGCGAATCAGGCGGGGGGATGAGTGGAAAACCGCATTTAATACGCCCGAGGGCCACTTTGAGTATTTAGTGATGCCTTTTGGTCTTTCAAATGCTCCGTCAGTTTTCCAGTCCTTTATGCATGATATTTTTCGCGATTATTTGGATAAATTTATGATTGTGTATCTGGATGATATTCTGATTTTTTCGGATGACTGGGACTCTCATGTCCAGCAAGTCAGGAGGGTTTTTCAGGTTTTGCGGTCTAATTCTTTGTGTGTGAAGGGTTCTAAGTGTGTTTTTGGGGTACAGAGGATTTCCTTTTTGGGATATATTTTTTCCCCCTCTTCCATTGAAATGGATCCTGTCAAGGTTCAAGCTATTTGTGATTGGACGCAGCCCTCTTCTCTTAAGAGTCTTCAGAAATTTTTGGGCTTTGCTAACTTTTATCGTCGATTTATTGCTGGTTTTTCGGATATTGCTAAGCCATTGACCGATTTGACTAAGAAGGGTGCTGATGTTGCTGATTGGTCCCCTGATGCTGTGGAGGCCTTTCGGGAGCTTAAGCGCCGTTTTTCCTCTGCCCCTGTGTTGCGTCAGCCTGATGTTGCTCTACCTTTTCAGGTTGAGGTCGACGCTTCTGAGATCGGAGCTGGGGCAGTGTTGTCGCAGAAAAGTTCTGACTGCTCCGTGATGAGGCCTTGTGCCTTCTTTTCCCGTAAATTTTCGCCCGCTGAGCGGAATTATGATGTTGGGAATCGGGAGCTTTTGGCCATGAAGTGGGCTTTTGAGGAGTGGCGCCATTGGCTTGAGGGGGCCAGACATCAGGTGGTGGTATTGACGGACCACAAAAATTTGATTTATCTTGAGACCGCCAGGCGCCTGAATCCTAGACAGGCGCGCTGGTCATTATTTTTCTCTCGGTTTAATTTTGTGGTGTCATACCTACCGGGTTCTAAGAATGTTAAGGCGGATGCCCTTTCTAGGAGTTTTGAGCCTGACTCGCCTGGTAACTCTGAGCCCACAGGTATCCTTAAGGATGGAGTGGTATTGTCAGCCGTTTCTCCAGACCTGCGGCGGGCCTTGCAGGAGTTTCAGGCGGATAGACCTGATCGTTGCCCACCTGATAAACTGTTTGTTCCTGATGATTGGACCAGTAGAGTAATCTCTGAGGTTCATTCTTCTGCGTTGGCAGGTCATCCTGGCATTTTTGGTACCAGGGATTTGGTGGCAAGGTCCTTCTGGTGGCCTTCCCTGTCACGAGATGTGCGAGGCTTTGTGCAGTCTTGTGACGTTTGTGCTCGGGCCAAGCCTTGTTGTTCTCGGGCTAGTGGATTATTGTTGCCCTTGCCTATTCCTAAGAGGCCTTGGACGCACATCTCGATGGATTTTATTTCAGATCTGCCTGTTTCTCAGAAGATGTCTGTCATCTGGGTGGTGTGTGACCGTTTCTCTAAGATGGTCCATTTGGTTCCTCTGCCCAAGTTGCCTTCTTCTTCCGAGTTGGTTCCTCTGTTTTTTCAAAATGTTGTTCGTATGCATGGTATTCCTGAGAATATCGTTTCTGACAGAGGGACTCAATTCGTGTCTAGATTTTGGCGGGCATTCTGTGCTAGGATGGGCATAGATTTATCTTTTTCGTCCGCTTTCCATCCTCAGACGAATGGCCAGACCGAGCGGATTAATCAGACCCTGGAGACATATCTGAGGTGTTTTGTGTCTGCTGACCAGGATGATTGGGTTGCTTTTTTGCCATTGGCGGAGTTCGCTCTCAATAATCGGGCCAGCTCTGCCACTTTGGTGTCCCCGTTTTTCTGTAATTCGGGGTTTCATCCTCGATTTTCCTCTGGTCAGGTGGAATCTTCGGATTGTCCTGGAGTGGATGCTGTGGTGGAGAGATTGCATCAGATCTGGGGGCAGGTGGTGGACAATTTGAGGTTGTCCCAGGAGAAGACTCAGCTTTTTGCCAACCGCCACCGTCGTGTTGGTCCTCGGCTTTGTGTTGGGGATTTGGTGTGGTTGTCTTCTCGTTTTGTCCCTATGAGGGTCTCTTCTCCTAAGTTTAAGCCTCGGTTCATCGGCCCGTATAAGATATTGGAGATTCTTAACCCTGTTTCCTTCCGTTTGGACCTCCCTGCATCCTTTTCTATTCATAACGTTTTTCATCGGTCATTATTGCGCAGGTATGAGGTACCGGTTGTGCCTTCCGTTGAGCCTCCTGCTCCGGTGTTGGTTGAGGGTGAGTTGGAGTACGTTGTGGAGAAAATCTTAGACTCTCGTGTTTCCAGACGGAGACTCCAGTATCTGGTCAAGTGGAAGGGATACGGCCAGGAGGATAATTCTTGGGTGAATGCATCTGATGTTCATGCCTCTGATCTGGTTCGTGCCTTTCATAGGGCCCATCCTGATCGCCCTGGTGGTTCTGGTGAGGGTTCGGTGCCCCCTCCTTGAGGGGGGGGTACTGTTGTGAATTTGGATTCTGGGCTCCCCCGGTGGCTACTGGTGGAATTGAACTGGTGTCTTCATCTTCTCTGTTCACCTGTTCCCATCAAGATGTGGGAGTCGCTATATAACCTTGCTGCTTTGTTAGTTGCTTGCCGGTCAACAATGTTATCAGAAGCCTCTCTGTGCTTGTTCCTGCTCCTAGACAACTACTAGATAAGTTGGACTCTTGTCCATGTTTGTTTTTGCATTTTTGTTCCAGTTCACAGCTGTAGTTTCGTTACTGTGTCTGGAAAGCTCTTGTGAACAGGAATTGCCACTCTGGTGTTATGAGTTAATGCCAGAGTTTTAAAGTAATTTCTGGATGGTGTTTTGATAGGGTTTTTAGCTGACCATGAAAGTGTTCTTTCTGTCTTCTGCTATGTAGTAAGTGGACCTCAAATTTGCTAAACCTATTTTCATACTACGTTTTGTTATTTCATCTTAATTCACCGCCAATACATGTGGGGGGCCTCTGTCTCCTTTCGGGGTATTTCTCTAGAGGTGAGCTAGGACTTATTTTCCTCTGCTAGCATTATTTAGTCCTCCGGCTGGTGCTGGGCATCTAGAATCAACGTAGGCATGCTACCCGGCCACTGCTAGTTGTGTGTTAGGTTTAGTTCATGGTCAGCTCAGTTCCCATCTTCCAAGAGCTAGTTCCTATATATGCTGATGCTATGTTCTCTTGCCATTGAGATCATGACACACAGCGTGCAATGCCTGAAAAGGTATTGCATAGTAGGAAGAGTGGAGTGTGGCAATTTTTTAACCAAGATCCGAATGATCAGTGCAAAGTTATCTGTAAGAAATGCTCAAAGACCTTTAGCAGAGGGAAGAATCCCCTAAATTTAAATACAACATGCATGCGTAGACATTTAATCAGCAAGCACTTGCAAGCCTTGACTAACTACCAAACGTCCTGTACCGTTGGTGCACCTGCTCAGAATGAAGGTAGTCAGCAACGCTACATTGCTTCCCTCACTGTAAACCCACCAGTTAGGACACCACCAGCAGCAATTTGTGGAGGTATTGTCGCAAGGCCAAAGCAGTCAGGGAATCACAAGGTTTTTGGTAGGAAACACTGTATGTAGGTCAACATCAAGAATACCATCACCAACCCTCTCTCAATCGGCCATGTCCACCACCACCGCTAGTTCCACCATATGCACCTCTCCAGTCCAGCCCACCCTACAAGAGACTCTCGTTAGGAAAAGAAACTACTCATCCTCTCATCCGCGTACACAGAGTTTGAACGCCCACATTGCTAGACTAATCTCGTTAGAGATGATGCCCTACTGGTTGGTTGAAAGCAAAGCTTTCAAAGCCCTGATGGCCTACGCAGTACAGGCTATGACCTACCCAGTCGACAGTTCTTTGCGGGAAAAGCCATCCCAGCCCTCAACCAGCATGTCATAGACCGCATTATCCTTGCACTGAGGCAATCAGTTAGTAGAAAAGTGCACCTCACAACAGATGCATGGACCAGTAGGCATGGACAGGGACGTTACGTGTCCATCATGGCACACTGGGTTAATGTGGTGGATGCAGGGTACACAGGGGACAGCCATAGTGGGACATTTCTGCCTAGCCCACGGTCTAGGAAACAGTTGGCAGTAGGCGTTCGCCCCTCCTCCTCCTCCAGAAGCGAGAGCTCGTCCACAGAGTGCAGTCGCACAACCACTCCATCCGCAGCTGCCAGTGTTGCACACGAGGTGTCCCATTATGGAATAGCCAGTGGTAAGCGTCAGCAGGCTGTGTTGGAAATGAAGTGTTTGGGCGACAACAGACACACCGCGGAAGTTCTGGCCGAGTACTTGCAGCAAGAAACTCAGTCATGGCTGGGCAGTGTACATCTTGAGGCTGGCAAGGTAGTCAGTAATAACGGAAGGAATTTTATGGCTGCCATAGCCCTTTCAGAACTGAAAAACATACCTTGCCTGGCTCACACCTTGAACCTGGTGGTGCAGTGCTTCCTGAAAAATTATCCGGGGTTACCAGCCCTGCTCCTGAAAGTGCGAAGACTTTTTTCGTACATCCGCTGGTCACCCGTACACTCCAGCCGTATGCTGAACCATCAGCGATCGCTGAGGCTTCCCCAGCACCGCCTAATAATCGACGTTGCAACAAGGTGGAACTCCACACTGCACATGCTTCAGAGGCTGTGCGAACAGAGGCGTTCTGTAATGTATTTTTGGGAGGATACACATACACGGGCAGGCAGTTGGATGGCAGACATGGAGTTGTCAGGTGTGCAGTGGTCGAAGCTACAAGACCTCTGTCAAGTCCTTCAGTGTTTTGAGGAAGGCACATGGCTGGTAAGTGCAGACGACGCCATCATAAGCAAGAGCATCCCACTAATGCGTCTGCTGATGCAAAGTTTGATGCACATTAAGGAGCAGGCATCTGCAGAAAAGGAGGAGGGAAGCCTTGATGACAGTCAGCCATTGCCTGCTCAGGGAACTCTCGGCCACCTGGGGGGAAACTGCATTAACCCCCAATGACCAGAAAGGAAAAAAGGTTTAAATCAGATCTGCCACAGATCCAAACATGGACCGTGACAGGTCTATTATCTGTGGCACTGGTTACTTTTGGTGGGGGCTGCTACTGGGACAGAACTTTCTTGACCCCCACACACCCCCTCCTTCCCAAGAGGACACATGTAAAGCAGGAGATTACTCCAAAAACCACCTGATCCCTGATTTACTTTTTCATCCAACATATCAGTTAAGTTGGAGCTCTGCTGCCATCTACTGCTCATAACTAAAATAAGCACTGATACGGGCTGCAATATACTACCACTCCGGATACCACTGCTGAGTAGCACTCAGTGACCTCTTTTATACACAGATGCCTCTCTTAACCCCTTCACCCCCGGAGCTTTTTCCGTTTTTTCGTTTTCATTTTTCGCTCCCCTCCTTCCCAGAGCCATAACCTTTTTTTTTCTGTTAATATGGCCATGTGAGGGCTTATTTTTTGCGGGACGAGATGTACTTTTGAACGATACCATTGGTTTTACCGTGCCGTGTAACAGAAAACGGGAAAAAAATTCCAAGTGTGATGAAATTGCAAAAAAAGTGCAATCTCACACTTGTTTTTTGTTTGGCTTTTTTGCTAGGTTCACCAAATGCTAAAACTTTCCTGCCATTATGATTCTCCAGGTCATTACGAGTTCATAGACACCTAACATGTCTAGGTTATTTTTTATCTAAGTGGTGAAAAAAATTTCCAAAGTTTGCTAAAAAAAAAAAAAAAAAAATGCGCGATTTTCCGATACCCGTAGCGTCTCTAATTTTCATGATCTGGGGTTGGGTGAGAGCTTATTTTTTGCGTGCCGAGCTGGCGTTTTTAATGATACCATTTTGGTGTAGATACATTCTTTTGATCGCCCTTATTGCATTTTAATGCAATGTCGTGGCGACCAAAAAAACGTAATTTTGGCGTTTTGATTTTTTTATCGCTACGCCATTTAGCGGTCAGGTTAATCCTTTGTTTTTATTGATAGATCGGGCGATTCTGAACGCGGTGATACCAAATATGTGTATGTTTAATTTTTTTTTAATTGTTTTATTTTGATTGGGGCGAAAGGGGGGTGAGTTGAACTTTTATATATATATATTTTTTTTATATTTTTAAACACTTTTTTTTTTAATTTTGGCATGCTTCAATAGCATCCATAGGAGGCTAGAAGCATGCACTACACGATCGGCTCTGCTACATAGAGGTGAAATACAGATCACCTCTATGTAGCAGAAAGGCAGGTGTACTTTGAGCGCTGACCACAGGGTGGCGCTCAAAGCAATCGGCCATCAACAACCATACAGGTCTCAAGGAGACCTCTGGTTGTTATGGCAATGCACCGCTGACCCCCGATCATGTGACGGGGGTCAGCGGTGCGAACACTTCCGGCCCCGCGGCCGGGAGCGCTAGTTAAATGCCGCTGTCAGCGCTTGACGGCGGCATTTAACTAGTTAATGGGCGCGGGCGGATCGCGATTCCGCTCGCGCTCATTGCGCGCACATGTCAGCTGTACAAAACAGCTGACATGTCACGGCTTTAAGGTGGGCTCACCGCCGGAGCCCACCTTAAAGCAGGGGATCTGCCAGCTGACGTACTATTCCGTCAGCTGGCAGAAAGGGGTTAAGGGCTCATCTTCTAAACTGCTGTGGATACCGGCCCAACTGGGGACCCTTTTCAGCCTGTTTACCTTTATGATCTTCTGAGTGGTCCGTTTCCCTTAAACTATCTTTGATCTCTTCAGGACCAATTCTTCGTGATGTCCTACCTAAACTACATAGTTATTTAGGTTTTTGTACTTAAATCTCGACTGAGACATCTCCCCTCTCCTTACAAGGGCATTTCTATTCATTTTCTATTCCTCTCCATCTACATGGAAAAATTTGTAAGTCCCAGTAGCTCCAAGGCTACTAAAACCAGGGCACAAGCTGCCAAATCTTCTCCTGAATCACCAAATTCTAACTCTGTCATGTCTAAAGAATCCCTACAAACCATTGCTGACTCTATCACAGAGCAACTTATGCCAAAAATAGATGCAAGACTTCTTTCCTTTCAATCCTCATTGGACTCGATCACATCTCAGTTGTCCGACCATTCCACCAAAATTTAGGCAGCAGAACAGCGGATCAGTGTACAGTCCCATGCTGCTCAACTTAAACATAAGGACCATGTGATAGAGCAGCTCCAAGAAAAATTCAATGATCTGGAAAACCGGAGCCGCCGAAACAATCTCCGTGTCATTGGCGTTCCCAAGTCAGTAAAGGATCTCCACTACTTCACTTCCTCCTGGCTCCCAAGAGCACTTAATTTGCCTGACTGACCTTGCTCTATGATAGTCGAACAAGCACACAGACTTGGACCTCCAACTCAAGAATCCAATGCTCGCCCTCGCCCTGTTATTTTTAAGTTACTTAATTTTCAGGACAAAATGCTAATGTTTCGGGCATTTTGGGCTATGTCTGCTTTGAAATATGAGGGACACTCTCTTCTTATGTTTCAAGATTATTCTGCCATGGTGGCGGCCAAGCGCTGCGCCTTTGCCCCAGTTTGTAAACTTCTGCATGACAGAAGCTCCTGTTTTGCCCTTCTCTACCCGGCATGTCTGAGGGTGGAACTCCGAGGGAAGACTATGTTTTTTGTTGACCCTAATGAAGCCATGGAGGGAGTGAAGCGCTTCTCCCGAGCCTCTTCTCCGGCCACTTGATTTCAATTTCATGGTTTTTGTAATTTTTTCTAGTTGATAGCCATGTTACATCTCTGTTTAGATATACATGCATGACTAATCTTTCGATTTCTACATAATGCACGTTGTTTTGTTAATTTTTACTGCATTATGATTATGGGAGGTCTTAGTCGAGATACTGTTATATAATGTTTATTGTAGTTTCTTTATTGCTTGTGGGTTTGTCGGGGGGTGAACTCTTCCTCCCTAGGCACGATTTTTTTTTTTTCGGGGTGTTAGGGTTTGCTTGCTGGGACAGACCTTTGCCCAGTTGTTTCTTCTCTGATATTACTCTTTCATGGCCTCAATGTGGCATAGGCTAATATGGCAGACTCTGTAGCTCCTCACATTAATGTAGACCAGGGGTCCCCAAACTACGGCCCGCGGGCCGCATCCGGCCCCCGGAGGCCTTTTACCCGGCCCCCGCCACAATTCAGGCTTCAGGCTGAAGATATACCCCGGATTATCGCTGGAACCTGGCGGCGGCCATCTTCCGGAGGCCGCGCGTGCGCAGATGGCATCCCGCGGCCATTTTCCTGAAGCTCGGCTTCCCGGGGCTTCAGGAAAATGGCCGAGGGATGCTGCGCATGCGCAGATGGAGATCGCGGCGGCCATTTTCCAGAAGGAGAAGCCGAGTTCACATCTCTCACCACAAATATTACCCGGCCGGCCGTAACTTTCACTTTCGATCTCCTGTCATATTACTGCAGCGATTCCAGGAAGCGCTGGGGATTTCTGAGCGTCGGCACAGCAGCAGATCACATCAGACTGAGGCAGAGAGGATTGCACCGGGCTGAGGTGAGCGACCGCCATACAGCAGCCGCCCGGTGTGGTGATACCGGGGAGCCTGAGGCCGCATTTATGCACTTTATGTATTTGCAGTTTTTCTTTACACCACTTTTAGGGTCCTTCAGACTTTCCTATCTCTGCACGTCGCACGTAGGAATTATTCCTGTCAAAGACGGGATCCTTCTGGCTACTGGTGTGCACCTCCACCGCAACAGTGCGCACAGTGCAGGAGTTGGCGCAATTTTTGTCTGGTACAGTATTACCTGTTATTTTGTGACTTGAGGGTTATTGGGACTTAATATAGTGATAGAACTGGCAGAATTGTTTAGGAAGAAAAATCATTTGTATCGTCTGTGAGGCGGCTAGGAGCAGTGTGTCTCAGGGGTGCGGTGCAAGTGTGATGGGCCGGGAATTATTCCTCACGGTGGTGGAGGTACAGTCTGTCTTATAAAATGTTTTTGGCTGTGTGCAGGCTGGAATGAGCTCCTCATCGCCTCCTTCTCCCACCGATCAATAGCTGTCAAAGACGGGATCCTGAATATTGTATTTGTTCCCTGTATGTTTTTTTACTTTAAAATGGGATATGTGTAGTGTATAGTGTTGAGCGATACCGTCCGATACTTGAAAGTATCGGTATCGGAAAGTATCGGCCGATACCGGCAAAGTATCGGATCCAATCCGATACCGATACCCGATACCAATACAAGTCAATGGGACTCAAGTATCGGACGGTATTCCTGATGGTTCCCAGGGTCTGAAGGAGAGGAAACTCTCCTTCAGGCCCTGGGATCCATATTAATGTGTAAAAGAAAGAATTAAAATAAAAAATATTGCTATACTCACCTCTCCGACGCAGCCTGGACCTCACCGAGGGAACCGGCAGCGTTGTTTGCTTAAAATTCGCACTTTTCCTTCCTTACGTGAAGTCCCGGCTTGTGATTGGTCGCGTGCCGCCCATGTGGCCGCGACGCGACCAATCACAGCAAGCCGTGATGTAATTTTAGGTCCTTCAGGATTTTAAAATTACGTTCTGGCTTGTGATTGGTCGCGTCGCGGTCACATGGGCGACGCGACCAATCACAAGCCGTGACGTCACGGGAGGCTGGACACGCGCGCATTTTAAAATATTTTTTTATTTTAATTCTCTCTTTTACACATTTTTACATTAATGTTGTTTCGATACCGATACCCGATACCACAAAAGTATCGGATCTCGGTATCGGAATTCCGATACCCGCAAGTATCGGCCGATACCTGATACTTGCGGTATCGGAATGCTCAACACTAGTAGTGTACATAGGGATTTTCACAGTTTTTTTTATAGTCCGGCCCTCCAACGGTCTGAGGGACAGTGAACTGGCCCCCTGTGTAAAAAGTTTGGGGACCCCTGATGTAGACTCTCTCACATTGTTATCTTGGAATGTGGCTGGGCTCATTACTCCGGTGAAATGCAGGAAAGTTTTAGACCATGTTACCCGTATATGCCCACACATTGTGTTTTTGCAGGAAACTCAATGGATTCGTGGAAAACATCCTCTGCTCCGTAATAAGCATTGCCCGGACTGCATAGAGGCTCCTTTTTCAAGGAAGAAACGTGGGGTTGCTGTTCTGTTCCATGGAGACCTTGAATACTTCATTCAAGATGTGGTAAGAGACAAGGAGGGACGATATTTGCTGATTAGGATCCTTGCTGAGCAGAGGGAATACTGCCTTTTTAATGTTTACGCACCTATTGCGGCTAGCCCTTCCTTTTTTTCTAAGCTTGTAGAAGTCATCCATAGCTGGCATCCTACCAATATTTTATTACGTGAGGATTTAAATGCTCTTCATGATATTTTTTTTAGATAGGTCTACCCCACCGCCTGCATCCCTCTACTCAGTTGGAATGGTTCCCATCTTATTAGATAGGCTTGACTTATTGGATTCCTGGAGATGCTGCCATCCTACTGAAAAAGAATATACGTTTTACTCTAGGGTTCATGACATACACACTCACATTGATTACTGGCTAACATCTACCCTTCTTTTTTCATCTTTAAAATCATTTGAGATTCTTCCAATGGTTATTTCAGATCACTCTCCTGTCCTACTTACCCTAGACCTTCCCACAAGGAAAACTCTCTCCTGTCGTTGGCGTTTTCCCTCATATTTTTATACATCGGATGATTTAAAAAAAATGTTTGACTGGCTGGTGTGAGACATACATGGATGATAACTTGGAACACTTAGAAGACATCAGTTTATTCTGAGTTACCGCTAAAACAGTGCTCAGAGGACATATTATCTCTTATGTGTCTCAGAAAAAGAAGAAATTGTTGTCCTCTTTGCAGCCTCTTCATGACCAGCTCACTCAAACCTATAGAAATTTCCGACTACACAATACCTCCTCATCCAAGGAGGCTTACTTCACTGCTAAACATAATCTAGACACCTTACTGCATGAACAAGTGCATAACCAACTTGCCTACCAACGTAACCGCTTCTTTCGTTGGGGCAATAAACCTGGGCGCCTTTTGGCATCACTAACGAAACCCTTCAAAACGGCTACTAAAATCACCAACATCAAACATCCTAATGGTCCCATTATCCATGACCCAATTCAAATATGCGCGGTTTTCAGAGATTTTTATGCAAATCTCTATGGCCCACCGAACGATTCTCAGGAAGAAGGCTATAATTTCCTTCATAAAGTTGATCCACCAAAACTTTCCATCTCTCAAAGAGAAATTTTAAATAAACCTATCTCTCCTGGGGAAGTTGGATTGGTCATCCAGTCTCTTAAATTGCTTAAAGCCCCTGGCCCGGATGGTTACTCAGCAGAATTCTATAAAATATTGCGACCATTACTCATACCCCACCTTACCTCTCTTTTTAATCATATTATAGATTCAAGTTCCCTTCCTTACCGCTTCAATGAAGCGAGCCTTTCATTACTACCAAAGCCGGGTAAAGACCTCCTTCTCCCTGCCTCATACCGCCCAATCTCACTTTTAAACATAGATTTCAAATTGCTCACCAAAATTATGGCCAACAGATTACAATCTATACTTCCTAATATCCTCACCACATCCCAAACGGCCTTTGTCCATGGCCGATCCATCACCTACAATATTAGAATGGCGTTAGCCGCTGTTATTCATCAAACCAAAGCTAAAAGGAACATCTTAGTTAGCCTTGACGCCGATAAGGCTTTTGACCGAGTATCTTGGTCCTACCTCATCAGAACTCTTAAATACAGAATGTTTGGATTTTCCTTTTTCAATTTTATCTGGACGATTTACACCACTCCTCCGTCCTCAATTTGGTTCCTTGGTATTCAGTCATCCCCTTTCTCAATTTTCAGAGGTACGAGGCAGGGATGTCCTTTATCCCCCTTATTGTTCAATATTGCCCTAGACCCTGTACTTAGATATCTGGAGATGATTCCTTCCTTTGAGGGAATTGGGATAGGCCACCTTACATTCAAGTCCTTGGCATTCGCCGACAACATATTACTTGCAGCGCCCCAGAGTCCTGGTCGTTGCAGTACTGTGGCTCCGCCACTATGGGGAGCTATGGTGCGTCTGATGGCACTGAAGGAGTTCATCTGATCAGGTATCACAGACACCAATACATTTCACAGCTGGGCCTCCGGGGGGAGCTAAGGGTGCTATTCATTAGGCCACTCCCCACCATAGTGGGTAAACTGGGGGTCAGGCAGGAAGTTAGATCAGAAAGCTGACTGGGTTGGAACCAGGCAACACCTTGTGGCAGAGGGTGTTGTGGGGGAAGATACAGTAGGGTCTCTGCCAGGGGTGGGATCCTGGCAGAGGCTTGGCAACTTGAAAGAACGTAACGGGACCGTGCCTGCTCAGGATAGCGGCGGTGCCCAAGGAAGGATCAGAAGCGAGATAGATTGTGCTGAGTGAGAAACGAGATCAAGCATTAGGAGAATACCAGTAGGTGTCGTGCTGTAAGACCGAAGCAACATTCTACTGAGGCGCACTACCGGTGGCCGGAACGCCGAGGGAGTATCATAATATCTAGCTTCAAGCAATACTCTAAACAGCGGCAGGACAGTCAGTCTAAGGCGGGCTGTCTAACTCATATCACCTATGCAGTCTTGGGGGGCAACTTGTGGAGAGGGGCGACTCTAGGGTCCCGGAAGAGCTCCGAGCCTACCCGTCAAACGGGTGCCGTCCCAACCGGAACATCAGGGAGGGACGGAGGATTAGCAGAACATCATCTAATCGAGTTGTGAGGGAACTTAAGAAACAGACACAACAGTTGTGGGGACTTTCCGTAAGCACAGCAGGGAAGGACCGCAACACCTAGCGCTAGTAGGAAGGCACAGATTTCCACCTGTGAAGAGAACTCTGGAGGTGCCATTGGACCGGCCGGACTTGCGCAGCCTGGTGAACCGTGTTCTGGACTGAGGACCCAGAGATCTTCAGTAAAGAGGTAAAGAGACTGCAACCTGGTGTCCTCGTTATTTAACCGCGACCTGCACCCCACAACTGCACCGCACCATCACCGCCTCACTACTACAGCAACACCACCATCATCCTTATCTATTATTCACTGTACGCCCCACGGCAGGGTCACGGACTGGGGCCTAGCCACCGTGACAACCCCAGAGCAGAGGCTCACAGGCCCGGTACCGGGTACCCCTCGGCCCTGCGGCAGTGGGGGCGCTACAACTTGGCATCACGAACAGGATCTACTTAAGCCTGAAGAGTCAGGTCATGTGTGCCTTGGAACTGTGATTAGTAGTGCTTGGACTGTACTTTATTGTAAAAACTGCGCTGTGCCATTTACCACCAAAATCCGCCGCCATTACAGCACCGAGGAGAGCGCAAGAAGAGAAGAGGGGCGTGGAATAGGGGTAGACAAACTAAAGAGCGCGAAGGGCAATGGCCGCCCAGTCTAAATATTGCTGCATCCTAAGGGCGGGCCCGTCGACGGGAGAGATCCGCCTCTTAATCTTCTATGGTGGGCGGAGACCGAAGAAACGAAACTATGACTCAGATGAGGTGGAACTGGAGACCAGGAAAGGTGTTGTGAATTCGCTTTTTGCTCCCTCTAGTGGTTACTAGTTTTTTTGACTCTGGTTTTTCTGTCATTCCTGTTATCCGCACCTGGGTCGTTAGTTAGGGGTGTAGCTATATAAGCTCCCTGGACCTTCAGTTCAATGCCTGGCAACGTAGTTATCAGAGCTAGTCTTCTGTGCTCTTGTCTACTGATCCTGGTTCCAGTTATATCAGCTAAGTCTGCCTTTTTGCTTTTTGCTATTTGTTTTGGTTTTGTATTTTTGTCCAGCTTGTTCCAAATCTATATCCTGATCTTTGCTGGAAGCTCTAGGGGGGCTGGTGTTCTCCCCCCGGACCGTTAGACGGTTCGGGGGTTCTTGAATTTCCAGTGTGGATTTTGATAGGGTTTTTGTTGACCATATAAGTTACCTTTCTTTATTCTGCTATCAGTAAGCGGGCCTCTCTGTGCTAAACCTGGTTCATTTCTGTGTTTGTCATTTCCTCTTACCTCACCGTTATTATTTGTGGGGGGCTTCTATCCAGCTTTGGGGTCCCCTTCTCTGGAGGCAAGAAAGGTCTTTGTTTTTCCTCTACTAGGGGTAGTTAGATTCTCCGGCTGGAGCGTGTCATCTAGAATCATCGTAGGAATGATCCCCGGCTACTTCTAGTGTTGGCGTTAGGAGTAGATATATGGTCAACCCAGTTACCACTGCCCTATGAGCTGGTTTTTTGTATTCTGCAGACTTCCACGTTCCTCTGAGACCCTCGCCATTGGGGTCATAACAGAAAGGCCTGCAAAAAAGAATGGCCCCGCATCGACCCCCGTCACTAGCGGATTACTCCGATATGCCCCCGCTGGAGGATTTGGATCCTTGGGAGCTGCCGATGGAGCATCCCGTGCCTGGATGGTCCCCGAGTCATACGCCTTCCACAGGGGAGGGAAGCGGCGCAGGAGGAGCTACCGCAAGTGAAGGTACCCAGTGCCGCGATCCCCGGGGAGGCCACCTCACTTCTGCACACGACCCGGTCACTGCTGCGACCGGTGGCGCCCCGATGTCCCCGCCGTCTGGCACCAATGCACCGGGGGGGCATGACCTAGGACCCTTCCCCTGGGGGGAATATCGGAACCACCTGATCGCAGAGTTCCAGCGAGAAGTGGAGCGGGAGGCGTGAGGTGAGCTGCTGGAGGGCTCCCTGCCGAAGTGGGGCGTTGTGGTTGTGTACCTGCCCCAGACTGGAAAGGGCTTCGTGCAGGAGATCGGGACAGCCCTGAGGGTCCGCATCACCCGGGAGGAAGTGGAGCCCTGCCTGTGTGGAGACGGCGCCAAATCCTTCATGAAGCTGGGGGATGTGGTTACATACCGCCGGCACCTAAAGGGGAGCGGCTGGTGGGCTCAGGATATGCAGCGCTGCACCGCTGTTCTGGTGGTATCCCGCACCGAGGGGGAGGAGTTCGCCGCTGAAGCCGCTGCTGCCGCCGCTGCTGCTGCCAGCATTATTCATCGGCCCACACAGACCCTCATTGCAGCGCACGACCTGGTCGTGCAGAAGACCCGAACCCACGGGGTGCACCTGGCCGCGGGAGTGAACTTGGAGACCGACCTGCCTGGGCCACAGAGGGCCACCTGCCAGGTGAAGCCTCGGTGGGGGTTACCGAAAGATGAATAAGATACTACTACGTCTGTATATGTAAATAGTTACTGTTCTCCTGTTTCGCTGCTAAACCCGTTCAGGGTTAACTTTTAAAGGGATCCTTCTGTTGACCCGGGATCCCTATTGTTTTGTTTCTTGTTTGTTTTTTTTTCCAAAAGTTTTGCACAAGTTTATAGTTGAAAAGAACTGCTGAAATCATGAACAGTGCATGATCCGAACTTTTTGTATATAGTTTGCACCTTATTAAAGGTGCTCCCTACTGGTTTTACTTAAAGAAGGACTCTTTGTGAAGATACCACACTGGAACCTTTGCTGAGTATGGACTGGTAGCTTGAGAAGACACGCTACCTCATAGAGACTTGGTCCTCTCTTAAAGGGGATGTCCATTTGTTGCACGTAAATAGTGATATTGCTTTAAGACAGCTGGCAATAATGTTTGATGAAAGAAAGTGATGATAATGTTTATATAAGTAAGTTATATGTATTTAACTAGTTAAATGTGAAGAAATGTTGATGATGTTCTCCGAAAGAAAGTGAAAGATAGAAGAAGGATGCAGTGGGCCCGTAGGGGTAGACGTGGTGTCCAGCATGCATGATAGAGAGAAAGATAATGAGAAGGCTTAATGTTCAATAGAAAATGTTTTGATAATGTTGATAGATAGTTAGGATAGAAGGTAAACCCTGAGTCCTCGTAGGAGTCATGTAGAGATGGCTCAGTGCTCTTAAACTGAAAGTAATGTTATGCTCTATACTGTGTATAGTAGTGGAAAAGGCAGTAGGCCCGGGCTGAACGGGGCGGTCCTGCATAGAAAGGAGAGGCAGTAGGTCTGGTGCCGTTAGGACAGGTGGTCCTGCAGATTTAAAGAAGGAGAATGAAAAAAGTTAAATTACCTTATAATGTGATTATAGGAAGGTCTTTAGTGGATTCAGAGTGTATGTCCTTAAAGGCAATGTTAACTTATTGTTCAACAATTTTGCACTTAGTAGAATACCTGGTTGGGTAAGAAAAGTCATTTATAGCATGTTGCTATGATATATAACCATGTTTGTAACGTTCAAGTGTCCTTACCTCCCATAAAGGGAAGCCTGTTCAAGTATACTTATTGTTATTGCACTCAACAAAACTGTATGTCTTTTTGCTAACTTGTATTGTTGTTTTCTTCCCAGTCCCGGAGTACTGTGTTTAACCAGGGGGGAGTGCAGCGCCCCAGAGTCTTGGTCGTTGCAGTACTGTGGCTCCGCCACTATGGGGAGCTATGGTGCGTCTGATGGCACTGAAGGAGTTCATCTGATCAGGTATCACAGACACCAATACATTTCACAGCCGGGCCTCCGGGGGGAGCTAAGGGTGCTATTCATTAGGCCACTCCCCACCATAGTGGGTAAACTGGGGGTCAGGCAGGAAGTTAGATCAGAAAGCTGACTGGGTTGGAACCAGGCAACACCTTGTGGCAGAGGGTGTTGTGGGGGAAGATACAGTAGGGTCTCTGCCAGGGGTGGGATCCTGGCAGAGGCTTGGCAACTTGAAAGAACGTAGCGGGACCGTGCCTGCTCAGGATAGCGGCGGTGCCCAAGGAAGGATCAGAAGCGAGATAGATTGTGCTGAGTGAGAAACGAGATCAAGCATTAGGATAATACCAGTAGGGGTCGTGCTGTAAGACCGAAGCAACATTCTACTGAGGCGCACTACCGGTGGCCGGAACGCCGAGGGAGTATCATAATATCTAGCTTCAAGCAATACTCTAAACAGCGGCAGGACAGTCAGTCTAAGGCGGGCTGTCTAACTCATATCACCTATGCAGTCTTGGGGGGCAACTTGTGGAGAGGGGCGACTCTAGGGTCCCGGAAGAGCTCCGAGCCTACCCGTCAAACGGGTGCCGTCCCAACCGGAACATCAGGGAGGGACGGAGGATTAGCAGAACATCATCTAATCGAGTTGTGAGGGAACTTAAGAAACAGACACAACAGTTGTGGGGACTTTCCGTAAGCACAGCAGGGAAGGACCGCAACACCTAGCGCTAGTAGGAAGGCACAGATTTCCACCTGTGAAGAGAACTCTGGAGGTGCCATTGGACCGGCCGGACTTGCGCAGCCTGGTGAACCGTGTTCTGGACTGAGGACCCAGAGATCTTCAGTAAAGAGGTAAAGAGACTGCAACCTGGTGTCCTCGTTATTTAACCGCGACCTGCACCCCACAACTGCACCGCACCATCACCGCCTCACTACTACAGCAACACCACCATCATCCTTATCTATTATTCACTGTACGCCCCACGGCAGGGTCACGGACCGGGGCCTAGCCACCGTGACAACCCCAGAGCAGAGGCTCACAGGCCCGGTACCGGGTACCCCTCGGCCCTGCGGCGGTGGGGGCGCTACATACTCATGATAGCTAATCCTAAGGAGTCCATTCCTTTCATAATGGAGGCTTTACATGAGTTTGGAGAAATCTCGGGATTCCGCATAAATTTTAACAAATCCAAGGCTTTAGCAATCTTCAGGGATGCTCGACAAAGGTGGCCCTTTCCTTTTCCATTTCAGCGGAGGCATGGTTTTTTATGATATCTTGGTATTCTTCTACCCTCCAACCCACATACTATTTACCAACTTAATATCCAACCCTTAATATCTGCCATTACTAGGAAAATACAATCTTGGACGTCTTTTAAATTATCTTTCATGGGTAAAGCTCACCTTATTAAAATGGTTTCCTTCCCTAAAATACTCTTCCCTTTACAAACACTACCTTTTCTATTATCTAAAGCTGATGATCAACTCCTAACTAAGATCAAAGGCAAAGGGTAACGGTTTCGTTCGGTTACTAGTGTTGAGCGATACCGTCCGATACTTGAAAGTATTGGTATCGGAAAGTATTGGCCGATACCGGCAAAGTATCGGATCTAATCCGATACCCGATACCAATACAAGTCAAT
Source organism: Ranitomeya variabilis (assembly GCF_051348905.1). Taxonomy (NCBI): domain Eukaryota; kingdom Metazoa; phylum Chordata; class Amphibia; order Anura; family Dendrobatidae; genus Ranitomeya; species Ranitomeya variabilis. The sequence continues at coordinate 777,348,142 of NC_135233.1, read as the reverse complement.
GGGACACCAAGTATCGGACGGTATCCTGTATGGTTCCCAGGGTCTGAAGGAGAGGAAACTCTCCTTCAGGCCCTGGGATCCATATCAATGTGTAAAAGAAAGAATTAAAATAAAAAATAGGGATATACTCACCTCTACGACGCAGCCTGGACTTTACCGCCGTAACCGGGAGCCGTTATACCTAAGAATGGGCGCTTGAAGGGCCTTAGATGACGTCCCGGCGCTCTGATTGGTCCGTAGCGGTCGCGTGACCGCTACGCAACCAATCACAAAGCAGTGACGTCACCTAAGGTCTTTCAAGCGCTTGAAATACCTTAGAAGACGTCCGCAGCTTCTGATTGGTCACGTAACGGTCGCGTGACCGCTACGCGACCAATCACAAAGCAGTGACGTCACCTAAGGTCTTTCAAGCGCTTGAAAGACCTTAGGTGACGTCACTGCTTTGTGATTGGTCGCGTAGCGGTCACGCGACCGCTACGGACCAATCAGAGCACCGTGACGTCATCTAAGGCCCTTCAAGCGCGCATTTTTAGGTACAACGGCTCCCGGTTACGGCGGTAAAGTCCAGGCTGCGTCGGAGAGGTGAGTATATCCCTATTTTTTATTTTAATTCTTTCTTTTACACATTGATATTAATCCCGATTCCGATTCCCGATACCACAAAAATATCGGATCTCGGTATCGGAATTCCGATACCCGCAAGTATCGGCCGATACCCGATACTTGCGGTATCGGAATGCTCAACACTAACGGTTACCTTATTGAGTTCTCGATAGTCAACACAGGGTCTCAGGGTCCCATCCTTCTTCTTTACTAAAAAGATAGGTGCCCCTTGTCACACCACCATTATATACTTACCTGTCCGGCCGGCGCGCTCCCGATGCTCCCTCCTGCTCCCTGTCTTCCTGCTTCTCCGGCGCTCGCTCCTTTGCCGGTCCGCGCATGCGCAGACGCGCTCCCCTCGTCGCTAGGGCTTCTGGGAGGTCGTGACCCGGTGGCTCCGCCTCCAATATGGCGGCGCCCGTCGGGTACTTCTTCCCAGTGTCTGCCCTGCTCTGACGCCTTTGCGTCTATAGCGTTCATGCCAGTGTCTTCTTAGGTTCCTAGGCTCCGTTTCTCGTTTCCTAATCTGTGACTCTGCCTGTCTGTGTTCCTGCTGTGTTCCTGCCAGCCCTGTGTTCCTGCCAGCCCTGTGTTCCTGTCGTGTCCTAGCCAGTCCTGTGTTCCTGCCATGTTCCTGCCAGTCCTGTGTTCCTGCCAGCTCTGTGTTCCTGCCGTGTCCTAGCCAGTCCTGTGTTCCTGCCGTGTTCCTGCCGTGTTCCTGCCAGTCCAGTTTTCCTGCCAGTCCTGTGTTCCTGCCATGTCCTAGCCAGTCCTGTGTTCCTGCCGTGTTCCAGTCAGTCCTGTGTTCCTGCCGTGTTCCTGCCAATCCTGTGTTCCTGTTGTGTTCCTGCCAGTCCTGTGCTCCTGCCTGTCCTGTGGTCCCGTTCCTGCCAGTCCAGTGTTCCAGCCGTGTCTTGCCTGTTGTGAATTCTGTTCTCGAACTCCCTCCTGTGGTTATGAATGGTACTTCGGCGAGTTCTGTCCATGGACTCCCTCTGGTGGCTGTGAGTGGAGCTGCTGGTTCTGAGGTTCCTTCCTCAGCTGACCTCATTTAGTTCTAGGCTGGCTGCTCTATTTAACTCCACTCAGATCGTTACTTGATGCCAGCTGTCAATGTCCTAGTACTGGTTCAGTTCTCTCTTGGATCTTTCAGATGATCTGTCTACTCCAGCAAAAGCTAAGTCCCTGCTAGCTTATTTGTTTACCACTGTTTTCTTGTCCAGCTTGCTACCATGATTTTGCCTTGCTAGCTGGAAGCTCTGGGATGCAGAGTGGCACCTCCACGCTGTGAGTCGGTGCGGGGGTCTCTTTTGCACACTCTGCGTGGTTTTTTGGTAGTTTTTTATGCTGACTGCAAAGATACCTTTTCTATCTTCAGTCTGTTTAGTTAAGTCTGGCCTCCTTTGCTGAAACCTATTTCATTCCTGTGTTTGTGACTTCCATCTTAACTCACAGTCAATATGTGTGGGGGGCTGCCTTTTTCTTTGGGGAATTTCTCTGAGGCAATGTAGGCTGTATTTTCTATCTTTAGGGGTAGTTAGCTCTTAGGCTGTGAAGAGGCGTCTAGGCAGAGTCAGGTACGCTCCACGGCTATTTCTAGTTGTTGTGATAGGATTAGGGGTTGCGGTCAGCAGAGCTCCCACTTCCCAGAGCTTGTCCTGTATTACTAGTTTGCTCATCAGGTCATTCCTAGTGCTCCTAACCACCAGGTCATCATAACACTTACCACTCCTGCGTGTTTGCCATTCCTGCCAGTCTAGAGTCTCCTTGGTTCCCTCGTGCCTGTACATCCATCATACCGGTCAGTACTTATCTTAGCTTCTGCCATCTGTTCAGTACTTCCGCCATTCTAGGCTCTTCAGTAGCTCTGTCTCTTCCCCGTCCTTCGTTGTGTATTTGGGCTATCACCAGTCATCCCTTTGGCTCCGGCAGTTGCGGCTTCATCCTCCTTGGGTCTGTCCCAAACTCTCCCTGTATAGAGGGAGGCCTCATCTGGTTCACTCATCCTTGGGGGCTCTGAAGCCATGACCCAGAGGGTCCACTACCTCAGCCCTGATAGTACGCAAAGGCCATGGATCCCGCTGGAGCCGCAGCCGCTCAGAAAGAGCTTGTTTTCTTGCGGGAGAATCAGTCTCGGATGATGTCCTTCATGAAGTCTATGGACTCCCATCTCTCTGCTCTCCAGTCCTCTGATCCGGGAAATGCCTCTCAGCTGGCCAGTTTGCAACAAGAATTGGCACAGCAGCGCGACGCTCAGTCCCATATTTTGGGGTATATGGCTTCCGTTGATAGTCATCTTTCCCTCCAGACTGCTGCGTCCGTTCCCTCACCAGCTCTAGCTCCTCATTCCATTCCCCGTTTGGCTAAACCCCCTCGTTTTAATGGAGATGCCAAACTATGTCGGGGATTTCTCAACCAGTGCCGTCTTCACTTTGAGCTCCTTCCTTTTCAGTATCCCACGGATCGGGCCAAGGTGGCATTTATTGTTTCGCATTTGGAGGGGGATGCCTTAGCATGGGTTAATCCTCTTTGGGAGCGGGATGATCCAGTGGTTCTTCAGCTCACTCCATTTTTAGAGACCTTTCGTCGGGTATTTGACGAACCAGGTCGCTTGGCCTCAACCACTGAGGCTTTGTTTAGTTTACTACAGGGTTCTTTAACGGTAGGGCAATACGCCATCCAGTTTCGGACCTTATCTTCTGATTTGGGTTGGAATAATGAGGCTTTAGTAGGGGCTTTCTGGCGGGGATTTTCTAGTCGTATTAAAGATGAGTTAGCAGGTCGAGATACTCCAACTAATTTGGAGAACTTAATTGCCTTGGCTATTCGCATAGACCTACGCTTTCAGGAGCGAGCTCGGGAGAAGAAATTTCCTCGTTCTTCTACGCCTTCTCATAGACCTCTCAGTCCTCGGCCCAGAGTCTCTACTTCGGTTCCTGTCCCAGAGCCGATGCAAGTGGATCGTCTAAAACTCTCCGAACAACGTCGGAGGGAGAGACGCGCCCAAGGTCTTTGTTTTTACTGTGGAAGCTCTTCTCATCTTCTCCGAGCCTGCCCAGATCGTCCGGAAAACTCCTCCACCTAGGTCAGGTAAGAGAGGCCTCCCTAGGTGCATTTGAAACCTCTCTACCCCTCACTTTACCAGTTTGGCTGCACTCTCATGATAGGCGTATCTCTCTTGAGGTTTATGTGGACTCCGGGGCAGCGGGACATTTTATTAGGTTGGAGGAGGTTATTAAGTTTTCTGTTCCTGTTAGGTCTTTAGAGAGTCCTCTTCTCCTTGCTTCCGTAGATGGTAGACCTCTGCAAGAGACTGTTACTCAAGTTGCTCAGTTAGTTGAGCTTCAGGTAGGGGCTCTTCATAGGGAGAGAATCTCGTTTCTTGTTTTAGCCAACATCTCTCATCCCATTCTCCTCGGGCTTCCGTGGTTACGGCTCCACGAACCCGTCTTAGATTGGCATAGGGGTAACATTCTTCATTGGGGAGACTCTTGTCGGACTCATTGTCTGCTGCGGGTGCATCCTGTTGGTGTTCCCTGTTCCCTCTCCATCCCTTCCGGGTTGCCTTCAGTTTACGCCTCTTTTGCAGATGTTTTTGACAAGAAGGAGGCGGATACTCATCCGCGGCATCGACCCTACGACTGTCCAGTAGATCTTGTACCCGGTACCACTCCTCCTAGAGGAAGAATTTATCCGCTCTCGCCTGCAGAGACTCAAGCCATGTCGGACTATATCCAAGAAAACCTTGCCAAAGGTTTTATTCGAAAATCTCCATCTCCAGCAGGGGCAGGTTTCTTTTTTGTGAAGAAGAAGGATGGTACCCTTCGTCCTTGTATTGACTACAGAGGGTTAAATAACATCACTGTGAAGAATAAATATCCCTTGCCTCTTATTTCAGAACTCTTCGACTGCCTGAGGGGGGCACAAATTTTTACTAAGCTGGATCTCCGAGGAGCCTACAACTTAATTCATATCCGTGCTGGGGTCGAATGGAAAACCGAGTTCAATACTCGGGATGGTCACTACAAGTATTTGGTAATGCCTTTTGGACTTTGTAATGCTCCCGCAGTGTTCCAAGAGTTCGTCAATTATATCTTTCGAGATTGCCTCTACACCAGTGTCGTAGTCTACTTGGATGACATCCTCGTCTTTTCTCCAGATTTGTCCACTCATCGACGAGATGTCCGTCGAGTCTTACTACGTTTGAGGCAAAATCATCTCTTCGCAAAGATTGAGAAGTGTGTCTTTGAACAAGCTTCGATACCCTTTCTGGGGTATATTGTCTCAGAGGATGGTTTGAAAATGGATCCTGAGAAAGTCTCGGCCGTCCTAAATTGGCCCCGTCCTTCGGGAGAGAAGGCTATTCAGCGATTCCTTGGCTTCGCCAACTATTATAGACAATTTTTCCCTCATTTCTCTTCTTTGACCAAACCAATCTCGGCTCTGGTACGCAAGGGGGCTAACTCTAATCTCTGGCCTCCGGAGGCCGAAGCTGCTTTTCAGACTTTGAAGCAAGAGTTTGCTTCAGCACCAGTGCTTCATCTACCGGACTCCAACAAACCGTTCATTCTGGAAGTTGATGCTTCCTCTATTGGAGCTGGAGCGGTCCTACTCCAAAGATCCCATTCGGGTCGGTTAGTCACCTGTGGCTTTTTCTCAAAGGCTTTCTCTCCTCCAGAGCGAAATTATTCCATTGGTGACAAGGAATTACTGGCCATAAAATTGGCCCTAGAGGAGTGGCGGTACCTCCTAGAAGGGGCTGTACATCCTTTCATTATTTTTACAGATCACAAGAATCTGTCCTATGTCCAGACCACCCAAAGACTAAATCCGCGACAAGCCAGATGGTCTTTGTTCTTTGGTCGTTTCGACTTCGAGTTACATTTCCGATCCGGGAATAAGAACATTAAAGCTGATGCTCTGTCAAGATCTTTTCAACCTCTGGATGTGGAGGAAAGACCAGCGCATATCCTTGATCCTGCTAGGATTATTTCGTTGGCTCCGCTAAAGGTGGTAGCTACACCTCCGGGAAAAACCTTTGTGTCAAATCATGACAAATTAAAGGTTTTACGTTGGGGTCATTATTCCCGCTTCGCTGGACATGTTGGAGGCAAGAAAACTCTTACTCTAATTTCTCGCCATTACTGGTGGCCTTCGCTTCGCCAAGATGTTCTGGATTTCGTCGCCTCATGTTCTTCATGTGCTAGGAAGAAAGTTCCTCGTCAGCTACCTTCTGGACCACTGCATCCACTTCCTGTGCCCTCGGTTCCCTGGAGTCATATTGCAATGGATTTCATCACCGATTTACCGAAATCTTCTAACTTCACAGTAATCTTGGTGGTAGTGGATAGATTTTCCAAGATGGCTCATTTCATCTCCCTACCTGGTTTGCCTTCAGCTCCTGAACTCGCGAAGGTCTTTCTTCATCAAGTGTTTCGACTTCATGGATTCCCTCAGCATATTGTGTCCGATCGTGGAGTTCAGTTTACCTCTCGTTTCTGGAGAGCTCTTTGTGGACTTATGAAGGTATCGTTAAATTTTTTTTCTGCATACCACCCCCAGTCCAACGGGCAAGTGGAGCGTGTGAATCAGATTCTCACATCTTATCTGCGTCATTTTACTAATGCTCATCACGATGACTGGGTGTCTCTTCTTCCTTGGGCTGAATTCGCTTACAATAACAATACTAGTGAATCTTCTTCCAAATCTCCTTTTTTTATTGTTTTTGGGCAACATCCCGGCATTCCTCTCCCTGTTTCCCCCACCTCAGGTGTACCGGCGGTGGATTCCTTGTCTTTAGAGTTCTCTAAAATTTGGCAGGAGGCTAAGGAGGCACTTCTAAGGGCTAGTTGCAGAATGAAAAAGCATGCTGACAAGAGGCGTTTGGATGCTCCTCCGTATCAACCGGATGACAAGGTCTGGTTATCTTCTCACTACATTAGACTCAAGATTCCCTCTCATAAATTAGGTCCACGTTACATCGGTCCCTTTGAAATTTCTAGCCAAATTAATGATGTAGCCTACAAGTTGAAGTTGCCCACCTCGTTACGTATTCCAAACTCTTTTCACGTGTCACTCCTCAAACCCGCAATTTTTAACCATTATCATTCTGCTCCGTCGCCTTCTCATTTACCTGTCTCTTCTGAAGATTCTTTTGAGGATAAGGATATTCTCGCTAGGAAGTTTGTTAAGGGTAAGGCCTTTTTCTTAATTGATTGGAAAGGCTTTGGTCCTGAGGAACTATCTTGGGAACCTCTGGAAAATATCAATGCTCCTGTAATCTTGAAAAGATTCCTTTCCAGTTTTAAAGAGAGGGGGGATAAGAGAGGGGGTACTGTCACGCCGCCTTCATACACTTACCTGTCCGGCCGGCGCGCTCCCGATGCTCCCTCCTGCTCCCTGTCTTCCTGCTTCTCCGGCGCTCGCCCCCTTGCCGATCCTCGCATGCGCAGACGCGCTCCCCTCATCGCTAGGGCTTCAGGGAGGTTGTGACCCGGCGGCTCCGCCTCCAATATGGCGGCGCCCGTCGGGTACTTCTTCCCAGCGTCTGCCCTGCTCTGACGCCTTTGCGTCTATAGCGTTCACAGGCCTTATGCCAGTGTCTTCTTAGGTTCCTAGGCTCCGTTTCTCGTTTCCTAATCTGTGACTCTGCCTGTCTGTGTTCCTGCTGTGTTCCTGCCAGCCCTGTGTTCCTGCCTGTCCTGTGTTCCTGCCGTGTCCTAGCCAGTCCTGTGTTCCTGCCGTGTTCCTGCCAGTCCTGTGTTCCTGCCAGCCCTGTGTTCCTGCCGTGTCCTAGCCAGTCCTGTGTTCCTGCCGTGTTCCTGCCATGTTCCTGCCAGTCCAGTGTTCCTGCCAGTCCTGTGTTCCTGCCGTGTCCTAGCCAGTCCTGTGTTCCTGCCGTGTTCCAGTCAGTCCTGTGTTCCTGCCGTGTTCCTGTCAATCCTGTGTTCCTGCTGTGTTCCTGCCAGTCCTGTGCTCCTGCCTGTCCTGTGGTCCCATTCCTGCCAGTCCAGTGTTCCTGCCGTGTCTTACCACTCCTGCGTGTTTGCCGTTCCTGCCAATCTAGAGTCTCCTTGGTTCCTCGTGCCTGTACTTCCATCATACCGGTCAGTACTTGTCTTAGCTTCTGCCATCTGTTCAGTACTTCTGCCATTCTAGGCTCTTCAGTAGCTCTGTCTCTTCCCCGTCCTTCGTTGTGTATTTGGGCTATCACCAGTCGTCCCTTTGGCTCCGGCAGTTGCGGCTTCATCCTCCTTGGGTCTGTCCCAAACTCTCCCTGTATAGGGGGAGGCCTCATCTGGTTCACTCATCCTTGGGGGCTCTGAAGCCATGACCCAGAGGGTCCACTACCTCAGCCCTGATACCCCTGCTGGTGAGGAAGAAGGACGTATGAAGCCTTTGGCCAGATTTTCATCAATATACTCTTTTAAGGCTTGAAGCTCAGGTGCTGCCAAAGGGTATACTGTCATGATCTCTGCAGGCAGAGATCATAGCAAGCCTATAGAGGGACAAGCTCTCGGAAGATGGAACTATACTGACCATGAACTAAGCCTGCCGCGCAACTAGAAATAGCCAGGTAGCATTTCCTATTTATCGCTAGATGCCCAGCTCTGGCCTAAGACCTAAATAGCTAGCAGAGGGAAATATAAGACCTGGCTCACCTCTAGAGAAATATTCCAAAGAAGACAGTAGCCCCCCACATATAATGACGGTGAGTTCAGATGAAACAACAAACGCAGCAGGAAAATAGTCTTAGCAAATTTGAGGTCCGCTTACTAGATAGCAGAAGACAGATAGTATACTTTCATGGTCAGCAGAAAAACACTAACAAAACACCATCCAGAGATTACCTTAAACTCTGGCATTAACTCATAACGCCAGAGTAGCAATCCCTGATCAACGAGAGCTTTCCAGACACAGTAACAAAACTTCAGCTGTGAACTGGAACAAATAGGCAAAACAAAACATGGACAAAAGTCCAACTTATCTAGTAGTAGTCTAGAAGCAGGAACAAGCACTGAGAGGCATCAGATAACATTGTTGACCGGCAAGAAACCACCAGAGAAATGAGCTTAAATAGCGACACCCACTACTGATGGAACCAGGTGAAACAGGAAAGAGGATGACAAGTCCAATTCCACAAGCGGCCACCGGGGGAGCCCAGAATCCAAATTCACAACAGTACCCCCCCCTCAAGGAGGGGGCACCGAACCCTCACCAGATCCACCAGGGCGACCAGGATGAGCCCTATGGAAGGCACGAACAAGATCAGAAGCATGAACATCAGATGCATTGACCCAAGAATTATCCTCCTGGCCGTAACCCTTCCAGTTGACCAGATACTGGAGTCTCCGTCTGGAAACACGAGAGTCCAAAATTTTCTCCACAACGTACTCCAACTCACCCTCAACCAACACCGGAGCAGGAGGCTCAACTGAAGGTACCACAGGTACCTCATACCTGCGCAATAACGACCGATGAAAAACGTTATGAATGGAAAAGGACGCAGGGAGGTCCAAACGGAAAGAAACAGGATTAAGAATCTCCAATATTCTATAAGGGCCGATGAACCGAGGTTTAAACTTAGGAGAAGAGACCCTCATAGGGACAAAACGAGAAGACAACCACACCAAATCTCCAACACAAAGCCGAGAACCAACACGACGATGACGGTTGGCAAAACGCTGAGTCTTCTCCTGGGACAACTTCAAATTGTCCATAACCTGCCCCCAGATGTGATGCAATCTCTCCACCACCGCATCCACTCCAGGACAATCCGAGGATTCCACCTGACCGGAGGAAAATCGAGGGTGAAACCCCGAATTACAGAAAAACGGGGACACCAAGGTGGAAGAGCTGGCCCGATTATTGAGGGCGAACTCTGCCAATGGCAAAAAAGCAACCCAATCATCCTGGTCAGCAGAGACAAAACACCTCAGATATGTCTCCAGGGTCTGATTAGTCCGCTCGGTCTGGCCATTAGTCTGAGGGTGAAAAGCAGATGAAAAAGACAAATCTATGCCCATCCTAGCACAGAATGCCCGCCAAAATCTAGACACAAATTGGGTACCTCTGTCAGAAACAATATTCTCAGGAATACCGTGCAATCGGACAACATTCTGAAAAAACAGAGGAACCAACTCAGAAGAAGAAGGCAACTTGGGCAGAGGAACCAAATGGACCATTTTAGAGAAACGGTCACAGACCACCCAGATGACAGACATCTTCTGGGAAACAGGCAGATCTGAAATAAAATCCATCGAGATGTGTGTCCAAGGCCTCTTAGGAATAGGCAAGGGCAACAGCAGTCCGCTAGCCCGAGAACTACAAGACTTGGCCCGAGCACAAACGTCACATGACTGCACAAAGACTCGCACATCTCGTGACAGGGAAGGCCACCAGAAGGATCTTGCCACCAAATCCCTGGTACCAAAAATTCCGGGATGACCTGCCAATGCAGAAGAATGTACCTCAGAGATGACTCTGCTGGTCCAATCATCCGGAACAAACAGTCTATCAGGCGGACAACGATCCGGTCTATCCGCCTGAAACTCTTGCAAGGACCGCCGCAGATCAGGAGAAACGGCCGACAAAATTACTCCCTCCCTAAGGATACCTGTGGGTTCAGAATTACCAGGAGAGTCCGGGTCAAAACTCCTAGAAAGGGCATCTGCCTTAACATTCTTAGAACCCGGTAGGTATGACACCACAAAATTAAAGCGAGAAAAAAATAAAGACCAGCGCGCCTGTCTAGGATTCAGGCGTCTGGCAGTCTCAAGATAAATCAAATTTTTGTGGTCAGTCAATACCACCACCTGATGCCTAGCCCCCTCGAGCCAATGGCGCCACTCCTCAAACGCCCACTTCATGGCCAAAAGCTCCCGATTCCCAACATCATAATTCCGCTCTGCGGGCGAAAATTTGCGAGAAAAGAAGGCACAAGGCCTAATGACGGAGCAGTCGGAACCTTTCTGCGACAACACTGCCCCAGCTCCGATCTCCGAAGCGTCAACCTCAACCTGAAAAGGCAGATTCACATCAGGCTGACGCAACACAGGGGCAGAGGCAAAACGGCGCTTAAGCTCCTGAAAGGCCTCTACAGCATGAGGGGACCAATTAGCAACATCAGCGCCTTGTCTGGTCAAATCAGTCAGTGGTTTAACGACATCCGAAAAACCAGCAATAAATCGGCGGTAAAAGTTGGCAAAGCCCAAAAATCTCTGAAGACCCTTAAGAGAGGAGGGCTGAGTCCAGTCACAAATAGCTTGCACCTTGACGGGATCCATCTCAATGGAAGAGGGAGAAAAAATATACCCCAAAAAGGAAATTTTCTGGACCCCAAAAACGCACTTAGACCCCTTCACACATAAAGAATTAGACCGCAGAACCTGAAAAACTCTCCTGACCTGCTGGACATGAGAGTCCCAGTCATCAGAAAAAATCAGAATATCATCCAGATATATTATCATAAATTTATCCAGAAAATCGCGGAAAATATCATGCATAAAAGACTGGAAAACTGAAGGGGCATTAGAAAGACCAAAAGGCATGACCAAATACTCAAAGTGGCCCTCGGGCGTATTAAATGCGGTCTTCCACTCATCCCCCTGCCTGATCCGCACCAAATTATACGCCCCACGAAGATCAATTTTAGAGAACCACTTAGCACCCTCTATACGAGCAAACAAATCAGTAAGCAATGGCAATGGGTATTGATACTTAACAGTGATCTTATTCAGAAGCCGATAATCAATACATGGTCTCAAAGAGCCGTCTTTTTTTGAGACAAAGAAAAACCCAGCTCCCAAGGGAGAAGAAGATGGACGAATATGTCCCTTTTCCAAAGACTCCTTTATATATTCCCGCATAGCAGCATGTTCCGGCACAGACAGATTAAACAAACGACCCTTGGGATATTTACAACCCGGTATCAAATCTATGGCACAATCGCACTCACGGTGCGGAGGTAACGACCCAAGCTTGGGTTCGTCAAAGACATCTTGATAATCAGAGAGGAACTCAGGGACTTCAGAGGGAATGGACGACGAAATAGAAACCAAAGGTAAGTCCCCATGAATACCCTTACATCCCCAGCTCAACACAGACATTGCTCTCCAGTCCAAGACTGGGTTGTGAGACTGCAACCATGGCAATCCCAGTACCAAATCGTCATGTAAATTATACAGCACCAGGAAACGAATAATCTCCTGGTGATCCGGATTGATACGCATGGTTACTTGTGTCCAGTATTGTGGTTTATTATTAGCCAATGGGGTGGAGTCAATCCCCTTCAGAGGAATAAGAGTCTCCAAAGGCTCTAAATCAAAACCACAACGATTGGCAAAGGACCAATCCATAAGACTCAGAGCGGCGCCAGAGTCAACATAGGCGTCCGTGGCAATGGATGACAAAGAGCAAATCAGGGTTACAGACAAAATAAACTTAGACTGAATGGTGCCAATGGAAACAGACTTATCAAGCTTCTTTGTACGCCTAGAGCATGCTGATATAACATGAGTAGAATCCCCACAATAGAAACACAATCCATTCTTCCGTCTAAAATTCTGTCGCTCGCTCCTGGACAGAATTCTATCACACTGCATACTTTCTGGCGTCTTTTCCATAGACACCGCCAGATGGTGCACCGGTTTGCGCTCCCGCAGACGCCTATCAATCTGAATAGCCATTGTCATGGACTCATTCAGACCTGCAGGCACAGGGAACCCCACCATAACATCCTTAACGGCATCAGAGAGACCTTCTCTGAAAGTTGCCGCCAAGGCGCACTCATTCCACTGAGTAAGCACAGACCATTTACGGAATTTTTGGCAGAAAACTTCAGCTTCGTCTTGCCCCTGAGATAGTGCCATCAAAGTTTTTTCTGCCTGAAGTTCCAAATGAGGTTCCTCATAAAGCAAGCCCAAGGCCAGAAAAAACGCATCCACATCGCGTAACGCAGGATCCCCTGCTGGCAATGAGAAGGCCCAATCTTGAGGGTCACCCCTGAGCAAGGAAATCACAATCCTAACCTGCTGAGCAGGGTCTCCAGCTGAACGAGACTTCAGGGACAAATAAAGCTTACAATTATTTCGGAAATTCTGGAAGCTAGCTCTATTCCCTGTGAAGAACTCCGGCAAAGGAATTCTCGGCTCAGATACCGGAGCATGTACCACAAAATCTTGTAAATTTTGTACTTTCGTGATGAGATTATTCAAACCCGCAGTTACACTCTGGAGATCCATTATTGTCAGGTGCACACAGAGCCATACAGAGATTAGGAGGAGAGAGAGAAAAAAGACTGCAGCAAGGCAGACTGGAGGAAAAAAAAAAAAAAAATTCCAGCAGACTTCTTATAACTCTCCTTTCTCAACCTGGGTCTTTAACACTTTATTGGCCGGTCAAACTATCATGATCTCTGCAGGCAGAGATCATAGCAAGCCTATAGAGGGACAAGCTCTCGGAAGATGGAACTATACTGACCATGAACTAAGCCTGCCGCGCAACTAGAAATAGCCAGGTAGCATTTCCTATTTATCGCTAGATGCCCAGCTCTGGCCTAAGACCTAAATAGCTAGCAGAGGGAAATATAAGACCTGGCTCACCTCTAGAGAAATATTCCAAAGAAGACAGTAGCCCCCCACATATAATGACGGTGAGTTCAGATGAAACAACAAACGCAGCAGGAAAATAGTCTTAGCAAATTTGAGGTCCGCTTACTAGATAGCAGAAGACAGATAGTATACTTTCATGGTCAGCAGAAAAACACTAACAAAACACCATCCAGAGATTACCTTAAACTCTGGCATTAACTCATAACGCCAGAGTAGCAATCCCTGATCAACGAGAGCTTTCCAGACACAGTAACAAAACTTCAGCTGTGAACTGGAACAAATAGGCAAAACAAAACATGGACAAAAGTCCAACTTATCTAGTAGTAGTCTAGAAGCAGGAACAAGCACTGAGAGGCATCAGATAACATTGTTGACCGGCAAGAAACCACCAGAGAAATGAGCTTAAATAGCGACACCCACTACTGATGGAACCAGGTGAAACAGGAAAGAGGATGACAAGTCCAATTCCACAAGCGGCCACCGGGGGAGCCCAGAATCCAAATTCACAACAGTATACGTTACCAAAAGGAATGGATGCCCCGAGAAGCAGCTCAATGGGACAGTCATAATGCCTGTGTGGAGGAAGCTGATCTGCATTCTTCTTGTCACAGATGTCAGAGAACTCTTTACAAGCTGGAGGTAAAGAAAATACCTGTACATGTGGTTCCGTAGCCGTGGACTCAGGGACAGCTTCTGTTAACGCTGAGTTGCTGCTTGTTGGAAAGATAATCTCCTTGGTCTCCCAGTTGATAATTGGGTTCTGAGAACGCAACCAAGGAATGCCTAAAATCACAGGAAATTAGCAAGAAAGAAAGTTGCTCCTGATGATTAGGCTCCAACAAAATTTCAAGGGGCACGGTCTCCTGATCCCCAGGCCCAGAGATTAAAGGTGACCCATCCACTGTTTCCATGGTAATTGGAGAGGCTCTTTGCTGAATTTTAATACCATGTTCCTTGGCAAATGCGATATCCATGACATTGCCACCTGCACCAGAGTCAATCATAACTGAACTGGAAATCCACTGTCCTGAACACAGGATCTTAATAGGGAGAGAACAGTGAGAGTTCTTTTCCTTCAGCTACTTGGGGGGTGAAGTCATAGAAAGTGAATGGAATACAGCATTTAAAGGCAGACTACATTCAGAGATGTCAGATTCATCATCACAGTTGTCATACTCCCCTACTGCTGCTAGCACCTTGTTAGGCTGTCTAGGACACTTAGGACAATTGATCAATAAGTGGTCAGACTGGCCGCAGTAGAAACATAGACTTTCACGAAGGCGATGCTCCCGGCGCTCATTGATCTCGCGCCTCTGAATGGAATCAATTTGCATGGGCACCTCCTCCACCTCCCGAGAGGTTTTACCTGCAGGCTCTTTGGAAGGAAGGGAAAAGTTAGAAACACGGTTCTATGCTGCAAATTTCTCCTGCCTACGCTCAGTAAGGCGAATGTCTATGCGCACACAATGCTGTATAAATGTCTCTAGCTCTTGTGGTGACTCAGAGCGGGCTAGTTCATCTTTTACAATACTAGATAGACCCCTTTTAAAAATAGGCAATTGTGCATAACTGTCCCAATTTGTATCTACCTCCAATCTCCTGAATTCAGTGGCATACTCAATAACAGAACGTTTAGCCTGGCGTAAAGACAACAAAGCAGATTCAGCAGTTGCACGGCGATTAGGGTCATCAAACATTAATGCCATAGCGGACAAGAAATCATCCAAGTCATTTAACCGTGGGTCACGAGACTCAATCATCGGATTCGCCCAGGCGAACGCTCGTGAGGTCAGTAGCATTATTACACACAATACTTTGGATCTATCAGTAGGAAAACGGTCAGCATGCACATCAAAATATAGCATACATTGATTCACAAAGCCACGAAATTTGTCGCGATCACCATTAAATCTGAATGGGGGCAACTTAGGTGGGCCAGCTGGTGGTGGTTGCCCAGAGGGTAAAGTGACTTGTGCAGCTATTTGCGTGCTTATGTCCTGAAAAGCCTGTCCATACTGGGACTCTATGCCAGCAAGTTTGTTTTCCTGGGCTGCCATGCGGTTGCTCAAGAATTGCAAAGTTAGTCCAAACACTTGTTGATTGTGTTCAAAGCTTCCAAACTTCTTTTGCAGACCTTCCACATCTTTCTGCAGTGATCTAATTATGGATAACACCTGCTCTAATTTGCTTTCTGCAGTCATTGTTCCAGCAGTCTCCTTTTTTTTAGGCTAGAGTATCCTGTAATAATTATAGGGGATAACTCAGGAGACTCTGCGTGCGTGGAAAAAGACAACTACAGAACACAGTTTTATAAGTGGTAAAGTCTATATTATCACACGGTGATTCAAACAGGTGCAGAGAGAAACTCAAGTCCACAACACTTGGTGCAAATAATAAATGCAGCTTAGCAGTCTATAGGACACTTCAGAGGAAAATACAATCAAGCAGAAAGTCTATGAAGCACAGTTATTCTTGAGGATACTTGACATGAATAAATCCTTGTCTTAGTCCAGGCACAGATAGATATGCTTATTAGGCAGTTCAAATCATATCTTAGCTCAACCAGGGAGGCCTGGTTAATAGTCTCAGGTTATTGCAAAGCAGAAACAGCTTACATGTCCAGCAAATGCAGATGGAAGTAATCACGAACAGCAGATGAAGGAGGATTACTGGAAACTTGTGTATGCAGCAGGAACTCAGAGCTGAGTAGCAGGATCACCACACAGGTTCACAGGAGCAGGTGTATAGCCAGAGTAATCAGAGGTCAGGAGCTGGATGCAAGGCAGAATACTCTAGCACAGACTGAAGGCTGGGGTGGAGTTTTATAGCAGGAAGACACAGTGCACATGAGACCAAAGACACCATCTTGGAAAAGGGCAGTAATGCACAAAAGGTAAAAAATGTTCAGAGTCCTGACACAAAGATGCATACCCACTGCCCAGAATAGAAGAGTCCTTAGCTGCTTTAAAATCTGCTAACTGCTTCTCTACCTTGGATCTCACCAGTGGGTACTGGCAGGTTCCCGTAGCAGAGGCGGATAAGACGGCCTTCACCACACCGATGGGTCTCTGTGAATTCAACTACATGCCGTTTGGACTGTGCAACGCCCCAGGGACGTTTCAGAGGATGATGGAGTGCTGTCTTGGACACAAGAACTTTGAAAGCGTATTGCTGTATCTGGACGATGTCTTTGTCTTCTCCAAGACTTATGAGGACCATCTGGAGCACCTGGCCGAGGTGTTCGAAGCTCTGTCTAACTTTGGCCTAAAGGTAAAACCATCCAAATGCCATCTGTTAAAGCCCAAAGTGCAGTACCTGGGCCATGTAGTGAGTGCCAAAGGAGTGGCCCCAGACCCTGACAAGGTCACTGTGATCAGAGACTGGCCGATGCCCAGCATCCTCCATGAAGTCCGGCAGTTCCTCGGGTTGGTAGGCTACTACAGGAGGTTTAACGAAGACTTCACCAAGAAAGCCGCGCCCTGCAAGACCTGTTAGGGGGCCAATCCAAGAAAACCAAGGGTAAGAATACCCCATTTGGCTAGAACGACGGACTTGAGAGATCCTTCACGTGTTTGAAGTTGGCTCTGATGGGAGAAGAGGTACTGGCTTACCCTGAATATGACCAACCGTTTGTGCTGTATACGGATGCCTGCAACATGGGACTGGGAGCCGTGTTGTCCCAGGTCCAGAAAGGCAAAGACAGGGTAATCGCTTGCACCAGCAGGAAACTTCATCCCACTGAAAGGAACCCTGAAAACTACAGTTCCTTTAAGCTGGAGTTCCTTGCCATCGTCTGGGCAGTGACAGAGAGATTCAAGCATTACCTGGCCTCAGCAAAATTCACCGTCTTCACGGACAACAATCCACTGACACACTTGGACACAGCAAAACTTGGTGCCTTAGAGAAGCGGTGGATGGCCCAGTTGTCCAATTATGATTTCACTATCAAGTACCCAGCAGGGCACAAGAATGCGAATGCCGATGCATTGTCCAGAATGCCCAACTTGCCAGAAATGGGAGAAGACTCAGAAACCTTCAAAGAAATAGAGTTGCCAGCTTTCCATCGCCCCAAGGCCACTCAGTATTCCCATCATGTGAGGAACAGGATCAAGAACCAGCAGGATGACACGCTGAATCCCCTGCCCCACCATCGATGGGCAGAGACCCAGAACAGTGACCCCGCGGTCCGTCGGGCGAAAGAACTCTTGATGCAGGCAGGTTCACACCCTGGCCCAGATGATCCACAAGAGACGCAACCACTGTGGAAGGAGAAAGGTAAACTATTTATCTATGATGGTAAGCTGTGCCAAAGAAACATCGATCCACACACTCATGAGTTGGTTTGGCAGATAGTGGTCCCAAGACAAGATGCGCCAATGGTTCTGGAAGCGTACCACAATGGAGCAGGACACTTCAAATGGAAGAAGTTGGAGAGTCTACTTTGTGAAAGGTTCTACTGCGTTGGACTCTGGAGTATGAGTGGGACTCAGACTGGCCTATTTGCTGTGGGTCTCTGGCACACTAACCTAGAGGGTCACATCCACATTATAGAGGATCACATTCATATTATAGAGGGTCACATCCAAATTATAGAGGGTCACATCCACATTATAGAGGGTCACATCCACATTATAGAGCAGACTTGGGCAAAGTGCGGCCCGCGGGCCACATCCAGCCCTCTGGCTGTCTCAGTACGGCCCGCCTGGCCGCTCGATGTTTCCTTGCGCGCGCCGCAGCGCTGCTGACTCCTTTGGTGGAGGAGGGGCCTCCGGCCACTTCCTCTACCAGTGTGTGAAACAGCTGACGCGATGAAATGACGTCATCGCATCAGCTGTTTACTCCAGAGAGTCTGCGCACCGGAGGCAGGGAGAGAACCACAGCACCAAGGAACGGGACGAGGTGAGTATGTGGTGTTTTTTTTCCTTATGTGTATGGGCTATTTGGGTGGGCATGGGGAGGCTATGGGGGTGACAACATGGTGCTGCACACATGGGGGGTGACAACATGGTGCTGCACACATGGGGGTGACAACATGTTGCTGCACACATGGGATGTGACAACATGGTGCTGCACATGGTTTTGCACATGGGGGGTGACAAGGTGCTGCACATGGGGGTGACATGGTGCTGCACATGGGGGGGTGACATGGTGCTGCACATGGGGGGTGACATGGTGCTGCACAGGGGGTGGTGACATGGTGCTGCACATGGCGGGTGACATGGTGCTGCACATGGGGAGGCTATGGGGGGCAACATGCAGTGTATATAGGGAGGCTGTGTGGGGCTCATGCAGTATATAGGGAGGCTGTGTGAGGCTCATGCGGCTTATGGGGTAGGCTGTTTGGGGCTCATGCCGCATATGGAGGAGGCTGTGTGGGCCTAGTGTCGTATATGGAGGAGGCTGTATGGGGCTCATGCCGCATATGGAGGAGGCTGTGTGGGGCTCATGCAGTGTATATGGGGTAGGCTGTGTGGGGCTCATGCCGCATATGGAGGAGGCTGTGTGGGGCTCATGCAGTGTATATAGGGAGGCTGTGTGGGGCTCATGCAGTGTATATAGGGAGGCTGTGTGAGGTTCTTGCTGCATATGGGGGAGGCTGTGTGGGGCTCATGCAGTGCATATAGAGAGGCTGTGTGGGGCTCATGCCGTATATAGGGAGGCTGTGTGAGGCTCATGCTGCATATGGGGTAGGCTGTGTGGGGCTCATGCAGTGCATATATAGAGAGGTTGGGGCTAAAGTTAGGGTTAGGGTTGGGGCTAACATTAGGGTTAGGGTTGGGGCTAAAGTTAGGATTAGGGCTACAGTTAGGGTCGGGGCTACAGTTAGGGTTTGGGCTAAAGTTAGGGTTAGGGTTGGGGCTAAAGTTAGGGTTAAGGTTGGGGCTAAAGTTAGGGTTAGGGTTGGGGCTAAAGTTAGGGTTAGGGTTTGGAATACATTTATGGTTGGGATTAGGGTTAGGATTAGGGTTAGGGGTGTGTTAGGGTTAGGGCTGTGGTTAGGGTTACTGTTGGGATTAGGGATGTGTTGGAGTTAGGGGTGTGGTTAGGGTTGGGATTAGGGTTAGGGGTGTGTTGGGGTTAGGGATGTGTTGGGGTTAGGGGTGTGGTTGGGATTAGGGTTAGGGGCATGTTTGGGTTAGGGGTGTGATTAGGGTTATGTTTAGGGTTGGGAATAGGGTTAGGGGTGTGTTTGGGTTAGGGTTTTAGCTAGAATTGGCGGGTTTCCACTGTTTAGGCACATCAGGAGCTCTCCAAATGCGACATGGAGTTCGATCTCAATTCCACCCAAATTCTGCATTGAAAAAGTAAAACAGGGCTCCCTCCCTTCCGAGCTCTCCCATATGCCCAAACAGGGGTTTACCCCAACATATGGGGTATGAGCGTATTCAGGACAAATTGGACAATAACTTTTGGGGTCCAAGTTCTCTTGTTACCCTTGGGAAAAAAAAAAATTGAAGGCGAAAAGATCATTTTTGTTAAAAAATATGATTTTTTATTTTTACGACTCTACATTAAAAACGTCTGTGAAGCACTTGGTGGGTCAAAGTGCTCACCACACATCTAGATAAGTTCCTTAGGGGGTCTACTTTCCAAAATGGTGTCACTTGTGGGGGGTTTCAATGCTTAGGCACATCAGGGGCTCTCCAAACGCAACGTGGCATCCCATCTCAATTCCAGTCAATTTTGCATTGAAAAGTCAAATGGCTCTCCTTTCCTTCCGAGCTCTGCCATGCGCCCAAACAGTGGTTTACCTCCACATATTGGGTATCAGTGTACTCAGGACAAATTTCTCAACAACTTTAGGGGGCCAATTTCTTCTGTTACCCTTGGAAAATTAAAAAATTAGGGGCGAAAATATCATTTTTGTGAAAAAATATGATTTTTTATTTTTACGGCTCTGCATTATAAACTTCTGTGAAGCACTTGGTGGGTCAAAAGTGCTCACCACACATCTAGATAAGTTCCTTAAGGGGTCTACTTTCCAAAATGGTGTCACTTTTGGGGGGTTTCAATGTTTAGGCACATCAGGGGCTCTCCAAACGCGACATGGCGTCCTATCTCATTTCCAGTCAATTTTGCATTGAAAAGTCAAATGGCGCTCCTTCCCTTCCAAGCTCTGCCATACGCCCAAACAGTGGTTTACCCCCACATAATGGGTATCAGTGTACTCAGGAGAAATTGCACAACAACTTTAGATATGATAGATCGATAGATAGGTAAGATAGATTGATCAATAGATATGATAGATAGATAGATAATACCAAGCCCGATGTTTAGTAATAAACATAATAAAATGGTAGATAATGAGATAGTCCAGAATCACACATGGAGCCGCACGCTTTGCTCCAGTGCCAGGTATTAAGATGCAAGACTCATCTGAGTTTATCGCCTGTGTGATCCGGCCTTAAGTAAAGACACACACACACGAAATCTGCGTTAGGCCGGGGTCACACTTGCAAAAAACTCGCACCTCAATACCCGGCACTGCCGCCGGCACTCGGGACCGGAATGTGCGGCTGCATGTATTTCTATGCAGCTGAATGCTCTGGTCCGAGTACCGGTGGCAGTGCCGGAAATTGAGGTGCGAGACTCGTGCGAGTTTCTCGCAAGTGTGATCCCGGCCTTAAATGCAATATCTGTTTAATTAAAAAAAAAATGTAAACAAAAAATTTAAAAAAAAATGGCAAGGGCTCCCGCACAATTTTCTGCACCAGAGAGGGAAAGCCAGTGACTGGGGGACATATGTTTTTAGCCAGGCTATGAATATCAGCCCGCAGATGTATATTTAGCCTTTACTGGCTATTAAAAAAACGACGTGGGGTCCCCCTATAATTAATAGCCAGAAAGGCTACGCAGACAGCAATGGGCTGATATTCATAGCCTAGAGAGGGGCCATGGTTATTGGCCCCCCTGGCTACAAATACCAGCTCCCAGCCACCCCAGAAATGTCGCATGTGTAAGATGCGCACATTCTGACACTTAACCTCTCTTCCCACTGCCCTGTAGTGGTGGCATATGGGGTAATAAGGGGTTAATGTCACCTTTGTGGGCTTAGTAATCGAGAGGCATCAATAAGATACCTACCATTACTAATCCTATAGTTGGTAAAAGGTTAAAAAACCACACACACATGCAGAATAAAGTATTTTAGTGAAATAAAACAACACACAGTTTTGCCATCTTTATTATACTGGTAATCCGAGCAAAGCCATCGATCTTCTGAAAAAAACTAAAACTAAACCAACAGTATACTCCCTGTGTCCGGTGCTGTCCTTAATAATGAGTGTCCCACGACGAGTCCAGCTCTGCTACATCTGGATGCCTGACATCCAGACATAGCAGAGCTTGTAGATGACCACCGGAGATCTCTGGCGATCACCTACTCTCTAGATCTCGCTGTCAGCTGACCGTGAGAACTAGCCTAGGGTGACCAGTCACATGCATGCTAAACAGTGTGACCCGTAGAAGCGCTGTTTAGCGCCAAACGGCCGTCATCAGCACATGCTCTCACACTCCTATTCCCATTCTCCTGGCCATGATGTTTTAATCGTTTGAATAAAGCATGGAACTTTTTAAGGATCGGTGAGTGCTATCCATTTTCATTCCCGAATGGAATTCATCATGATGTTTCTTCTGGAAGAGCACCCGGAATCCTAAGGTACAGCCTGCACTTGTTTATTACACCTATGGCACACAGATTCAGCCATAATAGCGGTGCTGTCTTCTTTTTTCCTTTTGAATCGTGTATCCGTATAAATGGCCCACCCTGTACTTGGATTTGCATGCAATTGCCCACAGTGCCCTGCCCCTTTTGATTTTTTCCCTGACTAACTCGTCATAAAATGTGTTCCCATTCCCATAGCAGTGCCATCAATAATCAATTGATCAATCAATCAATTAACAGTGTCATGAACTACAGACTGAAAGAAAAAAAGTTACGTTCTGAAGAGTTTGAATGTTCCAAGAAATTTCTCTACTGCCAAAATATTGCTTCTTTCTACCAAGGAGTTAATCATTTCCTCTAACATTTAAAGGGAACCTGTCACCCCGTTTTTTCCGTATGAGATAAAAATACTGTTAAATAGGACCTGAGCTGTGCATTACAATAGTATATTTTGTGGACCCCGATTCCCCACCTATGCTGCTGAAATACGTTACCAAAGTAGTCGTTTTCGCCTGTCAATCAGGCTGGTCTGGTCAGATGGGCGTGGTGTCTTCCCCCAGATCTTGCTTAGTTTTCCGTTGGTGGCGTAGTGGTGTGCACATGCCCAAGTCCAGAATCCACTGCACAGGGGAGGGAAAAGAGCGCGATCTGCACTATTCCCCTGGTGATCGGTGGGGGCGGCCATCTTCCTGTGGCCGCACGTGCGCAGATCGAGCGCTCTGCTGCCCGGGCTTCAGGAAAATGGCCGCGGGATGCTGCACGTGCGCAGATGGAGATCCATTTTCCTGAAGCAGAGATGCACAGCCCACGTAGTATATAGCACAGCCCACGTAGTATATAGCAATGTGGGCACCATATCCCTGCTAAAAAAAAGAATTAAAATAAAAAATAGTTATATACTCACCTTCCATTGGCCCCCGGATCCAGGCGAAGTGTTTACTGATGCTCCTCGCGCGCTCCGGTCCCAAGAGTGCATTGGGGTCTCGCGAGATGATGATGTAGCGAGCTCACGAGACCAGTACGTCATCATCTCGCGAGATCGCAATGCATGGAGCAGTCACCGGAACGTCGCAAGCAGCGGGATAGGCCTGTTCTGGATCCGAGGGGCCGACGGACAGTGAGTATATAACTATTTTTAATTTGTTTTAGTATTTTTAACATTAGATCTTTTTACTATTGATGCTGCAAAGTTGGTCACACAGGGTTAATAGCAGCGTTAACGGAGTGCGTTACACCGCGGCATAACGCGGCCCGTTAATGCTGCAATTAACCCTGTGTAAGCGGTGACTGGAGGGGAGTATGGAGCGGGCGGCGGGCACTGACTGCGAGGAGTAAGGAGCGGCCATTTTGCCGCCGGACCGTGCCCGTCGCTGATTGGTCGTGGCTGTTTTGCCGTGACCAATCAGCGACTTGGGATTTCCGTTACAGACAGACAGAAAGACAGACAGACAGACAGAAAGACAGAAGTGACCTTTAGACAATTATATAGTAGATGTCATATATACATGAATGAGTGTTGGCGGCTTTCTACTTTCTATCATTTCTTGTAATAGAGCATGGAAGTGGATAAAATAACTTTGGTTACTATTTATTCAAGCCGAATTGATACATCTCATCAGAGTTCTATATGTCACAGACTATATGTTTTTTTATACAAATGAAAAATACACATAATAAAATAATAATAATTATTCATTGTGAAGGCAAAATATTTCATAGGGTGGAGTGTTATTGTAAATGAGATTAGCATTATTTTGTGTAATTCTAAGGGTATTGAAGAAAAAAACAGCTCCTCTTTGTCTCATTCAACATTTATATGAATAAAGCTGAAAACACTGCTTGTCATTTTAATTACACCACAGATGCAAGGATCAGATAGGACCATCTGACTGCCAGATGGTAGGAAATCTATAAGTGGATGGATTCAGAATCCATATCTCAGTTATTTGTAATTAATGCATTCAAGATTAGAACTATCCTGTTAATGGCATTTATATTCAATTTAACAAGCATGTTGACTTCCAAATTAAGTACATGAGTTTATTAAGCCATCCATTTAAAATTCTAAAAATAGCAAGAGAATAGAAAAGTGTTTTAGATTTTCCAATCATTTATAGTCAGTCATTTGGAAAATAAAATGGAGCAGACGTTAGTTTGGAGTGGAGGTTGTTCAGAAAACACGCGCATGTGTCATATCACATAAGAATATACATTTTTTCCTACTTCTACCCTTGTCCAAAAATGTCATGTTTGAGTGTATGGAATGTTCCAAAAGATACTTGTGTAAAGAAACATATGGGGATATACAGGTGCTTCTCACAAAATTAGAATATCATCAAAAAGATCATTTATTTCAGTTCTTTAATACAAAAAGTGAAACTCATTGTTAGGTGTCGAGTTCCCGCCGCTGCACAGGGGGAATCTCAAACCATGTCCTCTGCAGTCTCCCATTCTTTCCCAGCTGCAGGGGAGCCTGCTCAGTAGAGACGTCGGTCACAGCGTATTGCTCAAGCTGATGCTGTGCGTATGGTTACTGCTGCCGTCCCTGGTCCAGCTAATGTAGCCAGCATTAGTCAGGGACTAAGTCCTGCTTTTTCCCTACTGAGCATACCTGCGGGACAACCTCTCATTGGAGGTTG
Organism: Ranitomeya variabilis; assembly: GCF_051348905.1. Classification (NCBI taxonomy): domain Eukaryota; kingdom Metazoa; phylum Chordata; class Amphibia; order Anura; family Dendrobatidae; genus Ranitomeya; species Ranitomeya variabilis. The sequence continues at coordinate 777,323,624 of NC_135233.1, read as the reverse complement.
GAGGTCACATACTCAGGTCCTCAAGCAGCTCTGGTTGGACAACTGGCAAGGTCTTGGAAGCCCGCAACTATAAAAGGTTTGCATGGCCGTTTTGGCCATGCAATGGTATAAAATGAATTTGTGTGTGTGAATGTGTGTTTGATATCTGGTGAAAACTCCTAATCATTCCCCTTCCTAGCATGGTTGTATGAGGTTTGGGTGTTGGAGCTGACTAGCGCCAGTTTGTGTCATCTTGCACGAGGCACGATCATACTGCATCAATTCAGCAGTGTCCGCCAGTGTGGCGCCATGTGCATCTAGTGCGCTATCCGGTCCCTAGCTAGGCCGGTTAGTGGCGTTCGCCAGAGCGGCGCTGTGCACTCAGTGTGCTAAATCTTTACTAGTTAGTTTTCTGCCTGGCACCGCACATGCGGTGCCGAGCGCTAGTGGATCACTAACCCCATGTCCTTGGGGCAGAGTCCAGTGAACAAACACTAGCGTTCACTCTGCGGTATTGCAGCCCTGTGACGCAACAGGGTTCAGGTCCATACATATCGGGTGACGTTAACCCTGTGTTTATATGTTCTCTTTATAGCGCCATATACTGTCCGCCATTACCAAGCAGCAGGTGTTATCTCTGCACGGTGGACCTCGGGCTGCGAATGCACCTAATATCTCCCTTTATATTATTTGGTGCGTTCCGCGTGCCCTAACACTCATATATTATATAGAGTTATTACAAACAGAGTAATCTATTTCAAGTGTTCATTTCTGTCAATGTTGATGATTATCACTTACAGCCAATGAAAACCCCAAAGTCCTTATCTAAGTAAATTAGAATACTTTATAACACCATCTTGAAAAATTATTTTAAAATCTGAAATGTTGTCCTACTGAAATGTATGTTCAGTAAATGCACTCAGTACTTGGTCTGGGCTCCTTTTGTATCAATTACTGCATCTATGTGGCGTGGCATGGAGGCAATCAGCCTGTAGCACTGCTGAGGTGTTATGGAATCCCAGGTTGCTTTATAGCAGCCTTCAGCTCATCTGAATTGTTGGGTCTGGTGTCTTTCATCTTTCTGTTGACAACACCCCGAAGATTCTCTATGGGGTTAAGGTCAGGTGAGTTTGCTGGCCAATCAAGCATAGTGATACTGTTGTTTTTAAACCAGGTATTGGTACTTTTGGCAGTGTGGACAGGTGCCAAGTCCTGCTGTCAAGTCCATCTCCAAAAGGCTTGTCGGCAGAGGGAAGCATGAAGTGCTCTAAATTTTCCCGGTAGACGGATGCAATGACTTTGGTCTTGATAAAGCACAGCGGACCTACACCAGCAGATGACAAAGCTCCCCAAACCATCACTGATTGTGGAAACTTCACACTAGACTTCAAACAGCTTGGATTCTGTGCCTCTCCACTCTTCCTCCACACTCTGGGACCTTGATTTCCAAATGAAATGCAAAATTTACTTTCATGTGAAAACAACACCTTGGACCACTGAGCAACAGTCCAGTTCATTTTTTCCTTGGCCCAAGTAAGACGCTTCTGGTGTTGTCAATAGGTCATGAGTGACTTGACACAAGGAATGTGACACTTGCAACCCATATCCTGGATATGTCTGTGTGTGCTGGCTCTTGAAGCAATGACTCCAGCAGCAGTCCACTCCTTGTGAGTCTCCCCCAAATTTTTGATGGCCTTTTTCTTAACAATCCTTTCAAGGCTGCAGTTATCCCGGTTGCTTGTGCACCTTTTTCTACCACACTTTTTCTTTCCACTCAATTTTCCATTAATATGCCTGGATACAGCACTCTATGATCAGCCAGCTTCTTTAGCAATGACCTTTTGTGGCTTACCCTCTTTTTGGAGTGTGTCAATGACTGCCTTCTGGACATCTGTCAAGTCAGCAGTCTTCCCCATGATTGTGGAGCCTACTGATTCAGACTAAGGGACCATTTTAAACGCTTAGGAAACCTTTGCAGGCATTTTTGTTAATTATTCTAATTTACTGAGATAATGGCTTTTGGGTTTTCATTGGCAGTAAGCCATAATCAATAACATTAACAGAAATAAACACTTGAAATTGATCACTCTGTTTGTAATGACTCTATATAATATATGACTTTCACTTTTTGTATTGAAGAACTTAAATAAGTTAACTTTTTGATGATATTCTAATTTTGTTACAAGCTCCTGTAACTGCATTTATCAGTGCAGATGTGCTGGTCATATGTCGTAATTGCATTGGAAACAATACAATTCAACAAGGCCTGATGTAGAGTAATTTAATAAAAATGTCATAAAATCCTATTTATCACAATGGTACTGTTACTTACCGCAGTAACTGGGCTCCTCAAATATGGTAATCATTTAAGCTTTGGTTTATGAACTTGTTTCTTTGTGGCGCCTTGTTGAGTTCTCCATAAGAGAGACCTCTAGTCATCATTTTTTCCACGTCTTGTCATTCCTTGATTCCTTCTGATTCTTATATTTTTGGTTCATGTATAGATTTACACACATTCCACATTTTCTTTAATAGGATGAAATATTTGGGCATTTTTAATTTGGCTTTCAGAAGATTTCCATTCATGTTGCGACAATCAGGGGCGTAACTACAACAGGTGCAGGGGTTGCAATCGCACCCGGGCCCTGGAGCCTAGGGGGCCCTAAAAGTCCATTTGGCCTATAGAAAAAGACTATTGCTGTTAAGGATTTAAAATATTTGGGGGCCCCGTTGGAGCTTTCGCATCGGGGCCCATGAGTTTCAAGTTACGTCACTGGCGACAATGTTTTCCTCTATAGTCAGATGCACTTTAATCTCTATCCTAAAACTTTTTACAGCTTTTAATTGGCTGTACACATGACTCGGTGTCCTTCTCTATGTTTCCTTTGTACTTTTTCTATCCTCCCAGAAATGTCAGTTTCATCACATTATGTGATATATTTATCTCTCGAATGACTGTTTCACAAAAGTGTTTAAATGATTGACTTTGTTTCCTGCCAGAGAGTAACACATTAAGGAAAAAGGAAAACTTTCTTTCTCCAGGACACAAGAGCACTCCAGAGATAAAGTGTTCCTGTTCTTTATAATGTCCTCTCAGGATTAAATTGACTTTCATGGTGTAGCTATAAAAGAACATTTTACAAACCATTAAATAGTGAACTAGAATCAAAAGCCCTTGATACGTCTTCCTAGGCAATGTTGTCATATATTCTATATTGTCTTTTCTGAGATATATTTGCTTGGGGAATGCTGTATGTTTAGCCACATAATACCAGTACCACAATATTGATTTTACACAGTTATACAAAGTTTTCCCTGGCTATAAAATGGTAAATTGTTATCAAACATAATTAATGGATGAAAAATCTGAGATACACACCAATGTATAGTAGTTGTGAAAAAATGACACTTTTAGAGAATGTGCACAAGACATCCTTTAGACGCCGGCATTCCCGCCAAGTTTTCCTAGGTGAAGAGGCTTCAGGAGATTACTGGTAGAGCATCTCCTGCAGTGTTTTCGCTGGCATTTATTCCATCGTTTTTTCAGCTGCCCCGACGATGTCTTTTATTTTACTTAAAATTTAAATAGAAAGCGGCTTGCAGGAGAAAGTTGTCCAAAAAATGAACATGCTACTTCCTTTAACTGCTTCATTTTTAGAATGCTGTGCACTATGTTTTTTTCTTGTAGCATTATTTATTACAGCTTTTTCAGGTGGATTCCAGGAGGAATCTACTTGAAAAAGATGTTGTGTTCACATACCCTGAGGCTATGTGCACACTGTGCGGATTTGCCTGCGGATCCGCAGCGGATTGGCCGTTGCGGATTCGCAGCAGTTTTCCATCCGGTTTACAGTACCATGTAAACCTATGGAAAACCAAATCTGCAGTGCCCATGGTGCGGAAAATACCACGTGGATATGCTGCGTTGTATTTTCCGCAGCATGTCAATTCTTTGTGCGGATTCCGCAGTGTTTTACAACTGCTCCTCAATAGGAATCCGCAGGTGTAAAACCGCTGGTGAAATCCACACAAAAAACGCAGGAAAACCGCAGTAAATCTGCATTAAATCCGCAGGTAAAACATGGTGTGCGGATTTTTCAAAAACGGTGCGAAAAATCCGCAATGTGGGCACATAGCCTAAAAGCATCAGAAAAAAAGATAAAGTCCCGGATTCATTTGTGTGTTTACACCTTTTTTGTCTAGTTTTTGTGGTTTTTGCCTGTGTTTGATTTTCACCAAATACTTTTCCTAATTTGTACTCTTCTTAAATTTTTTTTCTTATGTTTGCCATTGTGAGCGTATTTGCTTTTTAAATGGTTGCGACCAATTCATCAATTTCGACTTTTCAAAAAGTTGAAAACTTTTTGTGCAACGGTAATCTGGTTCCCCACTGGAGTGATTTCTTTGCCTGACAGAAATGTTAGGCTATGTGCGCACGTTGCAGATTTAGATGCGGATCTGCAGCATTTTTGGCCACACGGATTCGCATCAAATCCGCAGTGTAGTGCACAGCCAAAGTTAATCTATGGGAAATGGAGATTTGTTGTGCACATGCTGTGGAAAAATCCACACAGAAACGCTTTTTTTTTCAACAGCATGCCAATTCTTTAAGCGGATCTGCAGCGTTTCTGCACCCATTGACTTCCATTGAGTCAGGCACATATGCAGCAAAACCGCAGATGTAAAAAAGATCAGTGGATTTGCTGCGGATGTACCTGCAAGAAATTCTGCAGATCTGGAGGAGGGAAGTGTCTGGGCAGAGTGTGGGCGGAGCTATGTGCATGTATGTGTGTGCCAGTGTCTGTGTGAATCTATGTCTGTGTGCAGGTGTGTGGAGGGCTGTGTGTGTGTCTGTGAGTAGGCATGCATTGTCCGATGGGACTACTAGTCCCGTCCGGCTATGCCTGCTACAATGACACCATTAGCCAATGATGGGAAAGTAGTCCCATCATCTGGCTAATGTGTTGAATGTTAAAAAAACCCACATACAGTACATACTTACCATTTATACCTAATCCCCGAAGCCAACGATCATCTGCAAATAAAATTAAAATAAACAGACAATATACTCCCTGTGTCTGACGCAATCCAATTAATAATGATTGTTCCACGACGATCTCCCGTGGAGAGTTGTCAGATCAGCAGATGCGACCGGTCTCTACGGGCTCCAGTGATACAATGACAGAAATAATCCTTTGCACTGTATCACTCTGCAGGCGACAGGCCACCTGAGTTCACCTGTCACTAATGGCACTACAGCGTGAGAATTTTCTCAAGGCTGTAGTGCCGTAAAGTGAACTCCGATGATATACTGCGAGAGGGTTATCTCCAGTCAGTGTGTCAACGGAGGTCCTACACCATGTTCCAAATTATTATGCAAATTGGATTTAAGTGTCATAAATATTTAATTGTTTTGTTTTTCAAATAAACTCGTGGATGGTATTGTGTCTCAGGGCTCAATGGATCACTGAAATCAATCTTAAACACATGTGATAATTAGTTTCCTGGTGATTCTAATTAAAGGAAAACTACTTAAAAATGATGTTCCACATTATTAAGCAAGCCACAGGGTTCAAGAAATATGGGAAATAAAAAGGATCTCTCTGCTGCTGAAAAGCGTTAAATAGTGCAATGCCTTGGACAAGGTATGAAAATATTAGATATTTCAAAAAAACTTAAGTGTGATCATCATACTGTGAAGAGATTTGTGACTGAAACAGGGCACAGACAGAGTTCAGCAGATAAAGGCATAATGAGGAAAGTTTCTGCCAGACAAATTCATTGGATTAAGAGAACAGCTGCCAAAATACCATTACAAAGCAGCAAACAGTTATTTGAAGCTGCTGGTGCCTCTGGAGTCCCTCAAACCTCAAGGTGTTTCCTTCAAAGGCTTGCTGTGGTGCATAAACCTACTATTCAGCCACCCCTAAACAGTGTTCAAAAGCAGAAACGTTTGCAGTGGGCCCAGACATACATGAAGACTAATTTTCTAACAGTCTTGTTTACTAATGAGTGTCGAGCAACCCTGGATGGTCCAGATGGATGGTGTAGTGGATGGCTGGTGGATGGCCACCATGTCCCAACAAGGCTGAGACGTCAGCAAGGAGGTAAAGGAGTCATGTTTTGGGGCCGGAATCATGAGGAAACAGCTGGTAGGGCCCTTTAACCCCTTTACCCCAAGGGTGGTTTGAACGTTAATGACCGGGCCAATTTTTACAATTCTGACCACTGTCCATTTATGAGGTTATAACTCTGGAATGCTTCAACGGATCCTGGTGATTCTGACATTGTTTTCTCGAGACATATTGTACTTCATAACAGTGATAAAATTTCTTTGATATTACCTTGTGTTTATTTGTGAAAAAAATGGAAATGTGGCGAAAATTTAGAAAATTTTGCAATTTTCCAACTTTGAATTTTTATGCAATTAAATCACAGAGATATGTCACACAATATACTTAATAAGTAACATTTCCCACATGTCTACTTTACATCAGCACAATTTTGGAACCAAAATTTTTTTTGTTAGGGAGTTATAAGGGTTAAAATTTGACCAGCAATTTCTCATTTTTACAGCACCATTTTTTTTTAGGGACCACATCTCATGTGAAGTCATTTTGAGGGGTCTATATAATAGAAAATAACCAAGTGTGACACCATTCTAAAAACTGCACCCCTAAAGGTGCTCAAAACCACATTCAAGAAGTTTATTAACCCTTCAGGTGTTTCACAGGAATTTTTGGAATGTTTAAATAAAAATGAACTTTTTAACTTTTTTTCACAAAAAATTTACTTCAGCTCCAATTTGTTTTATTTTACCAAGGGTAACAGGAGAAAATGGACCCCAAAAGTTGTTGTACAATTTGTCCTGAGTACGCCGATAACCCATATGTGGGGGTAAACCACTGTTTGGGCGCATGGGAGAGCTCGGAAGGGAAGGAGCGCCGTTTGACTTTTCAATGCAAAATTGACAGGAATTGAGATGGGACGCCATGTTGCGTTTGGAGAGCCACTGATGTGCCTAAACATTGAAACCCCCCACAAGTGACACCATTTTGGAAAGTAGACCCCCTAAGGAACTGATCTAGATGTGTTGTGAGAGTTTTGAACCCCAAGTGTTTCACCACAGTTCATAACGCAGAGCCGTGAAAATAAAAAATATTTTTTTTCCACAAAAATTATTTTTTAGCCCCCAGTTTTGTATTTTTCCAAGGGTAACAGTTGAAATTAGACCCCAAAAGTTGTTATCCAATTTTTCTTGAGTACGCTGAAACCCAATATGTGGGGGGGGGAACCACCGTTTGAGTGCATGGCAGAGCTCGGAAGGGAAGGAGCGTCATTTGGAATGCAGACTTAGATGGATTGGTCTGCAGGCTTCACATTGCGTTTGCAGAGCCCCTAATGTACCTAAACAGTAGAAACCCCCCACAAGTGACCCCATATTGGAAACTAGACCCCACATGGAACTTATCTAGATGTGTTGTGAGAACTTTGAACCCCCAAGTGTTTCGCTACAGTTTATAACGCAGAGCCATGAAAATAAAAAATCTTTTTTTTTCCACAAAATTATTTTTTAGCCCCCAGTTTTATATTTTCCCAAGGGTAACAGGAGAAATTGGACTCCAAAAGTTGTTGTCCAATGTGTCCTGAGTACGCTGATACCCCATATGTGGGGGGGACCCCTGTTTGGGCGCACGGGAGAGCTCGGAAGGGAAGGAGCACTGTTTTACTTTTTCAACGCAGAATTGGCTGGATTTGAGATCGGATGCCATGTCGCGTTTGGAGATCCCCTGATGTGCCTAAACAGTGGAAACCCTCCAATTATAACTGAAACCCTAATCCAAACACATCCCTAACCCTAATCCAATGGTAACCCTAACCACACCCCTAACCCTGACACACCCATTACCCTAATCCCAACCCTATTCCCAACCGTAAATGAAATCCTAACCCTAACTTTAGCCCCAACCCTAACCCTAACTTTAGCCCCAACCGTAACTGTAGCCTTAACCCTAGCCCCAACCCTAACCCTAAACCTAGCCCTAACCCTTGCCCTAACCCAAGCCCTAACCCTAGCCCTAACCCTAGCCCTAAACCTAACCCTAGCCCTAATCCTAACCCTAGCCCTAACCCTAGCCCTAACCCTAACACTAATGGGAAAATGGAAATAAATACATTTTTTAAAAAAAATTTTTTTTTCGCTAACTAAGGGGGTGATGAAGGGGGGTTTGATTTACTTTTATAGCGGTTTTTTTAGCTTATTTTTATGATTGGCAGTCATCACACACTGAAAGACGCTTTTTATTGCAAAAAAAAATATTTTTTGCTTTACCGCATTTTGAGAGCTATAATTTTTCCATATTTTGGTCCACAGACTCATGTGAGGTCTTGTTTTTTGCGGGACGAGTTGTTTTTATTGGTAACATTTTCGGGCATGTGACATTTTTTGATCGATTTTTATTCCGATTTTTGTGAGGCAGAATGACCAAAAACCAGCTATTCATGAATTTCTTTTGGGGGAGGTGTTTATACTGTTCCACATTTGGTAAAATGGATAAAGGAGTTTTATTCTTCGGGTCAGTACGATTACAGCGATACCTCATGGAGCGCCCCCAGACGCAGGGCCGCGGGGTACTCGGTACCGGGCCTCTCTGTCTCGGTCCTGGGGTTGTCACGGTGGCTAGACCCGGTCCGTGACCCTGCTAAGGGGCGTCCAATGAAAGGTGTAGTGATGGTGCGTGGTGCAAGGTGCGATGAATAACGAGGACACAGGGTTGCAGTCTCTTTACCTCTTTACTGAAGGCGTCAGGGTCCGCAATCCAGAGCACTGCTAACAGGGCTGGCTGAGACCGGCCGGTCCGAAGGCACATCCAGAGTTTCCTTTGCAGGTGGAAATCAGTGCCTACCTTCTAGCGCCTTTGTGTTGTAGTACCTCCCTGCTAAGCACCACGGGATAGTCCTCACAACTGTTGTGTCTGTTTCTGATGTTCTTTCTCACAACTCGTTTCTGTTCTGATGTTCTTCTCCGTCCCCCAGATGATATGGCTAGGATGCACCCGTATGACGGGTAGGCCTGGAGTTATTCTGGGACCCTAGAGACGCCCCTCTCCCACAATTGCCTCCTATGTCTGCTTAGGTGATTTAGGTGAGGCAGCCAACCTATAATTAACTGTCCTGCCGCTGTTTGAAGTAATGCTTGGAGCCCAATACTTCCTCGGCATTCCGGTCACCGGCTACGCGCCTCAGTAGGATGTTGCCACGATCTTAGGGCACGACTCCTACTGGTTCTATTCTCCTTTGTGCTATGATCTCGTTTCTCACTTCTCCACAATAAACCTCGCTTCGTGTCCTTTCTTAAGATGCCACCGCAATGGGTGCAGGCGCAGCTCCGTAACGTTCTGTCCTTTTCGCTAGGCCACTGTCAGGATCCCACCCCTGACAGAGTCCCCCCTGAATCTTCCCCCGCCACACCCTCTGCCACAGGATGTTGCCTGGATCAAACCCAGTCAGCTTCTCTCTAACTTCCTATCCAACCCCCAGTTTTACCAGATTGTGAGGAGTGGCCTAATACATAGAACCCTTTGCTCCCCCTGGAGGCCAGAGTGTGAAGTGTACTGTGTGACTGTGATACCTGGTCAGGTGAACTCCTTAAGTGCCATCAGATGTACCATCACTCCCCTTAGTGGCGGAGCGTCAGTACTGCAATGACCAGGACTCTGGGGCGCTGCACTCATTTATATGATTTTTTTATGTTTTGGCGCTTTTATACGATAAAAACTATTTTATAGAAAAAATAATTATTTTTGCATCGCTTTATTCTGAGGACTATAACTTTTTTATTTTTTCTTTGATGTCGCTGTATGGCAGCTCGTTTTTTGCAGGACAAGATGATGTTTTCAGCGGTACCATGGTTATTTATATCCGTCTTTTTGATCGCGTGTTATTCCTCTTTGTTGTCTTTTTACGGTGTTCACTGAAGGGGTTAACTAGTGGGACAGTTTTATAGGTTGGGTCGCTACGAACGCGGCAATTCTAAATGTACTGTGTACTTTTATTGTTTTTTTTGTTTATTTAGATAAAGAAATGTATTTATAGGAACAATATATATATATTTTTGCATTTTTTTTTATTTTCTTTTAATTTTTTTTACACATGTGAATATTTTTTTTTTTTACACTATAACATTGTCCCAGGGAGGGGCATCATGTTATAGTGTAAGATCGCTGATCTGACAGTTTGCACAGCACTCTGTCAGATCGGCGATCTGAAGTGCACAGCTCCTCCAGGCTTCCCGGTGCCTGCTCTGAGCAGGCGCTGTGAAGCCACCTCCCTGCAGGACCCGGATGCCGTGGCCATTTTGGATCTGGGCCTGCTGCAGGGAGGAGGAGGTAAGAGACCCTCAGAGCAACGCGATCACATCGCGTTGCTCCGGGGGTCTCAGGGAAGCACGCAGGGAGCCCCCTCCCTGCGCGATGCTTCCCTATACCGCCGGAACACTGCGATCATGTTTGATCGCAGTGTGCCGGGGGTTAATGTGCCGGGGGCGGTCCGTGACTGCTCCTGGCACATAGTGCCGGATGTCAGCTGCGATAGTCAGCTGACACCCGGCCGCGATCGGCCACGCTCCCTTCGTGAACTCGGCCGATCGCTATGACGTACTATCCTGTCGAGGGTCAGATAGACCCAGGTCACCTTGACGGGATAGTACGTCTAAGGTCAGAGAGGGGTTAAGGTTCCTGAAGGTGTGAAAATGACCTCTGCAAAGTATATAGAGTTTCTGGCTGACAGCTTTCTTCCATGGTATAAAAGGCAGAAACATGCCTTCAGGAGCAAAATCATCTTCATGCATGACAATGCACCATCTCATGCTGCAAAGAATACCTCTGAGTCATTGGCTGCTATGTGCATAAAAGGAGATAAACTCATGGTGTGGCCACCGTCTTCCCCTGACCTCAACCCTCTAGAGAACCTTTGGAGTATCATTAAGCAAGAGATCTATGAGGGTGGGAGGCAGTTCACATCAAAACAGCAGCTCTGGGAGGCTATTCTGACTTCATGTAGTAATAGAAGCAGAAACTCTCCCAAAACTCACAAGTTCAATGGATGCAAGAATTGTGAAGGTGATATCAAAGAAGGGTTCCTATGTTAACATGTAACTTGGCCTGTTAGGATGTTTTGGAGTTAAATAGCTTCTTTGTTCAGTGAATGTGACCTCCTAATGCTGCAAATTCCACAAATGAGCATTTTCAGTTCTTTAAAACATATCAAATATTTAGAAATTCTACTGTGCTTAATAATTTTGAACAGCGCAATCTGAGTTTTTATTCATTTTGGAAATTATACTGTTAGCATTGGGAGGTTTCTTCAATAAAATTCAATGTATACTCTAACGGGTGATGACTTTTATTAGACTGACTGTCATTTGCACCGACCATTTAGGAAAAAACGAGAAAAATATCATTTGCATAATAATTTGGAACATGCTGTATAGAGAGGTCACATCTGCTGATGTGACCACTCTATAGGGGAGATCGTTGTGGAACACTCGTTATTAAAGAGGGACTGCGTCGGAACAGGGAGTATTTGTGCTTGTTTGTTTTTTTAATTTTTTGCAGGTGATCGATGACTTCGATTGGATTAGGTGTGGAATAAAATTTATGAAAAAATGTGTAGTGTTTTATTTCATTAGAATATTTTTTTTCTGGCTGTGTCTTTTTTTAACCCATTAATAACTATAGAATTAATAATGGATAGGCGTCTTATTGACACCTTCCAATATTAACCAGGCTTAATGTCACCTTACAAGCAAAGGTGACATTAACCCCTTGTTACCCCATATGCCACTGCTACAGGGCAGTGAGAAGAGAGAGGCTAAGTGCCAGAATTGGTGCATCGTACAGATGCGCCTTTTCTGGGGAGGCTGGGTGCTGGTATTTTTAGCCAGTTTGGCAATATCCATGGCCCCTTTCTAGGCTAGCCTGCAGCTGTCTGCATAGCCTTTCTGGCTATACATTATTGGGGGACCCCACGTAATTTTTTTGGGGTCCCCCTATTTTATAAGCCAGTAAAGGCTAAATATACAGCTGCGGACTGATATTCATAGCCTGGGAAGCTCCATGGGTATTAACCCCTTCCCATGCTAAAAATATTGGCCCCGGCCATCTGCTTTCCCTCTCTGGCACAGAAAATTGCATGGGAGCCCACGCCATTTTTTTAAATTAAAGATATTGCGTGCAGATTTTGTGTGCTTGTCTTTAACTATTTATGTACCATTTTATCTATCTATCTATCTATCTATCTATATATCTGTTTATCTATTATCTATGTATCTATCTATCTATCTATCTATCTATCTATCTATCTATCTATCTATCTATCTATATCTGTCTATCTAGCTGTCTGTCTATGTGTGTGTAAACACTATTCTTCCATGGAGTATGTAAAATAAGAGGTTGGACAAAGAAATTACTTCACAATCCTTTTTTTTGTTTTTTTAAATAATAGATTTTTATTTAGGTTACAAAAACGCATACAAATCCGCATGAAAAAACACATCAAATCCGCATCAAAAACGCGTGGATTTTTACCTGCGTTTTCTGCCAAGAGGTGCAGATTCTGTTTAGAAAATTCTTCAGGCAAATCTGCAACATGTGCATATACCCTAAGGCTGTGTGCACACGATGCGGATTTAGTGCGGATCCGCAGCATTTTTTTCCGTGCAGAAACGCTGCAGATCCGCACTGTGATTTACAGTACAATGTAAATCAATGTAAAAAAAAAAAGCTGTGCACATGGTGCAGAAAAATCAGTGCGGAATTGCTGCGGATTTGAAAGAAGTGCATGTCACTTCTTTTGTGCGGATCTGCAGCGTTTCTGCACCCCTCCATTATAGAAATCCGCAGTGGGAAAAACTGCAGAAAATCTGCACAAAATCCGCATCAAATCCGCACAAAAAAACGCACTAAATCCGCATAAAAACCGCGGCATATCCGCAGCTGCGGATTCTGCCAGGAGATGCGGATTTTGTGCAGAAAATTCTGCACCACATTTCCTACATGTGAACATAGCCTAAGAGTTCTGTACAACATCTTAATGGAACATGAGACTTGTTGCTATAAAAATGTGGAAACAGGTTAGAGATAAAAATAAAGAGTTTTTTTTATTTTGCACACAAATTCATTAACCATGTGCACTATTTTGAAGAATTAGAAAAATCATTGATATCTGATTAAGGACTTAAGGTTGCAAGATCCTTACCATGTGCTTCAAAAAATTGTTGCATAAAACACCTGCCAGCACTGGTTGAACCTGTTTAACCTTACAGTTAACTATGCAACTTTTCCCTGTTCGGAGGTTGCAAGGGTTAAACTCTCCTGCTTGCCTCCTAAAGCCTTCTGTTTTGTGTGATCTCAGCTGCCTTGATTTTCTCAATTCACCTCTGGTATAAGTACTCACCTCTAAGGGTATGGCTCCACGGTACGGCTTGCCGGCGGGTTCGCCGCAGCGGCGAAGCCTCTCGGAGCTAAGCCCCGCCCCCTTTCTGGGACGCGATGGTGCCGGATGTGTACAGTACACATCCGGGATCATCGCACCCCTCGCCATAGGGCCCTGTGATATGCCTTGCGGGGACGCTGCGTCCCCGCAAGGTGTACGGACATGCTGCGTTCTGAAAAGACGCGCAGCATGTCCGGAGTCGCAGGGCCGCCGCGTGCGGGTTTCCACGCATAGTGGAGACGGGATTTCATAAAATCCCCTCCACTATGCAGGAACATCTGGACGCTGCTTGTTTGACGCTGCAGCGTCAAACAAGCAGCGTTTACGTACCTTGGAAACATACCCTTAGCTTTGGTAGTTGAGAGGAATAGCTTGCTGTATCTTGCAATTACCATGGGAGAGAAGCAGGACAAAGGCACAGCTGTATGACCTCGGGTTAATGAAGCTGCACACACACCAGGGATTACGGGTGCCACTTCCAAAGAAAGAGAATCTGTATGTCCATAAAAAAGAAAGCAGATAGGCACATACCGTCCCGTGCAACAAAATCCTTTATTGTGGCATCATCATACCAACAGCAGGTAGATAAAACAGTGGAGCAAATACAGGACATGTTGAAGCGCAATGTAAGCGTGAAACGATCGTCGTCTGTATTTGCTCCACTGTTTTATCTGCCTGCTGTTGGTATGATGATGTCACAATAAAGGATTTTGTTGCACGGGATGGTAGGTGCCAATCCGCTTTCTTTTTTATGGATATATCTTGGTATTGGTTTGGTGCAGTGAGCTGTGGAGAAAGAAGTCGTTTTGGAGTTGTCTCTGGAGATTGCTGTTTGGAAGTTTGTCTGGTGTCTTCTCTTTCCTTATTTCACTTTTAGTTTGTCTATCCATTGCTTTCTCTTTGTATACCATTCCATAGTGTGGGTGCGTTTACAGTAATTGCTGTTTTCCTTTAACCTTTAATTTTTTCCTTTGTGTCTGTGTTATAGAGCAGGACTAGTGTACCTGCTTCACCATTCACTAGCCAGGGCTGTGCTTGGGACAAAACAGGGATAGAAGCGTGATTGCCTCACTGGGTGAAAAAAACCTGTCTAAGGACGTCAGGGATCTCAGGAATGAACGGGGCAATTTTGATGGGTTGTCCCTCTAATATTCCCCTATTGATAATGCTCCCCTCCCCATCTGACTGACTGTGCACTGTCTGGCTCCTTGGTCGAGCGTGACATTATCACTGGCCTCACCTTACTCGGGTCTATGATGAACCTTGTTGCTGCTCTGGCAAAGCAGCTGCACAATCTGTCACAGAAGGTGGCAGACCTGCATTCTGTGATATTTCAGTGCTCACCACATAACCCAGGTTTAGCAGCCGCTGTTCCCAGGCAATTCCCATCTAAGCCTAATTTGGCTTTGCTGAATAGGTTCTCTGTATGTTGGGATAAGTTTAGTTTTTAGGGAGGCCTGCAAACTGTAGATTTTGACATCACTCCTTGGGTACTTAGGAGCAGAAGGTGGGGATAGTCATCTCCCTTTTTCAGGGGGACCTCTAAGCCTGAGCTTTTTTCCTCCTTTCCATTTCTTAGTCGCTCTGGACGGTTGAAGAATTTTTTAGTACCCTGGGATTCATTTATGAGGATCCCGTGTCTCCCTGGTTGAAACCAAACTATGTCAGCTTCAGCAGAGAGACCGGCCAGCAGAGGAGTTCTGCTCTGCGTTCCGCATATGGTCCACAGAAACCAGGTGGAATGACACCACACTCTGGAGTCATTTTTGCCAGGGGCTTTCTGGGAAAGTAAAGGATGCCTTAGTCCTGTATGAGTCCCCTGTTTCTTTGGAGGCCGCCATGTCTTTAGCTATCTTTAGCTATCCTGTTGGATCTTCGTCTCCGAGAAAGGCCAAAGGAGACACTGTTAGCTACTGGGGAACTAGTGCTTAATAGACCTAGGTAGCTTGGGTAGTTGCCAGTGATAGCTTGCTATATCTTGGAATATGTTTGGAGCTGTGAGCCATAGAAAGAGAAGTTGTGAGGCATGAGAAGTGAGAAGTGAAGAATAATAAATAACCATTGAGCTTTTCATGTTTTATTGACACTAGGCTAGGTTCACATTTGCGGTTGAGTCCGCAGCATTTCGTACGCAACCGCAAACGCATGGCAAAACGTGATAACGCTGCGTTTTTTATCCGCATCAACTTACGCTTTTGCATGCATTTGCGTTGTTTATGCTCATTCGTTTGTTATGAAAACATTTTTCAAGAACAATTTCCTTGACACAAGCCAAGCCCAATGGGCGTGGCTCATAGGATTTCTGTATGTAGACCCTTGTGCAAACGCAAGCGAACGCATATCCTAGCATTCCTATGCGTTTCCATAGACTGTAATGTTTTGTTTTGACGCACTCCTTCTGCCAGCGTCCGTATGCGTATGGTGGCGGAAATGTAATGCCCCAAAAATTCTAACATGGTGCCTTAGCCACGGCCAGCCACACACCGCAAAAATACGCATGCGTAAGCAAGCGTGGTCACTTGCGTCTACAATGTTAAAGATAGGAAATCAAGACGCATGCGGATGTTTGCATCAGAAACGCGGACACAACCGCAAATGTGATACCAGCCTTACAAGATTATCTTTTTTTCTCTATGGCATTGGAGCAAAACCATATTTGATTCTCTATGACTCCTTGAGGAAAGGACAGTCAGTGATTTATAAAATATTTTTACTGATGCTTAATAATTTAGAGGAATATTACCAGTACCACACTATTGATTTTACACCATTACACAAAGTTTTCCCTAGCTATAAAATGGTAAATCCTACTCTAAAAAAAAAAAAAACACCATAAGAGGAAAAACCTCCACTGGCCCTGGACAGGTAAGCATCTCTGCCTGTGTACTGGTGTTTTTTTGTCTAGAATAGTGGAGGTTTTTCCTCTTATGGTGTTTTTTTTTGTTAGAGTAGGACCGGCAATATGTAAGGACCCTTGATGTGGGTTGCCGGCTTAAGTATTGTGGCCATAATATCAACCAATACCTTGCATACATTGTTATGTTTTTGTGCACTTTATATTTTTTCAGGGTGCAGCTGGGCCCTAGATGGCTCTGTAAACTGTGGCCTCTGTTCACACAGGATGCATTATGGTGAGCCCGCTACATGGCGTCACTAATAGGCTTTGAGCCATATGCTCTGCATTTCTGTGTGAACACGCCACATACAGATTATTTGTTTGCACAGGTGTGCCAAGCAGCCAAATCCTGATTGTAGGCTGGCTACCTTATCGGTATTATTGCACATGTGTATCTGCCATCTTAACTTGGGTCCACTGCACCTTGGTTAGTGCAATTGTTTGGAGGCCCTGGACAGGTAAGCATCTTTGCCTGTGTACTGGTGTTTTTTTGTCTAGAATAGTGAAGGTTTTTCCTCTTCTGTTTTTTTTTGGTGAAAATATTTTGCTGCCTGATTTCACACATTTTACCTCACAGAATCCAGCAGCTGTGATCCCCATGCTGTCCTGTCTGTATACTCTGTTTTGCGCTGTGGTATGATCAGATCATGTTCCTGTATGGTCAGACACAGCCATTAGACAGTACACAGCAGGAGTACATGTATAAGATTGTCTCAGCATGGTACATTTTTTTTATACCTAGATCTATTAATTAAAATTAACTTTATATGTGGGATAACCCCTTTAAGGTTTGTTTCTACAAAGCAACTAGTGGAACTAAACATTTAATAACCTGTTAGCGAAGGCAGACTACATTTCTGTAATAGATCATTCAGTGCACATAGGCTGCCATTATTTTTTGGCAACTCGAGTCCTGTTAGCACAGGATGGGTGATTGTCATCCTGCTTATACTGCATGATTATTGGGAAATGATTGTTCCTTGTAACACCTGTATGAACTCAAGTGTGAGAAAATATACAGAAAAATTCCCACGCCCTTCTTCCCATTCATTTCCCAGTTTTTACAGGCAGGGGTGGCTGCATTAGCAGTCTCCTGGCTGTAAAATTATTTAACCCCTTCAGATGGATTTACATCGTGGGACGTGACTGAGCGCCGGAAAGGTATGGGATATTGCTGTTTTTTTAATTTTTCCTTTTTTACAGAACGAGGTTCGTCATTTGGATTAAGAGTATAATAAACTATTAAAACACCATGTGTCTTTATTTCAATAAAATACTTTTTCCTAATGTGTGTGTGTTTTATTAACCATTTACTACTATTGAATTAATAATGGATAGGTGTCTTATTGACACCTCTCCATTATTAACCTGGCTTAATGTCACCTTACAATAGCAAGGTGGCATTAACCCTTTATTACCCCATATCCCACCGCTACACGGGAGTGGGAAGAGAGAGGCCAAGTGTCAGAATAGGCGCATCTGTGCCTTTTCTGGGGTGGCTGGGGGCAGATGTTTTTAGCCAGGGGGGTAGGGCAATAACCATGGTCCCTCTCTAGGCTATTAATATCTGCCCTCAGTCACTGGCTTTCCCACTCTGGCGGAGAAAATTGCGCGGGAGCCCACGCCAGTTTTTTCTGCTATTTAACCCTTTATTTTAACAGCTAGAGCCCCCAAATTTTGCACACACACACACACACTACTAACATTAGAAGTGAGGAATATGCAAAAAAAAGGGATATGAAATGGTTTACTGTATGTAAACCATGTCTCATATCATGTCGGGTTTGGGAAGGAGATAGCAAAAGCCGGCAATTGAATTACCAGCTTTTAGGCTATCTAGCGCTATATGAAATATAGATATATGTATATATATGTGTCTCACTGACATATATATATATATATATATATATATATATATATATATATATATATATCCCTATACTATGTGTAGACATTTATTTGATCTACTCTATTCTAACCTGTCAGTGTGATTTTACTGTACACCGCGCTGAATTACCGGCTTTTCTCTAGAACACCGGTGCGTATTTCTCGCAAGTCACACTGTTGGTCCATGTGCAATCCGTATTTTTCTCGCCACCATAGACTTTCACTGGCGGATTTTTTGCGCAATACGCTGACAAACGCAGCATGCTGCGATTTTCTACGCCTGTAGAATATGGCTGAGAAATATATCATATATATATATCATTGCTTGCTGGCAGTATAAAGAACGGAGTTAGCTGCATGCTCCATAGTTCTAGTAACCAATCTTACATGACTCATAGTCTGGCTGCAAAATCAGTGTTCAATCACTTGTATATTTCCATATGACAGAAGTGGCATATATGTTCTCATGCCAAGAAATGGTTGTCAAGAGGCCGAGTTTCCAAATGAGCCCCTGAACCCATCATGAAATATAAATGTCGAGTTTTCCTGACTTTGTTTTCCAGATCAGCTTTTTCCTTACTTCTGAGTAGCAATACATATTCTCATCATAACTATTAATATGTGAGTTACATTACAGAAATCTCAATTTTTCCATATGAAAAATACACTACTGGATTATTGTTGCATGATCAGCCAGTCTTTCAGTCTTCAGGGACAGCTGCAGTTTGCCAGTTGTTTCCTTTGTCTCTATGCAAATTAATAAACTAAATTTGAAGATGATTCCTAAACCTTCATGTCACAGTCAATATTACGCTTTCTAAGGTAGGAGAGACAGATGAGGATAAGATAATAATAACATGGAAGGATTAAGGTAGCTGGAGGCTTTGATGGGGAAATGGTAAATTAGGTTTAAAGGGAATAAATGGAAAGAAAAACCGTACACTTAGGGTATGTGCACACGTTGCGGATTTCTTGCAGAAATTTCCTGAAGAAAACCGGAAATTTTCTGCAAGAAATCCGCATTTTTTTGTGTGTTTTTTTTCCGTTTTTTTCGCGTTTTTTTAGCATTCTGCAAGCGTAATTAGCTTGCAGAATGCTAAAGTTTTCCAAGCGATCTGTAGCATCGCTTGGAAAACTGACTGACAAGTTGGTCACACTTGTCAAACATAGCGTTTGACAAGTGTGACCAACTTTTTACTATAGATGCAGCTTATGCAGCATCTATAGTAAAAGATAGAATGTTTAAAAATAATAAAAAAAATAAAAAAATGCTTATACTCACCCAGACATCTCATCAGCGGCGTCCGTTCGTCTTCCTATAGCTGGTCTGTGCGCACAGGACCTTCCGTGACGTCACGGTCACGTGAGCGGTCACATGACCGCTCACGACCAATCACAGGACAGTGACGTCATCGGCAAGGTCCTTCGCCGCACATCAGCTACAGGAACCGAAGCGACAGCATGCATCGGTGAGGCGGGAAGACATCGAGGGTGAGTATATCGCTATTTTTTATTTTAATTCTTATTTTTTGACCACTTATATGGTGCCCAGTGCGTGGAGGAGAGTCTCCTCTCCTCCACCCTGGGTACCAACCGCACATAATCTGCTTACTTCCCGCATGGTGGGCACAGCCCCGTGCGGGAAGTAAGCAGATCAATGGACCCCTAGGTGTGCGGAATCCCCTGCAATTCCGCATTTTAATGAACATGTTGCTTTTTTTTCCGCGATGCGATTTTTTCGCGGAAAAAAAGGCTACATTTGCACAAAAAATGCGGAATACACTTAAAATAATGGGAGGCATATGTAAGCGTTTTTTTCGCGTTTTTATCACGTTTTTATAGCGAAAAAACGCGAAAAAAACGCGAAAAATACTTAACGTGTGCACATGGCCTAAGGTAATGAGTAGGAAATTACTGGGTAAAATTGCCACAGAAAAAGCCATGGGTGCACTGGTGGATAATAAACTTGCCGATAGTGACCAGTGACTGGCAGCTGGTGCCAAGGCAAGTAGACTCATGTGATGAATTAAAAAAGGCATAGATGCTCATGGTATGAACTTAGTTTTGATCCTAGAAAAGACACTTGGAATACTGTGTACAATTTAGGCATTGGTGTATGAGAAAGTCAGTAGATTGATTCATTTGTCAAGATGGGGTATTGATTCAGGGATTTGTACTGATTGCCATACCTGGAGTTAGGGAGGAAATTTTGCTCTAGCATGTGGCCAGTGTTCATTATAGAACTGAAAATCAATCATGTGTCATATAAACTGTAAATGGTCGAAAGAAATAGAAAAAGATAGAGAGGTTTTAGGCATAATGTAAAAGTAATACAAAGAAACATACATTTGGATTAAAACTGCAAAATTTCCATATGTAGGATCCCCAATACGCTGTCCATTAGATATGGGTGGAATAATACTTAATTTTCTTCTAATTTGCAGGCCCTACAAATTGGATCACTTTGTGAATTGATTTGTGAATTGCACAAAAAATAACCATTGCTGAAAAATTTAACTATTACTGCTGAAGACACAGAGAGCAGGCTAATGACATCAAGCCTGACCTCCAGGCTACTCCATAATGAACAGCAGCTATCACATCATATGGTATAGCACAGATAATCAGGGGAGCTATCACAGTCAATATAAAAGATGAGGGCGGCCAAGCAGCACCATTTTAGGCTTTTGCAGGATTGGGATAGGAGGTTATAGCACATAGTAACATTGTAACATCTACTATATAATTGTCTAAGGGTCACTTCGGTCTTTCTGTCAGTCTGTCTGTCTGTCATGGATATTCATTGGTCGCGGCCTCTGTCTGTCATGGAAATCCAATTCGCTGATTGGTCGCGGCAAAACAGCCACGACCAATCAGCGACGTGCACAGTCCGGCGGAAAAATGGCCGCTCCTTATTCCCCGCAGTCAGTGCCCGACGCCCGCATACTCCCCTCCAGTCACCGCTCACACAGGGTTAATGCCGGCGGTAACGGACCGCGTTATGCCACGGGTAACGCACTCGGTTAGCGCTGCTATTAACCCTGTGTGTCCCCAACTTTTTACTATTGATGCCGCATAGGCAGCATCAATAGTAAAAAGATCTAATGTTAAAAATAATAATAAAAAACCCCTGCTATTCTCACAATCCGTCGTCCGACAATGTGCTCGCGCCTGCCGCCAGCTTCCGTTCCCAGAGATGCATTGCGAAATTAGTCATCTGAGTAATTTCGCAATGCATCCTGGGAACGGAAGATGGCGGCAGCCGCGCGCGTATCGCCGGAGCTTCGCTGGATCCCAGGGGGTGAGTATATAACTATTTTTTATTTTAATTATTTTTCTAACAGGAATATGGTGCCCACACTGCTAAATACTGTGTGGGCTGTGTGATATACTGCGTGGGCTGTGCTATATATTACATGGGCAGTGTGATATACTGCGGGGGCTGTGTGATATACTGCGGGGGCTGTGTGATATACTGCGGGGGCTGTGATATACTGCGGGGGCTGTTTGATATACTGCGGGGGCTGTGCTATATACTACATGGGCAGTGTGATATACTGCAGGGGCTGTGTGATATACTGCGGGGGCTGTGTGATATACTGTGGGGGCTGTGTGATATACTGCGGGGGCTATGCTATATATTACATGGGCAGTGTGATATACTGCGGGGGCTGTGTGATATATTGCGGGGGCTGTGCGATATACTACATGGGCAGTGTGATATACTGTGTGGGCTGTGTTATATACTGCGTGGGTTGTGCTATATACTACGTGCCCTGTGTTATATACTATGTTGCTGCTATATACATACATACATACATATTGTAGAATACCCGATGCGTTAGAATCGGGCCACCATCTAGTAGTAACATAGTTAGCAAGGATGAAAAAAGACATCTGTCCATCCAGTTAAGCCTATATTCCGACAGGATAAATCCCCAGACCTACGTCCTTCTAAAGAACCTAATAACTGTAAGGTGCAATATTGTTACACTCCAGGAAGACATCCAGGCCTCTCTTGAACCCCTCGGCTGAGTTCGCCATCACCACCTCCTCATGCAAGGAATTCCAGATTCTCACTGCCCTAACAGTAAAGAATCCTCTTCTATGTTGGTGAAAAAACCTTCTCTCCTCCAGACAAAGAGAATGCCCCCCATAGCTAATTTCAAATAGAGAAAGAAAAAGGCATACTCTGATTATGGTATACTAATGCAGTGATGAAGCAGATTGAAAATGGGAATTGTAGTCTCAGTCTGTAAATAATAATGCAAAAATTCAAGTGAAATAGAGGGTGCTCAACCTGCATAATCAGTGTGACTGTAAATTGATTTATCTGAGATATACTGCAGTAACAGCACCTTAGTAACAGATTTTCCTTTTTTATTTTTCATACACTGCAATCAAAGAGGGCATTTCTTTTTCTAATTTTGCTTTTAATCTAAAATTGTGAAACCAATGCTTTTGTGTCACAGAAAGTGTTCTTTTAGGATTGTGAGATAAGTACGTTATAATTAAACTTTTTTTAAGACAACAGAAAAATCTATATAATTCAGAAGTTTAAACACAATTGTCTACCTCCTCACAAAGAGTGCATGCTCTAATATATATATATATATATATATATATATATATATATATATATATATATATATATATATATATATATATATATATATATATATATATATATATATATACCGTACAGACCAAAAGTTTGGACACACCTTCTCATTTCAGAGACACCTGCACAAACATGGCTTTCAGGGACGATTTATCAGAAGAAAACTTCTCCTGCATAGTCAATAAAATATTCAGCATCAGAAGTATGCCAAAGAGCACTGAAACAAGCTTGATGCATTTTGAAAGCATGTCTCGTGGACTGATGATGTTAAAATAAGACTCTCTGGCCACAAAGATCAAAGGTATGTGTGGAGAAAAAAGGCACAGAATTTCAGGAAAGAACATTTTGCCAACCATTAACCCCTTCCCGACATGTGACGGTATAGTACGTCACATGTCGGGACCCCCGCTTTGATGTGCGCTCCGGCGGTGAGCGCACATCAAAGTCGCGACATGTCAGCTGTTTTTTACAGCTGACATGTGCGCGCAATAGCGGCGGGTGAAATCGCGATCACCCGCCGCTATTAACTAGTTAAATGCCGCTGTCAAACTCAGACAGCGGCATTTAACTACCGCATCCGGCCGTGCGGCCGGATATGAGCGCATCGCCGACCCCCGTCACATGATCGGGGGTCGACGATGCTCCTCCATTGTAACCATAGAGGTCCTTGAGACCTCTATGGTTACTGATTGCCGGTGGCTGTGAGCGCCCCCCTGTGGTCGGCGCTCACAGCACACCTGCAAATCTGCTGTGTAGCAGCGATCTTATGATCGGTGCTGCATAGCAGAGCCGATCGGGCTGTGCCTGCTTCTAGCCTCCCATGGAGGCTATAGAAGCATGGCAAAAGTTAAAAAAAAAAGTTTTTAAAAATGTGAAAAAAATAAAAAAAATATAAAAGTTTAAATCACCCCCCTTTCGCCCCAATCAAAATAAATCAATAAAAAAAAAAACCAACCTACACATATTTGGTATCGCCGCGTTCAGAATCGCCCGATCTATCAATAAAAAAAAAGCATTAACCTGATCGCTAAATGGCGTAATGAGAAAAAAATTCGAAACGCCAGATTTACGTTTTTTTGGTCGCCACGACATTGCATTAAAATGCAATAACGGGCGATCAAAAGAACGTATCTACACCAAAATGCTATCATTAAAAACGCCAGCTCGGCACGCAAAAAATAAGCCCTCACCTGACCCCAGATCACGAAAAATGGAGACGCTACGAGTATCGGAAAATGGCACAATTTTGTTTTGTTTTGTTTTTTGCAAAGTTTGGAATTTTTTTTCACCACTTAGGTGAAAAATAACCTAGTCATGTTAGGTGTCTATGAACTCGTAGTGACCTGGAGAATCATAATGGCAGGTCAGTTTTAGCATTTAGTGAACCTAGCAAAATAGGCAAGCAAAAAACAAGTGTGGGATTGCACTTTTTTTGCAATTTCACTGCACTTGGAATTTTTTTCCCATTTTCTAGTACACGACATGCTAAAACCAATGACGTCGTTCAAAAGTACAACTCGTCCCGCAAAAAATAAGCCCTCACATGGCCAAATTGACGGAAAAATAAAAAAGTTATGGCTCTGGGAAGGAGGGTAGCAAAAAACGAAAACGGAAAAACGGAAAAAGCTCCGGGGGTGAAGGGGTTAAGCATGGGGGTGAATCAATCATACTTTGGGGGGAGTGTTGCAGCCAATGGCACGGGAACATTTCACTCAGGCAACAGAAAGCATTTACAAGCTGTGATACTTTCAAAAAGCGGTGCAACTAGGTACTAAACATACAGGGTGCCCAAAATCTTGCAAATATATAATTTTTTACAAAAATACAAAGGAAATGTGTCATCTTTAACTTTAGCGCTTTTAGAGAACATTTCATCATCAACTTGATTAACTGTTCTCAATAACAGTAATTTTGTCTAGGGGTGCCTAACCTTTTACATGCCACTCTACTGTATATACGCTAAACTTGCAGGTGAAAATGCTGGATGTTGAGGTTCTGGTCGGGTGTGACTACATGTGGTCTGTGGATGTGAGAACGATTGAATCTACTGCCAAATTCTCTAAAACACTTTTGGAGATGGCTTATGGTAGAGAAATGAACATTCAATTCACTGGGAACAGTTCATGAAAAATTAGAGCAAAGTCAGAAGTGTTGCTTTGCGCATATTTTTGTTAAGTACATACAGTGGTGTAAAAAAAGTGTTTATCCTTTACTGATTCCCTATAGTTTTCCATGTTTGTCACACTTAAATGTTTCAGATCATCAAATTTAAATGTTATACAAAGATAACACAAGTAAACACCAAAATGCAGTTTTTAAGTGAATGTCTTTATTATTAAGGGAAAAGAAATCCAAACCTACAGGACCCTGTGTGAAAAAGTGATTGCCCCCTAAAACTAATAACTGGTTGGGCCACTCTTAGCAGCAACAACTGCAATCAAGAATTTGCAATAACTGACAGAGTATTTTACAATGTTCTGGAGGAATTTTGGCCCACTCATCTTTTCAGAATTGTTGTAATTCTGTTACTTTTTAAGGTCATGCCAAAGCATCTCGCTTGGATTAAGGTCAGGATTTTGACTAGGCCAATCCAAAGTCTTGATTTTGTTTTTCTTCAGCTATTCAGAGGTGGACTTGCTGGTGTGTTTTGTCCTGCTACATAACCCAAGTGCACTTGAGCTTGAGGTCACGACCAGATGGCCAGATATTCTCTTTCAGGATTGTTTGGTAGGAAGCAGAAATCATAGTTCCTGTTATGACCTGGTGGTTACGGAGTGGTACTGAGATGACCTGGTGGGTAAAACCAATCATGGACAAGCTCAGAGGAAGTGGCAGCTCTACAGACAGTAATCACCTATATGACCTAGTGATTACGGAGCAGCACTGAAATGACCTAGTGGGTAAAACAAATAATGTACTAGCTCTGAGGAGGTGGTAACTTTACTGACCGCAATCCCTACTCCTAACACCAACACTAGAAATAGCCGTGGAGCGTTCCTATCTCTGCCTAGACGCCTCTTCACAGCCTAAGAACTAGCTACCCCTGAAGATGGAAACGGAAAACTATCTCGCCTCAGAGAAACCCCCAAAGGAAAGATAGCCCCCCACAAATATTGACGGTGAGTGAAGAGGGAAATGACAAACTCAGAAATGAAACTAGATTTTAGCAAAGGAGGCCACTACTATCTAAATAGACAGAGAAAGAAAAGGCTACTGTGCGGTCAGTATAAAAACTAAATGTCCACGCAGAGTTTACAAAAATAACCTCCACACCGACTCACGGTGTGGAGGGGCAAATCTGCAACCCCAGAGCTTCCAACTAGCCCGAATATTTCATGATGACAAGCTGGACAAAAGAGACATAACTTAAACTGAACAAAAGGTCATAGGCAGGGAAACACCCAAAAACTAGCAGAACTTATCTTAAGCTGAAATGGACTGGCCAACAGAGAACTTCCAGGAAAGGACTGAATCCACAGGAAGGAACATTGACAGCTGGCATCCACTACAGCCCAAAGCCCAGTTAAATAACCAGGCCAGGGAACCGATTAGTGAAAGCAGCTGCTAAGTTCCACTTGAAACCACCAGAGGAAGCCCAAGAGCAGAACTCCCCAAAATACCATTTGCAACCACAGGATGGAGCCCAAGAACGGAACTCACAACAGTACCCCCCCCTTGAGGAGGGGTCACCGAACCCTCACCAGAGCCCCCAGGCCGATCGGGATGAGCCAAATGAAAAGAACCTACCAAATTGGCAGCATGAACATTGGAGGCAAAAACCCAAGAGTTATCCTCCTGGCCATAACCCTTCCACTTGACCAGATACTGAAGTTTCCGCCTTGAAAGACGAGAATCCAAAATCTTCTCCACCACATACTCCAGCTCCCCCCCAACCAACACCGGAGCAGGAGGGTCAACGGAGGGAACCACGGGCACCACATATCTCCACAACAAAGATCTATGGAACACATTATGAATGGAAAACGAAGCTGGAAGGGCCAAATGAAAAGACACCGGATTGATAATTTCCGAAATCCTATAAGGACCAATAAAACGAGCTTTGAACTTAGGGGAAGAGACCTTCATAGGAACATGACGAGAAGACAACCAGACCAAATCCCCAACCCGAAGCCGGGGACCAACGCACCGACGGCGGTTAGCAAAACGTTGAGCCTTTTCCTGAGACAATGTCAAATTGTCCACCACATGAGTCCAAATCCGCTGCAACCTGTCCACCACAGAATCTACCCCAGGACAGTCCGAAGGCTCAACCTGCCCTGAAGAAAAGCGAGGATGAAAACCAAAATTACAAAAAAAGGCGAAACCAAGGTAGCAGAACTAGCCCGATTATTAAGGGCAAACTCGGCCAACGGCAAGAAGGTAACCCAATCATCCTGATCAGCCGACACAAAGCATCTCAAATAGGTTTCCAAGGTCTGATTGGTTCGCTCCGTCTGTCCATTTGTCTGAGGGTGAAACGCCGAAGAAAAAGACAAATTAATGCCCATTCTACCACAAAAGGACCGCCAAAACCTAGAAACAAACTGGGTACCTCTGTCAGACACAATATTCTCCGGAATACCATGCAAACGAACCACATGCTGGAAAAACAAAGGAACCAAATCAGAGGAGGAAGGCAACTTAGGCAAAGGTACCAAATGGACCATTTTAGAAAACCGGTCACAAACCACCCAGATGACAGACATCTTCTGAGAAACAGGAAGATCAGAAATAAAATCCATGGAAATATGCGTCCAGGGCCTCTCAGGGATAGGCAAAGGCAAAAGCAACCCACTAGCACGAGAACAGCAGGGCTTAGCCCGGGCACAGATCCCACAGGACTGCACAAAGGAAAGCACATCCCGTGACAAAGAAGGCCACTAAAAGGACCTGGCAACCAAATCTCTGGTACCAAAGATCCCAGGATGACCAGCCAACACTGAACAATGAATCTCAGAAATCACCTTACTGGTCCATCTATCAGGAACAAACAATTTCCCCACAGGACAGCAGTCGGGTCTATCAGCCTGAAACTCCCGAAGCACCCGCCGTAAATCAGAGGAGATAGCAGAAAGAATCACCCCCTCCTTTAGAATACCAGCCGGCTCACAGACTCCAGGAGAATCAGACAAAAAACTCCTAGACAGGGCATCAGCCTTCACATTCTTAGATCCCGGAAGATACGAGACCACAAAATCAAAACAGGAGAAAAACAAAGACCACCGAGCTTGTCTAGGATTCAACCGCTTGGCCGATTCAAGGTAAGTCAGATTCTTATGATCGGTCAAGACCACAACACGATGCTTGGCTCCCTCAAGCCAATGTCGCCACTCCTCGAATGCCCACTTCATAGCCTACAACTCCCGATTGCCGACATCATAATTACGCTCAGCAGGCGAAAACTTTCTGGAGAAGAAAGCACACGGTTTCAACACAGAGCCATCAGAACTTCTCTGAGACAGAACAGCTCCTGCCCCAATCTCAGAAGCGTCAACCTCAACCTGAAAAGGGAGAGAGACATCTGGCTGACGCAACACAGGGGCAGAAGTAAAACGACGCTTAAGCTCCTGAAAGGCCTCCACAGCCGCAGAGGACCAATTCACCACATCTGCACCTTTCTTGGTCAAATCGGTCAGAGGTTTAACCACAGTAGAAAAATTAGCAATGAAGCTGCGATAAAAATTAGCAAAGCCCAAAAACTTCTGAAGGCTCTTCACAGATGTGGGCTGCGTCCAATCATAAATAGCCTGGACCTTAACAGGGTCCATTTCAATAGCCGAGGGAGAAAAAATGAACCCCAGAAAAGAAACCTTCTGAACTCCAAAAAGGCACTTAGACCCCTTCACAAACAGTGTATTAGCACGAAGAATCTGAAATACCATCCTGACCTGCTTCACAGACTCCCAATCATCGGAAAAAAACAAAATATCGTCCAAATATACAAGCATAAATTTATCCAGATACTCCCAAAAAATATCATGCATAAAGGACTGAAACACAGGTGGAGCATTAGAGAGCCCGAAAGGCATCACAAGATATTCAAAATGGCCTTCGGGCGTATTAAATGCTGTTTTCCATTCATCACCCTGTTTGATGCGGACCAGATTATACGCCCCTCGAAGGTCAATCTTGGTAAACCAGCTAGCCTCTTTAATCCGAGCAAACAAATCAGAGAGCAAAGGCAAAGGGTACTGGAATTTGACCGTGATCTTATTGAGAAGGCGATAATCTATACAGGGCCTCAAGGAGCCATCCTTCTTGGCAACAAAAAAGAATCCCGCTCCCAACGGTGACGAAGACGGGCGAATATGCCCCTTCTCCAAGGACTCCTTTACATAAGTCCACATAGCGGCATGCTCTGGCACAGACAGATTGAAAAGTCGACCCTTAGGGAACTTACAGCCAGGAATCAAATTAATAGCGCAATCACAGTCCCTATGAGGAGGCAGAGGACTGGATTTAGGCTCCTCAAATATATCCTGGAAATCCTACAAAAACTCAGGAACTTCAGAAGAAGGGGACGAGGAAATTGACATCAGAGGAATGTCACTATGTATCCCCTGACAACCCCAACTAGTCACAGACATAGATTTCCAATCCAGTACTGGATTATGTACCTGTAACCATGGAAACCCCAGCACAACCACATCATGCAAATTATGCAACACCAAAAAACGAATATTTTCCTGATGTGCTGGAGCCATGTTCATTAGAGTTGAGCAACTTTCATTTTTTTAAGATCGAGTCGGGTTTTGTGAAACCCGATTTTGTCCAGAGTCGAGTCGAGTGCAGTCGGCCGATTATCGCTAAAAGTCGGGGATCGACCGAAACACGAAACCCAATGCAAGTCAATGGGGAAGCATAGTCGGCAGTGAGTGGAGGCCAGGAAAACACCTACAGTGCCCATTTTAATGCCAAAAACATCCATTCTTGTTTCTGAAGCTTGTCAATCTTAATTAACTTTATAATAATAGTTGGGCATAGGGAATTGGGGGTCATTTGGCAAAAGTTGTGGGGGGAGTAGGGCCGGCTCAAGTTTTTCGTGGGCCCAGGAAATGCGGACTACGTCACGGCGGTGTTGCAGGGAAAGGTAAGTATTTCAACGTTGCAAGTGCTGTGATCCTGAGCAAGCAGGGGGGGCCCACTCGTTCGCATTGGCACTGGCACAGGGCCCCTCAAAGTACAGCGATGTGTGTTTGCATGGCGGGGGCGCCTCCCACCAGCAGCGACACTTTTGCGTACTCTGAGGGGCCCTGTGCCAGTGACGTCGCCAACGAGTATGCCCCCCCACCTGATGAAGGAACCTGCACTTTCATCTGCACCTTCCTCTCTGTCCCTGTGTAAGGTGGTATAACATGCGGGAAGGGGAACCTTACTTTCAGCAGGGTCAGATTCTGGCTGTGTAGAGTATAAGGGGAATGTAGTGGTCTAGGTCAATGTACCAGCAGACTCATCTAGCAGTGGCTGGGCAATGGGCAGGATGAGGAGGAAACAGATATAGGGCCAAAGAATAAAGTAGGCTAAATGCAGTTCAAAATTGGTAACAGGACTAAACAGGCGGCATTGCTTTGTTCAGTGGAGTAGCAAACCCAAGAGCAGCAGACACTGTTTCAAGGGCATAACCACACTAGTAGGCCAAATGCAGTTTAATATCTGATAGTATAGGGCGAAAGCCAGAATGTGGAAGCTCAGCTTTGTTCAGTTGAGGACAACACCAGGCAGGGGCAGACAGACACCTTTAGTAGGCCGGAACAGCCAATTGCATTTTTAAAAATGGTAATTTGGAACTGAAGGTTGAAGCTCAGCTTTATTCAGTTGAGGACAACACCAGGCAGGGGCAGACAGACACCTTTAGTAGGCCGGAACAGCCAATTGCATTTTTAAAAATGGTAATTTGGAACAGAAGGTTGAAGCTCAGCTTTATTCAGTTGAGGACAACACCAGGCAGGGGCAGACAGACACCTTTAGTAGGCCGGAACAGCCAATTGCATTTTTAAAAATGGTAATTTGGAACTGAAGGTTGAAGCTCAGCTTTATTCAGTTGAGAACAACACCAGGCAGGGGCAGACATTCACCTTTAGTAGGCCGGAAAAGCCAATTGCATTTTTAAAAATGGTAATTTGGAACAGAAGGTTGAAG
Organism: Ranitomeya variabilis; assembly: GCF_051348905.1. NCBI lineage: Eukaryota > Metazoa > Chordata > Amphibia > Anura > Dendrobatidae > Ranitomeya > Ranitomeya variabilis. The sequence continues at coordinate 777,292,608 of NC_135233.1, read as the reverse complement.
CTCAGCTTTATTCAGTTGAGGACAACACCAGGCAGGGGCAGACAGACACCTTTAGTAGGCCGGAACAGCCAATTTTTTAAAAAAAACAGCAGTTAGTAAGAGGCAGAAGGTAGAAGCTCAGCTTTATTCAGTTGAGGACAACACCAGGCAGGGGCAGACAGACACCTTTAGTAGGCCGTAACAGCCAATTGCATTTTTAAAAATGGTAATTTGGAACAGAAGGTTGAAGCTCAGCTTTATTCAGTTGAGGACAACACCAGGCAGGGGCAGACAGACACCTTTAGTAGGCCGGAACAGCCAATTGCATTTTTAAAAATGGTAATTTGGAACTGAAGGTTGAAGCTCAGCTTTATTCAGTTGAGGACAACACCAGGCAGGGGCAGACATTCACCTTTAGTAGGCCGGAACAGCCAATTGCATTTTTAAAAATGGTAATTTGGAACAGAAGGTTGAAGCTCAGCTTTATTCAGTTGAGGACAACACCAGGCAGGGGCAGACAGACACCTTTAGTAGGCCGGAACAGCCAATTTTTTAAAAAAACAGCAGTTAGTAAGAGGCAGAAGGTAGAAGCTCAGCTTTATTCAGTTGAGGACAACACCAGGCAGGGGCAGACAGACACCTTTAGTAGGCCGGAACAGCCAATTGCATTTTTAAAAATGGTAATTTGGAACAGAAGGTTGAAGCTCAGCTTTATTCAGTTGAGGACAACACCAGGCAGGGGCAGACAGACACCTTTAGTAGGCCGGAACAGCCAATTTTTTAAAAAAACAGCAGTTAGTAAGAGGCAGAAGGTAGAAGCTCAGCTTTATTCAGTTGAGGACAACACCAGGCAGGGGCAGACAGACACCTTTAGTAGGCCGGAACAGCCAATTGCATTTTTAAAAATGGTAATTTGGAACAGAAGGTTGAAGCTCAGCTTTATTCAGTTGAGGACAACACCAGGCAGGGGCAGACAGACACCTTTAGTAGGCCGGAACAGCCAATTGCATTTTTAAAAATGGTAATTTGGAACTGAAGGTTGAAGCTCAGCTTTATTCAGTTGAGGACAACACCAGGCAGGGGCAGACATTCACCTTTAGTAGGCCGGAACAGCCAATTGCATTTTTAAAAATGGTAATTTGGAACAGAAGGTTGAAGCTCAGCTTTATTCAGTTGAGGACAACACCAGGCAGGGGCAGACAGACACCTTTAGTAGGCCGGAACAGCCAATTTTTTAAAAAAACAGCAGTTAGTAAGAGGCAGAAGGTAGAAGCTCAGCTTTATTCAGTTGAGGACAACACCAGGCAGGGGCAGACAGACACCTTTAGTAGGCCGGAACAGCCAATTGCATTTTTAAAAATGGTAATTTGGAACAGAAGGTTGAAGCTCAGCTTTATTCAGTTGAGGACAACACCAGGCAGGGGCAGACAGACACCTTTAGTAGGCCGGAACAGCCAATGGCATTTTTAAAAATGGTAATTTGGAACTGAAGGTTGAAGCTCAGCTTTATTCAGTTGAGGACAACACCAGGCAGGGGCAGACAGACACCTTTAGTAGGCCGGAACAGCCAATGGCATTTTTAGAAATGGTAATTTGGAACAGAAGGTAGAAGCTCAGCTTTATTCAGTTGAGGACAACACCAGGCAGGGGCAGACATTCACCTTTAGTAGGCCGGAACAGCCAATGGCATTTTTAAAAATGGTAATTTGGAACTGAAGGTAGAAGCTCAGCTTTATTCAGTTGAGGACAACACCAGGCAGGGGCAGACAGACACCTTTAGTAGGCCGGAACAGCCAATTGCATTTTTAAAAATGGTAATTTGGAACAGAAGGTAGAAGCTCAGCTTTATTCAGTTGAGGACAACACCAGGCAGGGGCAGACAGACACCTTTAGTAGGCCGGAACAGCCAATTTTTTAAAAAAACAGCAGTTAGTAAGAGGCAGAAGGTAGAAGCTCAGCTTTATTCAGTTGAGGACAACACCAGGCAGGGGCAGACATTCACCTTTAGTAGGCCGGAACAGCCAATTGCATTTTTAAAAATGGTAATTTGGAACAGAAGGTAGAAGCTCAGCTTTATTCAGTTGAGGACAACACCAGGCAGGGGCAGACAGACACCTTTAGTAGGCCGGAACAGCCAATTTTTTTAAAAAACAGCAGTTAGTAAGAGGCAGAAGGTAGAAGCTCAGCTTTATTCAGTTGAGGACAACACCAGGCAGGGGCAGACAGACACCTTTAGTAGGCCGGAACAGCCAACTGCTTTTTTAAAAATGGTAATTTGGAACAGAAGGTTGAAGCTCAGCTTTATTCAGTTGAGGACAACACCAGGCAGGGGCAGACAGACACCTTTAGTAGGCCGGAACAGCCAATTTTTTAAAAAAACAGCAGTTAGTAAGAGGCAGAAGGTAGAAGCTCAGCTTTATTCAGTTGAGGACAACACCAGGCAGGGGCAGACAGACACCTTTAGTAGGCCGGAACAGCCAATTGCATTTTTAAAAATGGTAATTTGGAACAGAAGGTAGAAGCTCAGCTTTATTCAGTTGAGGACAACACCAGGCAGGGGCAGACAGACACCTTTAGTAGGCCGGAACAGCCAATTTTTTAAAAAAACAGCAGTTAGTAAGAGGCAGAAGGTAGAAGCTCAGCTTTATTCAGTTGAGGACAACACCAGGCAGGGGCAGACATTCACCTTTAGTAGGCCGGAACAGCCAATTGCATTTTTAAAAATGGTAATTTGGAACAGAAGGTAGAAGCTCAGCTTTATTCAGTTGAGGACAACACCAGGCAGGGGCAGACAGACACCTTTAGTAGGCCGGAACAGCCAATTTTTTAAAAAAACAGCAGTTAGTAAGAGGCAGAAGGTAGAAGCTCAGCTTTATTCAGTTGAGGACAACACCAGGCAGGGGCAGACAGACACCTTTAGTAGGCCGGAACAGCCAATTGCTTTTTTAAAAATGGTAATTTGGAACAGAAGGTTGAAGCTCAGCTTTATTCAGTTGAGGACAACACCAGGCAGGGGCAGACAGACACCTTTAGTAGGCCGGAACAGCCAATTTTTTAAAAAAACAGCAGTTAGTAAGAGGCAGAAGGTAGAAGCTCAGCTTTATTCAGTTGAGGACAACACCAGGCAGGGGCAGACAGACACCTTTAGTAGGCCGGAACAGCCAATTGCATTTTTAAAAATGGTAATTTGGAACAGAAGGTTGAAGCTCAGCTTTATTCAGTTGAGGACAACACCAGGCAGGGGCAGACAGACACCTTTAGTAGGCCGGAACAGCCAATTTTAAAAAAAAACAGCAGTTAGTAAGAGGCAGAAGGTAGAAGCTCAGCTTTATTCAGTTGAGGACAACACCAGGCAGGGGCAGACAGACACCTTTAGTAGGCCGGAACAGCCAATTGCATTTTTAAAAATGGTAATTTGGAACAGAAGGTTGAAGCTCAGCTTTATTCAGTTGAGGACAACACCAGGCAGGGGCAGACAGACACCTTTAGTAGGCTGGAACAGCCAATTTTTTTAAAAAACAGCAGTTAGTAAGAGGCAGAAGGTAGAAGCTCAGCTTTATTCAGTTGAGGACAACACCAGGCAGGGGCAGACAGACACCTTTAGTAGGCCGGAACAGCCAATTGCATTTTTAAAAATGGTAATTTGGAACAGAAGGTTGAAGCTCAGCTTTATTCAGTTGAGGACAACACCAGGCAGGGGCAGACAGACACCTTTAGTAGGCCGGAACAGCCAATTTTTAAAAAAAACAGCAGTTAGTAAGAGGCAGAAGGTAGAAGCTCAGCTTTATTCAGTTGAGGACAACACCAGGCAGGGGCAGACATTCACCTTTAGTAGGCCGGAACAGCCAATTGCATTTTTAAAAATGGTAATTTGGAACAGAAGGTTGAAGCTCAGCTTTATTCAGTTGAGGACAACACCAGGCAGGGGCAGACAGACACCTTTAGTAGGCCGGAACAGCCAATTTTTTAAAAAAACAGCAGTTAGTAAGAGGCAGAAGGTAGAAGCTCAGCTTTATTCAGTTGAGGACAACACCAGGCAGGGGCAGACAGACACCTTTAGTAGGCCGGAACAGCCAATTGCATTTTTAAAAATGGTAATTTGGAACAGAAGGTAGAAGCTCAGCTTTATTCAGTTGAGGACAACACCAGGCAGGGGCAGACAGACACCTTTAGTAGGCCGGAACAGCCAATTTTTTAAAAAAACAGCAGTTAGTAAGAGGCAGAAGGTAGAAGCTCAGCTTTATTCAGTTGAGGACAACACCAGGCAGGGGCAGACATTCACCTTTAGTAGGCCGGAACAGCCAATTGCATTTTTAAAAATGGTAATTTGGAACAGAAGGTAGAAGCTCAGCTTTATTCAGTTGAGGACAACACCAGGCAGGGGCAGACAGACACCTTTAGTAGGCCGGAACAGCCAATTTTTTAAAAAAACAGCAGTTAGTAAGAGGCAGAAGGTAGAAGCTCAGCTTTATTCAGTTGAGGACAACACCAGGCAGGGGCAGACAGACACCTTTAGTAGGCCGGAACAGCCAATTGCTTTTTTAAAAATGGTAATTTGGAACAGAAGGTTGAAGCTCAGCTTTATTCAGTTGAGGACAACACCAGGCAGGGGCAGACAGACACCTTTAGTAGGCCGGAACAGCCAATTTTTAAAAAAAACAGCAGTTAGTAAGAGGCAGAAGGTAGAAGCTCAGCTTTATTCAGTTGAGGACAACACCAGGCAGGGGCAGACAGACACCTTTAGTAGGCCGGAACAGCCAATTGCATTTTTAAAAATGGTAATTTGGAACAGAAGGTTGAAGCTCAGCTTTATTCAGTTGAGGACAACACCAGGCAGGGGCAGACAGACACCTTTAGTAGGCCGGAACAACCAATTTTAAAAAAAAACAGCAGTTAGTAAGAGGCAGAAGGTAGAAGCTCAGCTTTATTCAGTTGAGGACAACACCAGGCAGGGGCAGACAGACACCTTTAGTAGGCCGGAACAGCCAATTGCATTTTTAAAAATGGTAATTTGGAACAGAAGGTTGAAGCTCAGCTTTATTCAGTTGAGGACAACACCAGGCAGGGGCAGACAGACACCTTTAGTAGGCTGGAACAGCCAATTTTTTTAAAAAACAGCAGTTAGTAAGAGGCAGAAGGTAGAAGCTCAGCTTTATTCAGTTGAGGACAACACCAGGCAGGGGCAGACAGACACCTTTAGTAGGCCGGAACAGCCAATTGCATTTTTAAAAATGGTAATTTGGAACAGAAGGTTGAAGCTCAGCTTTATTCAGTTGAGGACAACACCAGGCAGGGGCAGACAGACACCTTTAGTAGGCCGGAACAGCCAATTTTTTAAAAAAACAGCAGTTAGTAAGAGGCAGAAGGTAGAAGCTCAGCTTTATTCAGTTGAGGACAACACCAGGCAGGGGCAGACATTCACCTTTAGTAGGCCGGAACAGCCAATTGCATTTTTAAAAATGGTAATTTGGAACAGAAGGTTGAAGCTCAGCTTTATTCAGTTGAGGACAACACCAGGCAGGGGCAGACAGACACCTTTAGTAGGCCGGAACAGCCAATTTTTTAAAAAAACAGCAGTTAGTAAGAGGCAGAAGGTAGAAGCTCAGCTTTATTCAGTTGAGGACAACACCAGGCAGGGGCAGACAGACACCTTTAGTAGGCCGGAACAGCCAATTGCATTTTTAAAAATGGTAATTTGGAACAGAAGGTTGAAGCTCAGCTTTATTCAGTTGAGGACAACACCAGGCAAGGGCAGACAGACACCTTTAGTAGGCCGGAACAGCCAATTTTTAAAAAAAACAGCAGTTAGTAAGAGGCAGAAGGTAGAAGCTCAGCTTTATTCAGTTGAGGACAACACCAGGCAGGGGCAGACAGACACCTTTAGTAGGCCGGAACAGCCAATTGCATTTTTAAAAATGGTAATTTGGAACAGAAGGTTGAAGCTCAGCTTTATTCAGTTGAGGACAACACCAGGCAGGGGCAGACAGACACCTTTAGTAGGCCGGAACAGCCAATTGCATTTTTAAAAATGGTAATTTGGAACAGAAGGTTGAAGCTCAGCTTTATTCAGTTGAGGACAACACCAGGCAGGGGCAGACAGACACCTTTAGTAGGCCGGAACAGCCAATTTTTTTAAAAAACAGCAGTTAGTAAGAGGCAGAAGGTAGAAGCTCAGCTTTATTCAGTTGAGGACAACACCAGGCAGGGGCAGACAGACACCTTTAGTAGGCCGGAACAGCCAATTGCTTTTTTAAAAATGGTAATTTGGAACTGAAGGTTGAAGCTCAGCTTTATTCAGTTGCAGCTTCTTGGCAATAATATAAAGAAGACGAGACAGGACAACACTCGTTGGATGCCATATCTGTGTTTTCACTGGAAAAAAAACTGTCAGTTAACTACTTGTAGGAGAAAGTTTTTGTAGCTGGAGGCCACTTTTTGTATTGTACCAGTTTTCTGTTGTATGTTTGGAACTGAAGGTTGAAGCTCAGCTTTATTCAGTTGAGGACAACACCAGGCAGGGGCAGACACCTTTAGAAGGACGGAACAGCCAATTTTTTTAAAAACAGCAGTTAATCAGAGCCAGAAGGTAGAAGCTCAGCTTTAGTCAGTTGAGGACAACTTGAATTAGGGACTGCAGACAGACTTTGCAGGCTGTCCCCTGTGTGGACCATGCATCCAATACATTAACCCATTTAGCCACAAAGGACACGTAACCTTCCGTGGCCAGGCCTACAGGTCCATGTGTCTGTTGTCAGGTATACCTTTGGACTGACAAATTGACAGAATGCAAGGACAATGCGGTCTTTAACATGCAGGTGGAGGGGTGGGATGGCTTTTCTCGCAAAAGAATTGTCAACTGGGTAGCTCATAGCGTGGTATATCGTAGTTCATCCTGGCTTTATTAATATTAAATTAAATAAAAAAATAGGCTCTAGGCACTTTATTATTGGTTCCAGGGGTACACGGGCAGCAGTGGTCAGGTGAGTGGAGGCCTAGTGGAAGGAGGGACCTTAGACAGGCTTCGAAGGCCTAACATAATAAAATGGGCTGGTGGTAGGCACTTTATTATTGGTTCCAGGGGTACACGGGCAGCAGTGGTCTGGTCAGTGGAGGCCTAGTGGAAGGAGGGACCGCAGACAGGCTTCAAAGGCCTAACATAATAAAATGGGCTGGCTGTAGGCACTTTATTATTGGTTCCAGGGGTACACGGGCAGCAGTGGTCAGGTGAGTGGAGGCCTAGTGGAAGGAGGGACCGCAGACAGGCTTCGAAGGCCTAACACAATAAAATGGGCTGGCTGTAGGCACTTTAAAATTGGTTCCAGGGGTACACGGGCAGCAGTGGTCTGGTCAGTGGAGGCCTAGTGGAAGGAGGGACCGCAGACAGGCTTCGAAGGCCTAACACAATAAAATGGGCTGGCTGTAGGCACTTTAAAATTGGTTCCAGGGGTACACGGGCAGCAGTGGTCTGGTCAGTGGAGGCCTAGTGGAAGGAGGGACCGCAGACAGGCTTCGAAGGCCTAAAATAACAAACAATAGGCTCATGGCAGTTTTACAGCGGTTACATGGATACACGGGCAGCTTGGTGGTGAGTGGAGGAGTATTTAAAGTAGGGACCGCAGACAGGCTATCAAAGGCCTAAAATAACAAACAATAGGCTCATGGCAGTTTTACAGCGGTTACATGGATACACGGGCAGCTTGGTGGTCAGTGGAGGAGTATTTAAAGTAGGGACCGCAGACAGGCTATCAAAGGCCTAAAATAACAAACAATAGGCTCATGGCAGTTTTACAGCGGTTACATGGATACACGGGCAGGCAGCTTGGTGGTCAGTGGAGGAGTATTTAAAGTAGGGACCGCAGACAGGCTATCAAAGGCCTAAAATAACAAACAATAGGCTTATGGCAGTTTTACAGCGGTTACATGGATACACGGGCAGGCAGCTTGGTGGTCAGTGGAGGAGTATTTAAAGTAGGGACCGCAGACAGGCTATCAAAGGCCTAAAATAACAAACAATAGGCTCATGGCAGCTTTACAGCGGTTACATGGATACACAGGCAGCTTGGTGGTGAGTGGAGGAGTATTTAAAGTAGGGACCGCAGACAGGCTATCAAAGGCCTAAAATAACAAACAATAGGCTCATGGCAGCTTTACAGCGGTTACATGGATACACAGGCAGCTTGGTGGTGAGTGGAGGAGTATTTAAAGTAGGGACCGCAGACAGGCTATCAAAGGCCTAAAATAACAAACAATAGGCTCATGGCAGCTTTACAGCGGTTACATGGATACACGGGCAGGCAGCTTGGTGGTCAGTGGAGGAGTATTTAAAGTAGGGACCGCAGACAGGCTATCAAAGGCCTAAAATAACAAACAATAGGCTTATGGCAGTTTTACAGCGGTTACATGGATACACGGGCAGGCAGCTTGGTGGTCAGTGGAGGAGTATTTAAAGTAGGGACCGCAGACAGGCTATCAAAGGCCTAAAATAACAAACAATAGGCTCATGGCAGCTTTACAGCGGTTACATGGATACACAGGCAGCTTGGTGGTCAGTGGAGGAGTATTTAAAGTAGGGACCGCAGACAGGCTATCAAAGGCCTAAAATAACAAACAATAGGCTCATGGCAGCTTTACAGCGGTTACATGGATACACAGGCAGCTTGGTGGTGAGTGGAGGAGTATTTAAAGTAGGGACCGCAGACAGGCTATCAAAGGCCTAAAATAACAAACAATAGGCTCATGGCAGCTTTACAGCGGTTACATGGATACACAGGCAGCTTGGTGGTGAGTGGAGGAGTATTTAAAGTAGGGACCGCAGACAGGCTATCAAAGGCCTAAAATAACAAACAATAGGCTCATGGCAGTTTTACAGCGGTTACATGGATACACGGGCAGGCAGCTTGGTGGTCAGTGGAGGAGTATTTAAAGTAGGGACCGCAGACAGGCTATCAAAGGCCTAAAATAACAAACAATAGGCTCATGGCAGCTTTACAGCGGTTACATGGATACACGGGCAGGCAGCTTGGTGGTCAGTGGAGGAGTATTTAAAGTAGGGACCGCAGACAGGCTATCAAAGGCCTAAAATAACAAACAATAGGCTTATGGCAGTTTTACAGCGGTTACATGGATACACGGGCAGGCAGCTTGGTGGTCAGTGGAGGAGTATTTAAAGTAGGGACCGCAGACAGGCTATCAAAGGCCTAAAATAACAAACAATAGGCTCATGGCAGCTTTACAGCGGTTACATGGATACACAGGCAGCTTGGTGGTCAGTGGAGGAGTATTTAAAGTAGGGACCGCAGACAGGCTATCAAAGGCCTAAAATAACAAACAATAGGCTCATGGCAGTTTTACATCGGTTACATGGATACACAGGCAGCTTGGTGGTCAGTGGAGGAGTATTTAAAGTAGGGACCGCAGACAGGCTATCAAAGGCCTAAAATAACAAACAATAGGCTCATGGCAGCTTTACAGCGGTTACATGGATACACGGGCAGGCAGCTGGTGATGAGTGGAGGAGTATTTAAAGTAGGGACCTTAGACAGGCTATCAAAGGCCTAAAATAACAAACAATAGGCTCATGGCAGCTTTACAGCGGTTACATGGATACACAGGCAGCTTGGTGGTGAGTGGAGGAGTAGTGCAAGGAGTGTCTGTCCCAGTACTCCCAAAATATAAATAGATGTTAATGTCTCGCAAAACAACCAAAACAAAAAAAAAGGTGGCATACTTAGGTACAGGGGTGGGCTCATCTACTGAGTTTCTGACATAGTAATTTGGCAGTAACTATTTAATGGTGCCAATATAGGACACAGACACAGACTACTTTAAGTTGCATCATAGATGTCTACAAATTTGTATTGTCAGTGCCAGACATTGAATGATGTCAGCGAATAGACTAAAGATTGGTGGAGCTGTGCGACATAATTTTGCACGTGGTAGAGCACATTTTGAGCTGGGGTAGGGGGGAACTCTCTTGAGGCCGGCGGGACCGCCCCAGGGCCCCTCATGTTACAACGGTGTGTCTGACGTTTTGTGCGCACCACCACCGCCAGAGACACTACATTGTACTATGAGGGACCCAGTAGCAATGCCGTCAACCAAAAGCGAGCACACCCACCTCTTCAGACAAACAGCAGTCTCACGGGTGCTTGCGCCAAGTCGCGATACCACGGCCCCGTGTGGGGAGTTTGGCCATTTAGGGAGGTGTAAACATGTCGTATGCTGTACAATCAGCTGCAGCAAATTAGACATTAGAAAAGTAATTCACAGGCAAGAGCTTTTCATAGGAAAGCTAGGTGTCGGCCGGGCAAGGTGGGGCAAAAGATTTCGAAATCCAGTTGTGGTTCATTTTAATGAATGTTAGATCGTCAACATTTTGGGTAGCCAGACGAGTCCTTTTTTCGGTTAATATTGAACCTGCAGCACTGAATACTCTTTCTGATAGGACACTTGCTGCCGGGCAAGCAAGCTCCTGCAATGCATATTCTGCCAATTCTGGCCAGGTGTCTAATTTGGAGGCCCAGTAATCAAATGGGAATGACGGTTGAGGGAGAACATCGATAAGGGATGAAAAATAGTTAGTAACCATACTGGACAAATGTTGTCTCCTGTCACTTTCAATTGATGCAGCAGTACCTGTCCTGTCTGCGGTCATAGCAAAATCACTCCACAACCTGGTCAGAAAACCCCTCTGTCCAACGCCACTTCTGATGTGTGCACCCCTAACACTCCTAGTCTGCTGCCCCCTGGAGCTCGTGTGAGAACGATCACGTGCGCTGTGTGCTGGGAATGCCTGAAGCAAACGGTCAACAAGAGTTGATTGTTTGGTTGCTAATATTAGTTCCAAGTTCTCATGTGGCATAATATTTTGCAATTTGCCTTTATAGCGTGGATCAAGGAGGCTGGCCAACCAGTAATCGTCATCGTTCATCATTTTCGTAATGCGTGTGTCCCTTTTTAGGATACGTAAGTAGTGTTGAGCGATACCGTCCGATACTTGAAAGTATTGGTATCGGAAAGTATCGGCCGATACCGGCAAAATATCGGATCCAATCCGATACCGATACCCGATACCAATACAAGTCAATGGGACTCATGTATCGGACGGTATTCCTGATGGTTCCCAGGGTCTGAAGGAGAGGAAACTCTCCTTCAGGCCCTGGGAACCATATAAATGTGTAAAAGAAAGAATTAAAATAAAAAATATCGCTATACTCACCTCTCCGACGCAGCCGGGACTTCAGCGAGGGAACCGGCAGCTTTGTTTGTTTAAAATTCGCGCTATTACTTGGTTACGTGAATTCCCGGCTTGTGATTGGTCAGGTCGGCCATGTTGCCGGGACGCGGACCAATCACAGCAAGCCGTGACGAAATTACGTCACGGCTTGCTGTGATTGGTCCGCGTCCCGGCAATATGGCCGCCCTGACCAATCACAAGCCGTGACGTCACGGGAGGCTGGACACGCGCTCATTTTAAAATGGGCGCGTGTCCAGCCTCCCGTGACGTCACGGCTTGTGATTGGTTGCGCCGCGGTCAACCAATCACAAGCCGGGAGGCTGGACGCGCTCATTTTAAAATGGGCGCGTGTCCAGCCTCCCGTGACGTCACGGCTTGTGATTGGTTGCGCCGCGGTCAACCAATCACAAGCCGGGAGGCTGGACGCGCTCATTTTAAAATGGGCGCGTGGCCAGCCTCCCGTGACGTCACGGCTTGTGATTGGTTGCGCCGCGGTCAACCAATCACAAGCCGGGAGGCTGGACGCGCTCATTTTAAAATGGGCGCGTGTCCAGCCTCCCGTGACGTCATGGCTTGTGATTGGTCAGGGCGGCCATATTGCCGGGACGCGGACCAATCACAGCAAGCCGTGACGTAATTTCGTCACGGCTTGCTGTGATTGGTCCGCGTCCCGGCAACGTGGCCGACCTGACCAATCACAAGCCGGGAATTCACGTAACCAAGTAATAGCGCGAATTTTAAACAAACAACGCTGCCGGTTCCCTCGCTGAAGTCCCGGCTGCGTCGGAGAGGTGAGTATAGCGATATTTTTTATTTTAATTCTCTCTTTTACACATTTTAACATTAATGTTGTTGCGATACCCGATACCCGATACCACAAGAGTATCGGAATCCCGGTATCGGAATTCCGATACAGCAAGTATCGGCCGATACCCGATACTTGCAGCATCGGAATGCTCAACACTATACGTAAGGCATAATCCGCCATGTGGGCCAAAGTTCCAGTTGTCAAATCTCCGGTTGTGATTGGTTGAGGGGCAGTTGCAGGCAAATCTACGTCACTTGTGTCCCTCAAAAAACCAGAACCCGGCCGTGACACGCAACCAATTTCCTGTGCCCCCGGGAAAGGTTCGGCATTAAAAATATACTCATCCCCATCATCCTCCTCGTCCTCCACCTCCTCTTCGCCCGCTACCTCGTCCTGTACACTGCCCTGACCAGACAATGGCTGACTGTCATCAAGGCTTTCCTCTTCCTCTGGTGCAGACGCCTGCTCCTTTATGTGCGTCAAACTTTGCATCAGCAGACGCATTAGGGGGATGCTCATGCTTATTACGGCGTTGTCTGCACTAACCAGCCGTGTGCATTCCTCAAAACACTGAAGGACTTGACACATGTCTTGTATCTTAGACCACTGCACACCTGACAACTCCATGTCTGCCATCCTACTGCCTGCCCGTGTATCCTCCCACAAATAAATAACAGCACGCCTCTGTTCGCACAGTCTCTGAAGCATGTGCAGTGTTGAGTTCCACCTTGTTGCAACGTCTATGATTAGGCGATGCTGGGGAAGGTTCAAAGACCGCTGATAGGTCTGCATACGGCTGGCGTGTACAGGCGAACGTCGGATATGTGAGCAAAGTGCACGCACTTTGAGGAGCAGGTCGGAGAACCCAGGATAAGTTTTCAATAAGCACTGCACCACCAGGTTTAAGGTGTGAGCCAGGCAAGGAATGTGTTTCAGTTGGGAAAGGGAGATGGCAGCCATGAAATTCCTTCCGTTATCACTCACTACCTTGCCTGCCTCAAGATCTACTGTGCCCAGCCACGACTGCGTTTCTTGTTGCAAGAACTCGGATAGAACTTCCGCGGTGTGTCTGTTGTCGCCCAAACACTTCATAGCCAATACAGCCTGCTGACGCTTGGCAGTAGCTGGCCCATAATGGGACAACTGGTGTGCAACAGTGTCATCTGCCGATGGAGTGGTTGGCAGACTGCGTTCTGTGGAAGAGCTGTAGCTTCTGCAGGAGGACGAGAAGGAGGAGGAGGAGGGGGTGCGAACGCCTACAGCCAACTGTTTCCTAGACCGTGGGCTAGGCACAACTGTCCCTAAATTGATGTCGCCTGTGGACCCTGCATCCACCACATTCACCCAGTGTGCCGTGATGGACACATAACGTCCCTGGCCATGCCTACTGGTCCATGCATCTGTAGTCAGGTGCACCTTTGTACTCACAGATTGCCTGAGTGCATGGACGATGCGCTGTTTAACATGCTGGTGCAGGGCTGGGATGGCTTTTCTGGAAAAAAAGTGTCGACTGGGTAGCTCGTATCGTGGTTCAGCGTACTCCATCAGGGCTTTGAAAGCTTCGCTTTCAACTAACCGGTAGGGCATCATCTCTAACGAGATTAGTCTAGCTATGTGGGCGTTAAAACCCTGTGTACGCGGATGCGAGGATAAGTACTTCCTTTTTCTAACCAGAGTCTCATGTAGGGTGAGCTGGACTGGAGAGCTGGAGATCGTGGAACTTTCGGGTGTGCCGGTGTACATGGCAGACTGAGAGACGGTTGGAGACGGTATTGTTTCCGCCGGTGCCCTAGATGCAATATTTCCTCCTACAAAACTGGTGGTTCCCTGACCCTGACTGCTTTTGGCTGGCAAAGAAACCTGCACAGATACTGCAGGTGATGCGGAAAATGGTGGCCTTACAGTGACGGAAGGGATGTTGCGTTGCTGACTAGCTTCATTGGCCGAGGGTGCTACAACCTTAAGGGACGTTTGGTAGTTAGTCCAGGCTTGAAAATGCATGGTGGTTAAGTGTCTATGCATGCAACTAGTATTTAGACTTTTCAGATTCTGACCTCTGCTTAAGCTAGTTGAACATTTTTGACAGATGACTTTGCGCTGATCAGTTGGATGTTGTTTAAAAAAATGCCAGACTGCACTCTTCCTAGACTCGGATCCCTTTTCAGGGATTGCAGACTGAGCTTTAACCGGATGGCCACGCTGTCCTCCAACAGGTTTTGGCTTTGACACGCGTTTTGGGCCAGATACGGGCCCGGCAGATGGAACCTGTTGCGATGTTGATGCCTGCTGCGGCCCCTCCTCCACCTCCGCTTCTGAACTACTGCCGCCTGCACCCTGTTCCCCCAATGGCTGCCAATCGGGGTCAATAACTGGGTCATCTATTACCTCCTCTTCGAGCTCGTGTGCAACTTCGTCTGTGTCACTGTGTCGGTCGGTGGTATAGCGTTCGTGGCGGGGCAACATAGTCTCATCAGGGTCTGATTGTGGATCTGTACCCTGAGAGGGCAATGTGGTGGTCTGAGTCAAAGGAGCAGCATAGTACTCTGGCTGTGGCTGTGCATCAGTGCACTCCATGTCAGAATATACTTGTAATGGGCATGGCCTGTTAAATGTTTCACTTTCTAAGCCAGGGACGGTATGTGTAAAGAGCTCCATGGAGTGACCCGTTGTGTCGCCTGCTGCATCCTTCTCTCTTGTTGTAGTTTTTGCTGAGGAGGACAAGGAAGCGACTTGTCCCTGACCGTGAACATCCACAAGCGACGCGCTGCTTTTACATTTACCAGTTTCGGAAGAGGAGGCAAAAGAGCTAGAGGCTGAGTCTGCAATGTAAGCCAAAACTTGCTGTTGCTGCTCCGCCTTTAAAAGCGGTTTTCCTACTCCCAGAAAAGAGAGCGTTCGAGGCCTTGTGTAGCCTGACGACGAAACTGGCTCCACAGCTCCAGACTTAGGTGGAATATTTTTATCCCCACGACCACCTGATGCTCCACTACCACTACCATCATTACCAGCTGACAATGAACGCCCACGACGACCTCTTGCACCAGACTTCCTCATTGTTTTAAAATCTTAACCAAAGTAACTTTATTTGTTGCTGTCAAACAACTTACACGGTGAGCTATAACTTCAGTATGATTTCAATATCCCTTAACAGGTTGGTGAGACCACAAGGAAAATCAGGCACAATGTTACACACTCTGTTTTCTGTGGCACAAAATCACAGAGATGACACACACGCAGGACTGTCACTCAAGCACTAATGTCAATATTAATCTCCCACCTAATTTTTTTTTTTTTTTTTTCAGGGAGACTTTAGAAACCAAATAATATTAAAAAAAACAAAAAAATAAATAGCCTTTCTATGGCCCACTGAATGAGAGAGAGAGGTGGCACACCCAGGAGTCAAGACTGGCACACAAGCTGAAAGGGCAATATTACTCTCCCACTGTTTTTTTTTTTTTTTTTTTTTCAGGGAGACTTTAGAAACCAAATAATAAGAAAAAAAATAAATAAATAAATAGGCTTTCTATAGCCCACTGAATGAGAGATAGCACACACAGCAGTGGCACACAAGCCCTGACTGAGGCCAATATTTTTCTACCACTGATTGATGTAGTGTTTTTGTGTTGAGGTAGATTTTAGAACACAAATCAAGGAAAAAAAAAATGCTTTCTATGGCCCACTGAATGAGAGAGGTGGCACACCCAGGAGTCAAGACTGGCACACAAGCTGAAAGGGCAATATTACTCTCCCACTGTTTTTTTAAGTTTTTTTTTTTTATTTTCAGGGAGACTTTAGAAACCAAATAATATTAAAAAAACCAAAAAAATAAATAGGCTTTCTATGGCCCACTGAATGAGAGAGAGGTGGCACACCCAGGAGTCAAGACTGGCACACAAGCTGAAAGGGCAATATTACTCTCCCACTGTTTTTTTATGTATTTTTTGTTTTTTAAGGGAGACTTTAGAATCCCAATAATATTTAAAAAAATAAATAAATAGACTTTCTATGGCCCACTGAATGAGAGAGGTGGCACACCCAGGAGTCAAGACTGGCACACAAGCTGAAAGGGCAATATTACTCTCCCACTGTTTTTTTATGTATTTTTTGTTTTTTAAGGGAGACTTTAGAAACCCAATAATATTTAAAAAAAAAAATAAATAGGCTTTCTATGGCCCACTGAATGAGAGAGGTGGCACACCCAGGAGTCAAGACTGGCACACAAGCTGAAAGGGCAATATTACTCTCCCACTGTTTTTTTAAGTTTTTTTTTTATTATTTTCAGGGAGACTTTAGAAACCAAATAATATTAAAAAAACCAAAAAAATAAATAGGCTTTCTATGGCCCACTGAATGAGAGAGAGGTGGCACACCCAGGAGTCAAGACTGGCACACAAGCTGAAAGGGCAATATTACTCTCCCACTGTTTTTTTTTTTTTTTTTTTTTCAGGGAGACTTTAGAAACCAAATAATAAGAAAAAAAATAAATAAATAAATAGGCTTTCTATAGCCCACTGAATGAGAGATAGCACACACAGCAGTGGCACACAAGCCCTGACTGAGGCCAATATTTTTCTACCACTGATTGATGTAGTGTTTTTGTGTTGAGGTAGATTTTAGAACACAAATCAAGGAAAAAAAAAATGCTTTCTATGGCCCACTGAATGAGAGAGGTGGCACACCCAGGAGTCAAGACTGGCACACAAGCTGAAAGGGCAATATTACTCTCCCACTGTTTTTTTAAGTTTTTTTTTTTTATTTTCAGGGAGACTTTAGAAACCAAATAATATTAAAAAAACCAAAAAAATAAATAGGCTTTCTATGGCCCACTGAATGAGAGAGAGGTGGCACACCCAGGAGTCAAGACTGGCACACAAGCTGAAAGGGCAATATTACTCTCCCACTGTTTTTTTATGTATTTTTTGTTTTTTAAGGGAGACTTTAGAATCCCAATAATATTTAAAAAAATAAATAAATAGACTTTCTATGGCCCACTGAATGAGAGAGGTGGCACACCCAGGAGTCAAGACTGGCACACAAGCTGAAAGGGCAATATTACTCTCCCACTGTTTTTTTATGTATTTTTTGTTTTTTAAGGGAGACTTTAGAAACCCAATAATATTTAAAAAAAAAAATAAATAGGCTTTCTATGGCCCACTGAATGAGAGAGGTGGCACACCCAGGAGTCAAGACTGGCACACAAGCTGAAAGGGCAATATTACTCTCCCACTGTTTTTTTAAGTTTTTTTTTTATTATTTTCAGGGAGACTTTAGAAACCAAATAATATTAAAAAAACCAAAAAAATAAATAGGCTTTCTATGGCCCACTGAATGAGAGAGAGGTGGCACACCCAGGAGTCAAGACTGGCACACAAGCTGAAAGGGCAATATTACTCTCCCACTGTTTTTTTTTTTTTTTTTTTTTCAGGGAGACTTTAGAAACCAAATAATAAGAAAAAAAATAAATAAATAAATAGGCTTTCTATAGCCCACTGAATGAGAGATAGCACACACAGCAGTGGCACACAAGCCCTGACTGAGGCCAATATTTTTCTACCACTGATTGATGTAGTGTTTTTGTGTTGAGGTAGATTTTAGAACACAAATCAAGGAAAAAAAATGCTTTCTATGGCCCACTGAATGAGAGAGGTGGCACACCCAGGAGTCAAGACTGGCACACAAGCTGAAAGGGCAATATTACTCTCCCACTGTTTTTTTATGTATTTTTTGTTTTTTAAGGGAGACTTTAGAATCCCAATAATATTTAAAAAAAATAAATAAATAGACTTTCTATGGCCCACTGAATGAGAGAGGTGGCACACCCAGGAGTCAAGACTGGCACACAAGCTGAAAGGGCAATATTACTCTCCCACTGTTTTTTTATGTATTTTTTGTTTTTTAAGGGAGACTTTAGAAACCCAATAATATTTAAAAAAAAAAATTAATAGGCTTTCTATGGCCCACTGAATGAGAGAGGTGGCACACCCAGGAGTCAAGACTGGCACACAAGCTGAAAGGGCAATATTACTCTCCCACTGTTTTTTTAAGTTTTTTATTTTTTATTTTCAGGGAGACTTTAGAAACCAAATAATATTAAAAAAACCAAAAAAATAAATAGGCTTTCTATGGCCCACTGAATGAGAGAGAGGTGGCACACCCAGGAGTCAAGACTGGCACACAAGCTGAAAGGGCAATATTACTCTCCCACTGTTTTTTTTTTTTTTTTTTTTTTTTTCAGGGAGACTTTAGAAACCAAATAATAAGAAAAAAAATAAATAAATAAATAGGCTTTCTATAGCCCACTGAATGAGAGATAGCACACACAGCAGTGGCACACAAGCCCTGACTGAGGCCAATATTTTTCTACCACTGATTGATGTAGTGTTTTTGTGTTGAGGTAGATTTTAGAACACAAATCAAGGAAAAAAAAAATGCTTTCTATGGCCCACTGAATGAGAGAGGTGGCACACCCAGGAGTCAAGACTGGCACACAAGCTGAAAGGGCAATATTACTCTCCCACTGTTTTTTTATGTATTTTTTGTTTTTTAAGGGAGACTTTAGAAACCCAATAATATTTAAAAAAATAAATAAATAGGCTTTCTATGGCCCACTGAATGAGAGAGGTGGCACACCCAGGAGTCAAGACTGGCACACAAGCTGAAAGGGCAATATTACTCTCCCACTGTTTTTTTAAGGTTTTTTTTTTTTATTTTCAGGGAGACTTTAGAAACCAAATAATATTAAAAAAAACAAAAAAATAAATAGGCTTTCTATGGCCCACTGAATGAGAGAGAGGTGGCACACCCAGGAGTCAAGACTGGCACACAAGCTGAAAGGGCAATATTACTCTCCCACTGTTTTTTTTTTTTTTTTTTTTTCAGGGAGACTTTAGAAACCAAATAATAAGAAAAAAAATAAATAAATAAATAGGCTTTCTATAGCCCACTGAATGAGAGATAGCACACACAGCAGTGGCACACAAGCCCTGACTGAGGCCAATATTTTTCTACCACTGATTGATGTAGTGTTTTGTGTTGAGGTAGATTTTAGAACACAAATCAAGGAAAAAAAAAATGCTTTCTATGGCCCACTGAATGAGAGAGGTGGCACACCCAGGAGTCAAGACTGGCACACAAGCTGAAAGGGCAATATTACTCTCCCACTGTTTTTTTATGTATTTTTTGTTTTTTAAGGGAGACTTTAGAAACCCAATAATATTTTTTAAAAAAAATAAATAGGCTTTCTATGGCCCACTGAATGAGAGAGGTGGCACACCCAGGAGTCAAGACTGGCACACAAGCTGAAAGGGCAATATTACTCTCCCACTGTTTTTTTAAGTTTTTTTTTTTTATTTTCAGGGAGACTTTAGAAACCAAATAATATTAAAAAAACCAAAAAAATAAATAGGCTTTCTATGGCCCACTGAATGAGAGAGAGGTGGCACACCCAGGAGTCAAGACTGGCACACAAGCTGAAAGGGCAATATTACTCTCCCACTGTTTTTTTTTTTTTTTTTTTTTTTTCAGGGAGACTTTAGAAACCAAATAATAAGAAAAAAAATAAATAAATAAATAGGCTTTCTATAGCCCACTGAATGAGAGATAGCACACACAGCAGTGGCACACAAGCCCTGACTGAGGCCAATATTTTTCTACCACTGATTGATGTAGTGTTTTTGTGTTGAGGTAGAATTTAGAACACAAATCACGGAAAAAATAAATAGGCTTTCTATGGCCCACTCAGTGAGAGATGGCACACACAGGGATGGCACTGTAGCAGAAATGCCAATCTTAATCTCCCACAAAAAAAAAACAAAAAAAAAAAAACAGGGACTGTCCTACAATTACTATCTCCCTGCAGTAATCTAAGCCAGGTATGGCAGGCAGCAATAGGAGTGGACTGATGCACAAATTAAATAAAAAGTGTGGACAAACAAAAAAGATAGCTGTGCAGAAAGGAACAAGAGGATATGTGCTTTGAAAAAAGCAGTTGGTTTCCACAGTGGCGTACACACAGCAATACAGCTATCACGGAGCCTTCTAGGGCAGCCCAATGAGCTACAGCGCTGAGGGAAAAAAAAAAAAAAAATAGCTTCCACTGTTCCTGCACACCGAAGGTGGTGTTGGACAGTGGAAATCGCTACAGCACAAGCGGTTTGGTGGTTAGTGGACCCTGCCTAACGCTCTCCCTGCTTCTGACGAAGCGGCAGCAACCTCTCCCTAAGCTCAGATCAGCAGCAGTAAGATGGCGGTCGGCGGGAACGCCCCTTTATAGCCCCTGTGACGCCGCAGACAGCAAGCCAATCACTGCAATGCCCTTCTCTAAGATGGTGGGGACCAGGATCTATGTCATCACGCTGCCCACACTCTGCGTTCACCTTCATTGGCTGAGAAATGGCGCTTTTCGCGTCATTGAAACGCGACTTTGGCGCGAAAGTCGCGTACCGCATGGCCAACAAGCACAGGGGTCGGATCGGGTTTCATGAGACGCCGACTTAGCCAAAAGTCGGCGACTTTTGAAAATGATCGACCCGTTTCGCTCAACCCTAATGTTCATGGCTAACTGTGTCCAGTACTGAGGTTTATTCTTGGCCAATGGCGTAGCATCAATCCCCCTCAAGGGAATAGGATTCTGCAAAGGCTCCAAGGAAAAACCACAGCGCTTGGCAAATTCTAGGTCCATTAAGTTCAGTGCAGCGCCAGAATCCACAAATGCCTTTACAGAAAAGGACGACAATGAGCAAATCAGGGTAATAGACAAGAGAAATTTAGGCTGTACAGTACTGATGGTAACCGAACTAGCAACCCTCATAGTTCACTTCGGGCAATCAGAGATAGCATGAGTAGCGTCACCACAGTAAAAACACAGCCCATTCTGACGTCTGAATTTCTGCCGGTCTGCTCTCGTCAAAACTCTATCACATTGCATAGGCTCAGTACTCTGTCCAGAGGACACCGCCATATGGTGCACAACCTTACGTTCACGTAGGCGCCGATCAATCTGAATGGCCAGAGACATTGATTCATTCAAACCAGCAGGCGTGGGAAACCCCACCATAACATCTTTAAGAGCTTCAGAAAGACCCTTTCTGAAAATAGCCGCCAGGGCATCCTCATTCCATTTTGTAAGCACAGACCACTTTCTAAATTTCTGACAATATATCTCTGCCGCTTCCTGACCCTGACACAGAGCCAGCAAATTTTTTTCTGCCTGATCCACAGAATTGGGTTCGTCATAAAGCAAACCAAGTGCTTGAAAAAATGAATCTACATTGAGCAATGCAGGATTCCCTGGCTCAAGGGAGAATGCCCAATCCTGCGGGTCACCACGCAGCAGAGAAATAACAATCTTCACCTGCTGAATGGGGTCACCAGAGGAACGGGGTCTCAGAGCAAAAAACTGCAATTATTTTTAAAATTCAAAAACCTAGATCTATCCCCAGAAAACAAATCAGGGATAGGAATTCTAGGCTCAGAAACAGGAGTTTGAACAACATAATCTTGGATACTCTGTACCCTTGCAGCGAGATGATCAACACGCGCAGACAGACCCTGAACCTCCATATCAGTACCAAGCTCCTGCACCATCCAAAAATCAAGGGGAAAAAAAAAGACGAAACAAGCAACAAGAAAAAAAAAACTATGACTCAGAACTTTCTCTTCCCTCTTTTGAGATGCATTTAACACTTTGTGGGCCAGCTGTACTGTTATGACCTGGTGGTTACGGAGTGGTACTGAGATGACCTGGTGGGTAAAACCAATCATGGACAAGCTCAGAGGAGGTGGCAGCTCTACAGACAGTAATCACCTATATGACCTAGTGATTACGGAGCAGCACTGAAATGACCTAGTGGGTAAAACAAATAATGTACTAGCTCTGAGGAGGTGGTAACTTTACTGACCGCAATCCCTACTCCTAACACCAACACTAGAAATAGCCGTGGAGTGTTCCTATCTCTGCCTAGAAGCCTCTTCACAGCCTAAGAACTAGTTACCCCTGAAGATGGAAACAGAAAACTATCTCGCCTCAGAGAAACCCCCAAAGTAAAGATAGCCCCCCACAAATATTGACAGTGAGTGAAGAGGGAAATGACAAACTCAGAAATGAAACTAGATTTTAGCAAAGGAGGCCACTACTATCTAAATAGACAGAGAAAGAAAAGGCTACTGTGCGGTCAGTATAAAAACTAAATGTCCACGCAGAGTTTACAAAAATAACCTCCGCACCGACTCACGGTGTGGAGGGGCAAATCTGCAACCCCAGAGCTTCCAACTAGCCGGAATATTTCATGATGACAAGCTGGACAAAAGAGACATAACTTAAACTGAACAAAAGGTCATAGGCAGGGAAACACCCAAAAACTAGCAGAACTTATCTTAAGCTGAAATGGACTGGCCAACAGAGAACTTCCAGGAAAGGACTGAATCCACAGGAAGGAACATTGACAGCTGGCATCCACTACAGCCCAAAGCCCAGTTAAATAACCAGGCCAGGGAACCGATTAGTGAAAGCAGCTGCTAAGTTCCACTTGAAACCACCAGAGGGAGCCCAAGAGCAGAACTCCCAAAAATACCATTTGCAACTACAGGATGGAGCCCAAGAACGGAACTCACAACAGGTTCCATTTACCACAGCAAGTCTTTTAGGTCCTGAAGTAGCAAAACAGCTACAGACCATCACACTACTCCCACCAAATTTTACTGTTGGTATTATGCTCCTTTTTTAAATGCTCTGTTACTTCTACGCCAGATGTAATGGGACAAACTTCTGAAACGTTCAACTTGTGTCTCGTCAGTCCACAGTGTATTCTCCCAAAAGTCTTGGGTATCATCCAGATGTTTTCTGGCAAAACTTAGATGATCATTTATGTTCTTATTGCTGATCCGCTGTTTTCGTCTTGAAACTTTGCCATGCAGGCTTTTATTGTCCAGTCTCTTTCCTATGGTGCAGTCATGAACACTGACGTTAACCTAGGCAAGTAAGGCCTGCAGTTCTTTGGATGATGCTGTAGGGTCTTTTATGATCTCTTGGGTGAGTCGTTGCACCTTCAGGGTAATTTTGATTGGCGGACCACTCCAGGGAAAAGTTTATCACTGTTCCATGCTTTCACTATTTGTAAATAATAGCTCTCACTTGAGTTTTCTGGAATCCCAAAGCTTTAGAAATGGCTTTATAACCTTTTCTACACTAATAGATCTCAATTACTTTGTTTCTCATTTTTACCAGAATTTATTTGGATAGCAGCATGATGCATAGCTTTTGAGGATCCTTTGGTCCACTTCACTTTGTCAGGCAGGTCCTATTTAAGTGATTTCTTAGTTGAGAACAGGTGTGGCAGTAACAGGTGTGATAAACCACAGATAACTTATATTTTAAGGAGGTTTAATATGCACATTGCCAATTCAGAGAGAAAGAGGACGTCTGGTTTGAAATGCAATATCTTCATAGGTGTATAGAGGCCCATTTCCAACAACCATCACTCCAGTTTTCTTATGGTACTTTGTGTTTGATAACTGTGTAAGAAGGCTAATGGGTGGTTAGAATACCCTTGAAAACCCTTGTGCAAGTATGTTAGCACAGCTGAAAACAGTTTGGCTGATTAGAGAACCTATAAACCTGACATTCCTTTGAGCATTACATTTGTTGGTTCCATTAAACTCTCAAAATGGCCAGAAAAAAAGAACTTTCTTGTGAAACTCGACAGTCTATTCTTGTTCTTAGAAATGAAGGCTATTCCATGCGAGAAATTGCCAAGAAACTGAAGATTTCCTACAACGGTGTGTACTACTCCCTTCAGAGGAGAGCACAAACCGGCTCTAACCAGAGTAGAAAGAGAAGTGGGAGGCCTTGCTGCACAACTGAGCAACAAGACAAGTATATTAGAGTCTGTAGTTTGAGAAATCGACGCCTCACAGGTCCTCAACTGGCAGCTTCATTAAATAGTACAAGCAAAACGCCAGTGTCAACATCTACAGTGAAGAGGCGACTCCGGGATGCTGGCCTTCAGGGCAAAGTTGCAAAGAAAAAGCCGTATCTGAGACTAGCTAATAAAAGGAAAAGATTAATATGGGCCAAAGAACACAGACATTGGACAGAGGAAGATTGGAAAAAAGTGTTATGGACAGACAAATCCAAGTTTGAGGTGTTTGGATCACACAGAAGAACATTTGTGAGACGCAGAACTACTAAAAAGATGCTGGAAGAGTGCTTGTCGCCATCTGTAAAGCATGGTGGAGGTAATGTGATGGTCTGGGGTTGCTTTGATGCTGCTAAAGTGGCAGATTTGTACAAGGTAAAAGGGATTTTGAATAAGGGCTTGTTTCCACATGCGAGAATCACGTCCGTGTCTCGCATGTAGAAACCAAGCTCTGGTGTCTGCACTCCGGAGCAGAGCGTGCGGCCGCATAGGAACACATGGAGCCGCACAGCTCCGCTCCTGAGTGCCGGCGCCAGAGCTTGGTTTCTACATGCGAGACACGGACGTGATTCTCGCATGTGGAAACAAGCCCTTAGGAAGGCTATCACTCCATTTTGCAATGCCATGCCATACCCTGTGGACAGCACTTGATTGGAGCCAATTTCATCCTACAACAGGACAATGACCCAAAGCACACCTACAAATTAAGCAAGAACTATTTAGGTAAGAAGCAGGCAGCTGGTATTCTATCTGTAATGGAGTGGCCAGCGCAGTCACCAGATCTCAACCCCATTGAGCTGTTATGGGAGCAGCTTGATCTTATGGTACGCAAAAAGTGTCCATCAAGACATACCAACTTGTGGGAGGGGCTTTTGGAAGCATGGGGTGAAATTTCTCCAGATTACCTCAGCAAATTAACTGCTAGAATGCCAAAAGTCTGCAGTGCTCTAATTGCTGCAAAGGGAGCATTCTTTGATGAAAGCAAAGTTTGATGGAGAAAATGGGGTCACTTATGGGGGGGTTCTACTGTTCTGGTACCTCATGGGCTCAGCCAGTGGGTTATGGCACCTGCAAACCATAACAGTAAAATCTGGTGCTCCTTACCTTCTGAGTTTTGCACTGTGCCTGAAAAATATTTCCCGATTACATGTAGTTAGTGATGAGCAAACATGCTTGCCACTACACGTTACTCGCCCAAGTATCGCTATGCTCGGCGTACTCAGTGAGCAGCAAGCATTTCCAGTATTATTCGGTGGTAACTGCAGTCTCCACCCAGCAGTTTTGGCTGACTTTAGAGACCCAATCACGTGCAGGGATTGTCTGCCAGGCCATGAAACGCCACAGCCATCTTTGTTGTGGTCATGCAGTGATTGGTTGGGCCATACAGTATCATCCCAAGTATAAGAGAACCGGCACCACCCTGCTCGCCGCATCCTGTTCCTGTTTCAGCGAGAGTAGGGAGAGCTGCTGCCGAGATAGGGTCAGAATCGTGGTATTAGAGTTAGTGTAGGTCTGCAACTTCTTACATCCACAACTCCTGAGAAACCAAAAGTCCTTTTTAGGGCTAATTCGTGGGTCCCGATATTGGAGCGCTAGGTAGGCAGGGCACAGAATATCCACATCAGTGCAAGGCCTGCAGGCACTGTATGTGCGTCCATTGGTCCCACTGCATCCTTCCCACAGCTCCATAACTGCCTGCTGCAGCTTATTTACTGCCTATATACCTATTTATTTTTTCCAAAAATTCCACCCCCAAAATAAAAATACAGTCTGTTGTGTCAGACTGAGGCCTGTTGAAAAGTTATAGTTTGTCAGGCATACGTAGCAAAGTTGTGTGTGCTACCCTTGTGCCCCCCCTTTTTTTTTGGTGTTTTAAATTCACCGAAAAAGGCCTCATATATCTGTGTGCTCCAAGTTTGGTCATTGGAGGCCGGTGTACTTATTTTTGGGCTGTCTGATGCATGCATCGATGCAGACCCGTGGAAGCACAAGCACAGTGCGAAACGGCCGTCGTCTTCTTCTGCTCACTAGGGCTCCATTCCTCACTCCCCCGGCCATGATGTTTTAACATGAAGATTAAATAAAGTTGGAATTT
This sequence comes from Ranitomeya variabilis, assembly GCF_051348905.1. NCBI lineage: Eukaryota > Metazoa > Chordata > Amphibia > Anura > Dendrobatidae > Ranitomeya > Ranitomeya variabilis. Next base: position 777,266,575 of record NC_135233.1, on the reverse strand, counting down.
TAGATCAGTGAGTGCCTTCTCTTTTTCTTCATCTATGGCATTGGAATTATATGTTTTTTCTCAGAAGAGCACCCGGGATCTGAATGTGTGGCTGGTTCCAAAAGGACTATTGATTGACACCTGGGCCCTCGTTTGGGACTACCTCTATTTTTCAGACAGTGCCGTTTATTTTTTTGTCTTTTCGGTACTTATTTTTTGGCTGTGTCATACTCAAATTCTATACAGCGCTATTTCGCATAAAAAAAAATTCCAAGGCCACAGATTTGCCAGTGTGGTCTTTTCGTTACAGCCGTCATATATTTCTGTGCTCCAAGTTTGGGCATTGGAGGCCGGTGTACTTATTTTTTGGCTGTGTGATACTCAAATTCAATACAGCTCTATTTAACATTAAAAAAAATTGAAAGGCCACAGATTTGCCAGTGTGGAATTTCCATTACAGCCGTCATATATCTCTGTGCTCCAAGTTTGGGCATTGGAGGCCGGTGTACTTGTTTTTTGGCAGTGATACTCAAATTCTATACAGCACTATTTCGCATAAATTAACTTTAAAAAAAATAAAAAAAATGAATACAGTCTGTTAGGTCAGGCTGAGGCCTGCCTGGTGTTTGGGTTTGAAAAATCGTAGATTTGCAGGCATACTGATCACATATTATTTCGCTACTATTAAAGACATTTGTGTTGAGCATTTAAAATAGTGCAGTAGTCCATTTAAAATGGTTAAGGCAAGGGGCAAGGGACGGGAAAGTGGACGTGATACTGATGGTGCATCCAGAGGACGAGGCCATGGCCAAGGTGAAAGTGGGCAACAACAAAGACCCACATCTTCTCGCTCGACCTTCCTGTCTCAGTTTCTAGGGGACTGCAGCACACCACTATTGAAGCCAGAGCAGTGTGAAATGGTTGTTGGTTGGATAGCGGATAATGCTTCCAGTCACTTAGCCACCACCACCTTGTCTTCCACACAGTCAAGTCTGAGTAGCCGTGAGTGTGGCCAGGATATTCCTCACCCTGATCCTCCTTCCTCCCACAATGTCGAGTGCCCTGAGACAACTGATCCCACACTTGGACACTCTGAAGAGCTGTTCAGTTTTCCATTTCAAGATTCAGAAATCTCTGCCTGTCAACTTGAAGTGGGGAAAGATGAGATCGCATGTAGAGCTGCCCAAAGCTTTGACCAGCCCCAGTCACACAAAAGGGATGGTGAGAAAGTGTCACAAGAGGTGGAAGATGATGAGACACAATTGCCAGAAAGTCAGGAGGAGGAGCAGGGTGCGGATGTGGAAGACGAGGTGGTGGATGACATAGTGACTGACCCATCCTGGCAGGAGGATATGCATAGCAAGGACAGCAGCACAAATGGAGAAGGAGGCATATCCCCCCAACAGGCAGGAAGAAGCAGTGTGGTGGCCACAGACAGAAGGCGTGCATCCGTTCCCCATAACATCAACATGAGTGAAGTTGTCATTCAACCTGTGAGATCTTCCCGAGTCTGGCAATTTTTTAAAGACTCTGCCGATAACCCCAAACAGGCCATTTGCAGCACCTGCCATGCATGCATCAGAAGGGGTAGCAAAACAACCAGCCTGACCACCACCAGCATGATCAGGCACATGCAAGCAAAGCACCTGACTTGTGGGCCGAACCCCAGGCTCCAGGACCACTGCCTGCTGATCACACCACTGCTTCTTCCACTGTTTTGCGTAGAAGCCAATCCCCAGTACACCATGCATGTGAAGATGCCTCTAGCCCTGCACCTGTTGTGGCCCACAGTCAAGCAGCACCATCAGCAAGCCCGTCCACGTCCTTGTCCCAGCACAGTGTTCAGTTGTCTATAACCCAGTCTTTGGAATGCAAGCGGAAATACCCAGCCAACGCCCCACAGGCCACAGTCCTCAATTCTAATATTTCTCTTCTGCTTTCGCTAGAAATGCTGCCTTTTAGGTTTGTTGAGACGGAAGCATTCCACAACCTGATGGCGGCGGCCGTCCCAAGGTACTTGGCCCCCAGTCTCCACTATTTCTCCCGGTGTGCCGTACCGGCATTACACCAGCATGTGTCCCACAACATTACCCGTGCCCTCAACAATGCTGTTACTGGGAAAGTCCAACTAACCATGGACATGTGGACAAGTGCTTGTGGGCAGGGATGGTACATCTCAATGATGGCACACTGGGTTAACATAGTGGAAACCAGGACCCAGTCGGACCTTGCAATGGAACACATCCTCCCCACGCCGAGGATTGCTGGCCCCACATCAATCAGGGTTGCCCCCACAGTCTACAGCTCCTGCACCTCCTCCTCCTCTTCATCCTCCATCTCTGAAATCAACACATCAGTCAGAAGCTGAAAGCACTGCAGCACTGCCTCAACCAAGCAGCAACAGGCTGTGCTGAAGCTATCTGCATAGATGACAAACCGCACAACGCAGAAGACTTGTGGACAGCGCTGAAAGAGCAGTCAGATGTTTGGATGACACCGCTGAACCTACAGCCAGGCATGGTCATGTGTGACAATGGCTGTAACCTGGTAGCAGCTCTGAGGCAAGGTGAGCTCACACACGTACCTTGCTTGGCCCATGTGCTTAATCTAGTGTTCAACGTTTTCTGAAAAGCTACCCGGAGCTGCCTTATCTGCTAGTGAAAGTACACCGTCTGTCTTCCCATTTTAGAAAGTCAGCTACAGCTTCAGCTGCGCTTGCCATGCTTCAGCAGTGTTTTCAGCTTCCAGCTCACTGACTGTTGTGTGATGTCCCCATACGCTGGAACTCTACGCTGCATATGTTGGAAAGGATTTGTGAGCAGAAGAGGGCCGTTGCTGACTACCAACATCAACAAGGCGGTCAGACACATAAGACCTCAGGAGTGGACATGGATGTCAGACATATGTAACATCCTCCAAAACTTTGAGGGCTGCACCAAGATGGTGAGCGGCGATGATGCCATTATTAGCATCACCATCCCGATTCTCAGCATTCTGAAAAACTCTCTGCTCACAATCAAAAAGGATGCATTGCAGGCAGAGCATGAGAACATTGAGCAAGGAGACATACAGGGGGATTACACTCTGCCTACCAATCCACGTTGAGAAGACATGAGGCTGGGCTATGAGGAGGAGGAGGAAGAACAGGAGCTACTTTCATGCGCTATAGACGGTACTACAAACACATCTGTATTAGCTTCTGTTCAGCGGGGATGGCCTGAGGACAGGGAGGAGAAGGATGAGGATGAGGAGGAGGACAGCATGGTCAGTCATCCTGTTGGTGAGGACACGGAAGTCTTGCCTGTTAGCAGTCTGGCATGCATGGCTGACTTTATGCTGCGCTGCATTTCATGTGACCCTCGGATTATCAAAATTTTGGGTGACACTCATTACTGGTTGGTGACACTTCTAGACCCATGCTACAAGGAGAACTTTCAAGCTCTTCTGCCTGAGGCAGAGAGGTGTACTAAAATGTTGCAGTACCACAGGGCCCTTGCAGCGGAATTACTTAGAAAATTCCCATGTGAGAACGCTGGCATCAGACGTCAGAGTTTGTTGTACAACCAAGGACTCCAAGCAAGAGAGACAGAAGTACAATCCTGCTCAGGCAGGTGAACAATGGCCAAGTTCTGGGACTCTCCGGGCCCGGAGAGTTGTCAAGCTTAGTGATTTTTAGACGCCGCCATACTTTCTGCTGGGTTAAGCAGTTGACATTTAATGGGGAATTTTTGTTATCACTGGTGATGTTGTCTGTTATGGAATTTTCTTGTGTAAATACTGATGAAAAAAGTCATTTAGCATATTGGCTTTTTCCTCATCCTCATCCACCATTTCACCCAGGCTATTTTTAAGGGGGCCAACACTATCATTTTTTAGTTTCTTACTATTTATGTAGTTAAAGAATATTTTGGGATCGTGTTTACTCTTTCTGGCAATGAGTCTCTTTGTCTCAGTCTTTGCTGCCTTGATTTGCTTTATACAGAATTTAACCCCTTAACGACCGCCGATACGCCTTTTAACGGCGGCCGCTAAGGGTACTTAAACCACAGCGCCGTTAATTAACGGCGCTGTGGAAAAAGTGAATAGCGCCCCCCAGAGTCGGATTTTCTCTGGGGTCTCGGTTGCCGAGGGTAGCCGAGACCCCAGAGAACATGATTCGGGGGGTTTTTACCGACCCCCGAGTTGCGATCGCCGGTAATTAACCGTTTACCGGCGGTCGCAACAAAAAAAAAAAAAACGCGATTTGCCGTTTAATTTCTCTGTCCTCCGATGTGATCGCACATCAGAGGACAGAGAAATGTGGTCCCCGATGGCCCCCAATAGCCCCCCAATACTCACCTACCTCCCCCGGTGCTCCTCGTGTCTCCCCATGGGCGCCGCCATCTTTTTTCCGGGAAAAAATGGCGGGCGCACGCGCAGTGCGCCCGCCGCCCGGCACCCGGATGTTCTTTGGGGTCTCGGCTGCCGGGGGTAGCCGAGACCCCAAAGAACATGATCGGGGTCGATTTGCACCGACCCCTGCTTTGCGATCGCCGGTAATTAACAGTTTACCGGCGACCGCAAAAAAAAAAAAAAAAAAAAAGCGATCAGTTATTTCTCTGTCCTCTGATGTGATCGCACATCAGAGGACAGAGAAATAGGGGGATTCGGGGACCCTAACATACTCACCCGGGGTCCCTGGGTCCTCTTCTGTCTTCTCCTGCCAGCCGGCTTTTTCATCATGGCGGGCGCATGCGCAGTGCGCCCGCCATCTGCTGCCATCTGCCGGCCGGCAGGAGAAGACAAGTTGGGGCTAAAATTAGGGTTAGGGTTAGGGTTAGAGTTAGGGTTAGGGTTAGGGTTAGGGTTGGGGCTAAATTTAGGGTTAGGGTTAGGGTTAGGCTACTTTCACACTAGCGTTTTTTGGCTTCCGTCGCAATGCGTCGTTGGAGAAAAAACGCATCCTGCAAAAGTGCTTGCAGGATGCGTTTTTTCTCCATTGGCTTGCATTAGCGACGCATTGCGACGGATTGCCACATGTCGCATCCGTCGTGCGACGGATGCGTCGTGCTTCGGCGGACCGTCGACACAAAAAAAACTACATGTAACTTTTTTGTGCGACGTGTCCCACATATTTCAGTGCCACGTGCCACGTATTTAAGTGACACGTGCCACGTATCAAAGTGCCACGTGCCACATATTTCAGTGCCACGTATCAAAGTGCCACGTGCCACGTATCAAAGTGCCACGTGCCACGTATCAAAGTGCCACGTGCCACGTATCAAAGTGCCACGTGCCACGTATCAAAGTGCCACGTGCCACATATTTCAGTGCCACGTGCCACGTATCAAAGTGCCACGTGCCACGTATCAAAGTGCCACGTGCCACATCTTTCAGTGCCACGTATTTAAGTGACACGTGCCACGTATCAAAGTGCCACGTGCCACATATTTCAGTGCCACGTATCAAAGTGCCACGTGCCACGTGCCACGCATCAAAGTGCCACGTGCCACGTATCAAAGTGCCACGTGCCACGTATTTCAGTGCCACGTATTTAAGTGACACGTATCACGTATAAGTGCCACGTGTCACGTATTTAATTGCCACATATTTAAGTGCCACGTATCAAGATTTTCCATGGAGAACAGACACATCCAGAGATATGTCTGCTCTCCACGGCTGCAGCAACACACTGACAGGAGCCATAGTTCCTGTCGGTGTGTCACTGCGCATGCGCGAGCGAGTTTACCGGCGGTCATTGACCCCGGCACTCTCGCTTAACGGCAGTGCTGCGTGGGAAAGTTCAACGCAGCTGTACTGCTGTTAACCGAGACGCCGGAGTCATTGAACTCCGGAACAGTACGCGATACACTGCTAGGAGCTTCGCTCCTGGCAGTGTATCGCCGGAGAGCAGCCGATCGGCGTGGGACACTCGTTTTATGGATTCTGCGGACAGGGAGTATGAATTTGGTTTATTATTTTTGGATTTTTTCCTGGAGGATCGAGGGCTTCGCCTACAAGTGTGCTGTTGGTGAGTATATACTCTGTTATATGTTGTATGTACTGTGTGTCATGTATGTGTATTGTGTGTAGGTGTTTTGTGTAACTTTACAATTGTGCTAAGTCGCCGGACACAGGGACAACTCTCCCATCCTAATACCGGATGGGAGTAGTAGTCCCATACGGCGACTTAGCACAATGGTGGCACTAGCGTCGCATGGGGACACACACACGCACACACACGCACACACACACACGCACACACACACACACAGAAGGACTCCATGCTGCTTCACTGGGGGGCGGGGGCTTCCCTCTTCCTGTCCGACGTCACGTCCGGTCCTGGGTGTCAACCCCTCCGTACAAAGACGCCGACACCCAGGACAAAGGCGCTGTGTGTGGAAGGTGATATGGGGCCCTAGGGGGATACGCAGACACGCCGCTGCGTAAAGAATTGACATGTCAATTCTTTTTACGCCGGCGTGTTTGCAGACAAAAGCGCCGCGTTTTTTTGCGGTGTGTCTGAACGGCAAAGTGAATTTCTCATTCACTTTGCCGGCAGACGAAAATGACATTGCGCATTTTTGAAAAGCGCCCGCAAAATAGCCCGCAAAATAGCGCTCAAAAATGCGCTATGTCTGAAAGTAGCCTAAGTCTTCTTTCACACTTGCGTCGGTACGGGGCGGTCGCAATGCGTCGGCCCGATGTACCGATGCACGTTGTGAAAATTGTGCACAACGTGGGCAGCGGATGCAGTTTTTCAACGCATCCGCTGCCCAGTCTATGTCCTGGGGAGGAGGGGGCAGAGTTACGGCCACGCATCCGCGGAAATGGCAGACGCGACGTACAAAAAAAAGGTTACATTGAACTTTTTTTGTGACGACGGGGGCTAAAGTTATGGTTAGGGTTGGGGCTAAAGTTAGGGTTGGGGCTAAAGTTAGGGTTAGAGTTGGGATTAGGGTTAGGGTTTGGATTAGGGTTGGGATTAGTGTTACGTTTGGGATTAGGGTTGGGATTAGGGTTAGGATTAGGGTTAGGGGTGTGTTGGATTTAGGGTTTTGATTAGGGTTATGGTTAGGGTTGAGATTAGGGCTGTTTTGGGGTTAGGGTTGTGATTATCGTTAGGGTTGTGATTAGGATTATGGATCGGGTTGAGATTAGGGTTAGGGCTGTGTTGGGGTTAGGGTTGGAGTTAGAATTGGGGGGTTTCCACTGTTTAGGTACATCAGGGGGTCTCCAAACACGACAGCCAATTTTGCGCTAAAAAAGTCAAATGGTACTCCCTCCCTTCTGAGCTCTGCCGTGCGCCCAAACAGTGGTTTACCCCCACATATGGGGCATCAGCGTACTCGGGATAAATTGGACAACAACTTTTGGGGTCCAGTTTCTCCTGTTACCCTTGTGAAAATAAAAACTTGGGGGCTAAAAATCTTTTTTGTTGGAAAAAAATATATTTTTTTATTTTCACTACTCTGCATTATAAATTTCTGTGAAGCACTTGAGCTTTCAAAGTTCTCACCACATATCTAGATAAGTTCCTTAGGGGGTCTAGTTTCCAAAATTTGGTCACTTGTGGGGGTTTCTACTGTTTAGGTACATTAGGGGTCTGCAAACGCAACATAACGCCCGCAGACAATTCTATCAAAGTCTGCATTGCAAAATGGCGCTCCTTCCCTTCCGAGCTCTGCCGTGCGCCCAAACAGTGGTTTACCCCCACATATGGGGTACCAGCATACTCAGGACAAATTGGACAACAACTTTTGGGGTCCAATTTCTCTTGTTACCCTTGTGAAAATAAAAATTTGGGGGCTAAAAAAATCTTTTTTGTGGGAAAAAAAATATTTTTTATTTTCACTACTCTGCATTATAAACTTCTGTGAAGCACTTGGGCATTCAAAGTTCTCACCACATATCTAGATAAGTTCCTTGGGGGGTCTATTTTCCAAAATGGGGTCACTTGTTGGGGGTTTCTACTGTTTAGGTACATTAGGGGTCTGCAAAGGCAACATAACGCCCGCAGACAATTCTATCAAAGTCTGCATTCCAAAATGGCACTCCTTCCCTTCCGAGCTCTGCCATGCGCCCAAACAGTGGTTTACCCCCACATATGGGGTACCAGCATACTCAGGACAAATTGGACAACAACTTTTGGGGTCCAATTTCTCTTGTTACCCTTGTGAAAATAAAAACTTGGGGGCTAAAAAATCTTTATTGTTAAAAAATATATATTTTTTATTTTCACGACTCTGCATTATAAACTTCTGTGATGCACTTGGGCATTCAAAGTTCTCACTACACATCTAGATAAGTTCCATGGGGGGTCTAGTTTCCAAAATGGGGTCACTTTTGGGGGGTTTCTGCTGTTTAGGCACATCAGGGGCTCTCCAAACGCGACATGGCGTCCGATCTCAATTCCAGTCAATTTTGCATTGAAAAGTCAAATGGCGCTCCTTTGCTTCCGAGCTCAGCCATGCGCCCAAACAGTGGTTTACCCCCACATATGGGGTGTCGGCGTACTCAAGACAAATTGTACAACAGCTTCTGGGGTCCATTTTCTCCTGTTACCCTTGGTAAAATAAAAATTTGGAGGCAAAAAGATCATTTTTGTAGAAAAAATGCGATTTTTTTATTTTCACGGCTCTACGTTATAAACTTCTGTGAAGCACCTGGGGGTTTAAAGTGCTCACCACACATCTAGATAAGTTCCTTAAGGGGTCTAGTTTCCAAAATGGTGTCATATGTGGGGGGTCTCTACTGTTTAGGCACATCAGCGGCTCTCCAAACGTGACATGGCGTCCGATCTCAATTCCAGCCAATTCTACATTGAAAAAGTAAAACGACACTCCTTCTCTTCCAAGCTCTGCGGTGCGCCCAAACAGTGGTTTACCCCCATATATGGGGTATCGACGTACTCAGGAGAAATTGCACAACAACTTTTGTGGTCTAATTTCTCCTGTTACCCTTGTGAAAATAAAAATTTGGGGGCAAAAAGATCATTTTTGTAGAAAAAATGAGATTTTTTATTTTCACGGCTCTACGTTATAAACTTCTGTGAAGCACTTGGGGGTTCAAAGTGCTCACCACACATCTAGATAAGTTCCTTGGGGGGTCTAGTTTCCAAAATGGTATCACTTGTGGGGGGTTTCCACTGTTTAGGCACATCAGGGACTCTCCAAACGCGACATGGCATCCGATCTCAATTCCAGCCAATTCTGCATTGAAAAAGTCAAACGGTGCTCCTTCACTTCCAAGCTCTGCGGTGCGCCCAAACAGTGGTTTACCTCCACATATGGGGTATCGACGTACTCAGGAGAAATTGCACAACAACTTTTGTGGTCTAATTTCTCCTGTTACCCTTGTGAAAATAAAAATTTTGGGGCAAAAAGATCATTTTTGTAGAAAAAATGAGATTTTTTATTTTCACGGCTCTACGTTATAAACTTCTGTGAAGCACTTGGGGGTTCAAAGTGCTCACCACACATCTAGATAAGTTCCTTGGGGGGTCTAGTTTCCAAAATGGTGTCACTTGTGGGGGGTTTCCACTGTTTAGGCACATCAGGGACTCTCCAAACGCGACATGGCATCCGATCTCAATTCCAGCCAATTCTGCATTGAAAAAGTCAAACGGTGCTCCTTCACTTCCAAGCTCTGCGGTGCGCCCAAACAGTGGTTTACCTCCACATATGGGGTATCGACGTACTCAGGAGAAATTGCACAACAACTTTTGTGGTCTAATTTCTCCTGTTACCCTTGTGAAAATAAGAATTTGTGGGCGAAAAAATCATTTTTGTGAAAACAAATGCGATTTTTAATTTTCACGGCTCTACGTTATAAACTTCTGTGAAGCACTTGGGGGTTCAAAGTGCTCACCACACATCTAGATAAGTTCCTTGGGGGGTCTAGTTTCCAAAATGGTGTCACTTGTGGGGGGTTTCCACTGTTTAGGCACATTAGGGGCTCTCCAAACGCGACATGGCGTCCGATCTCAATTCCAGCCAATTCTGCATTGAAACAGTCAAACGGTGCTCCTTCACTTCCAAGCTCTGCGGTGCGCCCAAACAGTGGTTTACCTCCACATATGGGGTATCGGCGTACTCAGGAAAAATTGCACAACAAAATTTGTGGTTAAATTTCTGTTTTTACACTTGTGAAAATTAAAAAAAATGGTTCTGAAGTAAAATGTTTGCAAAAAAAAGTAAAATGTTAATTTTTTTCTTCCACATTGTTTTAGTTCCTGTGAAGTACGTAAAGGGTTAATAAACTTCTTGAATGTGGTTTTGAGCAGCTTGAGGGGTGCAGTTTTTAGAATGGTGTCACACTTGGTTATTTTCTATCATATAGACCCCTCAAAATCACTTCAAAGGTGATGTGGTCCCTAAAAAAAACATGGTGTTGTAAAAATGAGAAATTGCTGGTCAACTTTTAACCCTTATAACTCCCTAACAAAAAAAAAAATTGTTTCCAAAATTGTGCTGATGTAAAGTAGACATGTGAGAAATGTTATTTATTAACTATTTTTTGTGACATATCTCTCTGATTTAAGGGCATAAAAATACAAAGTTTGAAAATTGCAAAATTTTAAAAATTTTCGCCATATTTCCATTTTTTTCATAAATAATCGCAAGTAATATCGAAGAAATGTTACCACTAACTTGAAGTACAACATGTCACGAAAAAACAATCTCAGAATCAGCGGGATCCGATAAAGCGTTCCAGAGTTATAACCTCATAAAGTGACACTGGTCAGAATTGTAAAAATTGGCTCGGTCATTAAGTACCAAATTGGCTCTGTCACTAAGGGGTTAATTAATTTTCTGTATCCATTTAATGCCTCATCACTACCTACTTCCTTTATTTCTCCAAATGCTTTCTTTTTGTCACTTATTGAGCCCTTTACAACTCTATTTAGTCATAGTGGTTTCCTCCTATTTCTAGTATGTTTATTCCCATAGGGAATATATTGTGCACAGGTCTTATTCAGAATGCTAATAAACGTCTAATTATTCCATATGTATATGATTGGAACAAAAATAACTCAATTTCTTGAACGCTGAGATCAATTTTAAAGAAAAAGACTTGGAGGAAGGAGACATAAGAAGAAAACTAAGGAATGACAACACTATACAGAAAAAATCACCAGTTTTAAATGAAGAATTAAATGTGTTAAATCTTTCATTATGCATTTTCACTCCATATCAAACCAATTTTCTATCACATGGCTTAACCTTCATCCCTGCTAGAAACTTTGATTTGCTTTCCACCATCTTGAACATTAACCACTTAATTCGGAATCTGACTATTAAAAAACATTTTTGGAAACAAGATGAAGGTTCTAATGTTTTTGCACCCAGTGAAACCACTAATATACTGTATACTGTATATATTATGTGGTGATTTCAATTTTCAGGAGCAGGTGTCTACTCTCTGCTTAGAGGACTTAGAGGATAAATTATTTAACATTCAGGATGTAAATCAAGCAAGTGCCTTTAAAACAAAAAATCTTTACTTTTATCCCACTTAGTCACGAGCTGAATGCATGGATAAATTCCAGGATGCAGTCATAAAAGAACTGAGGGTATTATATAATGACACATGTAACAATTCTTTTGCAACTAACCATTCATTTTCTCAAAACAGAGCTCTGTCTAAATTAAAACCTATAAATGACATTATTGTGAAAATGTCTGATAAAGGTGGTTTGGTGGTAATTATGGACACTGCTGTTTATCAGTTTGAAATTGTCAAAATGCTCAATGATCCAACCATTTACATTAAACATTTCAGACCCTACACATATTTTTTCCGCAACATTACTCAATTTGATAAATTAAGGTTTCTCATTGAGATTTTTAACCAAAAAACAAATGGACTATTTAATTGTGAAAAATCCTATTATCCCAACCTTACATGGACGTCCAAAGGTTTTAAAAGGACTAAACCCCCCCACCCCCACGAGACCAATGATTACCAGAATAAGCTCAGCAAATGAGTATTTAAATGAGTGGTTGTATTCATTACTTCAACCTTTAGCACAGATATCACCTGATATCACCTGGTTGATGGCCGTGGTCACACTTGCTAGCGTAATGCGAGAAACTCACGTGAGTCCCTCGCATCAATACCCGGCACTGCAGAGCGTTCAGCTGCATAGAAATGCATGCAGCCGCACACTCCGGACCCGAGTGCCGGTGGCAGTGCCGGGTATTGATGCGAGAGACTCACGCAAGTTTCATGCACTACACTCGCAAGTGTGACCCCAGCCTATATTAGAGACTCAGGAGATATTCCAGATCAGTTTTCTAAAAAATTATGCTCTGACAAATTTATATGAATTAGTTATGAGATGTTACTACTCTTTATACATCCATACCACAGCATATAGCCATTGAATCTCTGATTTTTCATCTGGATAAATGTAGTAACTACATGCAAGTTTTGCAGGAGTACGTTGTCCAGGTAACCATTTTTTTGATAATGCACAATTTTTTTTGTAGTTGATGGGATTTTTTATTTACAGCACAGAGCAGTTGCCATGGGAGCCACATTTTCGCCATCTTTGGCTAATTTAGTTGTGGCATATTGGGAAGAGATGTTTCTTTATTCTCCCCACAATCCTTTTTCTGATTCCATTGAGTGGTATGGCAAATACATTAATGATACACTGCTCATATGGTATGACGATGTGTCTGCCATACCACTCTTTGGTCAGTATATCGACACAAACTATTTTAAGTTGGGTTTTACTTTGGTTCATCACCATTCTGATATTTATTTTCTTGATTTAAATTTGACAAGTGTTTCTGTGGATTTTATCATTACATCCATTTTTTTCAAAATCTTCAACAGGCAATACCATCATCCATGATAAAAGCAGCAATCCGAAACATGTTGCAAAAGCAATCCCTGTTGGTGAATACATTCATGTCAAGGGGGGGCGTGGCCAGCGCTACTACCGAGAAGACGTCAGGATAGTGAGCTCCCAGCTCAGGTGGCCTATGTCAGCGAATATAATAAGCTTAAGCACCGGATTTCTACAACCAAAGATACTGGAACTTTCGTGGAGCCAGTGGGTACAGCGTAGAAATGTATAAAGGCAGAAAAACCACTCCAAAAGTGGACAAATCGGCACCCCCGAGCTCAACCCGGAGACATCAAGATGGCGCCGATCAGGATACTAAGAAGAACCCGAACACAGAAAGAGGAAGTCCCTCCTCTCCTTTGCAGTCTCAGACCAAAAGACACGCAGACTTCAAATCTAAAAATAAAGGAGAGGCAGACCGGGAGAGGCTCGACAACTTAAAAACTAAGGCAAGTACCTCCAAAGCCCAGAAAGTAATCAGCCCGAGCCCTAGGCAGAGTTCCCGCGAGAAGAACGCCGCCCACGAGATCTGCCATCACAGAAATGGCAAACCCGGATACTCCACAAGCTCTCCTCGTTATATAGCGAAATCTCCGAGGGAGCAGCCGATGTCCAGCGCTAAGGACCGCAGAGAGTCCCCTCATATGAACGCCGGGATGCTGGGAAACAAATCCACCGTTTCCCAGCCTAAAATCATCAGCCCGGCACAGGCTGCACACTCCCGCTCGAGGTCGCGCGGTCGTTCACATGATCGGTCGCGGACCCGTGAGATCAATGCTTATGCATCTTATAGTGATGTTAGGAGTGGTCTCGTCCGCGTTCTGCGCTCATCAACTAAAAAGATTGTCCCCAACATGTCTGAGCGCTTGCGGAACCTGCCCAACACCCTTCTATCCCCGATCAGAGCATCATCTTCCTGCCCAAATGTCTCTCTGATCTCGGATCTGCCGCTTTCACCCATATCAGCGGTAACAATAGCAATGAATGTGCAGACACCTACATCCACTCAACACCACGAGGAATTATTAGAATGCAACAAAGATATGCCAGTGTGTTCATCTAGTGACACTTCTCCACAGACTAAGTCACCTAATATCTCCCCCTCGACTCTTCAGGCTAATGCACAAGCCACTGTACAATCCAATCCAGATCTACTGAAAGCGTTATATGCTGTGGAGGCTTCCTCAGCTAACGCCTCAGAGAAATTTATTAAAGATATGATTTGCATACTTGCGCAATCCTTCCAAGACAAACTTTATTCAGATAGACAAGCCCTACAAAAAAATATTGATGAATTGGGGGACAGAGTGGACCACCTGGAAAAAAAAATGGGCGAATTGGTCACATCACATAACTTACTCATAGACTCGCATTATGCTTTGGAGGAAGAGGTAGTTTTCCTCAAATCCAGACAAACAGAACATGAAGACAGGAGCCGCAGAAATAACCTTAAATTTCGTGGGATTCCTGAAAGCATAAAAGACAAAGACCTAAATGACCATACTGTCAACATACTGAAAAATATACTCCCTCGTGCCTCTAGAGAAGATCTGCTAATCGAGAGAATTCACCGTCTTCCAAAATCAAAATATGCCCCGGAAAGGGCTCCTCGGGATGTGATAGCCTTTTTTCACTATTTTACTGTAAAAGAAGAGATCCTGAAGAGAAGCAGACAAACCCCACTGTCTAAACCCCACGAGAAAGTAAAAATTTTTGCAGACTTTTCCAAGGCCACTTTACAAAAAAGAAGGGATCTATTCAACGTAACAGACCACCTGAGAAAGAACAAGGTCCTATACAGATGGGGATTTCCCACAAAACTTCTAGTAATGAGAGACGGTGTTACCTTCGCTCTTACAGATGTCAAAAATGCGGAGAGATTTATACAGGATCTTGGGTTACCCCCCCTTCAAGGCCCAGATCATAGGGAAAACATCAGGGAGCCTGCAAAACATCTCTCCACGGTGCATAACTTTCGCAGGGTATAATTCTATACATAGGTCATCCTGATTACTTGGCCAATTTATTACCCCCACTTGCTAAATGAGCCGTTGCTCTCTTAGCCCCACACTTTTTAGTGTGCTTCTTCAGTTTTGTATTAGTTTTTATGCGTTTACTATTATTTACCTTTACTTTTATGCAGGTTCACTTTACGGAGATCGTCCTCGCTGGTTCATATTGCTCTGGGATTCGTTTTTTCATGAGTCAATGCCCCAGAACTCATTGAACAGATACCAGAACACTTTATGGATATATACCAGTCGGGTTTTGGGTAATCATATTTGTCCAGTTATTGATGTATATTTTATGCATTTCTTTGCACATAATCATATATGGATTTAAAAATATTATCCTACAATGTAAATGGCCTAAATCTTCCATACAAGAGATTTACGGTATGGAGAGAGGCTATTGGCCTTAAAGCGGATATTATTATGCTACAGGAGACCCACCTTCTGAGTGAAGATAACGGCAGATTTAAACATAAGAAATACCCAACAATTTTCTTTGCCAACAGTACAAAGAAAAAAGCGGGGGTGGCAATAGCCCTACACGCGGACTTGCAATTTAAACAAACTGCTGTCCTTCAAGACCCAGGGGGAAGATATCTAGCTATATCTGGTATAATTGGGGGTAATTCCATTACCATAGTTAATACTTACGTCCCCAACACTAGACAGATAGGGTTCCTAAACAGTTTCAAAAGAAAACTAGAATCTTTTAGCATAGGGCATGTAATTTGGGGAGGGGACTTTAACTTAATTGTAGACCCCCTACTAGACTGCTCAGTAACACTTTCTTCTCACAAAACAAGAAACCTAAAACATTGGCTTAAAGGGACAAGTCTACATGATAGTTGTAGACTAATAAATGCTTCCTCTAGAGAATACACGCATTTTTCCCCTCAACACAAATCTTTCAGTAGAATAGACTATATCCTAACTAGTTTGTCTTTAGTAGACTCATATTTAAAATTCCACACCGGTCCCATAACTTGGTCGGACCACGCCCCAATTTTATTAACGTTACATATGCCAACAAAAGAGAACACTATGTTTAATTGGAAGATGAATAAATTTCTTATTAATTCTAAAGAAAACTCAGACTTGATTGAGCTTGCCTTGAAAGAATATTTTAAATTAAATGACACTAATGATATCTGCCCTGAGATACTCTGGTTGGCTCATAAGTGTACAATAAGAGGAGCAATGATACAATTAGGGGCCAAACTAAAAAGGTTGAGGAACGCAAAACAATCAGAACTTATTGATAAAATTGATAAACTAGAAGAAAACGCACAGTCAGACCCCACCTTTAACAAATTCAACGAATTAAACCTAGCGAGAATGGAACTGAGAGATCTACTCATTTCTCAGTATGAAAGAAAAAAATTAATTCTAAAAGCAGGCTATTTCACCAATAACAATAAACCCTCTAAAATTATGGCAAACAAATTTAAACCTATACGTGCCCAGAAGTCAATAGACAAAATAGCCCTCCCCTCAGGTAAAGTAGTTTATAAGCCAAAGGACATAGCCAAAGAATTTGAAACTTTCTATAAAACATTATATAACCTAAAAGACCAAAAAGACTTTATTGCCCCCACTAAAGTGGACATTAAAAAATTCTTGGACAAAATAAACATCAAAGCCTTCTCTGAAGAGCAAAAAGAATTTCTGGATACTCCTTTCACAAAGGAGGAATTATCTAGAACCATAAAAAAAACTAGTAAAAATAAGACACCCGGTCCCGACGGTCTTCCTAACGAATATTATCAACACTACCAAGAAATACTCATCCCATATTTAACTAGGACCTTAGAGTACATAAGACAAAATGGAAAATGCAGAGAAGATATGCTTCGAGCCCAAATAACTGTTATCCCGAAACCCGATAAAGACCCAAGTAAATTAGAAAACTATAGACCCATTTCCCTGCTTAATGCAGATATAAAATTATATGCTAAGATGATAGCTGATAGGATACAGGACATACTACCAGAAATTGTTCATCCAGACCAGGTGGGTTTCATAAAAGGTCGACAAACGGCCGATAGTACTAGAAAATTGATTCACCTTATGTCTCGCTGCGGTCGGTTGCGGATTCCCAGTCTGTTTGTCACACTTGACGCAGAGAAAGCTTTCGACAGACTGAACTGGGAATTCGCGTTCGATGTTCTTCGAAGAATGAACTTTAGCACTTCTTTTATTACGGCTGTTAAGACCTTGTACTCTTGTCCTTCCGCCACAGTTGTAGTCAACAACACACAATCAGACAGATTCACTATAACAAACGGCACTAGACAGGGGTGTCCTCTGTCCCCCCTGATTTTTATTCTCAGTATAGAACCACTGGCCCAAGCTATTAGAGACTCAGAAAATATAAAAGGCATCACCTGGGGCAATAACAAATCTAAATTAAATTTATATGCCGATGATATAATTTTGACACTTACTGATCCCTGTGACTCCCTGAAGGAAGTGTGGAGATTGTTGGGTGAGTTTGGACTTGTCTCATATTATAAAGTAAATATGAGTAAAACTAATGTACTCTCCATGTCATTAAATCCATTGGTGGCCTTCTCGTTGAGACAACAGTTTGCGTTGAACTGGAACTGTACCAAGGTTACCTATTTAGGTGTCCTTTTAACAAAAAATATAAATAAAATTTCTCTGGTCAACGCAGACTGGCTTCTTGATGATTTAGAGCAAAAAATGAAAAAAGCTTCGACATTATCACCCTCATGGCTTGGGAGAATTGTACTTTATAAGATGCTGTACTTACCCAAAGTCTTATATTTCTATCGCTGTATTCCGGTCCCTCTTGCCCCTCATATTCTGACCAGATTCTCACAACAGTTAAATCGATTTGTATGGAGTGGAAAGAGGCCTAGAGTCAAAAAAAGCACACTTGTAAAGGCAAGAGAAAAAGGTGGTGTGGCCCTTCCAGATCTGTTGGCTTACTACCATGCAACCCTTCTGGATCAAACTAAGAAATGGTTTAACATCAGCAATAGTCCAGATTGGGCAAAAATTGAGAGACAACAGATGCCGAATGGTGAACCTCTCTTGCTTTTAAGAAACATCCTTTCTAATCCGAGAGATTTAAATCTAATTTTAGACCCCATAATACAAGCTTCACTAGGAAGTTGGTTATACCTTTGTTCCAAAAAACATAGCCTTTTTCCCCACTTAGTGACAGTGCTGAAAACACCTTTTTTGCTTCCAGTAAGGCCTTCACTGAGACATCTATTTACAAATTGGACAACTCGAAAAATAAAATATGTAGAGGATCTGTTTGAGAATAATAAATTGGCCCCATTTAATATAACTAGAGAAAGATTTAATTTACCTCACTCAGATTTTATGCTCTTCCACCTTCTCAAGGAGGAATACAACAAGGCTGGTTGGACTTCGTCTAAACCAGTATTAATAAATCAATCTACTATGAATTTCCTCAACAACCCCCCTCCTAATAATAAAAGCAGCCTAGCCATTTTTTATAATATGTTGACAAAAAAATTGATATTCAATGATGCAGGCTGTTTTGAAAGGTGGGAGACTAGTTTAAATACTCCAATTACTCCATCCCAATGGGAAATAGCTCTCAGGCTCCCAGGTAGATCCTCTAGGTGCTCCAATATCATTGAGACTCATTTCAAATTGATACATAGGTACTATATGACACCCTCTAGGCTCAAACACTTCATTGAGGGAGAATCTGGCGTCTGTTGGAGGGACTGTGACCTACAGGCAAACATTTTACATGTCTTCTGGTCCTGCCCTAAGCTTTCATTCTTCTGGATAGATGTTTTTAAAATAATCTCATTGATTCATGGTAACGTTGTTTCCCCTGATCCGTCCTTGGCACTGCTCTTCCTCAACATGGCACAATTTAAAAATAATAAATTTTTGATATGCAATATCTTGATGTCTGCGGCTTTCCACATAGCGAAGGGTTGGAAAAGTAAACAGGCTCCCAACATCAAAACTTTAATTATGTTTGTAGACAACCAACAAGCGTACGAAAAAATTTATTTCACCCTTCATTCAACAGAGGAACAGTTCCAAATAAGATGGGGTAAATGGAATCTCATTAAACCGGCTATGGATGATCTCTTTTTTGTTTAAATCCTGCAAGTTTTAACTCTCAGCTTCTAAAGTTTATGTTGAAATATTGATATTTTGATTCTCATTCTACCATTAATATACTGTCATGTAATTCATTATATTCCTATAATACCTGATGTGGACTTTATTATGTATCTTCTATATGCCATCACGTGTATTCTTTGTTATAAATCAATAAAAACCTTGTTTAAAAAAAAAAAAAAAAAATACATTCGTGTCAAGCGTAACTGCAGCAATTCCTCTGATTGTAATGAGAAAATATCACAACTTATTCCTCATGCATTCTGGGAAGAGTGAAGATTCGTTGTGAGTCTGAGGATCTTTGGGTGTAACTGGATCGAGATGCTTGTAGGAAATCATCAAACCAGGAATTGAAGCTCGTGGAAGATAATTTGAATATTCCTGGTGCAATCTGGGAAGAGTGAAAATTTGCCATGAGTCTGAGGATCTTTGGGTGCAACTGGATTAAGCTGCTTGGAGGAAATCGTCACACTGTGCCCCTGTGATTTGACAGAAATTTGTTTTGTTCAATATGAAGAAGGAGATTATCCATATGGGTTGCTGCAAGCTGTGCTATATGTTTACAGACTTGGCAGTGGAAAAGACAAACTTTACGTGCCAGAAATGCAAGCTTAGAAAAATAGGAGACAAAAAAAGCGCAAATAGGGTCTTATCCTCAGGATTGCTTCTAATCAATTATGAGAGAACTGCTCACCTGGTGGTACAAAGTAAAGGCGTGTAGTTTGTCAGCTGCTGCAAATCCACAGGTTGGCGCTGCGACCTCTCAGAACCATTATAATAGATGAATGTGGATAAAATCTGCGCTGCTGTGACAAATAATGGATCCAGATATAGTTGTAAGGTGTTCGGGTGGTTTATTCAACGCGTTTTGAAGCTCATGGCTTCTTCTTCAGGAAGTTTCCACACAAAGATCAAAGATTTTGTGTGGAAACTTCCTGAAGAAGAAGCCATGAGCTTCGAAACGTGTTGAATAAACCACCCGAACACCTTACAACTATATCTGGATCCATTATTTGTCACAGCAGCGCGGATTTTATCCACATTCATCTATTATAACAGAAATGCAAGCTTGTGACTCTGTTAGAGGAAAAGGTGCAAAGTCTTCAGGAGAGAATAGCTACACTATAGCTCATAAAAGAAGATGAGTATTTCCTTGGCAGAGCAGAAGAATCTCTTCAGAATGTTCCAAGGGAAGAACTTTTCAGTATTCCTGCAGAAGATAATGACAGAATAGAAAAACCTATTCAGAATGTTCGGAGAGAAGAACCTTTCAATGTACCTGCAGAAGAAGAAAATTGGAAGCATGTGACCCAAAGAAGCAGGAGGATGAGGAGGCAGTCAGCACCCATACCACTGAAGAACCTTTACCAGTCTCTCATACAGGACAACTATGAAGATGTACATCAAAAAAGTGCTTTGCCCACAAAGAACACCCCAGTAAGAAGTCAGAAGCCTCTTGAAGGGCGCTGTTGTGAAAATGAAAAGGAGAGTTGTGGCCGTGGGGGATTCCCTACTGAGAGGAACAGAAACCACTGTCGCCCGGAGATTACTTCACAAGAAGTGTGCTGTCTTCCAGGTGTCCAAATCAAAGATGTGTCTGATAGGGTATCAAGACTCTTCAGTGCTAAAAATGACTAGACACATGTGTTAATACATGTATGAATAAATAACACAGCAAGAAAGGACCTGGAAACTATAGACAAAGACTTTGAAGACCTAGGCCGGAAAGTGAAGGAACTGGGATCACAGATCATCTTCTCATCCATCCTCCCACTGGATGGACATGGACCAAGGAGATTGAACAGGATTCTGCAGGTGAATAATTGGCCACGTTGATGGTGCCATGAGTAACATTTTTGTTTTTTTGACCATGGAGTGAATTACCTGTATGATGGACTACTTACTAGAGATGGGTTGCATATTATGAAAACAGAAAAACACATATTTGGTAGATGCCTTTTGCTACACTCATCAGGAGAGATTTAAACTAGAGCAATATGGGAAACACTAGAAGCAGTGGAATGAAACTGAAAGGGAGAAGATACAGATTAGATATTAGAAGAAACTTTTTGACAGTGAGGGTGATCGTAGAGTAGAACAGGCTGCCGCGAAAGGTGGTGAGTTTTCCTTTAATGGAAGTCTTCAAACAAAGGCTGGACAGACATTTGTCTGAGATGGTGTAGTGAATCCTGCATGATCAGGGGTTTGGATACGATGACCCTTGAGGTACCTTCCAGCTCTAACATTCTATGATTCTATTATTGCTGGCACCATATTGCCAGACATTTCCTTTCCTGCCCTGTAAAAATTTGATACCATGTGGCTTTTGCTGCTGCCACTGCACAGTTATGCCACCATCATATCTCCTGGCTACCTACTGTGTTTTATAGTGCAAACGGTACTGCTGCTGCTGGATCTGCTATTGCTTGCACTACACTGCCAGATATCTATTTATTTGCCCCGTCATATTTTTTAACTGCATCACTGCACAGCCACACAGTACTGATGCTGGCAAATGTATTTTCTTGAGGGAACAAAAAAAATGAAATTGCTTCAAAGAAGAGTTATATTTTAAAGGTTTGTTCCATTGCTACTTCACTTTGAAAATGGCAAGAATGTTTCTGCTTCAAAAAAAGGAATACGTTTTGGACAGCTCAATAAAAATTCTTTGTATATGTCTACTTGTTTTTTCACTCCTAATTGAGCAGCAGTTATGTTTTCACATTCAAATCACAAATCTGTTTTTGCTCCATAAATAAGGAATGTACTGTATATACTGTAGTTTAGGTAGTGATCAAGATATATTTGTGCTATGTTATGGACTATATTTCTATTTCCATTTTGGATTGTGCTATTTAATATTAGGAAATTATTATATTGAAGTATATTTATAAATACCTATGTACATTGATGCAATTGCACTTTTACTTATATGGATTTAGTTTCATGCCTTGCTTATAGTCATCTTACGATCAATGTTTTGTTGTTCAGTTATACCTATTTTTGTACTTATTTATATTTCATTTTAGTCCGGTAACATCTCTGATTTGATCTAAAATCCTTATATACACCCAACCTCTCCCCATTTTACTGCTCATTTGTGATCACTATCTCCCTGGAATTTCCTTCAGCCATATTAATTTAATACAATTTTTTTAAATAGTATAATTTTGTTAAACTTCAATAATTCATTAGGTGTATCATTTTTGTAGGTAAAATATATTTTTTTTGTATATACACCTCTAAAACCTTCTTTTGTGGATTGTTCACTTCATAAACACATAAGACATACATATGCCCCCAAAAGGGATAATTTTTGGACTGTTTTTAAAATTTAAGTAGCCTGCAGAGTTTGATACTGTGATGCTCCATTCCCTGACAGCAAGCAGCCTGAATGGTAAACTTATCATTCATTCTCTGAACTGAAATATCCTGCATGTCTACTGCTCCATTCCCTGACAGCAAGCAGCCTGAATGGTATCTGAGTCATTCTATCTTTGGCATTGAATCCTGCATATATCTATATATGTTAGCCATCTTATTATGCAATTGTTTTTGTTTATAGATATTTAACTCACTTCTGCTTGTCCTTATGCAGAGAGATCAGATAACTGTTTCAAAGCCGTGTAGACCTGGACATTTGTTTATCTGATCACTACATTTATTGTGTCCTGCTGTCTCAACTGAGTTAAGGTACCTTCACACGAAACGACTTTGTAACGATATCGCTAGCGATCCGTGACGTTGCAGCGTCCTGGATAGCGATATCGTTTAGTTTGACACGCAGCAGCGATCAGGATCCTGCTGTGATGTCGCTGGTCGCTGAATAAAGTCCAGAACTTTATTTGGTCGTCCGATCGCCGTGTATCGTTGTGTTTGAAAGCAAAAGCAACGAAACCAGCGATGTTTTACACTGGTAACCAGGGTAAACATCGGGTTACCAAGCGCAGGGCCGCGCTTAGTAACCCGATGTTTACCCTAGTTACCAGCGTAAAAGTAAAAAAAACAAACAGTACATACTCACCTGCGCGTCCCCCAGCGTCTGCTTCCTGACACTTACTGAGCGCCGGCCCTAAAGTGAAAGTGAAAGCACAGCGGTGACGTCACCGCTGTGCTGTTAGGGCCGGAGCTCAGTCAGTGTCAGGAAGCAGACGCTGGGGGACGCGCAGGTGAGTATGTACTGTTTGTTTTTTTTACTTTTACGCTGGTAACCAGGGTAAACATCGGGTTACTAAGTGCGGCCCTGCGCTTAGCAACCCGATGTTTACCCTGGTTACCCGGGGACCTCGGCATCGTTGGTCGCTGGAGAGCGGTCTGTGTGACAGCTCCCCAGCAATCAAACAGCGATGCTGCAGCGATCGGCATCGTTGTCGCTATCGCTGCAGCGTCGCTTCGTGTGAAGGTACCTTTAGATTGATTGGTAACGAGAGGGAGAAAAAGAGAAAAAAAGTGAGACCTAAGAGCTAGCCTTCTATAAATGTAGACATACTTTAGGGATGCATTCGTGCACTATTATTCGTGTACATTTATTCAAAGTACTTTTTCTAAGTACTCGCAGTTATAACATGGCAGTTAGACAGGGCAGGAGACAGGTAAAACAATCTAAATCTAATACCAATTCATTTCAAACAGAACAAATACTCACCATATGTATTTGTATAATCTATATCCTGGCTGCTGCATTCACTCACATTCACCTCCCTTGCATAAATTCTTTACACTCCATCCATATCGGCCCCTCTATCCTCTCCTCTCCTATGTATAGCACCCACGCTCTGTTCACATTGCTTAACAGCGCAGATCCATTCAGTCTCACCATCCAACATAAGACGCTCTCACAACATAAGACGCTCTCTCGCTTAACCATCTGCTCACTCTTTCTATCCTCCTCCTAGTTGCTGGAGACATCTCTCCCAACCCTGGCCCCCCATGTTATAGCCAGTCAAACCTCCCAACTGCTACACTCAGAAACCCCTCTAACCTTATTAATATTCCATGCATGCCTTCTGTCTCTTTGAATTGTGCCCTTTGGAATTCTCGCTCTGTGTGTAATAAACTCTCTTTCATTCATGACTTCTTCCTTTCTAACTCTCTTAGTCTCCTGGCTCTTACTGAAACCTGGATCCAGCAGTCAGACACCACCGCTGCTGCTGCTCTTTCATATGGTGGACTACACTTTTCTCATACCCCAAGATCAGACAACAGAGCAGGTAGAAGCGTTGGTCTGCTCCTTTCACCAAAATGTACCTTCCAAATTATCCCCCAAGTACCCTCACTTGTATTCCCTTCCTTTGAGGTCCATGCTGTCAGACTCTACATCCCCTTCTCCATGCGAGTGGCGGTGGTGTATCATCCTCCCGGCCCCTCTCATCAGTTCCTGGATCACTTTGCCACCTGGCTTCCACACTTTCTCTCCTGTGACACCCCCACCCTTATCATGGGTGATTTCAACATCCCCATTGCTTCTCCCCTCTCCCCATCTGCTTCTCACCTTTTATCTCTAACCTCCTCTTTCGGCCTCTCGCAGCATACTAACTCTCCAACACATGA
Source organism: Ranitomeya variabilis (assembly GCF_051348905.1). Classification (NCBI taxonomy): domain Eukaryota; kingdom Metazoa; phylum Chordata; class Amphibia; order Anura; family Dendrobatidae; genus Ranitomeya; species Ranitomeya variabilis. Next base: position 777,242,056 of record NC_135233.1, on the reverse strand, counting down.
AGATGGAAACTCCCTTGACTTGGTCTTCTCCCGGCTTTGCTCAGTGGACGAGTTCACAAACTCCCCTCTCCTGCTCTCTGACCACAACCTTCTTTCATTCTCTATCAAGAACTGCCATACCGCTCAGGTCACCCCCACTTTCCACACTTATAGAAACATACAGGCCATTAACACCCAGAAACTTATGAAGAACTTGCAGTCCTCATTGTCCCCAATCTCCTCCATCTCATGTCCTGATTCTGCTCTGAAGCATTACAATGGCACCCTGCAAAGTGCCCTGGATGAAGCTGCACCTCCTATACATAGAACAACTCAGCACAGACGGCGACAACCGTGGCACACGCTGCAAACACATTTCCTGCAGCGGTGCTCCAGGTGCGCCGAATGTCTGTGGAGAAAATCTAATCTACCCGAAGATTTCATCCATTATAAGTTCATGCTAAAAACATACAACTCTGCCCTTCACCTCTCCAAACAAACCTATTTCAACACCCTCATCACCTCACTGTCAAATAACCCTAAATGTCTCTTTGACACTTTCCAGTCCCTACTCAACCCAAGAGAGCAGGCCCCAACCACGGATCTCCACGCTGACGATCTGGCCAATTACTTCAAAGAAAAAATTGACCACATTCGACAGGAAATCATCTCCCAATCTCTTCATGCCATGCACTGTCCTCCCTCCCCCACTGCATCTAGTTCACTCTCTGACTTTGAGCCAGTTACAGAAGAAGAAGTAATTGGGCTCCTTGCATCTTCTCGCCCGACCACTTGCACCAGTGACCCCATTCCGTCACATCTCCTCCAGTCCCTTTCCCCGGCTGTCACCTCTCATCTAACAAAAATATTCAACCTTTCTCTCACTTCCGGTATTTTTCCTTCCTCATTTAAGCATGCCATCATACATCCATTACTTAAAAAACCATCCCTCGACCAAAACTGTGCCGCTAATTATAGACCTGTCTCTAATCTTCCCTTCATCTCTAAACTCCTCGAACACCTGGTCCACTCCCGTCTTACCCACTATCTCTCAGATAACTCTCTTCTCGACCCTCTTCAATCTGGCTTCCGCTCTTTACACTCTACTGAAACTGCCCTCACTAAAGTCTCTAATGACCTACTAACAACTAAATCTAACGGTCACTACTCCATGCTAATTCTCTTGGATCTCTCCGCAGCATTCGATACTGGATCATCAGCTCCTCCGCAATATGCTCCGCTCCATCGGCCTCAAGGACACCGTTCTCTCCTGGTTCTCCTCCTATCTCTCTGACGAATCCTTCACTGTATGTTTTGCTGGTTCCTCCTCCTCTCACCTTCCCCTTACTGTTGGGGTTTCTCAAGGATCAGTCCTAGGCCCCCTCCTCTTCTCTTTGTATACTGCCCCTATTGCACAAACAATCACTAGATTTGGTTTCCAGTACCATCTCTGTGCTGACGACACCCAATTATACACCTCTTCTCCTGTTATCACGCCGACCTTTTTAGAAAACACCAGTGATTGTCTTACTGCTGTCTCTAACATCATGTCCTCCCTCTATCTGAAACTGAACCTGTCAAAAACTGAACTCCTCGTGTTCTCTCCCTCTACAAACCTACCTTTGCCTGACATTCCCATCTCCATGTGCGGTTCCACCATTACTCCAAAGCAACATGCCTGCTGCCTTGGGGTCATCATTGATTCCGAGCTTTCATTCACCCCCCACATCCAATCACTGGCTCGCTCTTCCTATCTGCATCTCAAAAACATTTCTAGAATTCGCCCTTTTCTTACTTTCGACTCTGCAAAAACTCTTACTGTTTCACTTATTCATTCCCGTCTGGACTATTGTAACTCTCTACTAATCGGCCTCCCTCTTACCAAACTCTCCCCGCTCCAATCTGTCCTGAATGCTGCAGCCAGGATCATATTCCTCACCAACCGTTACACCGATGCCTCTACCCTGTGCCAGTCATTACATTGGCTACCCATCCACTCCAGAATCCAGTACAAAACTATTACCCTCATCCACAAAGCACTCCATGGCTCAGCACCACCCTACATCTCCTCTCTGGTCTCAGTCTACCACCCTACCCGTGCCCTCCGCTCTGCTAATGACCTCAGGTTAGCATCCTCAATAATCAGAACCTCCCACTCCCGTCTCCAAGACTTTACACGATTCTTTGGAATGCACTACCCAGGTTAATATGATTAATCCCCAATCCCCACAGTTTTAAGCGTGCCCTAAAAACTCATTTGTTCAGATTGGCCTACCGC